>NC_060149.1:45140233-46340233 GCF_021461385.2 Schistocerca piceifrons | reverse complement strand
GATTGGTTGTCACTGGGCGAGCGGCAGTTAACGGTGATTTATACTGAGGGTGACAAAAGCATGTCAAGGTGCGTTATGTTTTGCGTGAAGAATTAACTATGAAGGGATTTAGTACCAGTTGGGTAAAGTATACAAGTACGGCTGTTTGCAAAAATTGGCTTAATGTCATGGAAGAAATTAACAGTCACTGGTTGTAAAACAGATCTTTTATTGTCCACCTTGAGTGCATTTCTTTAATTGGCCTGTTTCGATTAGACATGAACAACCCTCATATCTGTAGATAGCAGCCGGCCGGTGTGGCCGTGCGGTTAAAGGCGCTTCAGTCTGGAACCGCGTGACCGCTACGGTCGCAGGTTCGAATCCTGCCTCGGGCATGGATGTGTGTGATGTCCTTAGGTTAGTTAGGTTTAAGTAGTTCTAAGTTCTAGGGGACTGATGACCACAGAAGTTAAGTCCCATAGTGCTCAGAGCCATTTTGTAGATAGCAGTAAAATAATTAATCGAGAAACACTGCCGGCCGGTGTGGCCGAGCAGTTCTAGGCGCTTCGGTGTGGAACCGCCTAACAGCTATGGTCGCAGGTTCGAATCCTGCCTTGGGCATGGATGTGTGTGATGTCCTTAGGTTAGTTAGGTTTACGTAGTTTTACGTTCTCGGGGTCTGATGACCTCAGATGTTGAGTCCCATAGTGCTCACAGCCATTTGAACCGAGAAATACTGTACGAAATACATAATGTTATGGTAATATAGCATCACCAAACATGAAGTGTAGCAGAATTTCCGCGACTGAATCGGTTGCAAGAGTAGCCTGTCCCACTATGAGCAAAATGCAAATGCTACCGCATAGGATAAAATAGTGGTTTGCTAGGATACACGTTATTAATATAGCCCAGAAGACTACTGCTAGCAAGTGGCATTCTGTATATCCGTCACATTTGAATTCTGTGATTTAAAAAACATACGGCGTGCATATCCACTGAATTGCCGTAGGCCTCTCTTCGTCGCGGATTACTTTCTCTTGTGGTCGCTGTTACGTTGGGCCGCTAACCGACTAGTCGCCTGCTGACCGCCGTCAGGTACAGACGATCGCGCGAAGGGCCCCTTCAGACTGCTGTAGTCATTCGTGGTACTTATACCTGGGCACAGTATGTTAGTTGCCGGTCGATGCTCTACCGCAACTTTGTAGGGTTTCAGTCTGGGCTTGTGCAATAGTGCCTGAGCAGGTGATACTGATACATCTGTTTGTAATGCTAAATAACGTAACAATTTTGTCGTTCCTCTTTCCAAGGCCACTTTTAAGTCGTCTAGTTTACCACCTGCCAAATCCGAAGTACGAGCTCGAACGTATGCGAAGACGGAACGCGCATTCCCGCTACTGGTTTCCGCACAACGCTCGACACATAGCTTGGGTCGTATGTGGAAAACTTCGTGTATTATTTCTATGTTCTGACCAAAAACTTGAAATCAAGTCTGTGGCTCGAAATTTTGAGTACTTAATATCCATGAAGAAGAACAGAGGGCGGTATTCTGTTCGCAAAGGAATTCTTGCTTAAAATGACCTGAAAAACGCAATCTAATTGTTTATAAGGATACATATGACAGATAACAATGGAGAAACGCTTTAACTGAGGCGCTGAATGAGGGGAGAGTCCCACATACAATGCTCACAATGAAGTGTGAAGCATCCAGAAGGGGTGGAGAAAACGGAATGAGACTTCACGGTTTAAGAGAGTATGAGATGGTATTTCAGTGATTACAGAATCGAATGAAATTTATTAAGAACTGGGCGTTGCGAGCTCACTTATCAGTATGATGTTGCACCACCTCCAGCCCGGATTCTTGCGCTGATTCAGGTCGCAAGCGTGTCATTAAGCAGTCGTATTCCTGTGGCTACCTGGGCCCCAACTGTTGCTAGGCTACTTGCCCTTTATACCCAGTATAATGGCGCTGCGACGGAGTTGACGTCCGAAATGGTGCCACACATTTTGCATCGGAGAGAGATCGAGGACTGTTGCTGCGCGCCGGAGTACCTCAAGGTCACGATGGCATTTCATTGAGACGTGTGCCCTGTGTGAACGAGCACTGTCCTGTTGAAAAATGTCGCCAGGAAACAGCTGCATGAGAAATAACACATAAGGACTGTGGTGTGCGTACTGTAAGACCTTCAGTACACACACCATCAGATTTTTTGACTTGTCGCTCTAACGAAGTAGGCGAGTGTCAGCAATATGTCTCGTGGTCTTATCGTGGCGTGTTTATCTTCTGCTGTTAGGCCAGATGATAGAAATGCCACTTACACGCTTAGAGTAGCAGATTGACGATAACCAACTTTAAACAGAACTTGGTTAATTTTCACACACATTTATTAAAATAATAACAAGCATAAAAATTACTTAACTTGGTTCTGGGTGCTATTTACAATTGACACTCTGAACTTCCTTTGGTATTGGTACGTTAATCTTATTCTCACATATATCTCTGATACTTGCCAAAAGTGTCAATACTTTTATCTTCATGGCTATGTACTGGAATATGGTAATTTTATTAGGCGCAGACTGAAACTTGACTATAGACTGGTACAGACAAATGTAGAAGTCGTACAGACAGGTACAGACTAATGCAGACTGGTACAGACTGGTGCAGACAAATGCAGACTGACTAATCGGAGGTCTGTACACTCGTTACAATACCTCGCACGTTCATGTATCACTGCGCGAGTGTGATCCGCGAGGAGAAAAGGTTCTACGTTAGCAGCAATCTCATTGGCTGCGTTACATATTAATACGCGGATCGGCGGAAGCCGAATTTGGTCCATCTCTATGGCAGCGCCATCTCGTAGTGCGGAGACGGACGAGCGCTGCGCCTGCGCTGTTGTGCTTTGCGGGGCGCGCTCTAGTGGGAAAGTTGTGTACGCGCTGACTACGCGGAACTATGTACACAACAAGGACGTACGGTCGTACCGCTGAATTTCCGTGACCTGCAGTCATACCAGCCGTGACCTGCAGTCATTCCTCATAGTCTTCCACATGATGACATCACAATGCGAAACCATTCATCAACAATCCATGTTTCCCGGTCACACCATCACTCTGAACTCAGCTGTTTGTGTTATGGTGTTAACGGCAGCCTACGCATGGGACGGTAATTGCCTAGTCCTGCTGCATACAGTCTCCGACCAATGACGCAAAATAACACACAACATTGGAGGTATCAATTATTTTTTTCTCGGATGGAAAGCACTGATGTGAAGTGGTTAGAATTTGTTTGGTGCATAATAGGCGATCCTCCCTTATGTCGAGCAGAACCTTAACGACGAGTTTATCCGCCTTCACGTTCCCATGGAATCCAACATCGAATACCCGGCAAATCCAGATATGGCGGTATTCGACCAAACGATGAAATGGACACCCAAAATGAGGCCACATTCAAACTATGCAAAATGCAAATAACGCCGTCTCACGAGTATGCAAAAACTCCGTGCCAGTCACAGTGATCACTCAACATCTGACTTTGTTCACGCTCTCACATACACTGGCAGGTCTGGTAATAACACTAAACATGTACAACACTAATGGAATCTGATGGCCGTTCTATCAGTAACACGTAAATTCAACTCCAACGATTTACATACCCGTTGATGGCGTGCATGTGTATGAGATTATGTTGATTTCCGACCATGTGTTACGAGTGCTTCACTTTGTATGTCAGGCAATGTATATTTCATATAGTCACTTTGGTACTGATAATCGTATCGTACGTATTCCGCTCTCATAATGCTGCTGAGTAACGACTTGTGACTAAGTTTCCGGTAATGAACCTTTTACGAGTACTTACCAATAAACCTTGAAGCGAAACACCCTCATCATAAACTACTGAAACTTGATTTATTGTTGGCAGCACTATAATCCAGTACTACACCAAGTGTTACAGTCCATCTAGATTTAAAATTTTAATAAAATTGTGACCGGTTTCAGTTTGATGTGTAGTATTTAAATTTGCTTGTAGAGCCTGACGAGTTACACTTGTAGCCGAAATATTCAGTCTGGGGATGTCTTGATGAAAGCGAAACCTGACACAGTTTTACAAATATATACAATCTAGGGGGACAATAAAATATGCTTTACCACCAATGATTGTAGGTTTTCTCGAAATGCAGGTAATTTTTGCTAACAGTGTAATTAAACTACATGTTCCCCAAATGATACAATATGGAACACAATTAACTTTCTTTCGGAGCACAACAGTGTCTTATAGGAATTGCTACATTAATCTGTCGCAAAACAGCATCTTAATTTCAAACAAGATGTGTGAAGTTCTTTACGGAAAAAACGTATCCTCAGAATAACACACTGAAAGAGGAATAAGTGTCATTTAGAGATTGAAGTAGTATATAGCTTCAGAAGGCTAGTCGTATGTGGGTGAACCACAGACACAGTGAGTTAGTGTTGGGGGGAATGCACAGTTGGAATGGGGAGAAACGAAACTTCAAAACGCGATCGAGTCCAAGGAACTGACGCTCTCTTATAAGGACATCAACAGTGAGATAGCAAGAGCGGTAGCTCAGCGGAAGATTTACGCCCTTGAGTTTCTTACAAGGCAAACACTGACACAACACTACTTCAAATCTCTTTTGAGAAACATTCCTGATAATTCACGTCATGTGGTCGCTGCATCTCTTGTAGCAAATCTGCCTAATACCAGTAATGGTGGAAACGCTGGTCGTAGCTGCCACTCTCGTCCTTACTGCGACAGGCATTCCGGAGTGAATTTCGCGGTCTGGATCCCGAAGTAACAAGTTTCCTCGAAGTGAGACACGCTTCTCTCTGCCACTTCGCTCACTGCGATCGTTTATCACCTGCTCGACACCGTCGGTCCTATTGTACGAAATTACAATCCCGACGCATCTCCAAATTACGGCCCTCCCCACGAGTGGCGAGTCGCTAGTGCTCCATGCTCTACTTCCTGGAGAGGAGCCGGCCCCGACTGCTCGCGCTAATAGTTGAGGGCCAGGGCTCCATATCTTCTTCCTGAATTCTGTGTACTTAGTTTAACGGCGTTGACGGTTGTTAAACTGCCTCTTAACTTGATGTTCGTATACGTAAATATCATGATTCGTCTGTGAAAGTGCTGAAAATGAGTATTTACTCCAACATAGCATTTCTTTATTGACTTAAAGATTATGTAGTGATATAGAATCTAACATATATCAAGTTTCGTTTTTGTTCCATATCTAAAAGTACTTCGTTTCATAAACTATTGAAGAGTGGTTTTCATTTACCGCGTCACGTTCTGAAGTATTGTCTGCATGTACGATTACCAAATACATCTCCCTTGAACATCTGTCCTTTTTACCTATTTCCATTTTCCCTTGCAGCAACTGACAGTTAGAGAACACTTATTTGAAGTTGACTGTACACCCATTGTGCTGCGTCTTTCTTGCATCTCGCGTAGGGATCATGAAAATAGCATAAGATATAGTATGTCGCGTACAGACATTTAGACAGTCACTTTCTTCCTCCCTCAATACATGAATGGAAGAGGAAAGAAAATTGGTAATATTTTTACGATGTACCTTCCGTCAGGCACTGTACAGCGGCATCCTGAGTATATATGTATATTTAAATGTAAAATGAATACATACTTCTAGTAGCTGCTGAAATATCTTAAGCAATATTAGTCACATTCGTACACGGTAGAGAGATATTCATCACACATGCAATCCTATGTTGAGTGAGTATATTTGGTCTGAGAATAAGTTCTCCACTAAGGCACTCCTACAGCCTTCGACCGCCTAGTATGTCACTGTTTTGCACAGCCGGTAATGACAATGCGTCATACTGTGTTTCGTATCATTTCCAAGTATCCAGAAAGTTTGATTTATCCGTAATGAAGTAAGTATGTTTTTATCAAAGAGTTTTTAACACTATTGTACGTTGCAGTACAGAACTGCATTCAATTTAGAAAGAGCTATACGTCTTATTCAAAATCACAGAATTACTAACTCAGAAACTTAGAATTCGTATATCGAAGAATATAAAATATTTATCAGTATGTATCTTGGTTCTAGGTGATGAAGACATCAAAATGTTCGAACTTAAAACAATGAAGAATGTCCTTGCAGGTGGTAATATGAAGAATGTAATTAAAATATCAGAATAGACACAATCAGTGACGTGTAGACAGCAAAGCTAACAGAACGCGATAACGAGAGAACAAACAAGTTTAGTGAACTAATGTAACCATAAAGGTTTAACAGATTATGTAAGTATAAAACGACGGACGTAAAAAGTATAACAGAGAACAGATTGAATGTAAAAGATCTTAAGCGAAAGCCTAACAGGCTCCCTTAAATCAGGATCTCAGAAAATACCGTTACGAGCAGCTAGGAGAGAGTGATGAAGGCTTTCCAAAAAGATATTTTATCGCTTACAATGTCACTTCTTATCTTTCCGTAATTCATCTCCACAGATATCTTTCACCCAGCAACGTCGACAATCGGGTTTTCATACTTTACTGCTCTGCTGCCCCACATTTTTCTCCCATAGTGCTCCATACAATGCAGGGTTAACAACTCTTGGATGTTTTCAAATAAAGGCTTATCTTAATCTTCTTTCTTCACTTATTCCTCTTACTACATTTTATTTTGTACCTTAGCTAACCATTCTCTTATTAACAGCATGTTCGAACGCTTCATTTCCACACTCCACAGAGAGCGATTCGAAACGAAACTAAAATAAACGAGACGTCAGCTAAAACACTTCGGTGTATGAGTATTCTCGTGAAAAATTATAATAAGAAACAAAAACGAGCGTTCGACCCTTTGAAGAAGCACTTATGTCTTCGGATGGCAGAGTTAATGAAAGTAAACCTTTTCTCGCTGAAATACTGCGTAAGATTGAGATACTTGATGTATGGAACAAACTGTATTGCTTTTGACACAAAAGAAGAGAACCGGAAAATGTTTAAATCACTATACCCCCTTTAGCTTGTTTTTACTGGTGCAGAAAATATCTTGCTGTGAACTTAACAAATACAGCCTTCGAATCAGGTATATTTCCACAGTGCACGACAGTTGAGAGGTGTGTTCTGCTAATGAAAGGTAATGTATACGACAAAGAAAACTACAGCCCCAGTTATATGCTGTTGTCGTTCTAAAAATATTAGAAGCAATTATAAACGAGTGATTATTGGCTTACTTAAATAAATGGTACATTATAAGTACATAATAGTTTGATTTTCGAACAGGTAGAGGTACAGCGTAAGGTATCCTACAATTTACAAAAATGGTAACTCATGCTCTTCACAATGTTGATTGTCTCACGGCCGTTTTTTTACTTTTTCCAAGGCTTTTGATACTGTTGACCACAAAATTCTGCATATTAAGCTACAGTTGTTAGGAACAAGCGGCTTAGCTAATGACTGGTTCCAGTCATAACTAACACATAGATTACAAAGGGTAGAAATAACACAAATCTCATGTAAGGTTAAACTTATAGTGAAAGATTTATCAAAACCAAAATCCTATAATACAGCTGATCCCAGAGTAGCATACTACAAACTGTACTCTCCCTGACATAAATCAGTGACGTTGCACTTAATGCCACTCAGGAGCAAAACTTCTTTCCGTAAATGGCAGTTACATTACAGTCACTGAAAAAAGAGAAATCTTTGCAAAGAAGGTGAGGGATTCATAACTGGTCAGAATACAATAAAATTACATTGAACGAAAGAATAACAAATCTCATACATTTCACTTTAAAGGGCGAAGCTCATATTATTTAATTCAAAGTAGATTAAATCTTTACAGATTCCATATTTCTATGAATGAATATTGATCGTTATTCTGAATTGTGTACCCGAACCCTCAACACGAAAACTGGCTATTATATGAAAATGGAATATATTATATTAACGTCAGATTGCACCGTGCTGCGCGGAGCATAATGTTGCGAAGGCTCAACGACGAAGATGGGAATGATATAGAAACACTATTTCATATATATTAATTTCAGATTCCACCTTGAAGAACGGAGCATAATGGTGGGTTTCGAGAAATAAATAGCTTGAGCTACGTGAATTACTCTAAAGGAGGCTCAGCAGACATGTAAAAAGTAAAATTAAGCTTGATAAAATGCGGGACAAGCAATTAAGGTCAACGTTACGAGTGAAAACGATAGCAAAGGAAATCTGACGTACCTAAAAGAAATTGGAATGTACATGTTTTGAGTATATCGCAGACTAGAATCCCAAAGCAAGTTTACACTCTAAATCTTCGGAGACAAGAAAATTTGACAAATATATTAAAAGATTTTAGTTGTAGGAAATAGTTGTAGTTTTATTCATCCACAATTCACTTTCACAGATATAGTCAGGTATCACAGATTAAGAACAGAAAAACGTAATTTGTACATACAGGTATTTTTAAACCTGGAGATCTCGTTTGACGAGAATACGATAGACTATTGCGTCATAGTTAGATCCATGCTCGCGTTTAACTAAAGTAGTTTAGAGAAATTACAGAAAACCTACATCAAGATGGCCGGATGAGAATTACAGCATCCATTCTCCCGCAACCAAAGCCAGTCTATTAGAAAGAGCGCCGCTTTGTTCAGTTTCTCCCTATTGCAAAAAGCTGTTTTTTGTTGTAATATCCTTGCGAAGAAGTTTAATCACAATGTGGAAAAACTAAATGTACTTCTCAACACGAAAATCTTCACATTCTAAGCACACTATTAGCTGCCATCAGGAGCACGACGTTGGTATTTCGTTTTAATTTTGTGTACTGCAACTCCCTATTAGCTTACCTGAATGACTGAATCAGCATCGCTATATAATGAGCGAGCTATCGTACACCGAAAACGGATACGACGTTCATATTATCCATTGTAGATATTTGGTGAAGATTTTCGAGAAATAAGAAACCAAACTATTACTATGTAAACGTGTATTGTGAAGTGAAAGGAGCCGACCGCGGTGGCCACGTGGTTATAGGCGCTGCAGTCCGGAACCGCGCGACTGCTACGGTCACAGTTTCGAATCCTGCCTCGGGCATGGATGTGTGTCATGTCCTTAGGTTAGTTAGGTTTAAGTAGTTCTAAGTTCCAGGGGACTGATCATCTCAGATGTTAAGTCCTATCGTGCTCAGAGCCATTTTTTGAAGTGAAAGGAGTGTTTTTTTTAATTATTCACTTGCGTCACACTTTTCACAAAACTTCTACCCTGAGATAGCTAAGTAAACCTTCACTGTATAGAATACAGGGTGATTCAAAAAGAATACCACAACTTTAGGAATTTAAAATTCTGCAACGACAAAAGGCAGAGCTAAGCACTATCTGTCGGCGAATTAAGGGAGCTATAAAGTTTCATTTAGTTGTACATTTGTTCGCTTGAGGCGCTGTTGACTAGGCGTCAGCGTCAGTTGATGCTAAGATGGCGACCGCTCAACAGAAAGCTTTTTGTGTTATTGAGTACGGCAGAAGTGAATCGACGACAGTTGTTCAGCGTGCATTTCGAACGAAGTATGGTGTTAAACCTCCTGATAGGTGGTGTATTAAACGTTGGTATAAACAGTTTACAGAGAATGGGTGTTTGTGCAAAGGGAAAAGTTCTGGACGGCCGAGAACGAGTGATGAAAATGTAGCACGCATCCAGCAAGCATTTGTTCGCAGCCCAGGAAAATCGACTCGCAGAGCTAGCAGAGAGCTGCAAATTCCACAATCAACTGTATGGAGAGTCCTACGAAAAAGGTTAGTTATGAAACCTTATCGTCTGAAATTGGTTCAAGCACTGTGTGCAGCTGATAACAGCCCGTGACAGAGCACTTCATCACTGGCCTCCAAGAAGCCCTGATCCTACCCCCTGCGATTTTTTTCTTATGGGGGTATGTTAAAGATTGGTGTTCCAGCCACCTCTCCCAGCCACCATTGATGATTTGAAACGAGAAATAACAGCAGCTATCCAAACTGTTACGCCTGATATGCTACAGAGAGTGTGGAACGAGTTGGTGTATCGGGTTGATATTGCTCGAGTGTCTGGAGGGGGCCATATTGAACATCTCTGAACTTGTTTTTGAGTGAAAAAAACCTTTTTAAATACTCTTTGTAATGATGTATAACAGAAGGTTATATTATGTTTCTTTCATTAAATACACATTTTTAAAGTTGTGGTATTCTTTTTGAATCACCCTGTATATTACACAGAAGGTACTCTATTACTGCACTTTTAGCGTTATCTTTGAAAGCAATAAGAGGAAGGAGAAAAAAAATCTGGCAAACCAGTTTGATGCCTTCAAAGGTACTGGTTAACTAGCCAGTGGTAGCTGCAGGGGCCTTACGTGTCTGAAGGATGACAAGCAACTTTCATGTAGCCTTCTTTAGACATACCGAAAGGATTGTGTAGTGCAAACCAGTAAAATGAGCTGGCTACTCCGCTTATTGTAGTATGTTGTGATCCTTCCGTCGACAGGAAACACGAAGAAAAGTCAGTTGCAGCACAGGAGGAGGGAAACAGCCCCACAACAAGAGAACGCGCAGCATGTGCACCTGCATTAGCCGTGATTAACTCGAAGCACTTTCTCAGCGGCAACGAGCGCCACGGGGCTGGCTGTTTATTGCTGTTGCGGGAGGAAGAGGCCCCCGCACTGCCTAAATACGCTTCATAATTCGCGCGTGTTTCGCTATTTTGCGGCGCCTATGCCCTCAGCAGGCTTAGCCACGAAGGCGCTGTGGGATTGGAATTTCGCCACCCGCTAGCCGCACACTTCCTTCCCTAGAACTGTCCGCAGTACTCGCGGACGTGGCCAGTAGAGTGAGAAGGATAGCGCTAATTACCGCAAGAAGATTATTGTAAAATTGTGCCTGATTTATACAGCAGGGATCCGCCTCCACCGCTCAAGTCGCGATGGCATCCTGCCAAGAGGTAGCCAGTTAGAACCAGGCCGGTGGAAGTAATTTGGCCAGCGACGGGAGGAGACTGTACTCTAACACCTTGCGTGAAATTCTGAACGTATCCACAGTCGCTTATGCACTAATGTAATTCGTTCAGTGCCGAACGCATGACCCGTCACATTTTATCTACCTGACAATGCCGACTGAGAAGTATAAAGCCGTCATGTATTTGTAAGGTTTACATGGCAAAACCGACGTATTAATTAAATGATTTGGACTGTAACATCTATATCTGCAGTAATTTACATCACACTGTTTGTTTAACCTCTAGTTAATTTTCATGTTAATAATAAGCCGTATTTTATTTGTTGATTTTCACAATTCACACTACCATGACATGGAATACTTATAACATGTAATAGTGTTGAATTTGTTCTGTGACGAACATTATTAAAGAAAAAAAAAACCTACCCAAGTTTAGAACCACTGTTTTCAAATTTGCTATTTACTACAGTGAAGACCCTAAAGAATAATTTTATAATACTACATAACGGACTTCCGCGCGGGATTAGCCGAGCGGTCTAGGACGCTGCAGTCATGGAATTTGTGGCTGGTCCCGGCGGAGGTTCGAGTCCTACCTCAGGCATGGGTGTGTGTGTTTGTCCTTAGGATAATTTAGGCTAAGTAGTGTGTAAGCTTAGGGACTGATGACCTTAGCAGTTAAGTCCCATAAGGTTTCACACCCATATAACAGACTCATGTAGCAGCAACAAAATATATTAAAACAGAATACTAAATTTAAAGTAACCTTTTAAGTTGCCTTCATGTCAGTATTTACCCTTTGGGAATAGCAATGAATAAAACTCCTCAATACATTATGTATTTTAAAGTCTGCTATGGGGTATTGAGGGATAAGTATTCATACCAATAAATCAAGAGAAAAACAAACAGACATGTTAACTCTAGTTACCTGACAAAGGCGTTTACTAGCGTCACTAAAGGATTCAATACGATGGCTAAGAGTATTTCATTCTTTATGTTCACCAATCTCTTCCTATCCCATTTAGCACGAATGGAGGCAGAACAACTATACTAAATAGTCTAAATGACTGTCTATTTAAACTTTCCTAACAAAGTTTCGCCAGTGAAATCTCATATTCCTTCCAAAGATTCTTATTTAATATCCACGATCCTGTAGATCACGTTCGCAATATAAGTGTCTCAGCCGGCCGGAGTGGCCGAGTGGTTCTAGGCGCTACAGTCTGGAACCGCGCGACCGCTACGGTCGCAGGTTCGAATCCTGCCTCGGGCATGGATGTGTGTGATGTACTTAGGTTAGTTAGGTTTAAGTAGTTCTAAGTTCTAGGGGACTGATGACCACAGCAGTTAAGTCCCATAGTGCTCAGAGCCATTTGAACCATTTTATAAGCGTCACAGATTTCTTCGATATTATGACCACACGTGCTGAGGCTCCTGAACACACAGGAAGTAATTAAAGATAGGTCGTGCCCTTGCAGCTGTACTACTCAATCCTCTGTCTCCTTGTAACTACAGTATTCTATGCGTCCGTCCAACTTCATGTTACTCCCAAATCTTGTGCTTAATAATGCTGTATTCGGAAATTGTCGGATGTTTCCACATTCCATGCGCGACGTTATTGATCGTGGTGTGATACGAAACTGGTTTGTCTCCACGCTAGTCTATCACGTTCAACTTTTTTGTCTCCTCATAATAGATAAAAGCTTGTATCCTCCTCTTTTCTGAACTCTTTACCGTCCAAGTTTCATTGCCGTACAAGTCTAAACTCTCTACAAATACTTTTAGAAAATAGTTTTTAACAATTCGATTCATATTTTGTGTTAACAAACTATCTTCCAGAGGAATTCTTTCCTTACTATTTCATTCTGCAAGTTACGTCATCCTTACATCGGCCTTGATCAGATATTTTGCTGCCCATGTAGATAAACTCAGTCGGTGAGTTTAATGTTTCATTTCGTAATCTAATTCCTTCAGCATCTCATGGTTTAGTACCGAGCGAGGTGGCGCAGTGGTTAGCACCCTGGACTCGCATTCGGAAGGACGACGGTTCAATCCCGTCTCCGGCCATCCTGATTTAGGTTTTCCGCGATTTCCCTAAATCGCTTCAGGCAAATGCCAGGATGGTTCCTTTGAAAGGGCACGGCCGATTTCCTTCCCCATCCTTCCCTCACCCGAGCTTGCGCTCCGTCTCTAATGACCTCGTTGTCGACGGGACGTTAAACACTAATCTCCTCCTCCTCCTCCATGGTTTAGTTCGGCTACTGTTTGATGGTCTTGCTTTACTTTTTTGGGTTTTCATCAAGTGAGTTAACTTCAAGTACTTACCTTTTCCGTTCACCTGCCCTTCCATTGCCATTGTGCCTGACAGAATTAAAATGTCGCTGTCAAATCTATAGTCTTTCTTTCTTGTTCCTTACCTTCAACCCCCGTGCCAAAGTTCCTGGTTGCTTCCTTTACTACTGGCTCAATGTATAGAATGAATAACATTGATGGTAGTCCACGATCCTGTCTCACTCCCTTCTCAACCACTGCTTCCCTTTCATGTCTTTCGAATCTTATAGCAACAATTACTTTATATTATCCCTGCTATCTCCGGTCAACATTCACAAATTCTTTCTCTAAATCAACGTAAGCTATAAACGCTGGTTTGCCTTTCGTCGACTTATCTTGTAAGATAAGTGGTAGGGTATGTATTGCATCGCGTCTTGTAACACCTCTCCGAATCCGAAAATTATCTCCGCTGGGGTCGTCTTCTATTAGATTTTACATTTTTCTGCAAATATTTTGTATCAGTATTTTACAACAATGACTTATTAGACTGATGTTTCGGTAATATTCACACCTGTCAGGTCCTGACTGCTTTAGAATTCGGAATTTTCATTTTTGCTTAAAGTCTGAAAGTGTTTATCCTATCTTACATACCTTTCTTACCAGGAGGGGTAGACTTCTCATGGTATGGTCTCCCACGATTTTTAATTATCAGGCAGGAATGTCGTCTACTGCGGATCCCTTGGTTTGACTTAACTCTTTCAGTAGTCTGTCAAATTCCTCTAGTAGGATCGTAAATTTCATCTCATTTTTGTTCCTCTTTCAGCTTCACTATCATTGATTAGAACTGACATGCTATTTGAGATCGTAATATTCATATTCATGCTTCTCTTTCCTTCAAAGGATTCTTTATTTCATCTATAGGCGGCACCTATTTCTCCCACAGTGATGCATGCTTCATTTTTAAACGATTGTATTCCATTTTGTTTGCTTTATTTGCTGCATTTGTATCCTTTCTCCCTCAGTCTATTAAATTGTCTTGCGTTGCCCAAGGAATTAAACTTAGCATTGACATTCTGCTTATTTGATACTCTTCTGTCACCACTGTTTCATCTGTCAAAGCTACCCATTCGTCTTCTACTGCATTTCTCATCCGCGTTTCAGTTAACTATTGCTCTAATGCTTCCTTTGAAACTCTCAAATGCCACTCGTTCTTTCAATTTATGCAGTTACCATCACCGTAGTTTCTTACCTCCCTTGAATTTCTTCAAGTTTAATCTGCAGTCCACAATCAATAAATTGTGATTAGAGTCCAGATCAGCTCCTTGAAATGTTTTGCACTCTAAAACCTAATTTCTTAATCTTTGTCTTACCTTTGTATCCACTACATGAAATATGCCGGTATATATTGATCTTCTCCACGTATACCCCATTATACAGGTAGGCTTCACATCCCCGGCAATACAACGGCTGTAGTATCCTCTCGCTTTCAGCAGATACCAATACAAGCATTGCGGGATCATGTTGGCTAATGACACAATGACACATTAGTCAGTCACCGAGACAGTTGCTTTAGAATCTACTGAAAGTATTGCTGCTCCTTTTCTGGAACTATTTCTTAGGTTAGCCTCTCCACAGATACCTTCATGTTACGGTTGCACCCACGGCACGAGTCTCTGCATGGCTGATGAACGAAAGACTGGCAAACTGTCATTCTTTACACAACTGAGCACATTTTACCCAATTCACTTTCAACCTCCTTGGAATTACAGTGCGATATTAATTTCTTATTCATAATTTCATTTCTTGAAAATAGTCTGAAGAAATATATACACTTGGAGTTAATGAGAACTTTATTCCATGCTTTGTCCTGTCCTTTGCCTCTAAACTGATTCATTACCTATAATCTCGATATTTTCGGGATTTAATCGTCATCCCGTACGACCATAATTTCCCGCTTTTCTGTTAAGGGTTTTCTGCTGGTATCCGAATGTGGAAGACATTATTGGATTCATTCATCGCTCTTGTTATAGGCACACGTGTCACTCTTAACTTTTGAAGTCTATGTTCCTCTTGTGTAATAAGTGTAACAGTGTTCGCTGTCTCAACGTTTGTAAGTCAATTAGAGAACATCCTCGGTCTTTCTGCGCCTTTGCCGCTTTACTAGGCACATATTTCTTCAGAGCGAACTTATATGAGTGATTTGTAGATAGTATATCACTGTTCGCTTATGTTTTACTTGAAGTAAATGCTCTTATAAAATTTTGTTAGATATTTTGTATATTATAACAATTGTCAGCACTGTGACAGCGCCGTTTCTTCGCTAATGTAGTCAGATACACTTGCTTTCCTAGCGTGTGAAACACTGCTTTCGCGTGTGAGATTTCGACACAGTCTTTGGTGAAAGTACAATTGTTCGAGACCGAGTTCACTATTGAAATAGGAACCTTTACAGTTTGGAGCTACAGAATAAAACTGAAAATTAGATGTTTGAATCGAATAAATTTCAGGTGAAGTAGTGAATTCAACTGGGAAAAGAATTAATTTATGAATTTGATCAGATGAAGGATTCAGTTGATAAGATATGTCCTGAAACATGAAGGAAGAGTTATTTTGGTCACGGAGAGAGGTATGCGGGGTAAATTTGAAGAGGGAGGGCAAGACTTTATTATGTTACAGTAAGCGGGATCAAGTCCATGTTGGTTTTAGTATATATGCCGAGAAGTAGTGACACGCACAGAACAGACCAGTATAGAGACCTGCATTCAACTAGTATTCGACTGAAGACCGCAACAACATCATCTCGTAAGACGTTTCCCGTCTACCACCAGTACAGATCGCATACTGCGCCTGTCAATACTCGGTGGGTTTTTATAATTTCCTACTACATCATGTGATATGTACGGTTGTCTAATTTTCATGTAACTCGGTATCTGATTAGTTCTGTGTCTCTTGTAGGTGAATATTGTGAGTCAGTCAGTTATTAATCTGAGTTCAAGTGAACTGCTTTCATTCAGTGTAGATAACTTCAGCGTGATTTATTTCTCTCTTAGTAATATTTAGCCATCTGAAGCCTCTTTGCCGTTAGAGTGGCTTTTCGAAAGTTTGTAATAGCATTATAAAGGTTATACTGAAGAAGTTAAATGGTAATACTGGCCTTCACCGGGAATTTCATTGATAAAATCTTCTGTCTTCACTGAGAACACGACGCCGCGATTCAGCTGTTACCCGAGATTTCATGACTGAGTAAGTTATTGAAATGAAAGATACCCTTATTCAATTGTAATTAAATATTTACTCAATCCCGCTAATAATTTGATATGCTAATCTGTTAGATTCGTAAGAGTGGTCTAACGTTTTATAGCTGCCTGGCAGAACTGTGGGGTGTGCCGTGAAATGTTTGTCGTGGACGTGTATCGACGTCCGTCCACCGCGGGCGCGTCAGCCGCGTAGGCTGTCCGTGGGGATGAAGAGCAAAGCCAAGTCCGGAAAAAGAAAACTGCGCGGAGCGCAGCACAAGGAGGCGAAAGGAAATAAGACCTGGTGCCTGGTGGCTGGTGCCTGCTGCCACTCTGGGGAGGAGGGAAGTGCTGCTCTCCGCCAAGTGGTTTAGTGCGGCCCTTTCGCTACCAAAGGGAGCAGGCCGAGGAGCGCAACATAATCCTCAGTACAGAGCATTTCACGAGAAACAGGAACACGGGAGTTGGCAGGATGTCAGGATAACTTCACTCACAAGTCTTCGAGTCTTAAGTTGCTCCAGCAATGAGACTAGAGTGAGATAGCTTTATATGTGAAACAGTGGCTGAGCATACTGAAAATGATGGCTAAACATGATAGTTAAAATGTAGATACAGATAAAATTATTCGTGTATCCGATGGTTCCTTGAAACGCCTTTATAGTACAACAGTTCTTTCTCATGTGTGCCGGCCGGGGTGGCCGAGCGGTTCTAGGCGCTTCAGTCTGGAACCGCGCGACCGCTACGGTCGCAGGTTCGAATCCTGCCTCGGGAATGGATGCGTGTGATGTCCTTAGGTTAGTCAGGTTTAAGTAGATCTACGTTATAGGGGACTGGTGACCTCAGATGTTAAGTACCATAGTGCTCAGAGCCATTTGAACCATTTTACTTTCATGTGCTTTTTCTTCCCTATCGGTGCCCGGACGGCATAGTTGGTAGCGTACTGGGCATGATTAATTTAAGGGATGGCCGGATACCCTTTTTGTCATCAGCCCGTCACCGCCTTCTCTCTCCTCCCCCCTCCCCCCCCCCCCCACCGTAAATCCCCCAGAAGGATTCGTTCGGGAGCCGGACATCTCCCCGCACTGGAGGCGACGCTGTAACACTTACGGCTACCCGAGCAGGTCTGTTATTAGTGCATTACTAAAATATTTCATAAAAATAACAGAAAAATTCAAGACGTAATGTCAGATGAGAATAATATTGATCGAAATTTTCTACGGAGGCAATAATGCTGTAATTTGTTGATGTTTGCCATGCTACCGGCAGAGAGTATCACTGAGCACACTGCTTTTAACTATAAGCTTCGTATTATTTAATACTCTCGTAAGCTGTTTAATCGTTTTGACAGACTAGTCACTGTAAGTATACATAAATACTTTTCTGCGTCAAAGCATACTAGGAATCAACATTTCCATGAGGATCCCACTAGAGAACTTCAAGTAAAATACAGAACTGAAGCCGGCCGAAGTGGCCGTGCGGTTGTAGGCGCTGCCGTCCGGAACCGCGAGACCGCTACGGTCGCAGGTTCGAATCCTGCCTCGGGCATGGATGAGTGTAATGTCCTTAGGTTAGTTAGGTTTAACTAGTTCTAAGTTCTAGGGGACTAATGAAGTTGAGTCCCATAGTGCTCAGTGCCATTTGAACCATTTTTTGAACAGAACTGAAAACGGAATGTTGCAAGGAGATACTGTATTGCCGAAATTGAGCTGGGTAGCGCAGGCTTTAAAAATAAAATGAATGGGGGCCCTCAAATACGTACTCTCAGACTCAGAGTTGAAATATTAAAAGTTTTGCCTGGTTTCGTTGCCTAGTGGCTGGGATATGTAGTTGCCGCATTACAAGACAAATACTGCTGAGTCTACAGTATACAATATGAATATATACATGAATAGAATGGTCGAAGGTTCCCATCACTCGGTAATTGCGAATTTTGAATGTAGCGAAGAAATTTATAAATGAAAGATTGCAGTTAGATAAATCTGCAGGTACTATTTTTAACGACTTTAAATGATGAATACGATAGCAGAAGTACCTTTAAGAACACCGTTTATTACTGCAAAGCACTTATTGGTGTCGATGGTCCAGCAATTAAATGAAACATAAGTTGAATAACCGGGAAACAATAGAATGCTTCACGTAATTAGTTATGAACAACATAGCTTGCCAGATATTCACTTCTAAACGTATACTATGTCTTCACTGCAGAAGCCACAGAAATCTCACAAGTGCACAAGTCGGCACTACGAAATATTTCAATCTCTCGCGGCCACGCGCAAACTGCTCGACACACTCCAAGTCGTTCCTGCGTCTGTCGGCCGCGCCTTCCCATAGAGCACTCCCCTGTCCTGTGCGACCCGATGCTCCTCCCCCACTTCCATCTAGTCTCCCCAACGTCTTCGGTAGTCGACTACTGTAGTAACGTGCGCTGTGATTGGCTAGGGCACTCCTGCCATGTCTCCCAGTCAACGCACACTCACGAGCATATTGAAACACATACGAAAAACTGGGTTTACATTTAAATAACCTGAAATTAAATAAATGTTCCTATTGCTGGACCATAAACACGCACTAACACACATTATTAAATACTTAAAGAAATCAAATAAACGTCTATCAAAGGAATAGAAACTATGTCTCTGCACTTTCTAAAACACTGTAATTATTAGACCATTTCATCATGAATAGTATATATCGGACGAGCTGACCCGGCGAACTCTGTTCCGCTTTAAATCCAATAAATAATCAGATTTTGTATGTTAAGTTCAATTGTTTATTAGGAAATACAAATAAAAAATTAAGTATTTTAATGATGCTTTATTCTTTATGTTTTTGGTGCATAGCTTCCACTCTTCAATTAAGTACCTTGTGATACACGACATTTTTTGTTTTATTATCAGGCGCAAGAACAAACGCCGCAGATGGTCTTCCGACCTGTGAACATGCCACATATAATTGACCTTGTGAAAAACATGGATATTCAAGATTGAAATCATAAACTTTCGAGGATTGGCCTTGTGATTTGTTGTTAATGGTCATGGCGAATGCAAGACGGATCGGAAATTGAAGTCTTTTAAATTCAAACGGCATATCGGTTGGGATCATCGGGATCCTCGGAATGAGAACTTCCTCACCTTCGAATTTTCCTTTGAGTATCGTCGCGTAAATAACATTGTTCATTAATTTACTTACCATCAAACGCGTACCGTTGCACAGTTTTGGTTGGTTTATGTTTCGAAGCATGATTACTGACGTTTAGCTGACTTTTGCGTTTTGTTATTCCATGCCAGATGCATTTTTGTTATACCACGCTTCACAGCGGTCGAACGGGATAAAAAGTATGCTATGTCCGTCTCCTGTTTCTAAGCTACCTCTCCACCAATTTTCAGCCAAAACGTTCCAGCCGTTCTTGAGTTATAAATAATGTAACTAACACGACTTTCTTTTATATATATAGATATAAACTAAGACATAGACGAATAAATATATTTATAAGCATGCTGCTACGGTTTTTTTCATGTAATTGTGGAGTACTTACGGCCTTACACGATCAATAGTAATCGGCGAACTTTCACTCATGTACTAATCACGTTACCTGCCTGTAATTCATACCGATTTAGGTTTACGCTAATAGCTTTCCAGAGACTTGTCGATCTACGAAATCGGATGAACGTTTAGACTTTGGAAATTCGTTGCTGGGTGTTACTTGTGTAATTTACAGTCAGATACTAAACTTTAAACTAATAATGATATTGAAAATATGATAACACCATCAGAAGCGTTGTGCAAATAATGATAATGTACATGTTTATTTTTAAGGTATCATGATTCCTCTGGCTATTATTACTTTCTACATGAACTGCGAAATGTCTGCTATTATGGTTTCACAATGTCCGCCATTTTTGGCACTCCGGGCACACAAATCTCCTCCATCGACACAAACCGCAGTCCTCGACACAGCGTCAACATGGAATTCCCAGCCACGCGGTCGGCCTGGACCACACCCTGTGCTACCAATGTTGCTCCGGCTAATGTTCGGCACCACGAGGTTGCTGATGAGCCCTGGTTTGCTGAGCAGCCTATGCAGCTACGCCAATTCGGAGCTTAGAATATTTTAGGGCGCCACAACTCGCCCATTACCACACAGTAGCCATACACGAAGGTTACAGATGTATATTAACAAAACGAATAGTAGTAAGTGTCAACAAAACTCACCTGAGCCATATCCGCTTTACTGATAAGCCTTTACTGATTACCTGCGACGCAAATAAACGTCAACAACTAATTCAGTTTTGATATTAAATATGAGAATCGATTTTAATGGTAGTAGAAGAAAAGTATAACCAACACACTGCAAAGACAGATGTACAAAATAACAGTGAAATCGCATAACCACTTGGTCGCTGTAGTACATAGGGCAGCTGTAGACCATTATTGGCTGGGAGAAGTGGCAACGTAGCTGGAGGCTCAATAACAAACAATGAGAAATTAGTCGCCAGAAAGCAGCAGTGGGCGAGTACATGACCTTAGACTTAAATACGGGTCATGTGATAAAAGGGGATTCGGTCATTCATAGTTTCTTTGAGCCCTTTTTGACACATGGATTATGCATGACGCGCCTTAATTTGGCAGAGACAAAACAGAGAAATTAATAAATGAATGGATTCAGATTATTAAGGTAAGAATATTAAGAATGTGATCCTGTTGCTAAATAACGGCGACCACAACCAAAGGATTACTCTTGATTATTCGTTTAGTGAGATCACACACAAACCTTTTCTGAATGATGCCCTTACAGAGGTTGTTACTGAACACAAAATAGATACAAGTAACCAAAAACTATTAATTCAGCAGTGCAAGTAGGTCATTCGTAGGTAGTTACGAATTTAAACTGAAGGCATGGAGCCTTGCTTCAAAGTACTTAAAATGCAACAAAAATCTTAAAGTGCAATAGGTGCGTACAACTGTTTATCCAATAACAACCGCACCTTGTTGAAATGTTAATCACTGTTAGCCGCCGGAGTGGCCGAGCGGTTCTAGGTGCTGCAGTCTGGAACCGCGCGACCGCAACGGTCGCAGGTTCGAACCCTGCCTCGAGCATGGATGTGTGTGATGTCCTAGGTTAGTTAGGTTTAAGTAGTTCTAAGTTCTAGGGGACTGATGACCTCAGATGTTAAGTCCCATAGTGCTCAGAGCCATTTGAGCCACTGTGAACCCGACTATGAGTCTATTCCAACCAGTACTCAAAGTCTCAAAATATTTCGAAGTCCTGAACTGGCTACTTAAATATTTGATTATGTGACCCATTGCATGACTCAGTGCACCAACTTACAACTTGACTACCATTCTTAAGATTTTACATATTATAACATTTATACATTTCAAACATATGTAACATATACTTGTTTGATTGGGACTCAGGTATTACATTATTCAGTTTTAATCATAGTTAAATTCAATTTCATACACCACAAACGAAACTGCAGAAACGCAGTCAACTTGACTACTATATTCACTTTGGTGCCGAAGTCCTACGCTACCCAAACGACAATTTTACATACATTACGTTACTAAAATTTCATTAAATAAATGTATGGATAATTAGGTAATGGAATAATCCTCTCTTTCCTACGATAACTGTTTCTGTACATGTAAAGTAACCTTTGTTTTGACGTCTTGGTATGAACTAGTCAATAAATAATTTATTTGCTATTTCTATATTTATTTAACAATAATACAAGTATGTTCGCCCCTTAGATAGCATCAAGATCTAGCTAACTGTGATTGATAAGCATATAGTACTTGTCCGTATCATTTGTTACAGGTCTTACAAGAAAAATTAGAGTAAATGTTAACAACTTCTTTAATAATGACTTTATACATACGATAATGATTTTAGTGTGATTGTCTCGGGCTTATAAGTTTGACAGTATCTTTCTTAAGGATGAGGCAACACCTTCTTCTTCAACACCCTGGTGTTTTCTAATAGGTTCTCAAAGGACGGTTAGTCAGATGACGACTACTAACTGGGAGAAGAAAGTTTTTCTTCATTCCCAAAGGTAAAGAAACACGACAAATTAACAGAGGGGGCCAGCCGCTGTGTCCGAGCGGTTCTAGGCGCTTCAGTCCCGATCCGCACTGCTGCTACGTTCGCAGGTTCGAATCCTGCCTCGGGCATGGATGTGTGTGATGTCCTTAGGTTAGTAATGTTTAAGTAGTTCTAAGTCTAAGGGACTGATGACCTCAGATGTTACGTCTCATAGTGATTAGAGCCCCAAGAGAGGGGACAAACACGATTAAAAACATCCAGAGAACATGTAGCTTAAGTACACAGTGCACACAGAGGTTTGGAGATATTGTATTAGCCGTGGATGTCATAAGAAGTTGACGTCGGTAGGAGCAAGTTGCAATTCACTTCATTCATCTAGGATGAAGCACTGAGTAAATAGCCGTTATTTCACATCCATCAGAAAATACACGGCCGATTACCTCGCTCATAGTACCCAGGACCCCGTCTTTCACGACACGATGACGATAACGTGCGGAGCTGTCTTCTCCCTTCGGTTCATCAATAGCAGAAATAAAGCAAGGAATTATCGGTTTCTCGGAACGCATCTGGCCAAACTGAAGCGCAAATGAGGTGCCAATTGCAATGGTCCTCAATCGCTTAACTGCAAATCCTCAATCCTTAATCAACTTAACCATGATAAGTAATAGTAGTTTGCTTCAATTAATTTTTTTAGAACAACTAAGATGTCACCTTTTCTATAGTGCTGCCCGTAAGCTTAAGTTTTTAAAACTTTTTAAACTTAAGAAACTTTTAAAACTCTATAGATAATGGTTTAAAAATTTTGGTTTTGGTATAGTTCTGCACTTAGGACGATCTAGTTTCAAACAACGCCCAGCCATTGAAATTTAAGTTTTCTTTGGTTTCCCTAGGACGAATAACACGAGGACCGGGTTGGATTCTCTGAAAAATTCCACAGACCGATTTCGTCATGCGTCCGTTTGCAGTACAAGTTTTCGCTCCGAATTTGATAATGGCGTCGTCCAAGGGATATTTATCGCTATTCTTTCTTCCTTTCTTCTCGTTCTATTTCCTTTCCATTATTTATCCAACGTCACGAAATTGACTCTCTGCAGGTGTACTGTCAGACGTTGTCCGTCATTTAATAACATGCTAATAAATTTGACGTTTCTCAGACAGTATTGCAGTTTGCATGAAAATGCCGTTCTAGAATATTGTCCTTATAATTAACCCAAGCCCAAATGTTCGGCCACTGCCTTGAAGATTTACGCTGTAGATATGTTGATATTTACTTCCCGTATGCATTAAATGACCACTAGGATGTGCTTCAGAACTCTTTCACAGTCTTATTGTATTCTGTTGGTTAGCGTAAGCCTCTTTTCTCAGAACTTATGACTAAAATGTCTACGGAAAATCTGAGCTGCGTGTGTTTATGGTAAAAAAGCTTATAACATGCATATATATACATATACGTAAGGTTTGTTTACAGACAACGCTAGTTACGAGTTGTGAGGGATACCAGGTGAATTAGACGGAGAAACGCACAGTTTACTTTTGAATACATGACTCGGTCCTACAGATCATACTCGTATCCTCTCTCATGAAAAAATACGCACAACATTAAATATTAATTAGCGACAGTGCATTTTACTTCATTCACATTGATACTGAGCTGCCTGTGACAGGCATGAAATGCAGAATATCGTATAATTATCCCTAGTGCTTGATTATGTGTTGGTACTTAACTGAGTAACCGAAATAATTGTAAGTTATTAACATTCTACAGCGCATCGGGACCTATGATAGCGATTGAAGTTGCAACATTTGGATATTATGATGATGGACAATATAACTCAACCAGGGGAACTGCTTCATAGATATGTATAGAATGACAGGCAATGGTGTGAATAAGAAACAAATACTTTGTTAAAAGGGATCGATCTCTTCTTATCGTCGATCTTAAACTAATTTATTGAAGTTCAGAAATATTGGTTGAGAAACGTAAGACAAAGATACGAGGTAAGAAATTCGTCATTTAGCATTGCGCGAAATGGAGCTACTTTACATATTCTCTATACTACATCAGTTCGCAATTAACATGCTCTATTTAGTACAATATCAGTCACATTTCATTCGAAGTTCTCCTGTTTATTTGTCTGTTAGGCTACGCTGCTTTCTTTTCAGCTTATGCTTCAGAAAACCTTGTTTTAAAGTATTTTGTAAAATGTACGGTCGTTTAAGCCATACACCAACAGATGCACGAGATAAGGTGCGATAAATTAAAGCATATCTGCTTCTTTAGTGTGTGTGTGTGTGTGTGTGTGTGTGTGTGTGTGTGTGTGTGGTCCCGCTCACAAGCGCGCAAATACTGTGAGCTAGTCCGCTGGCCTCTGTTGACTTCCCTAATCTGGATTGTCGACGTTCAGTTTCTGTATAAATTGCGGATTATTCCCCCATCCGTTTGGAGGGTCTCATCTCTGGTATTATATCCTTTTTCACTTGGTATTCAAGAATAGCGACTCTCTAGAAACAATGCCAATTAGAGCTTTGTATTTTAAACGCTTGTCAAAAGTCGTGAAATTTATGATATATTTGTGTGTTAAAAAAATTGGCGTTTTACTTGATTTAATAATCAACCTTTTACGTTGTCCATCATGTTTAACAAGACGACACACAAGCCTTTTTTACGAACTCGTTGTCAGGCTTAACTAATTTGCATACATTTTTGTCCCATTGTAAAACAGGTAATGAAACTAAATATCTAGAAGAGGCAAGCTGGTTACAGGCTTCTTTGACGGGAAAAGGAATGTGACAGTAATCCTGAAACACCATAACTCACAGGAATCGAATCAGTACCCAATATTTATCACGCGAAGCTCCTTAGAAAATTTGTAGAACCGGCTTTCAGGACTGAATAAACCATTTTTCTTCAATCGGCTACGTGTCAATGCTGCAGAGGTCTCACAAATAAGATTTAACTAACGACATATAGAATACAGAAGTACAAGCAATTATTCTTCATATGTTCCCTCTCAGTACGAGGTACAATGAAGACTACCCTCGGTCATTCACTTTGTATTAATTCCAGAGTATAGATGTATAACCAAAATTTAACTGATATTTATTAAGGAACGGCTATGTCTTGTTTCTCGCCGCCATAAGTTTCTTAAAATATTTACTGCTATTCATACTGCAGTATTCCTAAAGGTGACTGTATCTAAATAATTCATTTACAAAAAAAAAAAAAAAAAAAAAAAAATCTGTGTTTTCTGTCGCGCGCTGAAAGACTTCACTTCTGTTCTTGAGATTGCTCCTCTCAGCAAATTGCAAATAAATTAATAATTGTTTGTGTAAGACTATATGTTCAGCAATGCTGATAAACTGCCGAGATTTCAGCAGGAAAAGCATTATGCAAACAATAGTTTTTCTTTTTAATAAAAAAATCTCAAGCGAGATGCCTTACTTGTAGCTGCGACTGACAAAAGTAGGGACGGATATTAAATAAATATACTTGATGTGCAGGGAAGGAGTCAAAGCCACAGCCTCAATCCAACATATTACTGACAGCATACGCAACAACAGAGTAACCGACATAATGTTTTCCAAAAGTAGTACCACTGATGCATGGACACATATGTTAACGGTTTTCACTTGGAATCCGCTTGACCCTCGTCACAGGTTCAACACGAAAAGCTCAGTTTCTACTGACCACCATTAAAATAGGATACTGTCGTTCTAAGACTGCAATAATTTACTTTTTATGCTGATGAGCGCACTCGCACGGGCGTACACATACACACACACACACACACACACACACACACACACTACATTCCTCCGCTGTCTGATTAAGTAGTTCTGGAAGTATACATTTCACAGAAATGGCTATACTTAGAGAAAATGCTCATTAACGCTCTGCTGCAAGGTTGTTCTCTAACTATTGTTCCAGAATTGTGAACAATGAGCCGTGCGCACACATTATGAAATTTTTTGAGTCCTAGCAAATCTTTCTGTTAGAAAGGTCACAGTTTGTGGTAACTAACGGAAAGTTATCAAGTAAAGTGGAGATCATGTACGTCTTACCCCACGGAAGTGTTATAGGTCCTCTGCTGTTCCTAATCCATACAAACGATTTAGGAGGCAATCTGTTGGACCCTCTTACATTTTTAGCAGATGATGCTATCATCTACAGTCTCTTAACCTCATAAGATGATGAAAACCAATGGCAAAGTGATTGAAACGCGATATCTAAATATGATATTGGATTGCCTGTGTTGTTCTATAGTACGATGCAATATTCCTTCGGATATGCATGCATGGATGTTTTCAAGCATGAGCTGTATAATGGAACAATGACAATGAAAATTTGTGCCGAACCGGGACTCGAATCCAGATTTCCCGCCTACCACGCACGGCCGTCTTACCAATAGGCTATCCGAGTACGACTCACGACCAGACCCAAACCTCCGTATGTCGTGAGCCACGTATCTGCAACCTGTACTCGTACACCCATTACATATAGACACTATAATTGAAAGTCACTTGGCCGGTGTCGGTAGATAAGTGCGATATTGCAGTGTCTGTGTTGTTCCAAAGTACGATGCAATATTCATTCGGAAATGCACGCACGCAAGCACTTACACACACACACACACACACACACACACACACACACACACACACACACACACACGCGCGCGCGCGCACGCATACGCATGCATGCGAGCTCACGCAGACCTACATGCACACACACAGATTCACCTGGCATTAGGACCTTGACAATATTGCCGCCATTCAACTGAGCTCTTCGACTTGGCTCCTTCATCTATATATAAAAGGTGCTCAACACAATGAAATATATATTGAGGTAAAAAAATGTAAAAAGAATAGAATTGTGCATCACAGATCATGGGAATAGGATTTTACAGTAAAAATAATTATAGCGTAGTTAAAAGTGGAGTGAACATAGGAATTATTATGTTACTACGAGGCATTGTCTGTTACACGCTGATGATGAGACTCTAAGGGCATAGCATACTGACGACAGTTTGCTGTACAATGACTGTTCTTTATTACTAAATAATGTTTATTTTTTACCATTCCTTACGCTATGTTATCCAAATAATCCCTGGCGTTGTAGTATGGATTACTCAAGAGGTGCGCTGTAACTGCGTTTTTTAATATTAAGGTTTTAGCTGCCTCTTTCGTCTTGTTGAGCAATCTATTGTACAATTTTCCTCCCTTTTAGAAAATGTTTTTGTGCATTATTTGTTTGTTTACTCTTGGTTAGCGGAAATTTAGTGGGACTCTTGTGCCATAATATCTTAATGTGAATACGGAACGGGTAATTTTAATCTCACGGTACAGTTAGAATTCCCAGTCATTTAGACAGATTCTTACAGACAGCTCGGTTATTACTTTTAGTTATTATTTTAATAATCCTTTTCTGTAGTTTATATACCGTGACCATGTATATACCCTGAGAAATGATGCGCAGCTAAAGATAGAGTGAACATAGGAATTATTACGTAACTGCTTACACACTGATGACGAGACTCTTAAGGGCATAGCATACTGATGACATTTTCTTTGCTTGTGTACTCGTGTGTTGATTCCACTACAGGTAGCAGCCAATACTAAGTCATTAGAATTTAGTGCTTGTCTTAGAGTCCATAAAGTTTTTGTCCACATTTAACTTTAAAGACTTATATTCCCCTCTAAAGCGGAAATACATGCTGACTGTAATCTGTACAGTGTTGCTTTGTTGCTTGATAACCTATTATGAATGCGTTTTAGTGTTTCATTTTCCTCCTTTACTAGGAGTTCTCGTGTTTTTATCAGTGACTGAAATTATGCAGTCGTTACTAAAACTGAAATTTTTCCCATGTCTGATACTGACTGGAAAATCATTGATGTGTATCAAAAGCGACATTGGTTCTAAAATGCTGCCCTGAGGGGCATCTATGTTCATATATTCGCAATATTTGACTATTCCGCTGTTTCTTGGTAGAATGTTTTATATATTATGAGTGAAAAAAATACACAACAAAGAAGTAATATTCTATTTATCATTTTACAAACCGGTTTTAGGCTGTTTCACCATAGTCAGCTGCAAAGATAATCACTCATGGCAGTGAAATTTTTGTAGGAGCAAAGATTTTAAACTAATGCGTCTACAGAGTATCTCAGATGGTTTCCAAAGATGAAAATTGTTAGTGTTAGATAATGGAGTAAAGCAAGAGGAATTTTATCGGTAAAAATGCCTTCTAAATGTATTTAATTAAGATATTATATATGACACATTAAATGATGAACTATGTGTCATATATCCAGGCAAATATTCTAAACATCCCGCTTCCACTGAAACTGTTGTTGTTGTTTTTTCTCCTACACACGACATCAAGAACTGTCATCTTTGGAAAGCAACTGACATACCGTGTAGGTTCACTAGTTAAAAATACTTGAGCCCACAAAAATTAAACAGGTACACATGTTAATCTTTTTACCTGACGATGACAACTGACGAAAACCGGTTTGCAAAATAATAAATATCGTAGAATATTACAGCAGTGTCGTTTATTAATTCAGTCTCAATATTCTTGGGATATGCAAAATGTTTCACTAAAATCTTACTTTATTTGATGCCAGCTCTATCTCTACCGTCATAATCCTGTTTTCAGATATAATCGTAACTAATCAATCGCAATTTCTCTTATTCCCATTGTTTCTCTTTTTTTTTTTTTAGAATTTTAGTGTCAACAGTATCAAAATCCTGTGACTGATCTAAAATAATACCTGTGACACATTCATCCTCGCCTAGTTCATTAAGTATCAGATTTGTAAATTTTATTGAAGTGACACAGATCAAGTAAGATAGGCCCGGTGCCGCAAGCTAGCCACTTACGTTAATCAACTGACTTAGCATCCCCATCCAAGCGAGTCAGCGACCACGGAGGGGTGCTGAGGCAACAGTCAGCGTTCGAGACGTTTCTGAGGTGCTAGATATGCCGCGTACGCAACACGTGAGGAACGAAGCAGCCTTGCCGTGTATTATAGCTAGCGACAGGCCAGGCTGATAATCGGTACAGCTGAGTTTCAAATCGACGTCCGCTGTGTGTTGGTTCAGCTGAGAGTTCGCCAACGTTCTTCAGCCATTTAGATGGGACCATAGGCCGAATGGTCCAGCCGCAGCCTGGATGGGCCAAGTGTCGAAGTAAGGTCTTTCCACCCCCGAGCCACTGGACTTTGCCAACAGGAGCCTCCGTTCTCCAGCCACTGGTTCTTGGTTTGACCCTGGGCAACGCTGCCGACCACCACAGTACCTGAATGTCGGCCTGCTCCGCTCACAGTTACGAGACATGAGGCGCCATCATCTGACACGAGTGATCCGAGGCAGCTTGCAGTGCGCTGCTAAGCGAGCTCGCTGCGGAACCGCGTTGACGAGAGGTGCTGACACCGGCGCGTCTACGCCAACTCGAGGCGGCCTCAGATTCATCGCTCGCCGCCTGATGTCCGCCTCTTGTGCGGAGCATTTCCTACGCTTTACTAACAAGAAAGTCAGTAAATTGTATCGCCAACCACAGGCTGCCTAGACTGTCTCAGGCCGGCCGCTGGTGGCCGAGCGGTTCTGGCGCTACAGTCTGGAACCGCGCGACCGCTACGGTCGCAGGTTCGAATCCTGCCTCGGGCATGGATGTGTGTGTTGTCCTTAGGTTAGTTAGGTTTAAGTAGTTCTAAGTTCCAGGGGACTTATGACCTCAGCAGTTGAGTCCCGTAGTGCTTAGAGCCATTTGAACCACAGACTGTCTCACCTCTCTTCATCTACACCAGAGAACTACTCGCCCAGACCAATTTAGGCCCCGACACTTCTCTAATTCATTCTGTACTTCTAATTCCCCAGAAACTGAACTGCACCTCATTGAGGAGGCTACATTTATTCAAGTTAGTAGCTGCGTACGTGGTGTTTTCTGGGTATGTACACATTAAAATCATCTGTTAGTCATTCTCCTCCTTCCCAAGCTATCGAACAGCAGGGATGTAGCTTGATATGTTTCAACCGCTGTTCCAAATAGTCCCAAACATTCTATGGGATTAGCACCAAGTCACTTACAGGGACGCCAACGCCGAGTGCTGCTGGCAAGCGGGGTCCACTCAGCCCTTCTGAGGCAAACTGAGGAGCCACTTGATTGAGAAGTAGCGGCTTGGGTCTCGGAAACTGACATACCGCCGGGAGAGTGGTGTGCTGACCACATGCCCCTCCATATCCGCCTCCAGTGACGTCTGTGGGCTGAGAATGACACGGTGGACGGTCGGTACGGTTGGGCCTTCATGGCCTGTTCGGAAGGAGTTTCGTTTCTTTTTCTATATTTAGCGGGACAGTCAAGGTGCGACAGGTTGTCTAAGTTTTCGACAAACCATAAACGTAGGCGTGCTGATGTTTGAAAACGGTTTTTGTGGTCTTGGAAGGCGAGAGTTTCCACAACATACGTCATAAAGATATTGTATACACTGACGAGGCCAAATATTATGACCACCTGGTTAATAGCTTGTTCGTCCGTCTTTGGAATGAAATACGTCACTGACTCTGCGTACCAAGAATCCCACACATTTTATTGATAGATTTGTGGAGGTATATGGCGTTAGATGTCTTTGCACGGGTCATGTAATTTGTGTAAATAATGGGGCGCTGATTTGCGTATGGGGTGATGGCGCCCGACAGCGACTCAGATGAGTTCCATACGACTCACGTCCGGCGAATTTGGTTGCCGAGGCCTGAGCATGAGTACACTATAATGCTCTTCAAACCACTGTATCACGGCTCTGGCTACAAAACACGGACATTTACACTGCTGAAAGATGACATCGCCGTCGGGGAAGACATCAAGCATGAAGGGACACAAGGGATTCGCAGCTATCAGCGTGTCTTCGATTACTACCACAGTTCCCATGCAAGTGCAGGAGGATGTCTCCCATAGTATAATACTGCTCCCACCAGCCTGCGTCCATTTTGCACTGTACATTTCGAGTCGTTTGTGGAGACATCCATCGACCTAATGTATCAAAAATGTGATTCATCCAAAGGGTCAACAGGATTTCATTGATCGACGGTCGAATCCCGATGGTCCGGTGCCCACTCCAAACGTAGCTGACGATGTCGTTGAGTCAACGTGTGAAGATGTAGGTGTGGTCTGCTGCAGAGCCCCATGTTCAGCTACGTACGACGAACTATGTGCTTTGAAACACTAGCACATGCATCACCATTATGCTCTTTCAGTAGAGGTGCCACAGATCACCATCTCTCCTACCTTATGGAGCACACAAGCCTCCGAACCCCACATTCTGTGAGTGTCTTCGACGGCCAACAGAGGCGTCGCAGCTAGGGCGCGATCGCCAATTTGTCTATTAAAGCTTTCTTGTATGAATTTATGTGGGCTCCAGTGTAAGCAGTCAGAATGTTATACGATGTGCAACGGGCGAGCTGTGTCCTGCAGACGTGCGTCATGACCATATGGCGTGACTGCAACGTGTGAAAGTAGCGGAGAGGCGCTTACAGTGTAGTAAGTGTAAGACGGCTGAGTTGCGAGGGGAGTGCGAGGAGAGGAGGAAGCAAGCATTGGCTGGCGTGGGAAGGGGAGTGGACTCTTTGGAGGGGGGGGGGGGGGGGAGGAAGGCATGCCTACCAGTTGCAGTGCTGGCACTACAAATTGCGTGTAATGCTTACATGAAAGCAGACGAAAGGCTTCTTGTAAAAGTAGGCCTACCGGTAGCGGTTGTTGGCGACTCCCGAGATGGGCCACCAACTGCATCTTCACTCACTTTGATAATGTTTAGCACAACTGCACAATAAAAACACGCAGAACAGTACAGCGCAAAACAATAACGAAGCAGACGACAATGGCTACCTTGTACAACACAGTCAGCTACGTAATGTTGGCAGCAGTCGAAACTGCGTGCCTACCGAAGTCTCCCGACGTTTACCGACTTCTACCGATTCAGGACTAGGGAGAGGTCTGCCATCTAAAAGTTTACACACTGTACAGAGTAGTTACATTCTCTGGAACTATAAAAATTAATAACTGATCTAGAAATAGCCTGAGTAACTTCATATTAGGTACATAATCTCCTGTTGTGTACAGAAACAATCTGTCAAAATTTGAAGTCATTAACTGTCATAATTTGGAAGTTACAGAAAAAAAGTCACTAAAAAACGTAATTATCCGACACTTAAAAAACTAAATCAATATATATATGTTAACAGTTCACCAACTGTGACTATTTGAAAAGATATGATAACACCTTCAGTGTTTAGATTCAAATTTGGAAAGTTCTCATTTTAGAAAACATGTCGTAATGTTGCTGTAGTAAGAACTTTAGGAATTTCAAGTAGATATTTATGTTTTGAGTTAGGGTGAGTGTGAAAGAGAGTTCTTGTGTGAGTGTATGTGGGACATTCCCCAATATTAAATTTTCAGTTTGTAATGCTCTATAGGAACTTGCAAGTGTTCGAGCTTTGTATCGTGGGAACGAATCCACCAGTGGTTCCCCTACTAGCGGATGACGGATTTCCAAGCATGTTTGATTATGTAAGAGACAGCCGGAACGTTCGCGACTATATAGTTAAATTCCAGACGTAAAGTACAGCTTAAAGTTTATTTCATTTTATTTGTTTAACAAGAGACTTTTGAGTTGCTTATCTTAATGACGTCAATGAGCTGATAGCAGTGGTTGGTTCTTTGCAGATTTTGACGCGAGCCGCGCCCTGAAAGTCAGTTCTGATTGGCCGTAATTCTGTGCAGCCAATAAGATATGAGACGGTCTGCCACCTAACGCATGAGATAGAGGTGCTTGTAGAGGCAAAGAGAAGAAGGCAGCGATGGACTAGCTTTCGAAGGAGCCAGTCACGCTGAAAGTGTCCGAACGCATTATGTGTAAAATGAAGTGATACTATGAATTCCGCGTTTCGGTACAGTGATAAAGGTAGCTGGTATTTACCATTAATTATTTAAGAAACTTTAAGAGTCGAGAGATATTTTGTTCTGGAGAAAAACGGGTGTGTAAACTTTTAACTAAAAGCGTCCACAGAATGCCGAGTGCAAAAGCAAATAGCTGTTTATCGACTGTGTTACTCTCGTAAATGATTTCGTAATTGAATAGGAAAAGTTGTGACTGTTTGAGTGTGACGAGGACTGTGAACAGGAACTTTAATGATCTGAACACATGTGGGCTGTTGACCTTGCTTAATAGCAATAAAAAAAAGAAAATCCTAATGCAAAGTTCAAAAAGACCTTAGAACTTAGAAATTTGAACAGAAACCCATTTCCTATTTATTCTTTAGAGTTCACAAAACTATTTTCAGCTTTTTGTACTTACAGCGCCCTCCGACGTGTAGTTATGAAATCTCAGTTTCTTCAACACTGTTTTCTGAGATCTCTTAAGTGGCTGCAGTCAGGAGTTACGTATGCAGATCTGCAGCAGTATCGAGGTAGGTGGACAAATTATGTTGCAGAACTGCCGTCGATGTGCGAAAGAGCGCCTTACGTCGCACAACCATATAGCGCCTGGTGGTAGTTTCACTGTAATTATATGTCTTTCCGTAGATGCTCACGACAGAAACGAGTGAACATTCGGCCAGCTTCTCCGTTTTCGAGATACTCGTGCGCAGGCTCTGCGTAATAATAATGGGCCCTTTGTCAAATTCACTTATCTCAATGGACTTCCCGATTCGCCGCCCGTATCTTCACTAGCGTGATCTCCGTCCTTGTCTGCTCCGCTTACATACTTTTTCTTTTACCGCGTGAAATGCCCGTAATGCCACCAGGCAGCATCGAATATCACGGTAGGCAGTGATCATAATGTTTTGGCTGATCAGTGTAGAAGAAACGATGACACTTTCCGTAGATGCTCACGACAGAAACGAGTGAACATTCGGCCAGCTTCTCCGTTTTCGAGATACTCGTGCGCAGGCTCTGCGTAATAATAATGGGCCCTTTGTCAAATTCACTTATCTCAATGGACTTCCCGATTCGCCGCCCGTATCTTCACTAGCGTGATCTCCGTCCTTGTCTGCTCCGCTTACATACTTTTTCTTTTACCGCGTGAAATGCCCGTAATGCCACCAGGCAGCATCGAATATCACGGTAGGCAGTGATCATAATGTTTTGGCTGATCAGTGTAGAAGAAACGATGACACTTGGTTCCACGGAATGATGAACCTAAAAATCCTCTTCATGTTCACGGTAATACGAGTGTGTGGTCCCAGGCAACGGTACCATGTATACCATATAATCATCACGAAACCATCTACGGTCTTACCTACACCCTCCACACTCTGGGGGTTAAATGTCTAACGGGGTCGTCGGTGCACTCGACGCATTGTATCATCTGAAAAGAGACAAGGTCGCGTCTACTCGGACCACATTGAACGCCTCCACTCACCTACTTTCCAGTTTCCGTTCTGTTTGGCTCTATGAATACGTGCACCAAAAGATCGTCTTTTGCTAGTTACCCGACGAAAACTGTCCTTTTTATGAAATTCGATTCGCAATGTTCATATGTAAATTCGTGGAGGTGGACCTTTACTCACAGACAGAGTGACTCTCATCTCACATCGCTGGTGGCTATGATTTATTTACCACATCTGTTCGTACAACATTTTACATCGCAGCGAATGGTACACCATTCCCCGTACACATGTTCAAAAGTCCGTGGAGATACACCAACATATCGGACAACTCCATTCACAATGTGGTCATGGACAAGACCAAATAGGTTATTGCTTTTCTTCCATTCTTTCAAGTCAATACGCCGACGCATCTTACTGCGCTGATTCCGTACTACCGACTGGCATACACACACCACTTCACTATCGTGAAGTTTATCGGCGGTGGAGATTTCAAATAGTTCAAATGGCTCTGAGCACTATGGGACTTAACATCTGAGGTCATCAGTCCCCTAGAACTTAGAACTACTTAAACCTAACTAACTTAAGGACATCATGCACATCCATGCCCGAGGCAGGATTCGAACCTGCGACCGTAGCGGTCGCGCGGTTCCAGACTGAAGCGCCTAGAACCGCTCGGCCACACGGGCCGGCGGGTGGAGAGCCACATAACCGTATGGTACCAAATCTACGCCATCTATAGCGTTCCATGAAGAACATTGCTCTGTTTTCAGAGTATGACTAATACTTAGTCATGTGAGTTTCTGTCGCTTAGTAGTCCGTGTGTACAGGTCGTAGCAATAGAGTTTTATTGTCAAATATACTGAATCCTTACGTTTCCTGTGTTACATTCGAAATTATACACTTAATAAAATCATGATATATGTTCTTCATGGATGTTTACTGAATTAATGTATAAGTAAATATTGCTGATGAAATTTAAAATTTCCAAGCAAGTAATGTGAATGTACAAAATATTTAGTGTGTACACGTCCACAGCCGAAGGAAGTAGATATATTAAATTTCACAATTTTTAGACGCTTTATGTGGTGAAATATCTTCACTGGATGAAGAAAACCCACGTTCCGGGCATAGTTGCAGTGGTCTACCTCAGGCGTATTTGCTGTGCTAGACCTAGCGCATAGGCACTGCAACCGTGCCCGAAATATTGCTTTTATTCATGCAGTGACAGGTATTTATCTTCTATGTTCAAGCAGCTAGCCCAACAGTGCCTGTGAGAGTATGATACACTGTCTCCCTGAATGTCAGGATGGTTTTAATTAATCTTTCGCTACTTCAGCCAGTGTAGACGGAAGTCTACTTATCGTGTGGGTACGCAACTTTATAGGAATGGGGTGTACACTGCGCGCTGCAGGATCTGCATTGTTAGTAGTGTTGGCGTCATGACCAGCCGACGGAGGGTTGAAAGATAGGTATCAGTGTTCACTGCAGTTGCAGACAGTCAACATGGATCTGGACAGTGTAAGCAGGCCTTCACTCGTAAAGTTGGTTGAACCAAACGACAGCAATAGTGCTGCTGCCCTTTACTAGGATCGACGCATTTAATGAATACTGTAAGTTGTTCTTTTCTCACCGGGGTTGGTATGTTCGAATTAACAGGTGATTGGGAACTGCTTCTGGGAGAGATCGAAGGCCAATGGCCGGCCGCAGTGGCCGAGTGGTTCTGGGCGCTCCAGTCCGGAACCGCGCTGCTGCTACGGTCGCAGGTTCGAATCCTGTCTCGGGCATGGACGTGTGTGATGTCCTTAGGTTTAAGTAGTTCTAAGTCTAGGGGACTGATGACCTGAGATGTTGAGTCCCATAGTGCTCAGAGCCATTTGAAACATTTGAAGGCCAATGCGCCACAAGGTGTTTAATAAATTACTATTGCCATGGCTGAAAACGCTGGACGTAATGTGTGATCTTCAAACAGTGCACAAATAGTGTCATGAGAGTTGAACATTGTTTCGCGGAGCAGTCGAGCAATCTCCAATGCGGATTCAGGCTGTCGTGCAAGTTTGTAACTTGGAAATTAAAAATGATACGCAATTAAAAAATGTTACTCTCCCAAGCGAAGATTAGACTATGCTTCTTTCCATTTCTTTCGTCATTTTTCATCCGCATGTCCTTGCAAATGTTTCCACGAAGTTTTATTGTCTACAATCACTCGTGTTTCATGGCGGCCCTGTTATGTAGTGAAAGTTTAATTATAATCACCCGATACTTCAACTGTAGATGTTAAAAAACATTGTTAAGATGAACAAAATTAGACGTTAAAGTGCCATTAATGTATAATCAAGATTGTACTCTGAGGATTTTCAATAACCTAAAAGTGTTCTAAGAGTGCTGCATATTTCGCAGTAAGTCGGGAAAGTTTTGAACATTTTCATAGGTTTATGATGTGAGAAACGTGTGAATTGTTGTTTCAGTTATACTCGTAATTGGAAAGAGTAAGTTGTTTGTGACATTTCATTTGTTTGATCATTTTTAAGGAATCCGTAGTTTTCAAGACAAATTGTGACACAATCTGTCTGAGTCTGTTGGCACTTACTGTGCAACTGGGTCGTTCCATTAAAACCTTATTCTAATTACAAGGAAATTATCGGCGCCCGGTACAAAGACTGGTAGCTGAAACCTTGCGACACATAATTTAAGGCAAAATAGGTCAAATGGCTCTGAGCACTATGGGACTTAACATCTGACGTCATCAGTCCCCTAGAACGTAGAACTACTTAAACCAAACTAACCTAAGGACATCACACCCATCCATGCCCGAGGCAGGATTCGAACCTGCGACCGTAGCGAAGTGAAGCGCCTAGAACCGCTCGGACACACCGGCCGGCTAATTTAAGGCAAAAAGATGCCATAATAACTGATACTTTTGGACTACATCATTATCAATAATTCTTTGTATTCAATCATTGTAGAGAAATGTCTGGGAGTGTATATTTGGGACGATTTAATGTGGAATATCCCCAGATATTTAGTTTTTTGGTACGCATATACCGAAAGCAGCTGCATTGCAACCGTTCGAAATAACTTCATTTACGAAGGAGATCGCTTATGCCGTAAAATGAAAGTCTTGCCGAACCTGGAGTAGTGAATATCACTGTGGGATCATTACTAATTTCGATTAACAAAAGAGGATGGAATGATTCACAGAGGATCACAAGGATCGGTCATGCGATTTCGACAACATGAGAGAGTCACAGAAATGTTCTGTTTGCCCTACCATGAGAAGCCTCAGTAGAGACCCTGTGTGACACGTAAGGCCTTCTTCTTAAACAGACTTTGCCCGTGCAACAAATCGTAGGTAGAGGAAATCCCTTGTCCTCGCAGCTAAAAAGTGCGCAGCGGCTTGTGGAAAAGTGTTTGCGCGTTTGGAAGTACATTTACCTTTGTGTTCCATTACCGGTGAGATGGCCTCTAGGCACGGTGCGTGCGTATCACTGTTGCGACACCTTAAGGCTATCTCAGTTGACGATGGCAAACACAACTATCGCATCGGCGATCAGTTCATTTTGTAGAGTACAGTTATCAGCACGACTCACTAACCGAATAAAGAGCCACGGAACGAAAGACTTTACAACGGGTGAGAAATTGGAGAGAGTTTCTTATTGGAAGACAGCGGCACGCGACGCTGTTGACGAAAGCTTATTACAGAAATGAGTGGAAATACGGGGGGCGGACGATTGGTGACAAGACGAGGCGGCGTTGTCACGGAGCGAGACAGCCGACATTAACAATACACGCGCCTGCCGGCTGCCCCCGGGGCCTAAGTGGCTAATGGGGAAACGCGCCGATATACGCCCCGAGGGCGTCGTGCGCGCGCCCGGGGGACTCCTCTGATAATGATCGCTACATCAACTGCTAGATTACTGACCCGGCCCCGACCCCATCTGATTACGATTCTAGGATAGTCCAGGCCGCAACAATTAAACACCGTCGCGACACAGCACTGCTATCTGGCCCCCTCCATTCGCGCTGCTAACTAGTTTTCGCACTGCAGTTAGCCACTGCGTTCAACTACAGTTACGATGAAGTAATACTGAAAGCGCAGCCTTGCGCTAGATGCAGACTCTAACCGATAATGCGTGTAGTTCTCTCTGTAAAGAAAAATTCCGAGGTTAAATTGTCCTCAACTGTAAGTACACTATCTTTAAAAGTCGACATTAAGAAATACTTGTCAATACTTTATCCTAAGTAGTTTATAACATACTGTGTGTCCTACATATTTGCATTTCTAGAGTATAGTGTGAAAGTCGAGACATAATTCATAATTTTAATGCACGCGATAATTATTTTCATTGAGCATCGGCTGCCACACTCCATAAATACCTAATATCTATTTTCCCAAAGCGTGCTTTTCTGATTACACAGCTGACAGCTAGAAACTATTGTGGTTAGAGTTCCATTATTGTTTAATGTTGTCGTTCATTAATCGAAATACCGCAATTCCACTATTATCTGCGAATATACCGGCCGCATTGGCGTCCTGGATCACGTTACAGGTGAATCTAGCGCACTAGCGCGCGGTCGTTTCTTGCCTCGTTTTATGATCTTGTGTTGGAAATCTTATTTCAGTGAACTGGCAAACGGTTGATTGAGATATTAAAAGTAGAATAGTGATATTATTCTGTGACGACGAAAGTAATTTGCAGACAGAAGTCTAAGCTGAGCGAGGTGGCGTTGGATGTGTCATTCACATTTAGGTTTTCCTTCATTATTCTAAAACGATTAAAGCTAATGCTAGGATAGTTCCTTTGGAACGACCTATCTTCTTCCCTAATATGAGTTTATGCATCATGTCATGAACTCGTCTACTGTGGAACTTTCCCTGTATTTATACTTATCCCTGCAAAACCGAGGAACCAAGCTGCTTGAACCGTACAAGAAACCTAAAGCGAACAAGTGGGTTTCTTCTATCGTAATACCATCCAGGTTATGCTAAACTGTTCCCTTACTATATTTACACAGAATGTCAAAGACTATGAGAGCGACTGATTGTACAGCGACGCTTAGTGGATTGTCAGGCTCGCACTGATTTCCCAGTAAATGGGAAGCCAAGTCCTTGTATGTCTCAACTAGGGTCTCGTAAATTACTCTTGTGACTTGACTCCAAAACAAGAAGTCCAATTTGCCCGAACTGTCGAGAATGGTGCAAAATACGTCATACGCTCACCATATTCACACAGTGCAGTTCAACTAAGTGAAGGAGGATGTGTTCAGTAAATGATTTTAGAGAGTTGTGTTCCCCTTTAGTCTCCAGTAAAATTATGTCACGTAATGAGTGACTGGAAGCCACAGACTGCCTAGCTATTATCAAAATTACAAGGAACTTTCTTAATATTAAATACTGTCGGTGTTTCGGTTACTGCATCTGCAATCAACAACGATCTGCCCTATAACTTCATATATAGGCCTGCCGCTAAAATTCTGCATTCTGCCATGGCATCGACTATAGCTTTCAGCAGTGACACATATCGCAGAATGTACCCAATCGTTCGTTTCGTTTTTTTATTAATTACACTGTTTCTTCTCCTATATTCGTTGCAGGATGTCTTCACTCGTGACACGACCAATACGTCTGATTAGTTGCTAGTAGTCAGATACTTTGGTTTTCCACTGTTCACGTTTTGCGATATCTTACTACGACATCGACTCTATGAAATCGTTTGGATAAATAGCATATATTTTAGTAAACATTAGAGTCGTTTCATAACCAGTGACGTGAGTAATTAATATTAATTTGTACGACGACGTGCTGAATAATATAATCTCCAAATATTTTATGTGAAAATTCTTAACGATTCTTCATTAAAACAAAAGTTATTAACATTCCACAACATTATTCCTCTTGTCTACATATCTGTAGCCCTCTGCCCCTAGAAGGATCCGAATTCTAACATTTATCATGGTGGTGTGTAACGTAACTATGTCGGTGTGTGATAAACAGCCTGTTGTAATCAAGTTCGATTTAGAAGGTTTCGTCCACAATGGAGCGTCCACTCTTTCAGAATCACAATGCCAGAACACACACGAAAGCCGAAACATCTGCGACAACCCGCCTTTGGTTCACTGTCATCGATCATCCACCATGTAGTCCCGACTTGCCCATATCCGATAGTCGTACATTTGCAAAACTTAAAGTATACCTTCGATGACTTCCGTTTGATGATGATGCAGCTGTGCAAGCAGAGGTGAGGTTCTGGCTTTGTCAATAAAATCATTCTACAGTGACGATATCAACAAACTGGTCACTCGTTGGGAGAAATGTCAGTTGCCAGGATGACTAGGTTGAGAACTAAATATATGGACGCAGAGAATAAAGAGGCAGAATTTTAATAACGTTTGTTTTATTTAAAAAGCCTTAAAAGTTTTCAAATACAAAATTCGGAGGCATCACATCTCGGCCGACTGAAGTGGCCGAGCGGTTCTAAGCGCTTCAGTCTGGAACCGCGCGACCACTACGGTCGCAGGTTCGAATCCTGCCTCGGGCATGGATGTGTGTGATGTCCTTAGGTTAGTTAGGTTTAAGTAGTTCTAAGTTCTAGGGGACTGATGACCTTAGATGTTAAGTCCCATAGTGCTCAGAACCATGACATTTCAGCACGCCCTCGTGTTTACACTATATTTAATCAATGTCACAAAATGGGTAATTACACATCAGTAATTTTCCCTGTGGAATGGGAGATATCTTCAAGCACAAAATAATATCAGTTTCCTTTTACTTTTTTTGTTATTATATATTACCTCCCGTAACTGATTACAAATAGATGTTTGAATATTAGTTTTGCTCCGCAGTTAGAGCTTTGGTGTATTGGAGCCATGTTGTCAATTTACAGTCTTGTTGGTAGTTTAGTCTTGTTTTCAAAGCCTGACTGAAGTTTAACTGCATAAAAGAATCAAGCACACTGCGAAATATGTTAGTGTTTGTGTGAAAATAAAGTCCTCTGCGTTTACACACCTTTGCCGTAACTAATTGTTACGCTTTCACCATCGGTAAAGAATATTATTTGTTGTTTCTGTATATAAAATAGATATACGTTTATAAACAGGTATATACAATAGGGAGTCATCAATACGCAATCATGTGGCACATTGATAGTGTTTTTCTGTCTGATGGTTCTTCATACAAACTAATGAAGTTGCACCACCCTTTCTTTCAAACTTCATAGCCAAACTGTATATTAAAAAGGCAGACATGAATTAGACTTGAGGATGAAAACACAACAAATAAAAGTAACTGACACTCACTCTGATGTTGTTCCGCTTGTAAGGACAAGGTTAGAGCAGAGTGTTCATACTGGGTCAAGGGTTTTGTTGTAGAAAGCTACTTTGCTGCTCTTGTCGTGTCTGCGGGATTCCGACGCGGTGTCGCGCCGCAGTATAAGGAGATTGCCTGCCGCGCTCGTTTGTTCTGCCTTCGCTCGCGGGTAAGTGGCCCTGCCCTCTCAAAGTGTATTCGCGGCGGAGGCGTCCTCAAAAATTCCTGACTGAAGCACCGCCCGCGATGAGCGCACAAGTAATAGAGCTGCTCAAATCTTGAGCGACACTCTCACAAAACGATGGACGCTATGCGGCATATATATAGCGGCGTTTATCTGATATTTCTGTCATATACATACGATTACAGTAGTTTTCTGTTGCTTTCTACAATATTACTTGGTGACGATCTCAAAATGACAAAAAGATTACCAAACAATCGGTTATATAGTTTTCCTAGTCATCTGCTTCGAAGATGAATTATGTTTTCTGAGGGTACACCTAACGAGTCTTAGGCGGTCCTTTGCGTTCTCACAACAATATTTACGTGACCTATATCACTGACGTCGGTTTGCAGTAGGGTTTTGGAGCATATATTGTATTCAAACATTATGAATCACCTCGAAGGGAACGATCTATTGATACGTAATCAGCATGGTTTCAGAAAACATCGTTCTTGTGCAACGCAGCTAGCTCTTTATTCGCACGAAGTAATGGTCGCTATCGACAGGGGATCTCAAGTTGATTCCGAATTTCTAGATTTCCGGAAAGCTTTTGACACCGTTCCACACAAGCGACTTCTAATCAAGCTGCGGGCCCATGGGGTATCGTCTCAGTTGTGCGACTGGATTCGTGATTTCCTGTCAGGAAGGTCGCAGTTCGTAGTAATAGACGGCAAATCATCAGGTAAAATTGAAGTGATGTCAGGTGTTCCCCAGGGAAGCGTCCTGGGACCTCTGCTGTTCCTGATCTATATAAATGACCTGGGCGACAATCTGAGTAGTTCTCTTAGGTTGTTCGCAGATGGTGCTGTAATTTACCGTCTAGTAAGGTCGTCCGAAGACCAGTATCAGTTGCAAAGCGATTTAGAAAAGATTGCTGTATGGTGTGGCAGATGGCAGATGACGCTAAATGACGAAAAGTGTGAGGTGATCCACATGAGATCCAAAAGAAATCCGTTGGAATTCGATTACTCGATAAATAGTACAATTATCAAGGTTGTCAATTCAACTAAGTACCTGGGTGTTAAAATTACGAACAACTTCTGTTGGAAAGACCACATAGATAATATTGTGGGGAAGGCGAGCAAAGGTTGCGTTTCATTGGCAAGACACTTAGGAGATGCAATAAGTCCACTAAAGAGACAGATTACACTACACTCGTTCGTCCTCTGTTAGAATATTGCTGCGCGGTGTGGGATCCTTACCAGGTGGGATTGACGGAGGGCATCGAAAGGGTGCAAAAAAGGGCAGCTCGTTTTGTATTATCACGTAATAGGGGAGAGAGTGTGGCAGATATGATACGCGAGTTGGGATGGAAGTCATTAAAGCAATGACGTTTTTCGTCCCAGCGAGATCTATTTACGAAATTTCAGTCACCAACTTTCTCTTCCGAATGAGAAAATATTTTGTTGAGCCCAACCTACATAGGTAGGAATGATCATCAAAATAAAATAAGAGAAATCAGAGCTCGAACAGAAAGGTTTAGGTGTTCGTTTTTCCCGCGCGCTGTTCGGGAGTGGAATGGTAGAGAGATAGTATATGATTGTGGTTCGATGAACCCTCTGCCATGCACTTAAATGTGAATTACAGAGTAATCATGTAGATGTAGATGTAAATGGTTCTGTCTACCTTCCTCGATATTTTATGGCTATGACAGAATGAGATGGTGTAGTCAAGAATACAGAATATTAATGCCAGTCTACGCGTATGATGACTTTTTCTATGCCGAAGATCAGCAGTAAACGTTTACTCCAAGCGTTTTCCAATGATGTGATTTGCTTGTGAACCACCGGTCACACTGTCAGTAGCCTCGGACTGCTAACGATGTTTCCCGTTAGGTCACATCTGTTTTTGTGAACACTGACTGTCCTACAATAACATATTTCTATTAGGCTGAGCGGCTTTTTACCTGAGTCCTTTTCCTTAATTTCCTTTACGTAACACTAAAATTGAGGCTTCACAACGTATAGAATCTTAAACCCCAGCCTTTCTTTATTTTGTCAGAATAGCTGGGTTCGTTACAGATTGATTTCCTGGCACTTTAAGGCGGATTGTTTGAGGAAATGAATATACCTTTCATAAAAGAATCAAAAAATATGTTTTGCGTCAAATATCGATTCATGGAAGATTACTATGGTCAAGGCCGCATGTTGCCCTCAACCTAAAAAGGAATCGCTGTGTTGACCGGCATTGAGAGCGTATTTAATGATGTAGAATGTCTTGAATGAATCGCCATTAGTGATGCTGGACTGTTCCGTATTATAACATTACGGAGGCCAGTGAGAAGAAAGATCGTTAGACAAACGTGCACTCAGCGTTGTAATTGCTGATATTAAGTTTTCTGACGGTATGAACGTGTGTCCCGTACTAGAATTTGAACCTGGGCCTTTGAACTTCTCTGACAAGGCCGTTTCAGTCTGACATTTCATATCTCCTGCAATTTCTAGGTCAGCCATGATGTAGCAAGAGTTAACATTATGTGGCAAATAATGTGGTGCAGAAGACTTTCTCCTTCCACCCGGAATCAGCAGAATGTTCGCCGACAAATGTCTATATCCGTATTCGAGTAACGGTTAGAACACTCTTATTTTAGGTTACGTATATAAATTTGCAGAACTTACAGTTTTGCTCGTCGATTCGTGAGTTATCGTCTGCGTTAGCTTTTAAGTGAGATTTTGCTGAAATTCACTCAAAAAAATGTAATTTCACACGGCTACACTCCTTACGATGTGTGTGAAATTTCACCATTCATACATGTGGTATCTCAGTTTTGAAGATTCACTACGAAATTCCGCCGCAATTTTACGAGACGCCCTTCTCAGAAGGCCGACATACAACGGAACTAAGTGGGAGCTCCGAAGCAAATATTCTGGGCACAGCCATCCAATTAGCTGCCTCGTGGTAGTAGCGAGGTGGATACGAGGTACAAGTGGGTTGAATATTAATTTGTCTCACAGAGCATACTTGCATTCGTTTGGTGAGTATTGTGTTTTAGACGCCAAGTAAAGCACTCTGAAATCCTACATAGTACTCCAGAATTCCTCTGGGCAAGTAGTTTCCTGCAGAATTATCTGCCGTTCATTTCCACACATTAGATACAAAAGTCTTTTGGTATCCTCTCTGAAGAATAAGTACTTGTTCTCCTGATGCGTCACACAGGGAAAACATCAGTACGTCTAGAAAGTACGAACACACATAAAATTTGTGAGTAAATTACTAGTTAAGCGCTTTCACAGTTTCCTGGGAAGAGTCATCTGAAAACGCGGTTTGTATTCAGAAACACGACTAAAGCGTTATCGTGTAGGTTAATGAATCACTGTTACTAAACGTCCTTCACAGTCCTCAAAACAGTGACTGATATAGATGCCGTGACTGTGTAGAGAATCTTTCAAAGGCTCTGAGCACTATGGGACTAAACAGCAATGATCATCAGTCCGCTAGAACTTAGAACTGCTTAAACCTAACTAACCTAAGGACATCACACAACACACAGTCATCACGAGGCAGAGAGAATACCTGACCCCGCCGGGAATCGAACCCGGGAACCCGGGCGCGGGAAGCGAGAACGCTACCGCACGACCACGAGCTGCGGACAGAGAATCTTAAATAGACGTGGAAACACCCTTCTAAAACAGAAACCGGAGGCTAAACAGAAATTAAATGTCAAGTAGTATGTTATGAGAAAGTTGTAAAATCTGTTAGACTTTGCTACAACCGTGGCTGTGATTTTGTAAGCCACCAATTTAGATGCTGCTCGAATCGACGGTTTTAATCCAGATTGCGTGTCATCTGTTCTGAAGACTGAATCGAACGATCTATACAGTCCTCGGTGAGATGTTGTAAGAACTTCATCTTGTAAGGGTGCCATTTTTATGTGATGAAAATTCTCACTATTTACGTACTGCAGTTTACTGTGACATGCAGTAAATAGTGCGCTCTGCGCTATTAACTGAACGATGCCAGAACGGCGGTAGATATTGCCGTTTGCAATCGTCCAGCTTCCGGTTTAGATGCAACAGAGCACATTTGACGGAATTTTGTGAGAAGTTTCAACACCGCACTTTGGGTACTGGGTAGCCTTTCAGAGTAGCGTTGGTTGAAACCCTCTGCGGTAACACGGGTTCTATTTCCTGATTTCACGACTATTTCAATGCGTTCGGCTTGTGTTAGCGTCATCAGATTACACGTCACTTGTAAGGAAGAAGCGTAGGTTATGACTTGGAAATGAATAAGTTTTGCTCAAATGAAAGGCTTTATTGGGTTTCTCGTAAGTTCCTCTATCCGTTTCGTAAGTCACATTGCCTGCTTTCTTTCTGAAAATTAAAGTTGCACAAATAATGGTGGCTTTCAAAATGGCTGTCATATCCGTAGCCTCTCCCATCTTATATTACTTCACTTTGAATTTTTGTTTATCCGCCTGAATATGTTTTACAAGGGTGGTTTCGCAATTGTGAAGCGCTAGACAACTGATTCGTATTCGAAAAGAACGAAGTTCAAATGTCCCTTGGAATCTTTGATTATAATTTTCCGTACTTGCTTTAAATCACTTAAGGTGAATGCTGGGATAGTATCTTAAAGAGGACCTTGCCTGATTCCTATGCCTATTCGTTTAGCCCGACGTCATGGTATTTTAAGGTCGAGACGTCATTCCTTCCTTACTACTGTCTAAAAGAGGACAAGCTATTTCGAGAACATTTTTCCACACCAGCGACCTATCATTTTTCGCACTCACCCCCTCCCCTCCGCCCACACCTACATCTACATTTACATCTACATTGATACTCCGCAAGCCACCCAACGGTGTGTGGCGGAGGGCACTTTACGTGCCACTGTCATTACCTCCCTTTCCTGTTCCAGTCGCGTATGGTTCGCGGGAAAAACGACTGTCTGAAAGCCTCCGTGCGCGCTCTAATCTCTCTAATTTTACATTCGTGATCTCCTCGGGAGGTATAAGTAGGGGGAAGCAATATATTCGATACCTCATCCAGAAACGCACCCTTTCGAAACCTGGCGAGCAAGCTACACCGCGATGCAGAGCGCCTCTCTTGCAGAGTCTGCCACTTGAGTTTATTAAACATCTCCGTAACGCTATCACGGTTACCAAATAACCCTGTGACGAAACGCGCCGCTCTTCTTTGGATCTTCTCTATCTCCTCCGTCAGACCGATCTGGTACGGATCCCACACTGATGAGCAATACTCAAGTATAGGTCGAACGAGTGTTTTGTAAGCCACCTCCTTTGTTGATGGACTACATTTTCTAAGCACTCTCCCAATGAATCTCAACCTGGTACCCGCCTTACCAACAATTAATTTTCCTAGCGTATTTTCCCTCGTACACTTTCACGCATGTAAGATTTCTCTGTTAACTGTGGTACGCTCTGTACACAAATCTTGCACTGGCACCACCCTCAGCTGGCCTTCACTAACAGCGATCCGGCCGGTATAGAAGTCTTTGTAACCACTCTCAGGCTGGCGCTCAAAGCGGCGACTTGTGTTGCTTCAGCCTTAATCCTTTATCTTAAACATGAAAATATGTATACCACTGGTCTGAAATATGTTAATTACTTTACGCACAGCAAGCAGTTGACTTCATTGGGGTTCAAATAGTAACGATAGTTTCTCTCTTCAGTACGAATATCGGTTTTATTTTCTGAGTAGGTAAGTTTGGGGTATCAGCGAACAAGCGAATAATTGTATCAATGTTTACTGATGGCTTTTGAGGCACTTGTCTTCAGAGCTCTTATCGTGTTCAGCTAGCATATGTCACTTGTGCATTTACTCTTCTGATATCTACTCATATGAATGACTGTAACTTATTCACAGCAACATTCCTTACATTGTAGAGTACAAAAGCAATACGGGAGTCGTTTCTATGCATATTTACAGCTAGTTTCCTTCCTCGTCCGTACACGCAAACAAATAGAAAGTCGTGAATACAGTTCCTAGTTACATCCTGTTTTACTGATTATATGCTGTGAAATAATTCTTCTAATGAAGAATGAACATTGCTGGTATTACTGTTTTACAAATTATCTGTAAGATGTTAGCCGCTGAGGTAATGTAAACTAATTGCTCTGACAGTGCACATGTACGATAATTACTGAAAATGTCGAACAGATGAGGCAGGTAGGGTACACTGTTTTCCTGTGCTTGAAGAATCGTTTCACGAATATCGTGAAACTGGGTGATAGTGAATTGTCTGCTAATGCGGATTTATATGCATGAGCTAAGGTTGGTTCTGAAACCCAGTCCCTTGGAAGATGTCTTCCTCCTGAGGGAATACTTTTGCTAACAGAAGTTGACATTGCTAATTTCAAGCCAATTTTTTCAAACTTTTAGCAATGATTTTGTCATCCTGATGCATTGCTATGAATATTTTCCATCTCATAATTAGTGACAGACTTCGCAGTACATATTAAACTGAATAGTTTTAAGCCTGTCAGGTTACACGAGAGTGCTGATGCGCTGCTTCCTAGACTCCTGTAGGCGCGCCGGCCCCAGATCGCATCCTCCCGGCGGATTACCGAAGTAGGCTGCTGTGCTGGCCAGCCTGTATGTGGTTCTCAGGCAGTTTTCCTCATCCCACTAGGTGAATACCGGGCTGGTCCCCACGTTTCGCCTCAGTTACACGACTCGCAGACATCTGGCCACGTTCGCACTATTCATGGAGTACACTAGATGCAGACATCTGGGGTACACTAATTCCGCCCTGGAGGGGGGGTTGGAGAGGTGGGGTTGGGGGGGGGGGGGGTTCGGGGTAGCGGCAGGAACAGCGTCTGGCCACCCCTTGAAATTAACCTCTCCTAATCCGTTCCCAACTGTGCCAACCCTGCACAACTACGGGATAAGGCAGTATCAAAAGAAGAAGTTGAAATTGAGTAGTTATGTAGATTACTATTCCCTAAGAGTGCATACTGGCATATATTTCGTTATGAAGGTGGACAAAACGTTTTGTCACTTAAAGAGTTAAACCTGCCTTGTAGGCTTTATACTAGTCTCCCTTGCACTTGGAAGTGCACGTTGACAGTATGGTAGGACCGCTGTAAACTTTAGGCAGTTTTGCAATCTGTGAGTTGCTCAAGCATTTATCAATCTAATATCTCGTGTTAAAATAATGAAGACGATTATTTTTTGAACATAATGAACCACTAAATCTAACATCTAACGACATTTGAATAAGTACTATGACGCACTAAAGGGCAATGTGATGAATGGCCACATTAAAACACCACAAATGGGTCAAATGGCTCTGAGCACTATGGGACTCAACTGCTGAGGTCATTAGTCCCCTAGAACTTAGAACTAGTTAAACCTAACTAACCTAAGGACATCACAAACATCCATGCCCGAGGCAGGATTCGAACCTGCGACCGTAGAGGTCTTGCGGTTCCAGACTGCAGCGCCTTTAACCGCGCGGCCACTTCGGCCGGCAAAACACCACAGATCTAAAATATGAAGAAAACACAATTATCGGCCACTGAAATGATTTACAACGTAGTGACTGAGATAAATTATTGTGAATTTTACGACGAAAGGAAATTTGCAACCTATAGATAAAGGTCAGACAATGAGATATTTTTCTTAGTTCTCACATTTCTGAAATCAAGATTAATTCTTGTTTATTGAATTTCAAAACCATTTGAGAATGTATCATGGATTTAAACCATGACATGAATTTCGCAACAATGTAAAATTTTTTGCGTTAATATTTATTTGTGGTATGTATCTGTCCCCTGTCCTTTCGTGCATTTTCCAAAGAATTAATATGTGGTGTGTGTATGCTATTTAGTTATTCTCCCAGTCATGTGCTTCTGTGTGCTACTCGGCACTTCTCTTTATCCAAATATATTGCCCCTTAGAGGGATACTTCACCAGTTTGAACTTATACACTGAGATGGCAGAGATCATGGGATAGCGATATGGATGTGCACAGATGTCGGTTGTATCACGTACACAAGGTATAAAAGGGCAGTGCACTGGCTGAGCTGTCGTTAGGACTCAGGTATCATGTGAAAAGGGTTCTGACGTGATTATGCCATACGACGTGGATTTACAGACGTGGAGCGCGGAATGGCGGTTGGAGCTAGACGCATGGTATATTACATTTCGGGAATCGATAGCGAATTCAATACTCTGAGACCCACAGTTTCAAGAGTGTGCCGAGAATACGAAGTTTTAGGCATTACCTCTCATCACGGACAACGCAGTGGCCGACGGCCTCGGCTTAACTACGGAGACCAGAGAAGTTTCGGTAGAGTTTTCAATACTAAATAACAAGCAACACTGCGTTAATTAACAGCAGAAGTCAATGTTTAATGAACGACGAACGTATTCGTTGGGATAATGAGGCAAAATGAGCCGTTAATAGCGTATGGTAGTAGACGATCGAAGCGAGTGCCTTTGCTAACAGTACAACATCCGCTGCAGCGCCTCTCCTGGACTCCTGACCATATCATATGGACCCTAGACAACTGGGAAACATTGGCGTGGTCAGAAACGTCCCGATTTCAGTTAATCAGAGTTGCTGGTAGCGATCGAACGTGGCGCAATTCGTACAAAGCCATGTGCCCGAGTTTTCAACACGGCACTGTGCAAGCTGTTGGTGTCTCCATAATGGTGTGGGCCGTGTTCACATGGAATTCACTGGGTCCTCTGGTCCAACAGAACCGATCACTGACTGGAATGTATTCGGCTACTTGGAGACCATCTGCAACCATTGATCGACTTCACATTCCTATAACAATGCACGATGTCACCGGGCAACAACTGTTCACGACTGGTTAGAAGAAAATTCTGGACAATTGGAGTGGATGATTTGGCCACCCAGATCGACGGACGTGAATCCTGTGGAACATCTAGGGGACATAATTGAGAGGTAAGTCAGTATACAACATCCTGTACTGGTAATATTATCGCAATTACGGACAGCCGTAGATGCAGCATGGCTCAATATTTCTGCAGAGGGCTTCCAACGACTTCTTGAGTCCATGTCACACAGATTTGCTGCACTATGTTGTCCAAAATGAGGTTAGGCACGATATTAGGTGGTATCCCATCAACTGTCATCTCAGTGTGTTTGTTTCGGTCATGAACATTACAGTCACTCTACAAGGGCGTGCTTCAAACTTTGTAAGTATTTTAAATAAAACAAACGTTGTTAACAGTCTACGTCTTTATTCTTCGGGTCTACGTATTTATTTCTCAATAGAGTGACCCTAGTGACGAACACATTTCTCCCAAAGAAACACCAGTCTGTTGATGCTGTCACTGTAGAATGATTTTGTTGACGGAGCCACAACCTCACCTCTGCCTGCACCGCTCCAGAACTATCAAAGTTAAGTCCCCAAAGGTGTTTTATAAGGTTTTGTATAAATGAGAGTCGAACGGACCAAGCGTCGGGTCTGCATGGAGGATGATCGATGATTGCGAACCTAAGGCACCGGCGTGTTGCAGATGTTGCTGCTGTGGTGTGTGTTCAAGCATTATCATGATAAAGGAGTTGGTGCTCCACGTGTGAACGAACGCTTCGAATTCGAAACTCAATTATAACATGCTGTTATAGCCGACATAGTTACGCTACACACAATCACGTTACACGCTTCAATTCGCTACCCTCAAAGGCAGAGGGCTGCAAATACGTAAACACAAAGAATAAAGATATATAATGTTAATTACGTTTGAGTCATTTAAAAATATTTACCAGTTTTCACATAAAAAATTCGGAGACATCGTTTGTCAGCATGCCATCGTCCCAGCACCAGAGATGAATCTACAACCAGACAAATTTGTGTATATCTCACTGATTAAGTGAACATATTTTAAATAAAATTATTAATGTGATATCTTTTTGTAAATGTGGAACTGTCTTTATTAGCCACCTCAGCTGTCGACATAAGAAGCCATTATTCTTTCGTGTGGCGCGTTTGTCACTCGCTCCCCATCGCTCCAGCCGCCTAATGCCCGAACGCGGAGTACTGTACAGCAGAGTTATTGAGAGTTTCGTATTCATAATGCCAGCTACTAATAAGCGATATCCCATTGGTCACTGCGTCAAAGTGTGCGGTTTCTAGCCTACAGCTTGTCCTAGAAATCTCTTTTCTTTGAACACCTTACAATAGGATTAATAAATAAAGTGTAAAATAATGAGATGGATAAGTGTGTCACTAAAGAAGTAACAGTGCCCCGTTTAGTTATTAACACCACTGTTGTGTGTTATTTTCCTAGAACTGAAGAGCTGACACCATTAACGTGCAAGAATTGCGTTGTTCTCCAACGGAAACGGCATGATGAAATTGTAAATGGAATATCGTCAATTACATTTCATTAAAACTCTTCTGTTTCTTAAGTTTATTTATTTTGCTACCGGCGCATTTATATGGGATATTTCAAATAATATAGAACAAATCTTTGCTTGAGATTCAATCTTACGCACACATTTCACGGAAACTACGTGTTCGCGAACAAGATTTAAAAACATGTTCGGCAGACGTTTTCCCTCCCCCTAACGTTCCCTAGCCATCAACACCCTGGTTGTCACTCCTCTGTATAGTAATTCACGCTTGGGCGTTAGGTGGTTGCAAGGGGCAGAGCGAGTGACAAACAACAAGTGTGCTAAAATGTTTAAACCCTGTACTTTCTGAAGGTCCTAACTACGTACGCGCGAGATAGAATGCCAGAGCTAATATCTTACAAGTGTGCTTTCGTCTCCTTCAAAACCGAGCTACGTGGCGCAGTGGTTAGCACACAGGACTCACGATTCAGAGGACGACGTGTCAAACCAGTCTCCGGCCATCCTGATTTATGTTTTCCGTGATTTCCCTAAATCGTTTCAGACAAATGGTTCCTTTGAAAGGGCACGGCTGGTTTCCTTCCCTATCCTTCAGTAATCAAAGCTTGTGCTCCGTCTGTAATGACCTCGTTGTCGACGGGACGTTAAACACTAATATCATCCTCCTCCTCCTTAAAACATGAGGTCAACTTGTTCATGTTTTCTTGTTCCTCAATTTCTGAATATTGTATTTACTGTGTGTCATTTCAGCTTAGTTTGGTATTTTATGCATATACTAATATCAATACTTTTCGAAAGACTGAACGTTGTGTGGTCAAATATACATCGCCACAATAATTCTCAAATTTCGTTCATGTGTCATTTTGCATCCGGCTTAGAATGAAAATTTCCACAAAAATCCTAATAGCTCTAACTTGATTCTGAGAGTAGCGGGCGTATGGACAAACGACTTATAACAACCTTCTAAAAACCCAGGTTCTCCGTGTAATAGATGATACTTTCTTTGTCCATTACTTGTGAACATATCCCGATAAGCTAAAACATTATGACCACCTATCTTACAGCCGGGATGGCCACATATGGCACGGGTAACAGGGATAACGCGTCGTAGCATGCAAGCAATGAGGCCTTCGTAGTTCGCTGAAGGGCGTTGGCATTACATCTGCACACGCAAGTAACCTAAACTGTGTAAATTCCGGAGAAGAAGCCGATGAGCACTGACGTCACGTTCAATCACATCCCAGATGTGTCGATCCGGTTTAGATCTGGCGAACTGGGTGGGGGGGGGAGGGGAAGGGGGGGGACAACGCATCAATTGGAGCTCTGCACTGTCTTCCTCGACCACCGCCATCACACTCCTGGCCTTATAACATGGCACATTATCTTTCGAAAAGTGTCACTGCCGTCGGAAACATGATCGTCATGAAGGTGTTTAGGTGGTCTGAAACTCCTTAGCCATCACGGTACCTCGCACGAGCTCCACTCGTCCCATGGATGCCCACGTGAATGATCCGCAGAGCATAATTGGCCACCGCCAACTCGTCTCCGCCCCGCAGTACAGGTGTCATAGAGCTGTTGCCCTGGAAGAAGATAGATTCACGCCATTCAGTCAGCATGATGAAGAAGATATCTGGATTTATCAGATCATGCAACGCTCTGCCACTGCGCCAACGTCCAGTGCTGAAGGTCACGTGCCCACTTTAGTCGTACGCTGACCAGCACTAAAGTCTGATGTCAGATCCGCCACACTTCTATTTTGCCAGTATTCCCAGCCTACGGCAACCGATATCTGTAATGGGGGGTGGCCAACCAACCCCACGACGTTTGAACGTGGTTTCACCCACGAATTGAGCACACTCATCATAGCACTCCTCGAACACCCGACAAGTCGTGCCGTTTCCGAACTGCTCGTGCCGAGCCTCCGGGCCGTCACAAACTGCCCTCAGTCCAACTCAGATTAATCGCGCGCCTTCCCTTTCAAATAGTTCAAATGGCTCTGTGCACTATGGGACCTAAAATCTAAGGTCATCAGTCCCCTAGAACTTAGAACTACTTAAACCTAACTAACCTAAGGCCCTCACACACATCCATGCCCGAGGCAGGATTCGAACCTGCGACCGTAGCAGTCGAGCGGTTCCGGACTGAAGCGCCTAGGACCACTCGGCCACAGCGACCGACCGCCTTCCCCACTCTACACACGGACAGCATGCTCATGATACTTCATGTACTATGCATGTGTATGACTAGTAGTCATTCGTCACCTGTCGCCTGGACAGGTTTATACTGATTGTAGATCGGTGATCATAATATTCTGGCTGATCAATGACATGTAAAGCCGTTAAGACAGAACTGAATAAAATTCTTTAATTGTTTCCGGCAACGTATTTTTTCGGAACTTGTAAACGGTGACAGCGAAGGTTTAAAAAGCTCAGTTTCTCAAGTGAAGATAAAATCCTGAAAATAAGACAAACTGTGATAGAAAAAGAACTGTAGCTTAAGAAACAGAAAACCAGAGAACCATAACATGGATTAACAAGAATGAAAATAAAATGTGTGTGTGTATGAAACCTTATGGGACTTAACTGCTAAGGTCATCAGTCCCTAAGCTTACACACTACTTAACCTAAATTATCCTAAGGACAAACACACACAACCATGCCCGAAGGAGGACTCGAACCTCCGCCGGGACCAGCTGCACAGTCCAAGAGTGCAGCGCCTTAGACCGGAAAATAAAAAATCGAAGGATTATGCTGTTATTCAGCGAAACATGTCTGCGTCAGAGACAGAGAGCACTGTGTTTGCTACAGGCGGATCCCATACAAAACCTAATTTATATTTCATTTTATAGGTTTCCAACTATTTTAATCATCCGAAAGGGCTGTCACGTAAGACGCCAAACTACGAGTATTCAGTTCACTGTGGCGACAATGAGTGCTCTCACCTCAGTACGGGAGCTGCTTTTAATTCAGGTGTGTTTCAACAAGTGTTTTAATGACCAACATCAATAAACAGCAAAATTATTTCGAAGTTCAGGTAAGTTCTGAAAAGTGTGATACATTACCCCCTCGCGTTTTGAGCAGGCTTGCCTGACCATGTTTCTGGCATGGTAAGTCCGACAAAGTACTGTGAAATTCAAGATTACAAAGTTGTTCGCATGGAAAACACAAATTTTAACAAAGTTAAGAGCGTCTGACAGCATACTTCGAACGAGAAGACTTTCGTCTTAATTATCAGATGGTAAACGAACGAGAAGAGATGCAGAGAGGAAATAAAGATCGCGAGAAAGCAGAAGCCGAAATTTAGTGTAGCGACCCGTAGTCTCTGGACAGAAATTTACTTCCGGCCAGAGCTGTAATGCTAGAAGCGAGGTTATGCTATGATCTTTAAAAGCGTGTCGAGAACGAAAAATAACACTTTGCAGTTCACGACTGCGTAAACGTCGCTTCACAGACTTCAAGCCTCGGTAAAGACACAATATTCCATCAAACACAAATATCCGGAACGGATCCGCAAGCGCACTCAGCATCGCGTCCGGTGAATATCGAATTGCTTCAGAGCTGAGGGTTCCCTCGCCATATCACCGCCCTCGGACGTGCTGACTCAGCACATGCAATATGAAACCTAGGCGTCCCTAACAGCATCGATTGCCTTCACGTGTATGGATTTCGCTATCCCGATGACGTTCTGGAGAGATATAATAGCAGCTTGACATCCGGGCTCAAGAAATCGAATGAACATTATTTGTTGTATAAGAATATCATGCTGTTTGTGTCACAATATGACGGCCATTCATAGAGGAGTTATGGAATTTCACCTCAGAAAAAACAAAAACAATGAAACTAAAACAATGAAAATTGGGAGCTGTAAGAACAAACTAAGAGCGCAAGGTCAGGTTTCAATGGTTTATCAGGCCACATGGAAACTTAACTTATCACTATTTTTATCTGGGAAATGATAGTTATTAGTGATGCACCAGAACGGCGAAAAAATTTAATGACAACATCCTTCTATTAGTTGGTAAGTTAAATTGAACTTCTACTGAGAGAGGCAGATATGCAGATACGCAGAAGAATTGGTGTTACGAGATTATTTTGACATATGCCGGTCACGGAGGAAATTAAAGAAACAGTTAAGTCGGTGATAAATTAAGTCTCACTTTGGTATTGTGCAGTCCTAAAGTATGGACTGCACACCGCTCAGCGCGGCGCCGCGAAACGGCGTCAAGAGGGCGCTGACCCGAGGGCTAGCGGAAAGAGCGGGCAGCGCCACACCTTCAGGAAGACAGAATTCAGCGTCCCCTTGATTTAAACAGCCGCCCATCGCTGGTTGGCCCAGTTAGACTTCGAGAGCTTGGGTTGGGTTAGGTTGTTTTGGGGGAAGAGACCAAACAGCGAGGTCATCGGTCTCATCGGATTAGGGAAGGAAGTCGGCCGTGCCCTTTGAAAGGAACCATCCCAGCATTTGCCAGGAGCGATTTAGGGATATCACGGAAAACCTAAATCAGGATGGCCGGACGCGGGATTGAACCGTCGTCCTTCCGAATGCGAGTCCAGTGTGGTACTGCGCCACCTCGCTCGGTCGACTTCGAGAGCATCAGTACTGAGTAATAGGAATACGTTACTTAGCCAGCGTTATGCGAGTAGGAATAGCGAGTAAAATACTTGAATGTAGGAACCACAGGAACCATGAAATGATAAGTTTCTTTTCTTTTTACGAATAAAGTGTCTTTTAATCGAGTTTTGTACAGATGATTTTGTATTTCTGACGCCTCTCCTTCTTGTATGTGTTGGTGCTGACCCCCACAGTAGCTGACCAACGGATATGATGGAATATGAAATATAATTGTCAAGATCACTGCGTCACAAGCTCACCCGACAATATTAATATCATCCTAGGTGCTGTGGAGCGCTTTAGATGATTCACATGTAGCCTCTAATTGAGAAAAGTGTAACGATGATCTCTCCATTGTCGAAAGATTCCGGACTATCCTCCCATTTGTATGTTCTGGAGGGGACTGCTAATGGGAAGCTGGCCATGACAAAAAAAACTGAACAACAAACGAAAGGTTAACATTTTTCAAGTCGGAGCGTGGAATCTCAGAATCGTGAATGTGATAGGGAAACCGCGAAATCTGAAAACGGAAATATCTAGGCTCAGTCTAGGTCTAAGGCGCTACAGTCATGGACTGTGTGGCTGGTCCCGGCGGTGGTTCGAGTCCTCCCTCGGGCATGGGTGTGTATGTGTTTGTCCTTAGGATGATTTAGGTTAAGTAGTGTGTAAGCTTAGGGACTGATGACTTTAGCAGTTAAGTCCCATAAGATTGAACAGTGAACATTTGCTCAGTCTAGATGTAGTGCGCGTCAGTAAAGTGAAACGGAAATAAGATTTCTGATCAGAATAACATACAGTAATAGCAGCATCAGAAGAAAATGACACAACGGGAGTAGGATTAGCCATGAATAGGAAGGTAGGGCAGAGTGAAGTACTGTGAACAGCAGTTCAGTGATGGGATTACTCGCATAAGAACTGTCAGAAAATCAACGCCAGTAACTGTAGTTCTCGCATACATGCTTACCCTACAGTTAGATGATGAAGACACAGAGAAGGTATATGAGGAAATTGAAAGTGTAACTAAGAATTTGAAACGAGATAAAACCTGTTGTTCATGGACGAATGGAAAGCAGTAGCACGGGTGGCAGGGAAAGAAACAGAAGATGTAGGTACGGTAGAATACTGGCTCGGTAGTAATAATGAGACAGGAGAAGGACTAATTGTGTTCTACAGTAAATTTCAGCTAATAATACCGAATACTTTACTCAAAACTCACAAGATGAGGAGGTATATTTGGAAAGGGCATGGACACATTGGAAGATTAAACCTGGCTTAAGAGGTTCTGAATTGAGGTATTAGAGTGTAAGGCGCACTCAGGAGAAAATAAAGACTCAGATTATAAGTTAGTGACGGCCTTTGTGGCCGAGCGGTTCTAGGCGCTTCAGTCCGGAACCGCGCTGCCGCAACGGTCGCAGGTTCGAATCCTGCCTTAGGCACGGATGTGTGTGATGTCCTTAGGTTAAGTTAGGTTTGAGTAGTTCTAAGTCTAGGGGAGTGATGACCTCAGCTGTTGAGTCCCATAGTGTTTAGAGCCTTTTAAACCATTTGTAATGTAGTAATCGTGAATAGAAAACAGAAATTAAACTTCTGGAAGATTCAGTATCGAAAGATGTGGGACACTGAAGAACTTGGAACGATGAGGCAGGTTTAAATTTTCATAGAGTGCAGATACAGAATACCATAACAAAATGGTTCAAATGGCTCCGAGCACTATGGGACTTAACATCTATGGTCATCAGTCCCCTAGAACTTAGAACTACTTATACCTAACTAACCTAAGGACAGCACACAACACCCAGCCATCACGAGGCAGAGAAAATCCCTGACCCCGCCGGGAATCGAACCCGGGAACCCGGGCGTAGGAAGCGAGAACGCTACCGCACGACCACGAGATGCGGGCAATACCATAACAAGCTGTTCACTTGAAAGGAATATACATGTCTAAAACGTGGAATTACAGAAGTTGGATGGAGAAATATAAGAGCAAGGAAGGTATCTGCGATAAAACTTTTGGTAACAGAAAAAACTCCTCCGTTAATCGAAGAAAGAAGGAAGTAGAGAAATGTTAAGGGAGAGACAGGAGTATGGCAATATAAAACTGTTAACATTAAAATAAATAGGCAGTTAAGAGAAGTCAAGGCGGAAAGAATGCAGAAAAAGTTCTAAGATATCGAAACGGAAGTGGTTGTGGGAAGGACTGCTACGGCTTACAGAAAAGTCAAAACAGCCTTCTGTAAAGTTAAAACCAAATGCGTCAATATTAGGATTCCAGCGTTAAAAGCAGAGAGGGAAGGTAGAATGGTAGGTAGAATGAGTAAACTGAAGGTCCCTGCGAGTGGAGGCGACTGTCTGATCACGTTATGTGGAAGACTTAGAGTATCCAGTAGTGGAGTTAACTCCAGCTTAACTGGACTTCCGAAGATTTGAAATGGAATTTAGTGGTCGGCACAGACAACATTACTAAGCAATTTCTACAGCCATTCCTCAAGTGACAAACGAACTCCTATTCAAAATGGTTTGTAGAGTCTATTAGTCTGCAGCCATACCATCAGACCTTCAAAATAATATCCACCACACAATCCAAAAAATAGCAGGGCCAGATACGTGCGAGAAGTACCGCATAATCAGCTTAACATGTCATGCATTCAAGTTGCTGACAACAAAAATATAGAGATAAAATGAAAAGAAAATCTTATAACGAAGAAGGAATAACGGCAAAAGTAAAGGTTCAGGAATGGGATTAAAATTCGGTGGGAAAAGATGTCGGTGTTACGATTCACCAACGACGTTTCTATCCTCATTGAAAGATAGTAAGAATGTAGAATCTGTTGAATGGAATGAAGAGTCAAATAAGCATACACCGTGAATTGAGAGTAAGCAGAAGGAAAATGAAAGTAACGAGGAGAAGCAGAAATGAAATAACCGATATACGTAAGAGTTTAGACTATGAAGTAGAAGAAGTGAAGGTATACTACCACCCTGTAAGCAAAATAACACATGATGGACGAAGCGAAGAGAGCGTAAAAAGCAGATGCAAATGCAGAATGGCACCTGGACAACAGAAGAGTACTACACCAAAACTCGGCCTTAATTTGAGGTATATTTCTCTGAAACTGTACATGTAGAGCAGCTTGCATTTATCGCGAATCTCTTGCCCAACGTAAAGTCACGAGCGACTGGATAAAAGTGCAGGTGACGACTGTATATAAGATGGGTAGAAGGACGGATCCTCAAAATTACAGTTCAATATCCTTAACATCGGTTTGTTGCAGGATTCTCGAACATATTCTCAGTTCGAATATAATGAATTTCCTTGAGATAGAGGAGCTGCTGTCCACGCTTCAGCACGGCTTTAGAAAGCATCGCTCCTGCGAAACGCAACTCGCCCTTTTTTCACATGATATCTTGCGAACCATGAATGAAGGGTATCAGACGGATGCCATATTCTTTGACTTCCGGAAAGCGTTCGACTCGGTGCCCCACTGCAGACTCCTAAGGTACGAGCATATGGGATAGGTTCCCAAATATGTGAGTAATAGACCCCAGTACGTTGTACTCGATGGTGAGTGTTCATCGGATTTGAGGGTATCATCTGGAGTGCCCCAGGGAAGTGTGGTAGGTCCGCTGTTGTTTTCTATCTACATAAATGATCTTTTGGATAGGGTGGATAGCAATGTGCGGTTGTTTGCTGATGATGCTGTGGTGTAGGGGAAGATGTCGTCGTTGAGTGACTATAGGAGGATACAAGATGACTTGGACAGGATTTGTGATTGGTGTAAAGAATGGCAGCCAACTCTAAATATAGATAAATGTAAATTAATGCAGATCAATAGGAAAAAGAATCCCGTAATGTTTGAATACTCCATTAGTAGTGTAGCGCTTGACACGGTCGCGTCGATTAAATATTTGGGCGTAACATTGCAGAGCGATATGAAGTGGGACAAGCATGTAATGGCAGTTGTGGGGAGGAAGGCGGATAGTAGTCTTCGGTTCATTGGTAGAATTTTGGGAAGATGTGATTCGTCTGTAAACGAGACCGCTCATAAAACACTAATACGACCTATTCTTGAGTACCGTTCGAGCGTTTGGGTCGGATTGAGGGAGGACATAGAAGCAATTCAGAGGCGGGCTGCTAGATTTGTTACTGTTAGGTTTGATCATCACGCGAGAGTTACGGAAGTGCTTCAGGAACTCGGGTGGGAATTTCTGGAGGAAAGGAGGCGTTCTTTTCGTGAATCGCTACTGAGGAAATTTAGAGAACCAGCATTTGAGGTTGATTGCAGCACAGTTTTACTGCCGCCAACTTATATTTCGCGGAAAGAGCACAAAGATAAGATAAGAGAGATTGGGGCTCGTAAAGAGGCATATAGGCAGTCATTTTTCCCTCGTTCTGTTTGGGAGTGGAACAGGGAGAGAAGATGCTAGTTGTGCCACGAGGTACCCTGCGCCACGCACCGTATGGTGGATTGCGGAGTATGTATGTAGATGTAGATGTAGATGAAAGTTTTATGAAATTGAAGCACCGACTGTGGCAAAATCATAAACGAGCAAAATCAAAGCATTCTAAATATGGTAGTGAAAATAAAATATACTCATAAAATGAGAAATGACTAAAGTTTCCCCAAGAATTAGCGAGGGAAGGAAATTATGGTAAAGACCGAAAGAAGAAAATACAGAATTATAGGGTATGTTTTAAGCCAGCGCAGAATAATTTTCATGGTACTTGGGGAAGTTGTAGACCAGGCTTGGCCAGCATTTGCGGTCCCAGAGCGCCCCGTCTGCAGAGCTCTCCGCCTTCCCCATCCACTGCGCTATTCCGACCAGGTGTGTGAGTGAGACGACTATATGATGAAAGCTACACACGCGAAAAACTGTGGAAGACATGTTTGCACAGTGCGACTACTTCTAAGAGGCGAGTACTGCAGCACACTTTTCTAAGCAGGATTTTATCACCAGAGTTTATTTTTAGCTTCTGTTCATCCACAGCAATGAATTTATTACTTAATTAAGTAAGTATATTAGATAGTGGTAATACGGTGAGCACAACAATCAAAACCTTCACTGTAGGCATTTAACAACAAGCTCTGTTGTTTATAAATTGATACACGTTACCATTTTGAATAAGTAATATATCTAGATCTATGGTTTGTGATACGGTCAAACGCACGGACTTAAGCTGGTTAAAGTCTGTTAAACCCGAACATTCGCGCAACATTGTCAGTTTCCTAACAAAAACAAATAAAAAACCACTTCTCATCATTCACAACGGAAATATATTTAAAAAATTCATTTACTTATAATAACGAACTCGAACAGTCTATAATAAGCGAATTCTTGTTTATGGTGACGCTGTCCTTTAAGGAATTTTGTTTGGAACATTACACAGCATGGAATTACCGAACGAGGTAGCTCAGTACTTAGCATTCTGGATTATCATTCTGCAGGGCGACCCGTCCCATCAAGATTTAGATGCACCGTGATTTTCATAAATCACTGCAGTCAAATGCTGATTGATAAGGGCACGGTCGATTTCCTTCACAATCCTTCGTAATCGGAGCTTGTGCTCCGTCTCTAATGACCGCGCTGTCGACGGGACGTTAAACTCTAATCTTGCTTCCTTGCAGATAGAACTGGCAATCAACGCTTGTGTGCGACACACTTGTGTCGTTCGTGTCTCGTCTGCCTACAAACATTTATCGTGGCTATGAGTAAATAATCGTAGTGGCTTACTTGTCTTCTACCCTACGCTTCTGTGTGAACTGCATGGAAAACTACAAGTTCCCTGAAAAGCAAAATTTTCTCTATTCCACTACATAGCGCAGCCGTCTTCACAAAATAATTTTTTGTATCAGGGATCCTGTATGAGATCCTAAAAATCTCAGGTAGATTACCCTCCTTTGCAATATCAAACACAGTTCGTGCCCCAGCTATCACAATATATACCTATTCCACACTCTAGTCGACAGCTCACTATATTGAACCTCTTCCCTCCGTCTCCTTTCCCATCTACTTCTGTACAGAGTCCTCTATTAGAGTAATCTGGTCTTTCTTCACAGTTTCTTTCACCATCGTTTCAATTTCTCCTCGGGCTTTACCTTCCTGCGTCTGTTGATGTTGAACGTGTTGTCGGAGGCGCTAAACTAAGTAACGTTATTATAATTCACTATTTTGTCATTATCACTCATTATTATTGTTTATGTTGCCAATAATAAATATCCTCATAGCAGTATCCCACACATATACATTTTTGAGGCATAATATGCTTGCTAAACAATAATTTTGTTATATTTACTGGCCTAGTGCGTGGCCCGATGTAACAGAAGACGTGAAGGTCGTAATATGGTCAGACTGAATAAAGCAAGCTTAAATAAAATTGAAATAATATAACATGGTATATCCAATACCATTTAAGAATATCTAACCGTTCATGCGAGCACATACTCCTTAACTATATAAAAGTGTGTACTATGACACCGAAGAAACATTTATGTTTCAGGTAGGATTGACGGTTGGTACAGTGTGTAGCGTTATGATCAGAACTTCTCTATGTATACTTTATATACTGTATGTACGCAAGCTGACATGAAGTAACTTTAATTGTAATGATTGTCATTTTCTAATTTGAAGGATCTGTAAGTCTCACTTGCTTCCTTTATGGTGTAGCATTAACCACGAACAGTAACATACGTATCTGATCTTGTGTTAGTCTGTTGAGTCATTTAGTTATCAAGACGAAATTTAGGTGGATATACATCGCTTATAGATCTCTATCAATATTCAGAGGCGTGTACATGGTTTCGAAACAACACCTACAGCCCGCTTGATACGCCACTAAACATGCAGACATTACACCGGTCCCAGGGATAATTAGTTCAGATTTTGATTCGCGGAAGAATGCTTTTTCGCATTAGCCAAGGCACCTTCTTTACGCGTTGTGATTCATAGTAAGCGAGTTTTATGTAGCGACCGTGCTCGCAACTTCCATTACAAAGTGAACACCTTACTATGCAATAGTTAACGAAGCGTTATGTAAATACAAATCTTTTTCCTGAATATGCTATTTATCTATCTTCTTTTCTAACGTTTATAAATCTTCGACTTGACTGATCAGCTGAACAACATGTGGCTAAAATTTTGCAGCTACAAGCGTACCATGTCAGAAACTGTAACATCGTTTTTTGTAGAATTTAAGCTTGAATATGTATTCTGTAAGTTGCGAGATAATGTTATCACCTATCCTGTTCACTACATCATTTACATTAAAATGCACGGATTACACAATAACACTTTTGTTTTTGCGAATAGAACACTTCTAAATCAGCTGACATGTTTAGTGGTAGGTAATTAATGTGTACTAAGGAAAGCTACGGACTCATAACAGAGATCTGTGACATCTTCATCTTCACAGCAGCCAGTCACATCCAGATCTGTTCACTGTTCACAAGACTACAATCTACTGTTTCCTATTTTGTAGACCCGAAACGAATAAGGAATGTAAGGGCTTTACACAAATACAAATAAACTGCCTTTTTCTCCTGACATATCATTTCCGAAGTTAATTTACAACGAATTATGTGTACTCCAATGCGTTACTAACTCTGTTAATCATTGCCTTGTCTAACATATTCGATAACTTCATTAGTAAGGATCTAGGCCCTACTTGTATATATGATGGTTGTTATTAAACTTCCGCTGCCTGAACCAATGTAAACAGAAAACTATCTACCGTATTGGTATCTAACATTACAGGAATGATGTTCAGACTGTACTTTGCACTTTTGCATTGTTAGTGGTGTTAGCGTCATGACTTGCTATTAGACACCTGTACTTAACGGTGACGTAGGGTTGGTTCAAATGGCTCTGAGCACTATGGGACTCAACTGCTGAGGTCATTAGTCCCCTAGTACTTAGAACTAGTTAAACCTAACTAACCGAAGGACATCACAAACATCCATGCCCGAGGCAGGATTCGAACCTGCGACCGTAGCGGTCTTGCGGTTCCAGACTGCAGCGCCTTTAACCGCACGGCCACTTCGACCGGCGACGTAGGGTTGAAACGCAAGCATCAGTGTGATTCTTCTGATAGGTCTGATGCGTTGCGACACGAACTCCTCTCCTGTGCCAAACTGTACGTCTCAGAGTAGCACTTACAATTATTTGTTTGATGTATTCCACTCTCTGTTTTCCCTTGCAGTGTTTACTCTCAGCAGCAGGCCAGGGCAAACAGTGCCACGCGAGCGCGAGAGCTCCGACCGCCTACCTGCCTAGCGCTCCGATGTGTGGTTCACAACATCGTACCTAAGTTGGCTACCTGTACGGGAAATAGTTATCCGTCTACTTTGGCTCAGGCAGCGGACGTTTAATTATAACTATTCGTGTACAAGTAGAGGCCTAGATCCTTACTAAGAAATTTTTCGAAGATTTTCGAGAAAACAATGATTAACAAAAAAATGGTTCAAATGGCTCTGAGCACTATGGGACTCAACTGCTGAGGTCATTAGTCCCCTAGTACTTAGAACTAGTTAAACCTAACCAACCTAAGGACATCACACACATCCATGCCCGAGGCAGGATTCGAACCTGCGACCGTAGCAGTCGCGCGGTTCCGGACTGAGCGCCTAGAACCGCTAGACCACCGCGGCCGGCAATGATTAACAGAGTAGTAGCATATCGGAGTACACATAATTTGTAGTTGGGCTCGTAGATTAACTTCTGAAACAAGACATTAATACTAAAATGCAATTTTTTCATATTTGTGTAAAACGCTTGCAATGTTTACTTGTATCATGTCTAAAACATAGGAAACAGTAGTCTGTCGTCTGGCGAACAGCTAATACATTTGAATATGACAGTCTACTGTGAACAACAGGGTGTCGCAGGGTTCTGTTATGAGTCCGTAGCCGTCCTTACTACACACTATCTACGAGTAAACGTATCAGTCGATTTAATAGTGTTCTGTTCGCGGAAACAAAGGTGTAATTCTGGAATCCGTGGATTGTGTTGTAAATTATTTAGTGAACAGAATAGCAGATGATGGTTGATGTATCACATCTTTTATTCTTAGTCCTAGGAATTTTCTCCTAGTTTTACGTTATTTAACTTCCGATGTCTTTCTATGGATTTAAAGTTTCTTCATATGACTGTAGGCAATAAGTGATCCCATTTTCATTCATTTATGACGATGCCCTTGAAAGAACTTGCTCCTCTTGTAGTAGTAGTCTACGGCAGGTCGATGGAACTACGAAGGGTATCTAGCGACCGAAAGGAAGCGCAGGTCGTTCCCCGTTCCCAGAAAGATCGTTGGGTGGATGCACATAATAATATGCATATATCGCCCACGTCAATCTGTTATAGAATTATAGAACATCTTTTATATTCACATATGATGAAGTTCTTGAAGATCGAAAATGTTCCCTTTAAAAATCAGCTCAAATTCCACAAATAGAGAATTTTCGAAACTCAGCTCTCTATCTTCGTCCATGAGATCCACAGCGACGCAGAGGTCGGAACCCAGGTTAATGTCGTGTTCCTTGACTTCGGGAATGAATACATTTAGTATAGTTCCAGTTAGTGAACAGAATACGAGCTTACTGAAAATGGGGCCATATTTGTGGCTGAATTCAGGTCGTCACTGCCGAAGACTCAGCCCGTCCTCTTAACGGAACAAAAACGATGGATGCTAGAGTTCCACTTATAACACGACCGTTACTGTGTAGAATATACATATTTAGTCAAGTGGGCAACGTCGGAAGCTCCATGACGTTGTCCTCAGATAATGAGGTTATTTATAAAAAGGTAGCAACACCAGTATAGAAAGACCTGCAGAGAATTGATGCCCGGTGCAAGGAGTGGCAGATAACGTTCAACGTAAATGAATGTAACGTACTGTACATAAATAGATTAACTGGCGAAATATCAATGGAAACAGAAACGATCTTCTTGACCGACATAAAGTGGAATGGTCAGATAAAATGAATTGGAAGAAAGTAGTGCAATGCTGAGATTCATTTGAAGAATCATAAGGAACTGTAATTCTTCCGGTGGCAGAAGTGATTCGCAAAACACTTGCTCGACCGATTCTTGAGTACTGTTCATCAGTCTGGGACCCTTACCAATTTGAATGAATAGAACAGATGGACAAGATCCAACGAAGAAGCGCGTCGCCACCGGATCGTTTAGCCTGCGTGAGAGCCTTACAGAGATTCTCAAGAGTCTCTTACGTGTCAGACGCTCCAAGGGAGACGTTGTGCATCACTAAGATGTTTACTACTGAAATTGTGTGAGAGTACGTTCCAGGAAGAATCGAGGAACTTATCACATCCTTCCGCAAACGTCTCGCGGAATGACCACGACGTTACGATCATAGATATTAGAGCTAATACGAAGATATTTAACAACAATCATTCTTCTCACGCACCATTCGCGAATGGAACAGGGTAGAAGAAAACAGATAGTGATACTAGAAGTATCCTACGCCACGCACTGTAACGTGGCTTGCGAAGTATAATGTACGAGGGCCATTAGGTAAGTAATGCAACACATTTTTTTATCGGCCAGTTTCGATTGGAAAAATTAGGAATTTGTTGTGGGACATCGTGGAATATTCCTGCTTCAGCCCCCTAAGCCACATAAAGTTGAAATGGGTGGCGCGCTATTCGTAGCCTTCTGTAGCGGAAGTGAGTTCCATGCAGAGAGCTGTCGAAGACTTCCTTTTAGCGGAAAACCAGAGTATAGCAGGTATTCATAGTCGCTTACAGAATGTCTGCGGAGACTTAGCAGTGAACAAAAGTACGGTAAGTCGTTGGTCGAGACGTATGCAAAAATCTGTCTGATCTCCCACATGTCAGCCGGTAGCACACAGTTGTGACTCCTGCAATGTTGGAACGGGCGGAATGAGAATTCGAGGAGATGCTAAATAACTTCTCTTTCTCCATGGAAACGCAAGGCTTTCACATAATTCTGCACATCCAACAGGAACTCACGAAACTTCAACGAACTGTTCTTCCTCATGTACCTATAGCCCGGATCTCGTACCCTCCAACTTCAATCTGTTTGGCCAAAAATACGAATGCAGTCTAAGGGGAGGAGTACGTGGATGTCGGGGAGGTTATTGATGAAGCACGACGTTGGCTCTGACGTCGACCAGTAAAGTGGTACCATGTGGGAATACAGGCCACCGCGCGGGATTAGCCGAGCGGTCTAGGGCGCTGCAGTCCTGGACTGTTCGGCTGGTCCTGGTGGAGGTTCGAGTCCTCCCTCGGGCATGGGTGTGTGTGTTTGTCCTTAGGATAATTTCGGTTACGTAGTGTGTAAACTTAGGGACTGATGACCTTAGCACTTAAGTCCCATAAGATTTCACACACATTTGAACATTTTTTTGTTTTTTTTTTATAGAGTCCTTCCCAGTAACGTGGCGGTGAACGGAGATTATGTTGAAAAACTGGGTTTTATTCATAAAAGTGTGAATATTTGTATGGCGTATTGGAATCGTGAATAAGACTAACCCGAATTCTTAGAAAAATGTGCTTCTGTACTTATTGAACACCCCTCGTATACGTAGATGTAATCACAGCATTTGGCAGCTCTGACCAGAGCTATATATAAGTTCGAAATATTTTTCTATTCTTTTGCTGTTTCTTCTCATCCCTATAAGCCGAACACGAATTAAACTTCATTTAACTAAGGCGATTCCTTTATAGCTGGACGTTCAAGACAAATTGTAGGTGCTATTCGAGACGAACTAGAACTTGAATCGTTTCCCTCGAGGGTCGTTGGTGACCGATCTGTTGCCTCTGCCTGCCGATTTGCATGAAGCGCACCACAGTAGCACGTGTGCCTAATGCTTTTTGGCCGCTTTGAGCGAACACGAGGCTTAGTTTCCGTTCCGCTATAATTACTGGCGAAACTCGGGATGCTTTTAACAATTTACAGAGCCGCGGCGTTTCGTATGTCGAGCCCCTCGGCAAAACCGGGTGCCACATATTAACGCGCTGGCGCTGTAATAAAGGGGTCCCCCCGCGCCGCAAAATTATAACATTTACCGGTCGCCTATCGATCTGCTTTTGAGCCGACCGACTGCGATTTTCGTGCGACACCCTCACGCTCGCATGCACACGTACACGTGCATACATATTCACTCAGCCGCTAATACACGTTCTCGTTCTCTCTCTGTCCGTCTCTATCCATCCGCCTAGCTCCCTTCCCGTACTCCGTTTAGGAGTCACACTCACATTTACTGCAAGCAGTGTAATTCCAACCAACATGAATTGTTGATAAATTGAGATATTTAACGAGTAACTATTCTCACGCAGATGAGACATGCAATCGTAGCTAAAAAGTAAGAAGTGTGTACCATCCAATAATGAGATATTTCATGGGAGTGTTCTTGAACTTTTATTTACTTTTTTTTTATTCAGTTTGAATTTGTGTTTATGACACAAGTTCGTAGCACAAGCCACAAAATCTTCAGAACTTCCGAAAATTAAATTTTAAATAATCTCTGGTCTGTGACATGAAGAAATGTATTAAAGCAGTTAAAATGACATTGATAATAGCAATAAGACATATTCGCAGAACAGTCAATTACTAACTGCTTTAAACACTAAATCTTGATATCGTTGTATAGTTTTCACAGACAAGGAGCTACCAAATTTGCTTTACTAAGAACATTAGGACAACCTACCATCACTTCCCATATAAAAACTTATTTTTATCTCAATGTAAATTGGAAATATGTGCAGAACATTTTCAAGTGTTTCATAATCTACACGTTACAGAGATGTAGCACTTTTTCAGCGTTTTTTTCTGCTGTTTATGGCATGTCATTACACTTTCACAGTACTGTTGTCTTGCGGTATTATACTACTCTCTTTTAATTCTGCAACGAAGTTGAAGTGTAACTTGATGGGGCAAAACATGCTAAAAGTAACTGAAAGAACGAGCTGTGGATTGTGGATATCACAGCCTGAGAAGAGGAGGAGAGATAACGAGCCAATAACGACCTAGGATACATCGTCTGCATAGTGCTATGTCCAGCGCTACTAATCCATGTTGTTAACTGTCATTCTGGAGAAGGTATTTTCAAAAGACTTTCTGATCATTATTGGTGTACCCGATGGTTCGTTAGTGTTCGAATGACAAGGCTTCAGGCGCGTCTATACATAATATTGCAGATGTTGTATCTCCGACATCCTCGACTGGGGACATCCCACAAAACGCGAAAATTAACTCAATTTAGTGATTGTATGTAGCTGATGCAGACTCGCATACACAGACCTGTATCTAAAACGTAGCCTGTCTTAGAAAACATCAATTTTTATGAGCAATAATAGACATGCTTAGAAACGTTGACGCCGGCCGGAGTGGCCGTGCGGTTCTAAGCGCTACAGTCTGGAATCGAGCGACAGATACGGTCGCAGGTTCGAATCCTGCCTTGGGCATGGATGTGTGTGATGTCCTTAGGTTAGTTAGGTTTAATTAGTTCTAAATTCTAGGCGACTGATGACCTCAGAAGTTAAGTCGCATAGTGCTCAGAGTCATTTGAACCATTTTTTAGAAACGTTGAGACGCAAGAAATATTGGTGCAAGTTATCTTACGTTCTTGTTTCAGAATTACAAGCGGCAGAAACATATTTAAATTTCATTGAGACGTGTGACTCAGATTCACTTTTTCTGCAAGTCATTGTAAAAAAATTTGGAAACTTGATGTTTCCAAAGAGATGTGAAGCGCTTTCACTGATTAGCGGAATGACATTCACAGTACTGTCCAAGCCGCTAACTGGGTAACTCACTCTCTACCTGGTCGTGTAACTGCGACAGCCAGTTTTGACACGAGCACTACTCTGATAAGCTTTACGGTACACTTCGCGAACGCCCACCGTCCTTCCCAGATGTGCGATCTTTCGCAGAGGACCTCAAAAGCCACACATTACGGAAATCCTAATACGAGTGACACTAGTACTTTGACAGTCCATACAACAAGCATCCCATGCAGCTTTACGAATTTTTGCCAAAAGTGAATTGTTGACAATACAAATTCTTTTGATATCGAATTAAATTATTTTGCTTGTAACGTACATTTTACTTATGTTTGTATATATTCGTAGACTAGTCACGTAATTGAGAATGGGAGGAAAGGGAATTACAGTATGATGCTTAACAAGGCAATCATTGAAATTATAGCAACATAGCTTTTTTATTCTTGCGTTTACAGCTCATATGCGGTAAGGAATGTTGCAATGGGATGTTTGCAGTAGTTGCGTGATATGGCTTACAACATTTGGCGTTACGCTGCCTCCAGCATCGACAAGGAAACTGAGATATATCTACTGAACAGACATATTAACTGACAAGATGAGATATCCAAGAACTGCTCAGTACTTTTAATCATGTCGTAAATATTGGTACTGCGTCATCGGAACATTCCTACCGAGTTCATAGGGCATAGTTGCTTGTCTAGGCGTGGATGGCGTTAAGGCGTCGGCTCAGATAGCCCAAGGTTAACGAACATTAATCATGCTTTCTTTCTTTGATAACACATATCTCTGAGTGTGCCGTGCGTTTTCTCCTTCTTTTCCTTGAAGGCATGGCCATATTGATTGAGGTTTTCAGTAGTTTGCCTACATTTTGTTTCATACTCTTCCCCCATGAGAGCGCGTGTTCCATCTCTAAAGACCTCTTTCATGACCGAACATTAAGACCAAATTTTCTTTCTTTTTCCTACCATTTTTATTGACGAATTTGATGGCAGACTAGCGACAGAGAACTTTTACCTAATAGTAGCCGATGCGGCAGCCATCGGTGGTTACTGGTAGCGCGAGTCTCCTGTTTGAAACCAAATGCGATACCCTTTAGCATCGACAGATATTGAATATTCTATAAAAGCAGCTCTCAGATCACCGGGTCCGAAAGATCTGTCCAATACCACATAACTGCAATTTTTGTATTTTATTTTGACAAGAAAGTCGATCGCTTATTATGTTGTGATTCATTCCGCCAACGCACCCTACGGGGATGTGCGACGAAACGCGCAACCTTCACGCAGCCACAGAGCGTTCAGAAAATGGTTCAAATGGCTCTGAGCACTATGGGACTTGTCGGTACATGTACAGCACAAGCATCTATCGAATTTCGTCCCATCTTAATATTTCATCTTGGGGCATAGTTGTTGTTGTTTTCTTTTTTAATGTATAATCTCCAACGTGCGGTTAAGTTCTACGTCGACCTTAAAAGTATTTACATGGGTGTCAAAGTCAAGGAAGTTAAAATCCATTTTCCCAGCGGTGCTGTTCCTACACACCCCGTCGAAACTGGAGAGAAACATTAGTGAAATGACTTGTGTGACGCTCCACGGGAAGCATGCTCAGATATCACGACTCGTTAAGGCAACTGCTTGCTATAATCAACTGTCAGGGGTCGAATACCCGGCTGACAATGATTTCAAACTGTCACGATAGACGAAATGTATCGCTGTAACCGTGTTCGTAAAGTTACTCATATGTTTTCACTGACATTATCTCACAGCAGGAAGCAGAACGACAAGCAAGTATTCTTTCAGAAACTTATATACAGTCAGAATTTTGTCCGACAAGACAAGAGTAACATTATTTTATCCTGCATCAGAACTAAACAGCTGCAAATGAACTCTTTTTGACGTACTCTACACTGCGCAGAGGACGAAATGGTTATGGGCTAGAATGTTCATTGATAAAGAGACCTGATCTCATACGTTCGTTGATAGCAGATGCAGCGTTAATTGCAGGTGGAAGAGAACGCCAGTCACCCAAGCGTCGTGGGGGAGAGCAAAATAGTAGGACCTAACGGCTTGACGCCGTGTTAAAATGAGAACTCGAGAAACATGGAAAACGTTTCGTCGCGGAAATATTATTAGCGAAATGTGCAGGCGTTGTCAGTATTAGGTGGCAAGTAGTTGGCACGCTGCGCACAAAGATTTTATCAGTGTCGGAGACAGCGCCGCCTGAGCTGCGGCGCAGTTGCGGCCACGGTGCCTAACCTAACGTCCCTAATGCAAAACCCAAACTAAGGCCACGCTTATGTGCATTCCTTCGGCCTTACAGGAGATTCACTTCTCTAATTCGCATGTTCAGTTCTGCGAACGACAAATTCCTGCTTCGCTGTTTGTGAAATACTTATTAACATTATTGAACCACATACCGCAAAACAAAAACTGGAACAAAAAACTGACCATTAAAAAGGAAAGAGAGAAACAAAGGTCACAAAGGAAAAAAGAGACGCCACAAGACACTGTAGAAAAATTTAGCTTCCATCTGATTCCGAATTCTATTGTAGTTTATCTCCACTTCCTTCATGTGCTTCACATAACACTGAGTTTAATCTAATTTTTACTTTGCGTACAGGTCTAGATTCTAACAAGCTCCATGCCGTAAACAAAAAAGCAACATTATGGTTAGACGTATCGCCATGAAGAGGTTGTTACAAACGGATTAGAAGCTCGCGCGTAGCAAGAATACGGAAGGAAATCGGCTGAGTTTTTCAGTGCTACTTTCCCGGTATTTTCTAGTTTAATGTGGTTATTTATATTTTCCATCGATCACAATGGCCACCCATTGTACAGTTATTCTGATAGCTGGTAACACACTGGCCATTTACAATATGACCTTAAGCCCCTTTTTTTAGGTACGGTGATTTTCGACGTGCGATTAATCTTTATCTGTTACTCACCTACTGCCTCTGCCTCAATCACACACGCACACACACACACACACACACACACACACACACACACACACACACATACACATACACACACACAAACACGTTATATTGTCATATGCTCAGAAATTCTTCAGTGGAACAGAAAGGTTTGTGAACCACTGGAACTCTCACTGACGAAAAGCTTCCCATTACCAACAAGATCATTTTTAAAACGTTATTTTGCGTGCCCATTCGATAGAGTGGTCCTAGATTAGTTTGTTGCGATATTGGTTTCGTTGGGATGTGTATTAACAGGGATAGTAAAACACGAAGTACATCCATCATGTTTTCGTAGATGGACTGGTAGAAGAAATAAGATAATCAGATTTATTAATTTAAATGGATTTGCACATTATATTATTTACCTTCTTGTAATACGTTACGTTTTGTTAAATTTGGTTATGAACGAGGGCCCGATGTTCGTAGAGTACCAGCGACAAAGAACTGGTACGTTAAGTGGTTAGATTAGTGTACAGATTACATCGAATATAAACAATATTCCACTCACTGCGGGATTCGCGTGTTTATCTGTTGCAGGAAGACTATTATTCCATGTTTTGTTGTCGTAGCGGGTGCATCATGACGTCTCCATAACGTTATCAGGTTTTCACAACGCTCTACGTAGTTACTGCGATATTTGATATGGTTTATACTAGAGCGTGCTGAAAATTAACGTCTCTAAATATTTTGTTCTATTGTCAATATTGACGTCTTACATTCCATACATATCACTCCGTCGACTTTCACACTTATCTGATGCAAGCCGCAACCCTCTGCGCTAGACGTCTCTGAAATGACGCGTGTAATATAGGGTGTGTAACAATACAATGTCGGTACGTTAGTAAAAGAGTGGTGTAATCGAGTTTCAATCCACAGAAAAAGTTCCTTCAAATAAAAGCCATTGAAGAATGAAAGCTATATGTTGAAGGCTGTATCGACGTCAGTAATGTGCGACGTTAGGCTTTTCGTGCTCGTAATGAATGCAACGGTGGTGCTAGCCTCACCGTGTCTGAAAGAGCCAAGAGTGGACGACTGTGTGAAGCATCAATTTCCAAAACTTAAGGAACACCTTCAAGGACTTCACTTTGATAGTGATAAAGCGGTGCAAGTAGAGGTGACGTTGTGGTTCCGTCAACAAAGTCAAACATTCTATAGTACTGACGGTGTCAATAAACTGGTCTCTCGTAGGCAGAAACATTTTCCTCGTTTAAGTGATTATGTTGAGAAATAATTATTTAGATTTGACGAATAAGGATGTAGAATGTTGATGCAGTTTCTTTCACTTAAAAAGATTTAAGAGGTTAAAAAAATTCGGAGGCATAACTTTTTAGCAAGCCGTCGTATTTACGGCGAATGTCACCAAAACATGAAAGGACCAGTGCCATTTTATGCTGAGGAATATGCTGATGATGCAACACTCTCACCATCAACCTTTACAAACGTAATATAAACATTTGAGGAAACGGTAAACGTCGATAATAAAAATCATAGACGGCTCAAATGAGTAATCGACAAACGACATGGAACTGACGTCTTAGTAGCTGTGGCACACAATTCACGTTAGTGAAAGCCCCAAAGCGAGGGCGCAATTAGTCAGCGAAGCGTTCTGCGAATACTACGTTTGACTTTCGACTTACGGTACAATTCTCTGCATGGGGATAACGGACACTGCAAACAGATGGCATGTTCTTGACAAAGATGTTATTCACAGATGAAGCATCGTTTACAAACAATGGGCACTTTAATCTTGCAAGTGGCTGAAAGACGTGGACAAACGAAGACCTTGGCCAGTCAACGTGTGGTGCGGTCTTCTAAATTATAGAATTATTGGTCCCAGTTTTACTGATGGGAACGTAAATAGTGCAACGTATTATGCGTTCTTAACGGAGGTACTATTACTAGAATATATCCCAATGGACATATGACGAATCCTGTGGTACCAACAAGACGGATATCTTTCACATTCGGCTCGGAGAGTTAACAGAGGTTTTCAAAAACAGACTGAAGATCGTTTGGTAGGTCGGTCGGGCAACACAAAACGACCTGCACGTTCGCCAGATCTAACGCCTCCGGCTTTTATTTGTGGCATAAACTGAAACAAGTTACAAAGAAACCACTCGGAATAAATCAAAGATCTTCCTACAACGGTTTGTACTTCTGCCAGCTCGAATTAAATTCAACGTGCTGTATTCTTCACATCCATTAATTTTTCAGCATATGTAACTGTAAATGGTCGCCATTTTCAACATGTGCTGTAACAATGTTATCTGAGGTCATTAAATTACTTACTGTACAATTCATCCTACTCTCATTACATACGTTTGCGGATGCATATGTAAAAGGTCAGTATAAACCAAGATTTGGTCAATAATGCTCATGTCTGGGAAGTTTGGTGATCAGCGAACTCAGAAGAGTGTTTCTGGAGCTACTCTGTAGCAATTCTGGACGTGTGGCGTGTCACATAGTCTTGCTGGAATTGCCCGACTCCGTCGGTGTGCGCAGTGGACATGAATGGATGTAAGTGATCGGACAGGACGTGCTAACCCCACACCATTAGAGATCCTCCACCAGCTTGAACAGTCCCTAGCTAACATGCAGGGTCCATGGATTTATGAGGCTGCCTCCATACCCGTACACTTCCATCCACTCCATACAATTTGAAACGAGACTCGTCCGACCAGGCAACATGTTTCCAGTCATCAATTGTGCAATGTCGGTGTTGACGGGAACAGGCGACGCGTAAAGCTTTGTGTCGTGCAGTAATCAAGGGTACACGGGTGAGCGTTCGGTTCCGAAAGCCCATGTCGATGATGTTTCGTTGAATGGTTTGCATTCTGACGCTTGCTGATGGCCCAGAATAGAGACCTGCAGCAATTTGTGAAAGGGTCGAGCTTCTGTCACATAGAATGATTCTCTTTAGTCGTCGGTGGTCCGTTCTTGGACGATCTTTTTCCAGCCGCAGCGATGTCTGAGCTTGTATGATTTACCGGATTACTGATATTCACGGTACCCTCGTGAAATGGTCGTACTGGAAAATCCCCACTTCATCATTACCTTGTAGATGCTGTGCCCCATCGCTTGTGCCGTAAAACATTACGTTCAAACTCACATAAATCTTGATAACCTGCCATTGTAGCAGCAGTATCCGATTCTTTTTGTCTTATATAGGCGTTGCTGACCACAGCCCTGATTTCTCTAATTTTATTGTGATGATGATTTCTCCCTGTGTAGGTGGGTGCCAACAGAATGTTTTCGCAATCCGAGGAGAAAACTGGTGACTGAAATTTCATGAGAAGATCCCGTCGCAACGAAAAACGCCTTTGGTTTAATGATTGCCACTCCCTGATTTCTCTTATTTTATTGTGATGATAATTTCTCCCTGTGTAGGTGGGTGCCAACAGAATGTTTTCGCAATCCGAGGAGAAAACTGGTGACTGAAATTTCATGAGAAGATCCCGTCGCAACGAAAAACGCCTTTGGTTTAATGATTGCCACTCCAATAATGTGCTGCAAAGCTCAAAATGCTTGTAAAAGTTTTTCACACCCATTATGCGCCAGACCACATGTATATTAAGAAAATATTTTTGAATAAATATGTTGCTGTAAACTCATAACTTGAATCCTTTATTTCTCAAAACTAACTAAATGTCACTTACTTCCTTCTGGCAAAAGACCACTCAATTTATCTATTCCACGATATTCATTTTCCTAATGTCAACAATGGTTAAGACACTTGACCTTTATTCTGGAAAAACCACACTCAGATCCTCGGCTGAGCACCTTGATTTAAATTTTTCCTACTTCCACTAACCAGTCCACGACTATATCTGCAATAAAATCAGGGCCAATTTCAGCTCACATTGTACTCCGACTAAAGCTACGGTTTTCCGCCATTAATGACCTCAGTTTCCATGACGCGTGTTCATTTTCTCTTTCATTCTTTACACATTAAGATATCACTGAAGGGGGTATTCTCATGGTGTTCTGCATTTGCTTGTTTGTTATTTTATGAGCTGTTGGGCTCGACAAGATTTAGAAGGACTTACAAGGAGCTAAAATTCCCAGTAGACAGACTAACGAAAAATTTGTATTAGACATACGCAAGAACCCAGGATCTAACTTCCTTTCATTCTGAATAGTCAAAGAGAAGGTAGAAGATACACTGATACGGTCGTGACAATTGCGCACTGCGAAACTGAATGCCGTCCGGTGGCTTCACGGGCAAGTGACACACTATAGGAAGTTCATAAGCGGAGCAGAGACAAATGAAGAATGGGATATTTCAGTGCCCGCGTGGCTCAGAATTACGATGCAGTGTTCCTCAGACAGACTTGCATGTGCGAAGGAACATTGCATCGTAATTCTGAACAACATAGACAATGCCATATCGCATTTGTCCGCCTGAGCCTTGGTGCGCCTTTTCTGGCACACCTGCCCTTTGGCACGACACTATCGATTACCCGGGTGTACTAGGATCTTTGCCCCAGTTGTGATCTCGCAGTTTTCGCACTCGGGGCAGTTGGTGTTGGACTCGCTACGATGCGCAAGGACGTGCTTGCGTGGACGAAAGAGGAAAGCACGCACTTACTCGGCCAGCAGCGGCACGGCGGGTCGACCTCGTAAGCCGCTCGCGAGTTTGTGGTGGACCTGCTTGATGTCAACTCCGGGTGCTGTTCGTAGAATTGCTATTTTGGTGTCTTCGTTTTGTTGAACGATTTGCGTTGCAGCGAATGTACTTCTTGCTTGGTTGTCCTAATGTACATGTTGTTGAAGTAAGAACAGTCGGCAGAGTGTGCAACAGCATGGAGACCAGCAGTTACTATTTCAATGTAAAAATCAGCTGATTGGATTACTATTAGGGAGCTAATTAGCTCGAGGGTGTTTCTTCTTTTTCCTTTTTTTTTGGGACAGTATCCAGAAGTTCATTTATTGTCTGTATGAGATTTTCAGTGTATTTGATTGTCATCAAATCGACGTCTCTTGTGTATTGCTGCAAAATTTGGGTCACTTCCATTGAAAGCACTTATTCAGTTATTAGCAAAGGCTCGTATTCTGTAAAGCTAGTCATTTGTAGGTAGTTCTTTTATATACGTGCGTTTATTTGAAAGCATTCAGTCAGTTGTTAGTAATGGTCTGTATTCTATAAAAGGCAATCATTTCTATGCAGAACTTAATACGCTTGCATTTATTCGAATGCATTTATTCAGCATTAGTAAAGCGCAATTGAGTCTTCATTTACTGGTATTGTTTATTGATCTCTTAACTTACATTAATTGATGTTTGATTGGTGTTTGCCGTGTCTTCTGCGGTCTGTTTGTGTTCCAGTTTTCTGCGAGTTGAGGTGTATGGGAGGGGTGCCAGGTTCCGCTTCGGTGCACAGAAGCTGTGACATGCCGTCGAATGGGAAGTGACTCCCGGTTGGGCCCCGGGGTTTAGGTGCTGTTTTGGACGGCTTGTCTGCTGTTTCCGGCATTTTAAGTTAAGTCACCTCGTGCCCAGTGCAGCCTTGCGTCACTGCCCGTTTGGTAATCATTTAACGTATTTCACGTATATTAAAAAAAAAAAAGTTTTTTTTATTTGCTTGGGAAAGAATTGTATTAAATTGTAACTTTGCGTTGCTTGTGTTATTTGAGTTCTTAACGAACTGGTTTGTGTTTCATAAGTCGCTTTCACGTTGCAAATTATTGCTCCTTTAAATAAATTATCTGTGCCATATTTCCTTAAATCACTTCCTGATTGTAATTTACTGTTCCTTTACGTATTGAAATATCTGTGGCTCATGTCTTTAAGTCGGTTTACTAAATTGTAATTTGTTGGCTTGATTGAGAAACAAGCTATCTGTGATATTTTTGTGTTGTTTTAAGGATAACCACGTGGTGATTGTCTTTGAATAAATAGTTAATTTATTGATTTAGTAGTTCTTGTGGTTAAGTAGTGACATTATAGGGGCCTTGACCTTCAATGCTAAGTGTACCCCTCATACCGACTTACTCAGTGATAATTTGGTCCAACACCAACTGCCCCGGGCGCGAAAAACGCGAGATCACAACAGGGGCAAAGATCCTAGTACAGACGGGTAATCGATAGTGTCGCGCCAAAGGGCTGGTGTGCCAGAAAAGGCGCACCACGGCTCACCGCCTACACCAGGAAATCAAATTCCAATTAAAAATATCTCCCCTTTATGGGACTATATATAATGAATGTACGGGTGCTGGTTGTAGACACACGGCTGACGACATCAGGAGTTCGGGCCTCTCCGTGAGGCATTCTCTGATAGCCTGTTGGTAAGGAGACAGCTCGTGATAAGCAGTAATCCCGGGTTCGAGCAATGTTCCTGCACCAACTGTCATGGTCTTCAATCCATTGCACAGGTGATGGTTGCCCATATTCGCAACCACAAATACATTTCATGCATTTCATAATGCATGCATGCATGATAATAGTCACCACAGTGGCTGTTAGAATCGTAATCCTGAACAAAATAGGCACTTCAATATCGTATTTAACCGCCGATACCAGGGCAAGCCACTTCCACGTGGTATTGGAGTTTGGGTCTGTTCTTGGGGCGTGTTCGGATAGCCTATGGTAAGACGACCGCTTGCGATAAGAGGGAAGTCCGGGTTCGTGTTTCTGTCCGGCACAAATTTTCACTGTCGTCATTACGTTATACAGCTGATGGTTGTCCATATTCGCAACTGCGAAAACATTTCATATATAAATGAGGAATAATTCTAGCTACGAAACAATGGAGAATCCACTAACAAAGAGCTGACTGCTATAGCAAGGCGCGACCGCCTGGGAAACGGCGAGGTAATCGGCTGTTCGCATGCCCCTATCGTGAGCATCTACAGATAGTGGCCGAAGCACGCTGAATCGACGAGTAAGCCACAAGGTGTTGGACGTCCACGTAACATCGCAGAACATGGAGGCCGGTGTTATATCAGGATCGGCAGCAATCTGTGGCAGTTCTGACGACAGAGTGCCTTACTGGTGCATGTACGTGTTTTTCAGGACACACTGGTGAATGCACAACATTGAACACGGGACTCCGTAGCAGATGACACCTACGTTTTCCCATGTTGACCCAACGACATTGTCAATTACGATTTTATTGGGCGTCATCAATATTGTCTATCACTTTCATCTATTCGTGGTTAATGTCTTTCTCGACTTCGATGGTAAATGAACATCGACATCAGAGTGGGGGTCATTAAAGATAGAGTACACTCTCGGATGTGTTTCAGGGACTGGGATGGAAATTTGCAACGTTCTTTCGAAAGAACCGCCCCGACGTTTGCCTCGCACTATGTAGGAAAATCGCGGAAAACGTAAATATGAGTGGCCGGAGTCGGATTTGAACCGACGTCCTTCTGAATACTGGCTCATTTTGCGAACCACTGCGCCACCTCGCTCGGTACGCCGATGGTGACTTCCAGCAGATCAACTGTCTACGTCACAAGGCCAGAATAGTTTTACAGTTGGTTGAGATGCATGATAGTGAACTGAAATTCAGGTCTTGCCAACTAAACTTGCGCTGTCTGAACTCGGTGAAACACATTTGGAATGCTACACAGCAGCAGCTGCGCGCCCGTAACCTGTGCCACATACATCCCTGAGTCTACTAAGGACTCACTGAATAAATCCCTTATTAAATCGTTGCTTTATAGTTCCAAAGGTTGAAAACATCAAATAAAACGGACCATTGTTATATGGCGGCCATTCTAAATATTGCGGGAAAATACTTACCAGAGTGGAAGGGCGAAATAAGGAAGGAAGAAAGGTTAAGCTCGACAGTCCGTTCGACCACAACGTCAATAGAGAAGGGGCACAAGGTCTAATCGCTGAAGTGTAGAGAAAGAAAATTGTGTCATATACGAAGAAACCACTTCAAAATTCTCCTTAAGAGATATAAAAAAGCCACAGAAAAAGTAAATCTGAATGGCTCTACGGGGCATTGAACCGCCGCCATCTTGAACGCGAGCACTGTGTATTCCTACTGCGAAACCACTTTATAAAGTGGTCGTAAGGAATCTGGTCGAAAGCGAGCCTGTATATTTCTGCTCTGTTCCTTTTTAAAAATGGTTGTAATTGATAAAACTCTGTTGAAGACTGACTAGAAATTACGAAGTGATGTGCATTAAATGTGGGACTCTTATGTCTATCTAATGAATGGTTAAATGATACAGCAGCAGGGGGATTATCGACCTTTCGACGGAAATAAGCGTCCACTAGCTATGACATGGTTAATGAGTTGTGTAGTGCGTCTCCAAGGATTCGACTGAAGAGCAGCGGAATTTTGTCTGCTTAGATGGAGCACTTTAAGCGGCGGCCTTCGTAAACTCAACGCCTCTGAAAGTAGAACATCTATGTAATTCGGTCTTATGCGCACTTGCCGATGCTTCTCTCTCCACTTGAAGTAGGCACCCTGGACGTTGTGCTAAGAATGGAAACATCTAAATCTCATTTGTGCAAAATGATGGAATTTTGCTGGCCGAGGACTTTGACACATACCTTCTTTTTGTGATACGTGGCTGTGTGAAGAATGTGAACCTAATAAATCTCTTTAGCTGGTAATCTATAATTCTTTTAACTCCTCGTTTAACACCCCCTGAAAGTACATGAGCAGGACTGTAATTAAGTGGGAACCACAAATGATGAACGTAATTAAAGTGCAGATATGAGTATTTTTGGTAGGCTTGTGGCCTGGAGGAGTTGATGGCTTGTATTACTAATTCCGGCGGGGTGAAAATTTTTTTGATTATCTACGTGGGGGCTTTCCTACGATACCTGTCAAATCAAAGAACTGCGCCTCATCCACCGCAGCATTTTCTTGACCTCATTTTGTGGAATGCCGCGCACGCTGCGACAAGAAACTTTTGACATGTTTTAGTATGATTTGTCGTTATATGGGCGCCCAGTTACACGTTGATGGCTGTCTTGCAATTTCTGTCAGACGTACTATAAATAACTTGGGTACCAAGTCTGTCCTCAATCTCATGAAATTCACTGCGTCAGTAAGGACGCTCACAGACAGACAGACAGACGGACAAACACACACACACACACACACACACACACACACACACACACACACACACACAGAGAGAGAGAGAGAGAGAGAGAGAGAGAGAGAGAGAGAAGTGAGAGAGGGAGAGAGAGAGAGAGAGAGAGAGAGAGAGAGAGTCAACAGATTTCGGCAGCGGCAGCACTACTCGTAAGCTGCCGCACAGGCAAAATGTACTGTGCCTATTGTGTTTCGTATTCCCGGGATTAACTCTTTAGCTGCTCCATGATGTGAAAATCATATAATCACATTAATTATGTTGGAGCATTCATGTGTTCATTTTCATTTCATTCCTTTACGCATATACCGTTAAAATAAATAAAAGGTTAGAGTTAACTACTTCGGATTTCTTCGTACATTGGTGGTATATGAATCGGCGTTATAAGGCAGAGCACTTGCCGCAAACGTATTCGGAAAAAACTACATTTTGATATCTGCAACCAATGTGGAGATTTAAGGCTGTGTACACTACGTAGTTTATAAATTTGTTAAGTACTGGGAACTAAAATGTAAACAAACAGAAAGAAAGTAAATTGCGAATGTTTACTTATTTTTCGTGTACAGTATAGGAGGAACATCGTTGTAGGAGGTTGGAGGGTACGTGGCGTACGAAATTTACCACACACAGCTGCGAACTCTGGCAGAAACCATAGGTCAACTACGACCAGGCATCAACCCTAATGGAGCTTGTACTACAGAAGCGGATACATCGTTCCTCATTGTTTTAATTCTATCCAAGAGTTAATGTTAAAAAATGTTCAAATGTGTGTGAAATCTTATGGGACTTAACTGCTAAGGTCATCAGTCCCTAAGCTTACACACTACTTAACCTAAATTATCCTAAGGACAAACACACAAACCCATGCCCGAGGAAGGACTCGAACCTCCGCCGGGACCAGCCGCACATTCCATGACTGCAGCGCCCAAGACCGCTCGGCTAATCCCGCGCGGCAAGAGTTCATGACACGAAGTTACTGGCGAGTGGTGGAGGGCAAGATTCTCGGCAGCTCATTTCGCCATGTTACCAGCGAGAGTGAGTTCTGGAAAATGTGCTTGCCAGGTCAGAAATCGAACACCCTCCGTATCGAGGTAGGTCGTGGCAGCTGAAGCAACATTCAGTATTGTGCTAGCTTTTTGAAAGATAATATTATGAAGACATCGAAGATAGGAGACAGAGGCCGCCCTTACCAAGTCAGAAATGAAAGATCTGCTATTCATATAAGATCTATGCGAACTGGAGATAACCCAATAGCACCCACACCTTGTCACACAGATAAATAGCCAGACTACGGTTCAAAGGTCAAGGGGTTGATCGATAGTCATCCTTACTACTTGTATCAGTTACTAATGACCTCTTCCACGTCTGGAAAAGTTAGTTAACGTAGAAACTGCTGAGTTGCACGGTCACTCAGAGTCCACGTAAAATGTAAGTACCCATTTAGATTGCTGGGTAAGTCAGTTCGAAGGACATAGGTAGAAAGCGCCAACCTGTAATAGGACCACGCCTAGAAACGCAGCATGGTGTGCATACCGATTTTCTGGTTGATGACAGCTTTACTTTACCTTCTTCATGAAAGCTTCATCTGATGTCAAGTGGACTTAAATCTGCGACAGCTGATTTATTATTCTGACATTTGTACTGCAGTATGTTGTTGCATCTGCCTTAATAATGATTGCCGGTTTCGTTCAAATAGGGTGAACATCTTCAGATCCATTGTAGTCTTAAGTGCTGTACAAAGCCTCCATACGTAACCTACGGGTTGCTCTGCGACTGCAGTGGATATGAAGATATTAATTATGTGAACGAAACAGATTAATTATTACAAATACGCATGCGACCGTAGACTAAACTTAATGTGTCTCTTCTCATTCATGTTATTTATATGGTCCGTACTATGATAACGAATGTTATGTGAAACTTTCGTTTTCCTCGAAGCCTCCACACAGATATATCCATCTCTTTGCCGTACTCAGATCCGGGCCTCGTCTGAAAAGTAGACGTGGTGTCTGCCCTATGTCCGATGTGCAACTGTCGGCGCGTTTACCTCTGCCGCCGCGCCAAGTGGAGCCGCAACAACGACCGCCGTGCTGACAATTCGTGGGGGTCCAGACATGGTCGCGCTGTCCTTGCCTTGCTGCAAACTAGACAGTTTCCTAGCTGAAGGTACACCATGTTCCTGTGCAGTCCTGTACGCCAGAGTGAGCAATATGTCTTTCCTGTCAGACGCTAGACGCGTGGGGCCGTTGACATCCTACTTGGCGATTCCAAGGAGGCGTCAATTCCATATTCATGTGACAGCGTGGTATCCCGACCAACACAAGCAGAAATATCGTGAAACGAAAAACCGCAGTCTCGATATGTCACGACCCCACATCATCCGACACGCGCTTGTAGCCGCTTCTCCTTTTAAAACGTGGTATAACACCACCTTTCCACAAGAAACCAACATTCAAATGCGATATATTATTGATAAATCCATTACATATTCTATCGCTGCATACAGGATGTAGCTGGCGTTACTTCTGCGTACCGAGTGGCTATAATTAAAGTGCAACTATTCACGAAGGTCAACTGTGGGCTTTAATTATCGTATGCTAACGAAACTAGGTAGACATGCTTACGAGCTAATGCGGAACTGATTTACGCTGGAAGAAAACTATTTTCGATTCAAGTGCAAATCTGGCGCTTTATAGCATCTCACCGTGGTCTTCGGTGCTCATGTTGAACAAATTGTTTAAGAACCGGTTAACAATAAAATCAACATTATGCCTTTCTCACTTTTTGACCTTTTCTGTCCATGTTTCGCTCCTCATCCACTACACACGAAAATATTTCTAACGTCTTTTTTGTGTCCACAGCCGCAAATCTGTTCCAGCGCAAAACACTTCTGCATTAAGGTATTACAGTATCTACCAAGTTTTACTGTCATAGGATAATTACAGCTCAAACTGGACATCTGTGAGTAACTGGACTTTAATTATAGCCACCCGGTATTTTGTGCTGTTACACTGAAATGCTGATCATTGACTTATCCAACTATGTAGAATGGTATATACCAAATAGATGATTCCTACATGTCACCTTCATGGCGTAGCAATGCTGCAGTCCTAAGGGGTTAGTTCTGAAAATGCTGCAAGGGCACACTCTCAAAATGTCTATTGACCGGAGTAAGATGTAGAAAAGTTTTAGAAAAGAATCTAATTCTACAGTATTCGGCTACGCTGTGGGTTTCACGAGGATGTTATGACGATATCATTAAGCACACTAACATTGGTGGTTGTTTGTGGGATGTATCTCGACATCTTTCAACGATATGGCAATTGGGAAGAAGACGCAGCACCAGATAACTCAGTGTGGAATAACTATACTCCGCTGGTGAGTGTACAACGAAAATATATGAGCTACAAGTTCTGAAGTTCCCAAAGTTCTGCGTTTATGGCTTTTATTTAGTTGCTCGCTTATTCTGCGTAGATACTCAGGAATAGCGCCCGTATACCACAAGCTGGAGAATCAGCAGCATTCTGAGCCGCAAGAACCGTAAGTCTCATCCTCTCCATTATTCTAGGACACGCATGTAATATGACATCATCTCCACAATTTTTAACTATAACTATTCTCATGGGTCTTAACAACGCAGTCAGTTCCGCCGTCGCTCTGAGAACTGTATTCACTCGTCTTTCTCATCTTACATTAAAGTGGACAAGTTTGAAGTACTGGTAAATTTCGCCGAACTTGCAAGTCTGCGGCCTGAAGAGTTAATTACTTCCACACCAGTGGAGTCCCTTGTTGCGCGAAAACACAACTTAAATCAGCCAACTGGGAAGTGGCGTACCGTTACTCTAGTGAAACAGAATACGACAAGTGTTCAGAAATGAACCGGAAAAAAGGTGAGTAAATATGTATACTACTATCTGGTAGATTAGTTGTCAGAAATACTCATAAGGAACTCTGAACCTAAGTTACGCCTAGTCGGGTGAAAACCAGTAACTAATGATAAATTGAGCATACTTCATTTCTAGTTATAGGAAATCGGTCATCAATCTGAAGGTTTGTTTGATCATTACTTTAGCAGGCGTTGTCTTATTGAAGGTTGTACGGTCTTACTTTCCTCTGATTTGGGAAGCTATCTGTGAAGCTAAGTGGAAATCTCAACCATTATGGACCTCGGCGTTTTTTGTATACCTAAAACATTTTCAAGATGGAGTTAACGGAAGTGCCAGAAAATAATTAAGGCGACCGAAAATCGAATGAGGGCACTTTTCCTTTTGTGGCCCGTGTCTGCTGTATTAGACATAGGATCCTGAGAAGTCCTCGTCTGATTCAACACGCACATAACATGTTCTATGCTATCACACTGTAATTAGATCACGAAAGTTTCTGTAAGAACTATGGTCTGCAACTACAGCTAACCACCAGCGGACCAGTAATAATAAGAAGGAAGACACATTCAGGAGTAATGAAGAACCTTTGCTCGTCAGACAGCAGCCATTAATGAACTGAGAGTAGCGCATAATATCATTCATTGTTTTCTGTGCTTTGTGCGGTTTATGGTTCGCGAAGCTTGTCTTAAAGACAGGCAATCATTCGCCGCATATGTTTAAAATATCTTATGTACAGAGGTTACACTGTTTAAACTGTGGATACGCACACAATTACTTAAACATATTGTACGACTTTCCGTAGTGAACTGTCCAAAAATTGTGTTTGTGTTTGTGCAGTACAGAGGATTTAAAAGTTGCAGCTTCCAAGGCAATACAAAGAGCATACGGAAAAAGTCTTTGGACATGAGGAGATTGGGCATATTTGAATCAGATGATGCTGAAGAGGAATGTATGCATCCTTCTAACTCGTTCTATGTGCTGAAAGGAACGTATAACTTTTAGAAACAACCGTTGCATTAATTTACCATATTTCCTATAATTGTTAAGGATGGGGTGGCGGTGGAGGGGGTGGGGGAAGGGGGTGAGAGAGCTTATGAAAAATTAATACGTTAAAGAGGAACTGAGAAAATATCCACACTCTCATTAATAATATTTTCTGTTAGTACTGCCCACCTTCAGTCAACACACGGAGGAAGTGATATTTAAAATGAATTTTTAAGGAATAAATCGTTCGAATACGGCACTGAGCTTCTTCTGTTAATAAAAATGTTACAGCCTCTAATTTCTTCGAGTATGTTTCCTGATTTTTTGTTTAACATTGTGTTACATTTCCGACTAGATTGCGGGCTGTTAGTGTACCTTCTAGCACTAACAGCAAATAAATTACTAAACACGTAGAAAGAAAGAATTTTCGACCATAAAAAATGGTAAATATACAAACTAAAACATTCGCAATAATAGAGCACTAAAATAAATTGCTGTCAGATAAATTCATGAATATAAACCTGGGCACATTTGTAGAAGTTTGTATTCGATGATCACCAAGATTTTGCATTATCAGGACGCTGAGAGTAACTAAGGAGTGTTTGTTGGTTCAGTAGCTGTTCAGTATTGTTCTTGTGCTGTGGCCAGAGAACAATATTTCTACGTGTACTACATAACTTTGCACTCTGGCCACATTCGGCTGACTTTGTCTCTCTCTGAAATGTTGGAAGTGAAGAGGTACCACAAGCAACATCCCGAACTGAATCGACAAACATGCTTCAGTTACTCTACATGTCTTCATACTGCTGCAATTTAGTGACTGGTTAGTCCATCTTTGTTGAGCTGTGCCTCATTATTAAAAAAGTGTGAATGGATTACTTTCTAGATTTAGTATTAGCTGTAAATTTCTTTGATTGTTGTAAATGATTAGTTTTAATATGATTGTACTAGTATGCACAGTAACATATTATTCAGAAATGCCACACAATAGACTAATAACTTGAAACCATAATAATAATTACTTAAACAGTGGCGAAAAAATGTATTTTTTCCTTCAATCATTATTTTTCAGTATCTATGGTGTAGCCAACAGAAATTACCTCTGTATCTATTCTTAGCAACACCAGCTAACATATCTCAAGGACGACTTTGTGCGAAGGGGACTGTAGCCATAATGCACCTGGCGATGACAATGGATCGATTCCAGGCCCTGGCTGTCTTGATTTAGGTGTCCCATGTTTGCGCTAAATCAATACAGTCGAAATGCGGCGCGGTTCCTCAGTGAACGGCACGGCAATTAGTGCCGCCTTCATAGGGCAACTCAGGAATCTTGTGTCTCGCCCACGGCGTCCCTGGCCTCGGCTTCTGGAAACTCTACAGTAATGGAACTCCTTCTCGTCAAATTACCGTTCGTGTGGTGTGATCTTTCTATTTGCCTAACCGGAATCCCTTACAGAGCACTAAAGTAATTTCCTGCATTCACAGCCTCGTGTTTGAGGTAGTACAAAGAGGAGTCTGCTGGAGTACCACATAGCGCACAGGGCATGTAGAGAGAGATTTAGGTTGCTTTTACGCAAGAAACTCGTTCCGAAACACGAGTATAAATACCTGAAGGATTAAGACGAAAACGTTGAAATTACAACCGTTCAACTGCAGTAAATGATTACCTGTACTTGGTACACGAATTTGGTCTCAATTCATTGAAGTATTTTTTTGGTAATTCTATTCAAAAACTGCTACTGTATACACTTACATAGCAATATGACTACGACATTTCCCCACCAATCGCAATAACAGAGCATACTGGCACAGTCGGCTATATCAAGAGACTGGTCTCTTACCCTAGAGATGTCGAGTCCGTCCACTGATATTCAGCAGTTCCGTAACGCATTTTAGGCGGAAGCCGCCATCACGTCTTCAAGTAAGATACGAATTTCTTCAGTTCAGCTGTTGCGTCGTTGTTAATGACGCCTATGAAGAACAGACGTTGTCATCTATACATCTTTCCTTACACAATTGAATGCGTCTTCTAAGATTTATTACGTGGATTTTCTGAGTTTTTTCAGGGTGTAAACTTCGGTTTTACTTTTCATGATATACTGATAAAAACAGCCCATATAATATCAAGAGGCTTTCTCCTATTACCCAATGTCAACAGAAAGAGACTCTATAATTAGCATTACAAACATAACATTGTTCGGCTATTAGTGTGATGTACCCACATGGATGTACTGACTGAAAGTGGTCTGGCAGGATAACAAATTCAAGTATATTTATTGGCAAGCGTAACATTATGTGAAATGCATTAATTTAGCAGTGACTTTCTATGGGCTGCTTATCAAACCAAACTAATTTGAGACTACTCTATCCAATGCACACACTTAGAATTAACAGAGAAATGATATCTCACGGCTGTAAAGAAGTGCAGTTGGGAGTATTTCTTCAAATGACATTCTTTCCGATTTAATTGAATGCCAGGTTTTGGTAGTGATTAGCTTAATCTTTTCCAATGCAAGGAGTTTCATGCCAAAGCAGTGTGTCATATGTCGCAGTATGAATTACGAGTCTGAAAATGTATCAAACTACAAGACATTTCTTCGAAATCGGTGGGGACTTAATAAATGTTTGCAGAATTTATGTCTATGCAACAATGTCTTCAATTACTTGTTGAAAGTGTCAACATGAACGTAACTTAACTTTTTGTCTTCTGCCTTTTCATCTGTAAACTGAAATTACTAGGCCGGCCAAGGTGGCCGAGCGGTTCTAGGCGCTACAGTCTGGAACCGCGTGACCGCTACGGTCGCAGGTTCGAATCCTGCCTCGGGCATGGATGTGTGTGATGTCCTTAGGTTAGTTAGATTCAAGTAGTTCTAAGTTCTAGGGGACTGATGACCTCAGAAGTTAAGTCCCATAGTGCTCAGAGCCATTTGAACCATTTTTTTGAAATTACTAGCCTCAAATTCTTCATCACATAACTGAAAGGAACAAATCTCCGAATTTATCTTCATTACAACTCCAATGGTAAGTAACTCGCTCTTTAGCAGTGAGCCTGAAACTTTTAAAAACCATCTCAATATCTATCGGCAGTGATATAAGGGAACCACAGGAAACCAAATTCCGGATAGATGGATTAATATTTGAATGCAGGCATTCCCAAATACCAGTCAAGACCCTTATTCACTGCATCACTTCGATGCAGTTTATATGTTTCTAAATAATAATAATAATAATAGTAAATACATACACAAATGCATAACTAAAGAAACATATGGGAGGGCAAGTCACAAGCTACTGAGTTTGAAACGAGTGATTGATACATAACTGAGACTCTGGGTAAATAGTGATTTCCCCTCGTAAGTACCTACATAAGCAGAATTTCCTCAGTTCTTAGACAGGAACTGAACGGAAAAAAGTACCTCCAACTATATTCATTCCTTATTCCAACGACAACAGACACTTTTGGTCCGGACAAAAATTAATATGGAAGAAATCAAAAGAAAAACATGAAATTTTCACGATGTATGGTTTCCATCATCCAAAATCTCATTCTCTAAGGATTATTGTTATAAGTGAGATAGGAGTTAAGAGGCTAATAAATATCGAGAGGCTAAATGAGGTGTAACTTTAAAATACGTAAGAGTATCTTCACAGCAGCGACTCATCACTCCATAAAGTAGTAATAGCCATAGGCGTTAATTTTGTACGACTCAATCTGGCTGACAAAATCTGAACAGTCCTTGGGTCTAAAACAGAACTAATTGATACCACGTAACAGTATTACAAAAGAACTTACCGGAATATATTAGTATGATCTCAACCAAACAATGTCGATTTACGGGACCGATCAACTTGCTGATGCACTCAAGTTTTGTCCACAAAAATAAGGGATTTATGACTGCGACCATGGTACTCACAGAATAATCGAAAATAATAAGATTGCATAAATAGTCTACCAGCAGTTCGGACAGCTATCAAAAATACTCGCCTCCATAGCACAAATAGTCCGCAGCTCGTGGTCGTGCGGTAGCGTTCTCGCTTCCCGCGCCCAGGTTCCCGTGTTCGATTCCCAGCACGGTCAGGGATTTTCTCTGCCTCGTGATGACTGGGTGTTGTGTGATGTCCTTAGGTTAGTTAGGTTTAAGTAGTTCTAAGTTCTAGGGGACTGATGACCATAGATGTTCAGTCCCACAGTGCTCAGAGCCATTTGAACCATTTTGAGCACAAATGCGATCCTCTCCCTTTTTTTAGAAAATGAGTAGTTCACCATTTACTCGATCGACATTATAGTAAGCGATAAATTAATCAGTTGTAATCGAGGTGACGTAGCGGTGAATTGTATACCTCAGCAAATTACCTTCCCCATGGACACTGATGTTCTCAATACCCATAATTTTCTGTGAACCTAAAATAAGAAAGATGGCCAAATATAGATATCTGAGAGATGATGTAAAATCCATGTGCATACAGAAGTCTGTCTAGATCGTCGCTGTGATTAAAACAGAGACCGCCATTTCCCCAAAATGAACGATAAAAAGACCACAAGGCCTAAAACTGTTGGAAACAGCAGGAGTACTGGACACCTTAACATTAGTTCATCGGTTTCTATGAGGATACATGTAACTCAGTGATAAACTGTTGTCCGAACCTTTGAAATGGCATGTAAAACGAGTGATCTAAAAGTTCATATTATTAACATGGATATTATTGTTATTGAAGACAAAATCTCGTAACTTTCATTAGAACTTTCCGTTGAGATAATCTGCTTGCACCGACGTATCTAGAGGTCTGTTGAACGTGACTATGCTTTAGGTGTGTCAGGAAAATAAAACGAAAATAAAATTTCTAGAGGCTAAAGATGAAGTCAGGAAGCAGGTTATGGAGATTGACAACAGTTAATATCTGTATCAGTTTTCTTCACATACATGTGAAGCTTAAAGTATCAAATGATCAATAAATAACGACACAGAATGAAAATATGCTTCATGGAAAGTTCCCAGACATTCTACTAATATCTTATGTCAAACGAAATGCTTCCTTATAGTGGCTTCCGACGGTATTTTGTACCCTGAGTCTGAGAAGTCTATTACGGCAATTCAGGTCAGAGTGATAACGAAACAGACTTATGGAATCACATCCTGAAGCTGGATGTCAGTCACATATGCGGGACAAGAGAATCAGTCGACGAATCATCTGAATATAACGGCTGGTTGCCATACACTTTGACCAAGTATTAAAACAGACGTAAGATATTAGGAAAATTTAAACTTCAGCAAGTAGGCCTACGTGTCATGGATGGCTTATTAGGTAAGGGCAAAACACCGTAACTGAAACATATCTGTGCTCCTCTTTTAAAATCCAAACGTCATCTGCTACGTTGGGTTCGGCCATAGATAAGTGAACAGATATAGTGGTCATCGACAAAATCTGTTGAAATGGAAAAATTATTTATTTAATAGTGTCTCTAACCATTCAAATGAAAGGTATCTGGTGTCTACAGGGCGTTAAAACATAAGCTATGGTGGTATCTATAGAAGCAATTATTCCGGTGAACATTCAGAGAAAATAATGCTTAAATATACGTAAGGAATGTTTAACCTGGAACTGAAAAGAGTTTTATTACGTACATGGAAGATGACTACAGAATTATTGTAAAAGGGAATGGGACATATTTCATTATTATAAACTGGTTCATTTTAAAAGTGTTCATGGATTCGACAATGCAATCTAGTCATAATTATAACTGCTTAAGTTTGCAACGGCAACCATGTTCATATCGTATTACGACCATGGTGTTAAAGTAACCATATTGTATGTTCCATACATTTGACGTCCAAAAATGCAGTATAATTTGGTGTTGCATGTATCTACAGATGAATTTATTCGTTAATATAGAATCAAAAGAGTAGTATGATTAGAACATTAATGGCCTTACAACTGGAAACCGTAATACACTGCAATAATTTTCAATAAACTTTTTAAAAATATGTGCTTCTACAAGAACCACGAAAGGAGTTCCTAACCAGTGAAAAATATTGACAACATCAAGAAATGTGTGCTTAGCGATAATGGTAATGTTAATAGACATTTATAAATAGTACAGGTAATACCACACACAGAATGGTTGTGAAGAATGAAAACTAAGAAGGTCCGAATGAATGAAAATAGTATGAGTTCATTTCAGTTCCCAACAGTCAACGGCTGGTTGTCACAAAGCTATAAATAAATGAAAATCTCTACAGGGAACGGACAAGGGAGGAAATTGCACAAAATTGTAGTAGCCTGTGGCGTACATATAAGTTGGCCACAACAGGAACACGAACCTTACACACTGTGTTATCGGTACCCATCCAGGGCTAATGTTAACCACTGCTCGAATGTAAAGACGCCACGTACAGTCAAGACTAGAAAGTGTGGAATGCAGTGGTAGGTTACTGGTGGTTCTCACCTTGTTTCAAATTGTAACTGTAAATTTCAGACAGTATTTGAACGAGAGCCAAACAGGAAAAAAATTAAAACTGAAAACCAGGTAACACTGATAAACTCTATCTTTAAAATTTTCATTCACTTCTCCTTGTTATAGCACCCCTGTTAGAGAAACGTAGCTGCTACATCACTACGAAACAAGCAACATAAATCCGATAAAGTACGTTTCCGTGCAAGGAAAATTCTGGTAGTGCCTGGCGACAGAATTATATGCTTTGTGTTATTAGTCCTTATCCAAAGAATCGACAAGCTGCATAAACTCATATTTAATTTCACCGTATTATCAAGAATTCGATAGAGAAAAAAGAAACGTATTATAAGAGATTTGCACTTCACTCCCATCTGTATAGAGAAAAAAAAAACACGTAAATATTCCGCAATGATTGTGTGGAGCTATTTTCGAATTTCGAGGTAAGAGTCAAATAAAGAATGACAGGAAACACTTTGAGTGTATCATATCATCAGAACGTTTGGAGAACGTCCTTCAGATGCCAGGTGACACACATGAGGCGCGGCGATGCCAACTGCGGGATTCAAGGTAAAGGAATTACGGGAGCAGCGTGTGCGGCGGGGCTGCCTATATCTCGCCGCGCAGGCGCACGCAATGATTCGCTTTTCAAGAGACAAATGTTTCACTCGGCTACTCCTACTGTGATCTTTGGATTGTTTTTTCTTCCAAAACATTATTCGATTTTATTTAAAAAATAGCAGATTTGGACCGAACTTCCGTGTTACGTCTACTACCTTAAAGACGCTTTCATGCTGCCAGACACGCTATCCTTAATTCAGGATTGCAGAGAAAACTTAAGATCAGTAATACACTTTCAAAGATAAATTCTTAATTGTTTAGCCATTGCGTCAGCAGCTGCATTACAGGTATTTTAAATTCGTCTTTGCAACTTCATATATGAATTTTTTAGTAATTTCAAAAATGGAATTGAAACACCTTTAATAAAGAACGATTGCTTTAAATTATAAAGAAACCTAAAAATCTCTGTGTGAGACATGTTACGTAGTCCCACAAAAGCTAGTTACAGCTTATGCATACGGAGTATTCGATAGAGGTTTTTGTTCTTCCAACAATAACGACTCGCTATACACGTGTAAACAGGAGGGTTTCACTAGACACTATTTTTTTAAAAAAAGTCCAGATATCTCGTTTAATGAACTGTTAGCATTGCTTCCCTACCCGTCGGCGAGCAAGAGGAGAAGAGTGTTGCCACTTTCGGAATACGTAGGGCCACAAGCAGGACAGCGAGGAAGGCAGATCGCTTAAACGAGCTGTTTACGAAATCCGACGCCGGACGTCCGCCATTGTATGTTCTTGTCCCTAAGTGGCAGCTTCCATGGCACACAAAAAACGTTAGTCAGCTTCCTCCCTTAGCTCTGTCAGTCACAACGCTGGTGTCAATGTGTCGCTATATTTCGCACTGGCTGCACGTTCTGCACCAAACCTGCAGTTTCCATCTTTCCTTCCCTTGCACTGTAAAATGTCTGTTTTTCTGCTGTACTCTCACTTACTTTGATCCTATAACTGAACAGATAAATGTTCTAGGGGACGTCTTGTGTTTATGTTACAGGGAAATAAGTGGCCGAATCCAGAGATGAATGATATCTTTCACATTCTCTCTCTACTAACTACTCGTCATTTCCTAAGCTTTAATAAACAATAAACCCGTAACTACGCTATCCCATCAACATAGATCATGGATCATGAGTTGAAAATTACTTACAAACGTTGGGAAACTTTTTTAAAAGTTATTCCGAATACACAAAATTATATCTAAGAAATAAATACACCGATATATAATCAGCTCTTCAAACTGTAAATAGGAATGATTTCCTAGAGTGAGGCTCTAAATTAATACTGACAGCACTTTAGACATTGCATAAATAATCACGTTAACAATTATACCAGGATATACCGGACGAATTATTCATATTTATAATAGGAAATCATGATACATAGCTCAAGAGTTTATTATCGTTCTCCTCTAGATTCTACTACAGTTTGACTGAGATTTGAAATGCTCTAATTTTACAACTGTTTTTTTAAGAATATGCACTTATTTTACCTGACAATACTAGTATCTTCAAGACTTCTTACGTCTAATCGGGTTTCCTGAGTGAGAAACATTACAGTTGGTATAGTACATGAGCAAGATATAATAGTAATCATTGTATTAATAATAATAATAACAATAATAATAATAACAATAATGATGTTACGTGTAGCAAAGAATGTGTGGAATTTAAGAGGTGTCAGTCTTAGCAACATTAAATGATTTCCTCATTACGTTCTTATCAAATATAGGGAGTGACAGCTAACTGAAACGTATGGCAGGAACGTCTGAGAGCAGAAGAAATAAATGCGGAGAAGAAGTTGAATTGTTAGAAGGACAGTGAGAAGTAATGGGGTAAGATTAGCAGAGGACATGGAAAGAAGAAAAGCGAAATAGGAAGTACGAGAGAAACGTAGATAGATTACAATGAAACTGCGATACTAATTTCCCGTCGGAAAGGAGGAAAACAGCTGAAATATGCGATAGTACTTTAATGTTCTCTTGAATGGAAAGTCGTTTTGGATAAGACGCAGTCGTATGTTCGAAATGGAGAAGAAGACGGAGAAAAATTTAGTTTAATGCAAAGGTACGCCATAATGCTGGACTATTAGATCTAGTGTATGAGTTCTTTAAAAGAAGTTATGCCTCATCGCTGCTGTATATGTATCGCACCGAATGTTAACAAACTACGACTTAAGCGTGAGAGTGTTATTTGAAAGCAGGTAATCAGAAACAGACATCGTATCCACATGCTGCAAAGCCTGTTATTATAAGGCACTCGTGGTTTCGGAATGCTAACCGGAAGCAATAATTTTTCAACTCATCGCGATACTAAACATATTTGAAAGCGAACAGAAACTTGACAAGTTAATCCGATTGACAGATTAACTTTTCTATAATATTAACTTGTCAAATTTATGTGCGCTTCTGTACGTGTTTAGTTTCACAATGAGATAAAAAACTGTTGGTTCCAATCTAGTATATTAGAACCACGATTAATATATATTAATACTCTATGAAAAATCTGGATATGACTTCTATTTCTGATTACTTCGTTTCAAATAACACTCTCACGTTGGTCATTATCGTGAATAGACGTTTCGTAAGTGATGCCAATAGGATACTATACAATTAGATACGCACCTACTTATGACGTTTTACAAGTTATTATAAATTGAACAGACGAACAAATCGTAAATATTTTCCAGCTTTCCAGTGATGCATCCGACACGGTTGTGTAGAGGCTACTCGTATTTAGAGCTTAGTTTAAACACATATTATATGCGACAGTGTTTTGTCATCGGAAAATAACTTTAATCGGGGATATATGCTGTAGAGACCAGAATATCTGACGAGGCATCCGCAGATTGCGATGTGTCACATGAAGTAAAGTGAAGGCGGAACATATATCGAACGTTACACGCTAAAATGCAGACGGAGATACAAAGCTAATTGTTCTTTCCAGATTGTGAGGACCTTCATCTGCCTTTGAGTATGAAATCGAAAAGTAATATCCCAGGGAAGTAACGGTCTTGTGAGTAACGAGCTTACCCAGTACTAGCGTAGGTTTTCAGATCTAATGCAGTGTCCCATGTATCGCACGCTAAGCAGCATTCCTCGGCGCCGCTCGCCGCTGCGACATCCTCGTGAATATTTGAGTGCAGAGAGAAGACTTCTGAGAGCTGTAATAGCGACCATCGGCCGCAGTTGTGGCGGAGCCGTCTCAAGTCTACGCTTCGCTTCGACCCTTCCGTGAGGTGCAACGCAGCACTGAAAACCTCGTGAGCGTGGTCCATGCAAGGAGAAGTTATTACCATAAACTACAAAAACATTTTCGATCTTGTTTTCTAAATTCCACGATATCTCTGTACAGTTTATCAGTATTAGATATGTGAATTTTGGTGATGAAAACGGTTCCCAGTAAAGTATTTTCATGTGTGAAGTTTGGCATTGTGAAACTGAAGAGAAAGCGATGTCTGTACAGTGCTTCCTTTTTATAGGTCTACTTCGCTACGATTACTACTGGACGACCGGTTTCAGTTGCCTTATGTGGACCTCTTTAAATCATACAACAGTTACTGTAGCAACTTATCATAGTTGTGCGACGACAACTTGCCATGCCAGCACTCACGCAGACAATTATGATTAGGTAATGCTGCTGTAGCTAGTACATGGTCTGAAGATCACCGAATTAATCGACTGAAAACGGTCACTCTGAATAATGATAAAGATTCAGAAATATTAAACAGTTTGATGTCGTTCGATATACTTACTCGTCCTTCTTTTCAGCCCATAATTAAGTATGTGTAACGTTCATCACTTATTTATGGCTTCTCTATTCGTAAATGAGTATGGATGAAGTGAAATTTAGTCACGAGGCAGCCATATCTCAAATGAATGGGGCAATAAAACAGTCTGCAGTATGCAATTCATCAACGTAACTGCAGTGGTGTTCTTTGTGTCGCTGAAAATCCACGGAGCTTTTTCCACGTATGACATACAAATCTCGGTCTTAAAGGACAGAGTAATACCAAGATTTGTACCGTTTTTGGGATTATTTCGAGAAACAAGACGTTGGACTCGAATATCAGCAGGTCTTTTGCCGTTTCTGACGATATGAGCTTCCTTGTCAATTAAATTCGTTTGTTTCACAGGAAGGTAACTGTTGGAGTTTAACCTCTCTAATTTTGGTGGTAGTTACAAACTTGTTATTGGTCCGTTGGATGAGAAAAGAAGACTGATGCGGCTGCGACGTTTCCGGGGAACCCTGACATTAATTTAGTTTGGAATGTTACAAAATACCTTAGTAAGGACAGTCGGATGATGGTCTAAATCTCTAGAATAGGAACAAAATATATCCAACACCACACCACTTCGCTCGATCTTACAAAGAGAGACGAGTAAAACTGAGTCACGCATTTAAATGAAATCTCTCAAAGAAAAGTGAATAGAAATCGACATTTGTTTCCATTTTTTGTACAAATTAATTGTTTTAAAGAAACAAACAATTTATTTGTCACAATCACTCTAGCCAACTGTCTTGCAAATTGGTGGGTTGTCACAGCCCCGCTTTACGCGTCCAGAATTTCTTCCCAACTTTTATGGATCTTTTTCTCTTCTTACGTACAGTACACAATTCAGAACTGTAAATAGCTATATTCGTTTAAAAGGGGAGGGGGTGACCTGTAGTATGGCTCGTGTCGTTCTTTTGCTGCATTATGTTTCTGATGTCCCACCAGGGTATTTTCCAAAACCAGCCTTCTTGTGCTTGCGAAATGCAGGTTTATTACTATTAAATTGACAAAATGTAATAAATATTAACTTATAACGAGATAAGAATTAGTATTTTGTGAATAACCTCAAATTATTACACCTCAGACGAATAAAACTATAATATCACGAAAAGAATATAATTTTAAATAAAACATCTTTCCTCAAAATGGAGATGCAAGCTTGATCTTGTGACCACAAATATGCAGTACGATGCCTTTCTCATTCACCAAACGGAATGACCCGTTAACTGCTTTCTGCCATTACAACTTACTAGAAACAAAAATTCTTCTATGTCCATTGTCTACAAAATCAGTTAATGACAAGCTGCAAATCAAAATAATAAACATATTTGGGAAATATCATCCAAGCCCGCGAGTCCGCATTCTCGGCGTGAGCATAATCTGTCAGTTATTTGGTCGTGTGGTGATTTTAACATACATCAGGACTGAAGACTTCGGTTTCGCTTACGGTGCTCCTACAATCACGACTCCAATTCAAGGTTGTTGAAGTCGTCTCATGTGATAGCTGCAGGAAGACTCTCGTGATCTCTTCGTGGATTATCTGTCTGTAAATCTAACGGACTTCTGCAGTGTAGTACTGCAATAACAATCGTGGACGCGTTATTTCGTTACCTTGCGATGAAAGAGTGACGTGTCTGTTTTACATTAAGCTAAGCACAGTGCTCTGCCTAACAAACAGGAAAATCTACAGCAGTCCTAATATGTGATACTACAAGAAGTGACAGCGTTTTATTGTGAAATCCATTCTTCCTCGGATGAAGTGCCTGTATGGAGTGTAATATAAATTTCCTACATCATAAGTTGTCCTTGAAGTAGAGTATAATTGTAACATATCGGAATGTTATAGTGACTTTACAGACTGGTTTTAACGTGACTTAAGAGATCTTGCTTGGGCCTCGTTAGGAAATTATTCTGGGATATTTCGTATCTGATGCAGAGATATGTTTCTTCAGTTTCTTTTCAGAATTGGTAGTTGTAAAAACAGAAAAAGTTTTATTTTTATAAAACAACCACAATATAGATAACACACTTTTCATTGTAATGACTGGCATAGTGAGAATTAGATGATCTTAAACTGTAAGATACGTTGAGAATACTTAGAATCCATAAATTTACAGTAAAGCGGATTTGTGTCTTTATGTGAATAAATGCGACCTGGATCTATAATTTTATAAAGAATTTACAGTTTACGTCACGTATTTTTAATTTAATAACCATCTGTTACCAGTGACAACTGCCATACTTTCCATTTTTCTTAGTTATTCAAATGGCCTAATTAACGGGAAACAGGTCATTACGATAAAAAGAACCACGAAATGTTCGCTGTGACTTATTCATAACAAATTCTCTACTGCCTCCTCTTCAAGCTTCATTTACATTGTCTTCACAAACTCTCCATTGATTTTTGCGTGGGGAAAAGCGACAAATTTTCCGCACACCATCTAAATTAGTACGAGAGCATCTGTTTGCCTGATACTGGTGCAGACGTCAAGGGAAGCAAGCATCAGAGGCGCGTGACGATCGTCGGCTGACAAAGAGGACGACCAGAATCAAAGCGGGGGCGAGCCTATGCGCTGCTGCTTCTGCCGCGGGCACAGCCCGATACGCGGCAAGCGCCGCGCCGAACTCTAAAAGCGCGCCGATTATACGCGACAACAATTGCCTTCCAGAAACAATCCGCGGCGTATTCTTTGCGCGGTAATTGGACTTCGGACGTTGGCAGAAATAAAACAGATAACCGGTAGCCTCCCAGGAGAGGCGCCGACGGCGTTGCCAATCACTCCCCTACACGGGACTAAGAGCTCAATTTCGGATTTGCTCTTTCTGCTCAGACAGTTCGACTTTGCTACACAGCTCTACTAACTCTGATGTTTCGTTCTGTACTTCTCTGTAACATCGGCACAAATTTACAGGAATATTTTTATAGCTCTTTTGTCAATGACCTTTCCACAGCAGTATACGTCAGTGAGCAGCAGTGGTACATGTGTATCACGTCAATGCTCTCTATAAGTTGTCTCCATACCACGCAAAAGAAGTCTCAGTTTAAAAGAACCACTCTTAAGTCACAGCAAGGAAATACCGCTTTACGTCTTCTTGGTGCCGATTAAACATCAAGCGAACTGGCCGCAGTGGCATTATCTAGTAAATATAGAGTAGAATAATTTTTTTCTTAAACCCTTATATTCAGTTAAGATCAGCGGAAGTGGCAATTGTTGTAGGATTTATTACTAACGAATATCCCACACCATATCACTTGTTCTCTCATATCTTTTGTAAAGTCCGTACCTTTGAGCGCAGTATTTTGCTACAAGATCGCTCGTTGCGATGACTCTCCAATGGACCAAATCGATTATATAAAACAGTATGTTTCCATATGGAGTGAATACGTGATAACTCCGTAACAGAGAACGATAAATCATCTCGGCGCCATCGCAGTTAATGGTATACAATGGACTCAGATTCAAAAGATCACGGTCAAGATTTACGCTAGTTCATCCACTACCCACGTGTTGGTCATCACTCGTTTCCCAAGCTCACATAAGGTTAATGCTGCGACCATCGTTTTCCAACTGAACTAGTGTTTTGTCTACAATGACCTCAGTATCGACGAGATGTTTAGGCCACGTCATTTTCCAAATCCCCTTACGTTTCCAAATTCAAGCGATACAAGAAGTGTTAGAATCTAATAAAAATATCGGAAAGATTTCTCAGTTTCCTATGTAATTTGTGTAACTCTAATTGCTCGGCGTCTCTGTATAATATCATTTCCTTTCCATAATATTTACACGACCTGTTCCGCTATACAACTACGGATACGGCGTCCATTGTTACATTTACTGTTCTACAGATCTGTGTAAACAGGTAATTTAGAGGGGTAGTACGTGACCTTCTTTCCGCCTAGTGAGGACGTATTTTCCTAGTTTATTGAGATGCATACAAATTCACTACGTTTTCCAGCATCCTTCCACGCTCTTCACTAGAGGCGGTGTAGACTAGCTATTCAGGGGTTAGAGGGCAACTGTCAATCGTGGCAGCGAATTTTACGGAAGGAGGCGAAACTTTTTTGGCAGCTCGGCGGCGAGTGGGCGGGCCGGCAAAGACGCAGCGACGACGTTCGTCTTGGCGGCGAGCGGCGCGCGTCGGCGCAGAGGGTGAGGTCGGGCATGCGCCCGGCCCGCCACGAGACGCCGCCGCCTTCCGACGCTCACGCCCATCTGCCGCTCCCAGGCCCCGGCGCAAAAAGCGCCAAAAGCTAATCGCCCCCAGTGTACGTGCTTTACCGTGCCATTTACATGCAATGCTATCTCCACCAACTCCCAAATGCGGAGACTAGATGGCAAGAAATGTCGCTACCGGAGTATCACCTATCGAGACACTCGAATGACAATTCTGTGCCACTAATTGAACGAAATTTATATCTACAAGTTAAACATACGTATTATCGTGGTGATACCCAGGTTTTTAAGCGAATATTAATCGTCATAATTCCTTCTGTTATCGTATATTGTTAGAAATTAATCTCGACAGATTGGCTTCCGTCGCGCAGGATAGGGTTTACTACAGTCGTCGCTACATTCCCTCAGAATATTATCTTGCGAGAAACGACGGGCAACGGTTTTTTCATCCGTCATTTTCGCGTCTTTCCGAAAGATGCAGCGCCGTCCACACTACATTTGAAATTCGAGTCCTGTACCAGCTGAAACGGTCCTACGACGTTTACATAGATACAAAGGAACTGGGCTTAGCAGCCACTACTCGGCGCGGTAATTGGGTAATTTGGAGCTGTCTTGCGGGCGAAAGGAGAGGCGACGCTTCCACACCGTTCCGACGCCAGGGGAAAGCGACGTCGCAAGTTCCCTAAACTGCCGCTCGCAAAGGTTAAAGGGCGCCACTGGCAAATCGCCCGCCCCGTCGCCGAGATCACATGCTCGGTCGGCCCATTCTTCACACATCGTTTTCTTCGAAAATTGAAAAAGCGTCTCTGGGGACAAATTGCCATGTGGACTTGTGTACATTCGGTGTTTGGGCCCGAGTCGGCTACTCACCGACGAGGGCGGCGACGGCAGCGGCTGCGGCGAGGAAGCGGGCGACGCGCGGGCCTGCCATGTGTGGGAGGTGAGGTGTCGGGAGTCGGGACGCGGCTAGAACATTGCGTGCGAGATCCGCACAGGCGCGCGGCCGGGCTGCAACTGTCGCGCCCTGCGCGCCGCCCCGCCCCGGCCGGCCGGCGGTCCGGCCCAGCGAGGCCGCTGTGCGCATGCGCACTGCCTCCGCGCGCGCCGCGCCGCACCGCGCCTCCCCGCGCCGCGCAGCGCAACTAACTTTCATTTCCAAATACACTCCCGCCGCTGCCGCTGCCGCTGCCGCCGCCGCCGCCGCCACTGGGGCTAATGCTGTCTCCCGTCTCCCGTCTCCCAGTGGAGCCCACCCTCTTTCTTCGCGCACGTCCCCTCTTCTCGCCGCCACCCGCACCGATAATTGGCGGGAAGACGGCACTTGGCGGGGTCCGGCCACGTCACTGCAGTCTTCTTCCGCGGTTCACCACAGAGTGCCAGCCGCGTCGGCCCGCTTCTCCACTTCTCGCCTCACTACTGCGCCACCTCCCGCGATCGTAATCGCTTGTCGGCAAATCCCGTTCAACTTATTTGACTGTTATCTAACTCACTTCGATGCTCAGTTCCACAGACTGAATGTAGATTTTCAGAACCTTCTAATTTTTCGTGCGGGCTAACCGTCACGGAATGGGCTTGTTACGATCTTCGTACGATACGTTTCCCTAGAAATGTGATAGTCAGAACATGAACATCCTATGCTTCATCATATGACTTCTTCTTTATGCTTTCATCCATAGTGTGAAACACGTTCTTCTCCTTCCAGACAAGGTACCAAGTGGCGTTCTAAAGAATCATAGTATGTCTCCTAAGAAATACGCTACAACGTGGTCAATGAGGAGACTTGATTCCTCCCATCAAGATATTTTTCTGTCATTGCTTCTTAATATTACGATTTTTGACACAAAATTAATGTAGGGCCTACTATGAGTTCAGCATGTGATAACTATATTGAATTTTGCCTTTAGTCTCTTTCAAATATTTAATTTATCAGGAAATCACTTTTGATAGTAGCCTCCACAAATATAGATGCTCTGGGCATTGTCGTTTAATGCTTCCTGCGCCTGAGTGACCTCACAAGATGCCAACAAGCTCACCTCCCACGGCACCGTTCTCAATTGAAGGCCAATAGCAACGGCACCCACACTCCTGGCCAAAGATGTAACGCTGCTCTGTCATGGTCCCCAAATGCCTCCTTCACCCTGAGAGACTAAAATCGCCAGAGCTTTCTACGTATTTCATTCTCTCCTGTTATTTCGTGATATGACTCAATGCTCACCCGCTAATATATAAAGAAAAGAAGGAAGAGAAGTCTGACCATTCTTGATTCGCTAAGTTATATATATTCAGCTGTTAGTCCTTTTTGGCACTTGGGCTACGTAAAATTATGTTTTGGAATGAATGCTTCGCACTCAATCTGTTTTGAAGACTGACAGCATTTTCACAGTATTACCACTGAACCGAAGTCTGCGACATTTGAACATTGAATCTCACACGCTCTCAAACTGTTACTCCTAAGTATTAGTATGAGTTGACTGATGCCAACACAGGCACTTACATATTTTACTCTTACTAGAGTAGATTTTTACGTCACATGAAGCGGACAATCTTAGGTACCTAAATATCTTTACACAACTTCGAAATCTTGTCGCAAAATATCCGTACGTTTTTCAGACAGTACGTCGCTATACGTAACTTCATAATCTCCAAAAAGACTGAGGTTACTATTAATATTGTGTGACATGTCATAAATGTACAACACGAATAACAGGTGTGCCAACACATTTCCCTGGTGCTGAGCTGTACTTACTTCTACTTCGATACCACAATGGGCCGTCCAGAGTGGCCGAGCGGTTCTAGGTGCTTCAGTCTGGAACCGCGCGACCGCTACGGTCGCAGGTTCGAATCCTGCCTCGGGAATGGATGTGTGTGATGTCTTTAGGTTAGTTAGGTGTAAGTAGTTCTAAGTTCTAGGGGACTGGCGACCTCAAATGATAAGTCCAAACGCTGAAATGTGTGTGAAATCTTATGGGACTTAACTGCTAAGGTCATCAGTCCCTAAGCTTACACACTACTTAACCTAAATTATCCTAAGGACAAACACACACACCCATGCCCGAGGGAGAGCTCAAACCTCCGCCGGGATCAGCCGCACAGTGTTAATTCCCCTAGTGCTCAGAGCCATTTAATACCACAATGAGTCTCGCACACAGTTATATCTGTCAATGTCGTGCAGCCATTTACGCTCAGTTCCAAGTCTTTGTATGGGTTCTGCGTCAATTCTCCAGCTGAAGAGGAAAAAAAGATACGATTACTAAATAATGTCTTGGTTAACTAATTAAGTGTGGCAGAGTGTAAATTAATCACAAAATAACGATACTTCCTGAAGCTGTTAAGAGATATAGTTTCGTACACTGGGTCCTCACTCACCTGCTGTAGTAACAGGGTTGCAGAATTAAGCTGTGGTACGGACCTACAAGTACCTCGTATCATTCGTCTTCATTAATTTGCCAATTTTGTTTCTGCTTCTCACAGTTAGTTGAAATCTCTCGCAGCAATTTCAAGTCTTTTCCATCATAAAGATATTGCTACTGTATCTTGAGATCTTCCTCCCACCTATGAGAAATTATTTCATGTTTGTAAGTAATGCATTCCGTTTGTTGAAATTTAATAGTCAACTGGCAGTCCCTGCACCAACCGCATATGCTCAGCAGCTTAATCGGCACTACCGTGACATTTTCTGACATTGAAACATCCGTATGAACTACAGCAACACCTGTGATGAACATCCACTGGATGATGTACACTTACTGCTGGAGGTAACGGATGTGTAACACATCCTAAGACTGCTTTCACATATTACGATTTATTCTCGTTGAGCTCTAAGATATTATGGAATCTCACATTACTAATTACAAATGAAAATTAAATAACGTGCACTACATGACAGGGCAGAAGTGCATCCAAACCCTTCTGAAAGTTAACGAATACGACAGCAACCTGAGCGCTGTTATGTAGTTTTCTGTATTCGATGGACGAAGAGAGAGAGTTGAATTTCACAGTATTGCCATCGCTGATCCCATGTTTACTCAGAAGGAAGAAATTTTCAATCTCTAAATGAATACGAAATATATTCCATAATTCCGCTACTGATGGACAAAACTAAAAATAGTTCTGTAATTATGAATAGTTTCCGAAACGATGATCCGATTCGACATGAAGTTATAACACACCCGTAACGCACAGTATGCGTCTCTGAGAGACCAGTCCATCTTGTGTCGTGCTGGGAGGCCAGAATATTGTACTATAAGCTCCATATTCACTGCCTGACGAAAGTTAAGCAGTCTGCGGTAGCCTTCTCGTTTCCCACGCCCGGGTTCCCGGGTTCGATTCCCGGTGGGGTCAGGGATTTTCTCTGCCTCGTGATGACTGGGTGTTGTGTGATGTCGTTAGTTTTAAGTAGTTTTAAGTTCTAGGGGACTGATGACCATAGATGTTATGTCCCATAGTGCTCAGAGCCAGTTAAGTAGTCAGAAAAGAAAGAAGAAACGAACGTAATGCCGTTCAAGCACTGACTGACACACAGCGCAGCTAACATTCTGCGGTAAGATAAGTAGACTCCTAATTAGGTAAAGAATCACACAGCTGTTTCACCCTCACAGGAAAATTAAGGAAACTTTGCGACCTGTAAACATAATCTCAGCTTGACAGTGCCAAGCATTTAAAATCATTCCCACAATTGTGGCACGATTTACGTGGGTCATTGTCCACAAACTGACGCAGACCGCTATTTTTAAAATCACCGTCACTGGACATAGAGGAATTTTGATAAAGCAGCGATGTTTTTCTGTTTTCATTGCCAGTTCATTACTCCTCGAACTATTTGGGTAAGATGTGGGTGGTTGGGATGGGCGGGGGTTGCCGTCAGCGGTACATTAAACCTCTCTTCAGCCGCAGGCCAAGTGGAAACTAACTGAGACGAAAATAAACACTAACATAAGGGTGAGTTTAAAAAAATTTTAAGGTAAAATAAAATGGTAGTTTTTATAGACCGGGCGGTCAGAAACTGCATAAAAAGCTTGTAATTGTGTTACAGGGTGTACTGTGTTGAGAAATAATTGTTAAGAAAGCATTGAATATGTTTCTCTGTTTGCGAATTAATTAGCACTGAAGATAGCTAATCAGACAGTTGCACCCGCATGTTCAAGTGGCCCGTCAGAGACGGTATCGACAAACCTGTAGATCTTTTTGCTTTCTAAAAGTGCAAAGAGAGCGATACAAATATTTGGAATCAGACAGTAGTAAATATCGAACCCGAGCCAAGGCTGAGCAGTCTCGAGCGCTACCATCTACGATATGTAAACAACTGACACTAACTTAAACGGGTGCTTAAACTTGTGCGCGCAATAGCCTGATTGGAAAACTTCATAGCTAACTAATTCGGAAACGACGCAGTGTTTGGAATTCTTTCTTAATGATTATTTCTCAGCACAACCTACCCTGTAACACCCATGCAAGCTTCCGAGACTCCTTCTGACGAACTCGTGTAGAAGACAGGACTTCCTTCACCTTTAGTTAAAACAGCAATAACAAAAGGTAAAAACAAAACACGATATTTAAAACATTTAAATGTTGATGCAAGACACTGATGTCAAAAAGAAGCACCTCACTGTCGCCAAAATTGAAGGACTACCCCTGGGATAAGTGGTCTGTAGCTGAAGGGAAAAGATTGTTAAGGAGGGTAGAAGGTGTTGTTATAATGACAGAGGAATAATGCGTAATATCACTGAGTTGAGAGTTGCTCGTGGGATACAAGAACTGGTTGGGGGGTGGGAGGGGGGGAAATAGAGTGTGTACAAGTGAGGCTTGAACATGAAAGGAAAAGGGGACGGGGTAAGAAGGGGAGAAGGAGTAAGAAGGGGGTAGAGAAATATGGGAGGAAAGGGGAGGGAAGCCTGATGAGAAGGAATGGATGAGGTGGATTTAAAGTTGGTAGGATGGGTAACAGACAGGTTGGAGTTCATGATCAGGGAGCGGGAGACGGTTGAAATTTCTTTTGGAGAGTATGTGTAGGTGTAAGGGTGGAGGTATGTGTCGGTAGTGGCGTACGAGAATAGGGAGGTAGAGGGGCAACTGTAGGATTATTCGAGTCGAGTCGGTCGGATGGTGGGCGATTAGAGAGGAAGGATGCAGTATGGCGGACATATTTGACTGGAAGTGTGTAAGGCTGGAGTTTTGAAAAAGAGCTTACAATGCCATACGGTCGTAGGCCTTCTTTAGGTCGAGGGAGACGAAAATAGCGGATTTACGGGTGTTGAGCTGTTGGGATAGGAGGTGGATGAGGTGCGGGAGCTGGTCATCAGTAGAGAAGGTGTGACGGAAGCCACAGTGGCTAACGGGAAGTCGTTGGAATCCTTTCCAATGCTAAGAGGAGTTTATGGGATGTGTAGCATTGAGTCTCGTGCATGTCTGGCGCCAATCCCGGCGTTCTTAAGCATTGAGTAAATTCCTCATATATCTCTGTATTTGCCGGTGAGTGTGATTGTATCCTGGTCAAGACTCCTTAGGAAGCAACAGTATAAGTGATGGCTTTGCAGAGAGAGTGTGGCACGAAGAGGATATATCGCAGTGGTAAGGAAATGCGTGGGTATAATATCCGACGAGGTCTGCAGCAGGAATCCCTGGGGGATATCGTCAGGTTGCTCGAAGATTATGGGATAGCTTCCTGTCTTCGAAAGGATTTTCGGAAGGCTTTACAGGTGGCGCGGGAGTAATCATAGGTAATTTTGGACGGAGATTTGGGTAGGGTGCATGAAGATGAGGTATGATGTAAGAGATGGTGAGGGAAATTCAAGCTTCGAAGCCAGGCATTATCATTACAGGATGTTTCTCTACAGCGCATACTTTCTTGCTTATGTATGTAGTTGAGCGAGAAACTTAGTTCACATTAAAAGAAGCACAAGGTCCGAAGGACATGGATGATAAAGGCAATTGTTTGTGGGCTTGTTGTGTAATATAGACTGCTATTCGCCAGAAATCCTTAATTACAATAGCCAGCAATTTGAATCTCTCTCCTTCCCATGACGAGTCTAGTGTCACTTCACCCGTAAGCGACCACCATCCCCTACTCGAATTTCTATGCGCTCTAGCCTTTTTTATGCAGTACATACATACGCAGTTTTATTTCCCAGCAGAGTGATTGTTATGTTATAGTATGTTCTCCCCTTATTCGTCATGTAAGAGTGAAGTACTTGTGGAGTGATTGAAGCACAGCGAAATGGAACAGTTCGTGGCAGAGATCGGAATAGTGTTGTCATTGTGACCGTCGATGTTGCCTACTTAATGCGGGATCATGTCTACATGTTTCCTTGTTAAATGTGCATACTGTTCCATATTACTGCGTTTTAATGACTTCCATGAATCTCTGCATTTGCATTTCGAAGACGAATAAAGGAAGAACATTTGACAAAACGGCAACACCTGTTGTGGGAAATATTATTCTATAACCACTGCATCTTTTAACAAATATTGTTTCTAGCGACATCTAGCTCTTGACCGAATAGTAGATGATTTTCCGTTCTTGTAAATAGTGTGGTCTGTTAAACGGCATTGTTCCTACAGCGACTTACGCATCTGTAGTCTTTAGATCACGAAACCTTAAACCATGTGTTGTAGGCAAATGCAGAGTTTCAGAGATAGATAACCTCGATATGTACCACAAAGGGCACATCTCGAGAATAAAATAATTTTTATCGGTTTCAGCTGATCTTCTTACCTTGTGAGCAGTAGTATGTTCCACGTGAGATGTTCAGATACTGACGAAAAGATGAGTAATGAGAAGATTAAGGCAAGCGGATGGGTAATTTGGTTGCGCAACTTAGCGGCCAGCCTAGCCATGCCTGGAATTAGCTCAGGGAGGCGAGCTCTGCGTGCTGGTCTTTAACGCCTGCCCCAGCCGACACTCCATTCAGGACTCGCGCCACCTCCTCATAATCTGTGTTAACTACGAAACCTGAAACGGAACTGCGAACCCCTGCTAATTAGTCGATTAACCCAGGTCGATCCGAATCCCGGACTGCAGGCATTTTGACGCGAAACAGTTCCTGCGGGATCTTTCCGCTACAGTCTGGCTGCACTGTTCACTAGCAGGGTGATGGCGTGTCCCTCCGTTTTTCTCCCCTCGGTTCCGCTTCAATTAGATTGTTCGCTATCTCTCTTCCCCCAAGTGCGTGCTCCGGCCGCTAGCTTTTGCTGCTACCTCGCTTTCATCTTCCCGCCGCCGCTTCTCACAAATCGCAACATACCATTTACGTTTCCTACAATATCGCAGGGTACACTACTACTGTCAGCAGTATGTTTAAAATACATTCATACGACAAATAAGGAAGAAAAGTGAGAGGTAAAGCAGCATGGTAATGGCAACGGGTGTATCATAGTCAAATAAAATTTCTAAGGCTTTGTGATAGGGAACCATATCGTTTTTCGATTCTAGTCTTGTTCCTTTCTCATGCAAATAACTTTACCGGTAATTTTAATACTGTCCTATCTTCCGTGATTTCAATAGAGATTGACTGCACTACATTTCAATATGTCGTACAGTGGAATATTGATGACATGTATGGGATCTGTATGAGACTGGACGAACACGTACCACTGAGATTAACCAAACAAGGCAACGCGAATATTCACAGGTATAATTGCCTCTTGGGTGATGTCATCATCATCATCATCATCATTCTTGTCACTATTATCATAGTCTTGATCATCACCATCGCCATTTGACATACACTGAGCGATAAAACCCTACAGTAGGTTCTACATATTCTTCAGTTACACGCGTTTTCAAAGGTCGTAAAGCCAACTTGGAATAGATACACCAAATCGTTTCATAGACACAGAGCGGTGTAGCGTAGGGGTTAGCACACTGGACGCTCATTCGGAAGGACAACGGTGCAAACCCCCGTCCGGCCATCCAGATTTAGGTTTTGTGTGGTTTCCCTAAACCGCTTAAGGAACATGCAGGAATGGTTCCTTCGAAGAGCACGGCCGCTTTCATTTTCCATCCTTCCCAAATACGAGCTTGTGATGCGTCTCTAATGACCTCGTTGTCGACGAGACGGTAAACACTAGTCTCTTTCTCCTCCTTTTCATAGACTTCAGATCAGACTATGACGGTACTGTCGGGAGGGAGGTTTATATAGCAACGGATGACTTTGAGGTTCGTAATAAACTGATCGCTTTGGTGAAAGCTATAGTGATAAACACCCAGAACATCATTAAGATACAGAATATGTTATCAAGTGGTATAATCAAAAAAAGTGGGATAGAGCACGCAAATTCATTGTTGTACCATATGTTCATTAGAGACCTGGAAAGGGTTATAAGAAATGTGAACATTAATACGAAAGGTAATAAGCTGTACACATCTGTTCAAGTAATGGCATATGAGACGACATTGATTAACTGCAGAGGGGTCGAGAGCAATAAAAGAAGTATTTACAGATACTGAAAGACGTACTAGAAAGACGAACCTACGTAGAAATGAAAGGGAAATTAAGTATTTGCCTGTAACTAAGAAATATTATCCTACTGAGCACCTATTTGTAGAAAAATGGCTCTGAGCACTATGGGACTTAACATCTGAGGTCATCAGTCCCCCAGAACTCAGAACTACCTAAACCTAACTAACCTAAAAACATTACACACATCCATGCCCGAGGCAGGATTCGAACCTGTGACCGTAGTGGTCGCGCCGTTCCAGACTGAAGCGCCTAGAACCGTTCGGCCACACCGGCCGGCCCTATTTGTAGAAGTTCGTTTATATAATATCTTTAAGTTTTGTTGTTCTGTCGTCTTCAGCAGTATGCTATATTAGGTTAATAATTTTCACTTTGGGTCCGTGTAATTACTATTGAATAAAACGAAACTTTTTCGTGCCACACGCATTTGGAAAGCCAAAGCTGCTCCACATTTTTTATCACTCTTGTTCGGGTTTTAAAGGTGCTGCTCTACTTACTTTTATCCGAATTTCATTATCACACCTCTAAAAAGCGACCTCTCATTTGCTTCATGTTATGTTTTGGATCACTGAAGTCGACTGAAGTAAATGGAGTGAATACCTCCACAGAACGAACAATGACAGACTACTTTACAAATTCATAAATTACAATGCGACTGATATTGGGAAGGGCAAGGAAGAGACATGTACAATAACAAGCTAAGGTTTCATACTTGATTTACGTAAGATGGAGAAGAAAAAGAAGAAGAAGAAGACTATGCTCGTAAACCGTTACAAATTCAACACAATGCAGTTTACAAGCAGTTAATAATTTGGTTGCATCGGAAGGCAAAATCGGCAAAACAACTTCTTAGTGTCTTAAAAAAGTACATCATAAATACTGTAAACAGTGGGTGGGACGATTAGAGACGTTTATGGACCCAGACGATTCCAAAACCTACAAATTACTTCCGTGGCAAACCTCTTATGTGACATTTTCCGACAAAACGCATAGCACATCTACGCTGAGGTTATTAAAGTCCGCCGGCCGCGGTGGTCGTGCGGTTCTGGCGCTGCAGTCCGGAACCGCGGGACTGCTACGGTCGCAGGTTCGAATCCTGCCTCGGACATGGATGTGTGTGATGTACCTAGGTTAGTTAGGTCTAAGTAGTTTTAAGTTCTAGGGGACTGATGACCTAAGATGTTAAGTCCCATAGTGCTCAGAGCCATTTGAACCATTTATTAAAGTCCTGGGATATCTTCTAATTTCACGTTTGACGTCCTTTTGCCTTGTGTATTGCGACAGCTCCACGTGGAATGGACTCAACAAGTCGCTGGATGTCTGTTGCAGAAATATTGAGCCATGCTGCCTCTATAGCTGTGTATAATTGCGAAAGTGTTGCGGTGCTGGAGTTTGTGCATCAATTGAACTCTCGATTATGTACCATAAATGTTCGATTGTATTCACGGCAGGCGATGTGTGTGGAATTTCCTTCCCATGCTTAGGTTGCCATGACGCCACAGCACAAACAACTGCGTTTGGAATGGTGCCGTGACCAGTTAAGTACGGACCATGATGAACAGCGTCGCACTGTGTTCAGTTCGGGTCTCTGCGGTTAGACACAACCCCGGATGACCATTGTCGGTGGCTGTGGCAGCGAGATATATAGCGATGTTACCCCTGGCGTCATGGTGTGGGGCGCCATCGGGAATGAATTCAGGTCACGGCTGGTAATGACTGCGAGAAATCTGACTTTACAACGGCACGTCACGGACAAGCTGCGTCCTCATGTGCTAACTCTCATGTTCTGGGTATGGTACAGCGTCATACTGTATACAACTAATGCAGTACTTTTATACAATGTGATGTGGAACAACACCCAGAATACTTTTATGTCTACTGACTGTGGCCACAGAAGCCTACGCAATTATCATACAAACAATTTTACACACAATTTTCTCGCTTGTGTCCGGCAGCCCAGGATCTATGAAGAATTGTTCATAAACACGAAGTCGAAGAAAACGAACGCCTTACAAGTTCTCAGAAAAAAGTTTGGAGGACGTTGGTTGCAACGTACAAGGACTCCGCAGCCTGCTTCCCTGTGCGACGTGGAATAGAGACTTGCGTCAGACGGGAATAAGTCTGTATTATTTATCGACGGTATTTGTTCGTCAACATCTATATCTACATTTATACTCCACAAGCCACCCAACGGTGTGTGGCGAAGGGTACTTAACGTGCCACTGTCATTACCTCGCTTTCCTGTTCCACTCAAGTATGGTTCGCGGGAAGAACGACTGCCGGAAAGCCTCCGTACCCGCTCGAATCACTCTAATTTTACAGTCGTGATCTCCTGGGGAGGTATAAGTAGGGGGAAGCAATATATTCGATACCTCATCCAGAAACGTACACTCTCGAAACCTGGACAGCAAGCTACACCGCGATGCAGAGCGCCTCTCTTGCAGAGTCTGGCACTTGAGTTTGCTTAACATCTCCGTAACGCTATCATGCTTGCCAAATAACCTTATGTCGAAACGCGCCGCTCTTCTTAGGATCTTCTCTATCTCCTCTGTCAACCCGATCTGGTACGGATCCTACACTGATGAGTAATACTCAAGTATAGGTCGAACGAGTGTTTTGTAAGCCACCTCCTTTGTTGATGGACTACATTTTCTAAGGACTCTCCCAATGAATCTGAACCTGGTATCCGCCCTACCAACAATTAATTTTATATGATAATTCCACTTCAAATCGTTCCGCACGCATACTCCTATATATTTTACAGAAGTAACTGCTACCGTTGTTTATTCCGCTATCATATAATCATAAAATAAAGGATCCTTCTTTCCATGTATTCGCAATATGTTACAATTGTCTATGTTGAGGGTCAGTTGCCACTCCCTGCACCAAGTGCCTATCCGCTGCACATCTTACTGCATTTCGCTACAATTTACTAATGCTGCAACTTCTCTGTATACTACAGCATCATCCGCGAAAAGCCACATGGAACTTTCGACACTATCTACAAGATCATTTATATATATTGTGAAAAGCAATTGTCCCATAACACTCCCCTGTGGCACGCCAGAGGTTACTTTAACGTCTGTAGCCGTCTCTCCATTGAGAACAACATGCTGTGTACTGTTTGCTAAAAACTCTTCAATCCAGCCACACAGCTGGTCTGATATTCCGTAGGCTCTTACTTTGTTTATCAGGTGACAGTGCGTAACTGTATCGAACGCCTTCCGGAAGTCAAGGAAAATAGCATCTACCTGGGAGCCTGTATCTAATATTTTCTGGGTCTCATGAACAAATAAAGCGAATTGGGTCTCACACGATCGTTGTTTCCGGAATCCATGCTGATTATTACAGAGTAGATTCTGGGTTACCAGAAACGACATGATACACCAGCGAAAAACATGTTCTAAAATTCTACAAGAGATCGACGTAAGAGATATAGGTCTATAGTTTTGCGCATCTGCTCGTTGACCCTTCTTGAAGACTGGGACTACTGTGCTCTTTTCCAATCATTTGGAACCTTCTGTTCCTCTAGAGACTTGCGGTACACGGCTGTTAGAAGGGGGACTAGTTATTTCGCATACTCTGTGTAGAATCGAATTGGTATCCCGTCAGGTCCAGTGGACTTTCCTCTGATGAGTGATTCAAGTTGATTTTCTAATCCTTGGACACTTATTTCGATGTCAGCGATTTTTTCGGTTGTGTGAGGATTTAGAGGAGGAACTGCACTGCGGTCTTCCTCTGTGAAACAGCTTTGGAAAAAGGTGTTTAGTATTTCAAATTTACGCGTGTCATCCTATGTTTCAATGCCATCATCATCCCGGAGTGTCTGGATATGCTGTTTCGAGCCACTTTCTGATTTAACGTAAGACCAGAAATTCCTAGGATTTCCTGTCAATTTAAGAAGAGCACCGTCAGAAAGTGCGGAATTTAGAAAGTGTTACAATACTGAATCTTAAATTGACGTAAAAGAACTTAATCAGTTTACACGATTACAGCTTACCTTGTACGTTCGAAGTAGTTGGATGCTTACATTGCCGACGTCACAGACTAAGCTGGTTGTCTAATGATATGGCAACTTCTACGCTAGAATGCGTCCAAAGAAAACGTAGTATTCTTTATTGAAAGTATCGAAGCCTTATATTCAGTTACCACACCATTATCAAACTTTGGTGAATAACTGCCACTTGCTAAGAAATAAATTTAAACTGTCACAAAAAATTCAAGTTAAAATCAGAAATGTCGCTTTTATGAGCGAGTCCTGGCTGTCCTCCAAACTTAATTTCAACGATCGCTGCTTACCCTGCAGGCAATGCCTGCTCTTGCTAAATTCTGTGTAATGTTTGATAAGAAAATATTTGCCATTTGAGAGAGGTGGAGAAGGTGGACATACTTTGCCTATCTAAATTGTTTGTTGAAGAACTGCCCAATAAGTAAGTAACTGTACAAATGAAATGTGAGTGTTTCTAGTGCTTCCTGTAGGGGAGACCGATCGCTTGGTGCAAGTACATATAGTTGGCTCCACTTCGGCGACATGTGTGTCGATAAAATGGTAATGTTGACAGCACGAGAACCAGTCCCCGAGCGGAGGAAATATTCTACCCGTCTGGGAACTGAATCCGGACCCCTCGCATAACATTTTTCTGAGCTGACCAGTTCTTTTTTTTTTCAAAGAAACATTCTCGACGCCTAAGGTGAGGGGCGGGCAAAGTCGGCAGAGGTCGCAACCTGATTCCTGGCTACCGTGTGCCGCTCCCTCCCCCAGCGGCAAAGAAAAATGTAGGGAACGCGATGAGTACAGGTACGTAGTACATGAATTAGACCTTTTTCTTGAGCACCAAGCCTAGTAGGAAACCAACATCGCGATGAGGATGTAGCGTCAATTCGCCACACTCGGTGGGACTATCGGTGCATAGTTTCTCGGAGAAGAACAACCCAGTGCTCAGAGAATAATCGGTACTAAGAGTGGAGAACGCGTGGATCGATTTCTTATTACAGTGATCCGAGGTTAACGAAAACACTAAACACAAAATTAGAGAAAATTTGTCTGTGTTTTGGATTCCAGACAACTACACAGTGTCGTTCAATAATAAACTGCAAAAATCAAGGACATTTTTCCCGCCGTCAGAAAACAAGTAGTGACCTGCTTTTCCACAAATTCGCTTCACGGAGTTCGTCTCCATTTGTGGGAAGTCTCCCGAGTTCGGAAGTAGAGCAGGTAAAAAGTTATCTGATCAGAAGTGGTAAGGTAATAAAGGCCAGCATCGGTCGCACCTAGAACCAGACACATACGGCCTGTCCGCACACCTGGCGATGCTCGTCGATGTCCAGAACATCACAGGCGCCACACGGTAGTATGTCTACAAGGTGAGTCTTCTGAAGGCGTGACGAGCGTAATTGTTTCCCATGACCCTAAGGTACCGTGCAGATTGGACATGCGTGGCAAGATAGGGAGCACTCGCTTATCGTTTTACTGCACGCCAGTCCACGTGGGGATGCTTTTCTCATCCACATTCGCTGTCATGTTCTGCAGCAGAAATCCATAGATCTCCCTTGCGGACGTCAAGCGCATTGACAGCAGCACAGTGTGGCCATAGCTCAGTTTGAGGAGGACGTGGTGGAAGTAAATGAAGGGCGGAGGTGTGTCTGAAAGAGCAATAGGGGATGAGAGAGAGCGTGGTCCGGGGGTCTCCAGCAACAAGGTAGATAGGCACGTGGGACAACAGTACCACAGCACCATTTGAGAGCTGGCGAAAAGGGCTATCGCCATTTCAGAGCCATGATACACACCCAGACCGCCCCTCTTACCGTATCTTGAACAGCAAACCACGGAAAAAGTACGAACCCAATGCCGCTAGCATGCAGTGGGCCATGGATGGCGGAATGGGGAATGTCTGTGCCACGTGGGGGATACATGATGCCAAATATGCATTAATGTATCGTGTCCGATGCAGAAGATCAAGGGCTCATAAACGATGCTCTAGGATCCCAGGTCGTATTTGGGACTGTAGGCGTTGGCAGTTGAGGGCAATCGTTCGCCGTAGATCCTCCGTGAAATCGAGTCATAAGTATCGGATATTAGCAGTTACAAACAATGGAGAAGCGTCGTCATAAGGAAGCCCCACATCTACAGCCTTAGCGTTCGATTTGCGGATGTCAAGGCAGCTTCTCCGTAGAGGGCGACCTATGCCAAGGACTCGCTGACCTCAGCACCACTACAAAAAATATGGACGAGATCGTCGGCATAGGCAGTGCAGCAAAAGACATGGCCACCGTGTGATATCCCAGACAGTCATTGACAGAGGTCGCGAATCAACTGCTCCATGGAAAAAAAAAAACGTATAAAAATGCAGAGAGCGGACAGCCCTGACGCACTGAACAACATATCAAGATGGAAGAAGTGAGAGAACCACTTTAGAGAGCCGGCCGCGGTGGTCTAGCGGTTCTAGGCGCTCAGTCCAGAGCTGCGCGACTCCTACGGTCGCAGGTTCGAATCCTGCCTCGGGCATGGTTGTGTGTGATGTCCTTAGGTTAGTTAGGTTTAAGTAGTTTTAAGTTCTAGGGGACTGATGACCGTAGATGTTAAGTCCCATAGTGCTCAGAGCCATTTTAACCACTTTAGAGTACACGGGACGTCGCTCAGCGAAGGAGACGCATTACAATGTGGACGGTAATACCGGAGTATCCCATATTACTGATCATCACTTCCAGTTACTCATAATCAACCCGACCGAACGCCTGGTTGTAGTCAAGAGCGACCAAACACCCAGCCACACGACGAGCGAGAGCAATAGCGATTATGTTTCTATAGTGACAGAGAGAAGTGTAGATGTTACTGGCACCATCCAAGGAGGTTTGGTCAGGGGAATCACATACCTGGCCGTCTATTTAAGCTATGCAGGAAACAGTCTTTGTATCGTTGTTGAGCAACGTCAAGCAGCGATATTCACATACCCGTTATGTATCCTGAGGCTAGCGGATGGGAATGAGGAGATGGGTAAACCGTCAGGGATCTGCACGACAAACAACATAAATTCTCAAGAAATTTCCGTTCATGCCGCCGCTAGTAGGGGACGGAATGTCCAATGAAGCTCTAATGGGTGGCCGTCAGTTCGAGGTGACTTGTTCGTAGAACCGACCTTGGTAGCATCATGGACTTCGTCCTCGGTGATGTCGGCAAACAGATCCATCGTTGCTCATCCAGGAAACTTGCACATCGAGCAGAAGACCGCCGCAATGTTGGTGGTATGGTCACAATGTGCAGAGTACAGCGTAATGTGATTTGAATGGAGGACATGAGCTATATCGCTTTAGGTATCTAAGCGCCGTCCATCATCCGTCGTAAAAACGTTATCAAAATCTTCCGACGGTGGCAACGTTCCACTATCACATGCTACAGTCTTGTGTGCATGCCCTGACCGTAGCTGAAGGTGGCGTCGAGAGAGGGCGGTGAGCTGTGGCTTGGGACAGTTCACCTTCGCCTGACGCTCTTGGGAATAGTGCATCATAGTATATTCCTAGAGAATGGTGAAGTAAAAATCGTGTATTAGTCGCCGCCATGAATCGACCTCCGTTCGATAACCAAATAAGGCCTTGCAGAGGGCAGGCCTTACACAGATGATCCACCACGACAGGGCAGAATGATATGCGTCACAGCGTCGACATTAGGCTGTCCACAACGTTTCGAAAAGCTGCCCGCATTTGGATGAATTAAGGTGGATTATATTCAGTTTTCATGGTCCCCAACCACGCCACTCCCTTTGGCGACAGAGACTGACAGCACAGATATAGGCGTCATTGTCAGAGAACGCAATGAGCCAGACTTGATCATCTTGTGTCCCGCCGACAATATGGCGGAAGATACAAACACAATCGAGGCTTCTGAAGAATGGCTAGTGAAATGAGTAAACCCTGGACGGACGCCATGAACCGTCCGTAGTAGCCGAGCGGTTCTAGGCGCTAGTCACAGGTTCGATTCCTGTCTCGGACATGGATGTGTGTGATGTCCTTAGGTTAGTTCGGTTTAAGTAGTTCTACGTTCTAGGGGACTGATGACCTCAGAAGTTAAGTCCCATAGTGCTCAGAGCCGTTTTTTGAACGCGATGAGCATGCTCGAAAGACTTCACAAGGTTGAGGTCTGGAGAATTGCTGCAAGCGCTGCGCATAGAGATTGATGTGGCCGTTGGTCTTTGGGTGATTTGGTGGAGTGAAGTCGGATCCCATGATCAAGGCACCCTACCGACCTAGGAAGAGAGTGTAATCTCCCCCTTCCTTCCTAATTCCATCTATTGTACACATTAGACTTCCATGAAGATTTGAGAGGAGCAAAGATTACAGTAAACTTTCTAGTTTACTTAGCTTTTTATGTAGAGTTGGCTCCAGTTCTTCTTGTCTAGTGATCTGATTCTGGAAACTGAAAATGTCTCATTTTAGGTCCTCACGGTTGGATTGATATAAGTAAATTTGAAGATCGTTGTTGCAGAATTTTTGTTTTTAAGTTAATATATTTTCTCAAAATTTAGTATACCACACAGTATTTTGATTTTCACATTAATGAAGCCGAATTTACATTGTTCGCGCAAAATATAAAAATACGTCCGAGCACATGAGAGGCATGCTTACGACTCTCTCAATCTGTGGAAATAACAATACTCCAGAAGGTTTACAATTTTACTAGGTGAATGAATTTCTTTTAACCTTTGTTACATTATTACTTTCGATTATTACTTCATAAATGAATCCAAAAATAAACATAGTAACCAGAACAATATTACGCAATTAATAACAGAAATTTTAAGTGTGCCAATAGTTCGTAATTTCCAATGTTTCTAGAAAAAAATTATTTAAACAGCACGTTCGAAATTGGTACTTATCGATTATAGCATCGAGACTAAACCGTGTTACAAAATAATTCATTTTTATAAATTTTAGCTTGAAATATAACAGACTGTGTAGAAAATGATATGGAAGTTTTCAGGAAAGCAACTAAGATATTACTGACCTGTCCAAAATTCGAAAATTAGTACTGGTATCGACAACTACTGTTTAGGAAAAGTATGCTAGAGGAGGCTGTCCCGCTACAAGAGGCATGACCGTCTCGGAGAAGCAAGTATAACGTTCATGGCAGTGACCCAAACTAGATGGCGTATAGATGTTCATGATCATGATGCCACCAAACATGGGAGCCATACCTCTGACAACTGGGAAATAGGAAACTGCATCATAGAGAATACCGTCACGTAAGACGATCATCAACCCGCTACCAGGAGGAAAAACTTAGACATCCGCTGCAAAGCCATAGGGAACACAAAAAGCTGCAACATGCACTGCCTGTTAGAGGGCAATATAAGCGTCTTCATCATGCAGTTTTTCATGGAGTAATGACACTTTATGGCGCACGCAAATGTTATTGACGTTGACGGTAGCAATGCGATATGTTTAAAAAGCAGCCATGGCCAGGAGGGCGGGTGATGCTAAAACAGAGGAAGCGCTGGGAGTTCCCCACATCACTGTGATGGGGAGGGAGTCGACCCCACAGAGGGAGTTCCATCGCCCATACTTCCTGAACGTCCATCCTCAGAATCAACTTCGTCTGCCCAGCAGACACACACATCAACGGGCCGGTTCAGTGGAACACTTTTAGAGGTACTCCAGCAGGTAGCATCAGACACAGGAAGGGGGGAAACCGCATCAGATGCAGGCAGGGGAAGGTCAGCGTCTGTAGGTGGATGTTGACGAGAGACGGCAGCAGGGAGAGACATTGCGTAATCGAATGCCAGAACGTCGGAGGACAGCGCATCATCTGTAGGAGGGTCGTCATTCCGTGCACACATCTGATGGAGGTAACAGTCTGAAGGGGTACGCCGCTGTCTCTTCTGTCTGCTCGGCGCCCGTTGCTCGTTGCTTTCTGACATGCTGTTCCGTGTCGGATGGTGGACGGCAGAAAAACAGGAGTTGGTACAGATTCGTGACCAACACCCATAGGGTCGGGGCAGACGTCATGCGACTGCTGACGGACGTCGTCCGTTGGTACTGTCACCAGCGGCAGTGTAGGAGAGAGAGGCGAAAAGTCCATCGCGTAACCGAGAGGAGTCGACGTCGATGCTGACTGATTCAAAGTGATTGCAGCAGGCAGCTCCGCCGCGGCCACGTATGATAGAGGTAACAATGTGGACGCCGCAAGGAGAGCGACGTCTCCAATCGGTGTCGGAGCCAGTCTTCATCGTTGACAATGCGAACGGACATGGCCTTCCTGCCACAACCTGAGCAAGTGCGTGGCTGGCCATCGTACACGATGACAGTCCTGCATCTGGCTATAACCAAGTAAGAAGGCATGTGTTTCCTCGGTTCAGTTTTGATTCGATGGAAGACATTGAGAACATCGTAGGATTATAACGTCTTCCACGTTTCAGCAACGTGATTCACGACGTTGCCATAAGGTTTGAAGGCGTCCACCACAATGTCTGACGGCACCTCAAATCAAATGGCTCTGAGCACTATGGGACTTAACTTCTGAGGTCATCAGTCCCCTAGAACTTAGAACTACTTAACCCAACTAACGTAAGGACATCCCACACATCCATGCCCGAGACAGGATTCCAACCTGCGACCGCAGCGGTCGTGCAGCTCCAGACTGTAGCGCCTACAACCGCTAGGCCATTGTGGCCGGCGACGGCACCTCAAACGGGAGTTGGAAAATCCTCAACATTCTGAGATCCAGCGTGACCAGTCACGGCAGGACTTGTATGGCCGTCAGAGTATCCGAATTTGAGATTTTTAGCACGGTGCCGCACGACTTCGGCGCACATTTGGTCGTTCGCTATCTTGGTATACACAGTGGTACTAATGATCGAAAAATGAATCCCGAGAATATCTAGCAGTGGGAGACACATTTCATCCTGTAAAAGCCGTTCAAAGTCATACGCATTTTTCCGTTCACGATCCAAAGTATATATTAATTTGTTCGTGGTCTGTCGATATTAAAACGACATGATGGTCGATGAAGACGGATACCAAAGAAGCCACAGAAGTAATGATAGGGAAGTAAACAAAAGCGCGCTCGCTCCCAAGCAGCACATCAGTCGAGACGCAGACAAGACATGCTCGCCTCACCACATCTGAAGGCAGACGGAGGACCACTCAGCTATGGTGGCGGACAGTAAAAGTACAACGAAGAAAGGAAGGGAAACCTACACTGGAGTACACCTCTCCGATCCTTAGATAACATAGAGTACTGTGGAGCAGTTACCTTAGGTCCGTAAGAGGTGTAAAACATCGTGAACATGTCAACCTAATTATGACTGAACTACGGTACCAAAATCAGCGTTGTCTTAATAATGTTTTAGCAATGGAGGCAGTGGTGCCGTCACTCAATGAAGAGAGGGATAAGCGCATGTACTCGATCAACTAAATTTTCTCATAAATCATGAACTTAATTTATCGTCAAAGCGAAACGATGAAATTCACAAAAGAAGGAATGGAAAACGATTAGGGTGACAAGTTAATTAGAAACGGTTTGTAAACTATGATTAGATGCTAATGAGAAAGAGCATTGGCCTCACATTTCTCAGACGGAACACTTCACGTGCACCTTAATCTACGTAGCAAAACCACGGTAATTTTAAACTTCGTGGCAGGTTAAAACTAAGTGCTGGATCGAGACTTCTTCACGGTGGTGGCAGCGTTCAACGAGGGACTGAGGGAGTTTTTATTAGTGATCGTGGAGGCTCAGTGTAGACTTTTTTTTTATCGCAAGCGGTCACCTTACCATTTTGAGACGCTGCTCCCTTTTCTTACGCGTTTTACTGCTTTCTGAAATTTTAATTTTTTCAGTTTTCTATTTTTTACTTTTTAATTAATGAAAAGAAGGATATTTAACCCATTTATTAATTTATACTCCTTGTACTTTTTTCCTTTTTTATTTTGTGCTTTTAATACACTGAAAAGGAAATACAATGACAATCCTTGTTACGGGCGGGACTACAATGGAAACAATCATCTCCATCACATTCCCAGCAGTACGTGGTGCTACCTCATTATATCTTGCGTCCAGCCGGATAAAGTTAATTATCTCCGACATTGAGACGGCACCTCTCATTTGGGTTCCGACCATTTATCGGAATATTATGTGAGTCGTTATAACCGTGTACCATCATTCGTAGAACACGCACACATTATCCAACCAAATATGGTACCAACAGCAGAGGGCCAGCGGTGTTCTCAAAGTGCAATACGTCAACAAGCATAAACTGGGTACTTTATCGTATTTCAACGTTCGGTCCCATGAGTCGTATAATTCCTGGGACATCCCAGCTGTCGGGTGAATTGTGAAATACACTTCCTAAACAGATGTCAAAGTAAGTTCTGTATTTCGTATGACATCGCCAATTTCAGACGAGACGTTAGCAGTCGTGCAAAGATTTTGTAGCCGTTGTTTAGCATGGTGAGCGGCCGATATTGATCCGCTCTGAAACATCCCTCCGACTTTGGAATGGGGAGAAGAAAACCCATCATAAAATCCGGCGGCACGCGCATGTCAGGGCGCATCAACTCATTGTGCATCGACACCAATGGTAGAATCATTATTTTCGCGAATTACCGATAAAATTCTCATGTTACCCCATCCAGCCCTGGGAACCTGTGTGCCACTCCTTTCTTGAGAGCCCCCATTATTTTCTTTCTGCGAGTGGCTCCATTTGTGAAGCCGTATCCATCTCAGTCACTCTTGTTGGCAACTGTTGCAATACCATCTCTCCCACTCTGTGGTCCATCGGTGCACCGGGAAAGAGGTGGTGCAAATTCTCCAAAAATCCAGCCGTAATGTCCTTTTGTGTCAGCAGTAGATGTCCCTGTGAGTCGTGGAACATTGTTACTAATGATCGGTGGTAGTGTTTGCGTTCTCGCGACAAATGATGCGTAGAGGTGCGTTCTCCAGCGATGTTGTCCAGATACATTGTCCGTATCAGGATGCCTCCCAGTCTACGTCGCATGATCAATAGGATGCGTCCCTTGACACGGTGAACTTCTTCATGATGTTCGGGAGACGGATATCGAAATGACAACTTATGAAGCATCATGCGATAATAATCAAGAGTGTCCCTTATCCATCTCGTCTTATTCTGAGCGCATTGTATAAGAGCTCTCCGTATCATCCGTTTAGCACATATTAACCACCAGTGAAGCACTGTGGCCTAACATGAGATGCGGCGTTGGCACGTCGGCCATATATACTCGACGCGCTGAGTCGTCGGGGTCCGGAAACGGTGACGAACTGAGCTTCCATGTGCCGCGGCGTCTCTACACATATTACTGAGGACGGGAGACGCTACACAGGTAAGCTACATGAGCGGTAAAGGGAGTGGGCCATCGTTCAGCATCGACAATCTTATATCGAACATCAACGGAAACATATATCCGATCAAGTTGGCTTGCCGGATGACTAGTAAAAAACGTATATTCCACGCGATTCCCAAGTATTTGTCCCATATATCAGGTAAGTCCATTTCCCGGCATATCGTTTGTAGTTCACGACAGGTGTTGTAATGTAGAATTTGATTCTTTAGGACCAATATACAACTGAAGTCTTCACCCATCAGCAAATGATCGGATCCGCCAGTAAATAAGAGCACGATCTCTTCCGAACAATATTTCGCTCGTGTTCGTCTGTTTTCTGTGCCGGATGGGGCGTCTGCGTTAACAATAAGGTTCCCATGAAATCTTATGGTCACTCTCCGTGCCAAAGATATATAAGTAAGGTTGCGAACTGGGATCCCCTCCCGGACCAATACCGCCGTTCCACCGTCGTTCCTTGAGTGCGGCGATAGTACATAAAGCCGTGCACTTCCCGAAACGCAGTAGTATAGATTCCCAGCACCATCAGTATATCGACATTTGGGGCATACAGCATGTCCCGGACAAGCTATTGTTCCATAGGCGATATAATAGTATTACTGTTAGCTGTCCAAATTTTGTATGCCTGGCTCCGCGTACCCATCATCTGCGCACAATGTTGAACTTGAGAAAATCTTCAAAGTCGGTGGTCTCATTACACGTCCTCAAGAGGCGTCCGTTCGATGTTCTCCCATGCCATTAGTTGCGCTCAGTTTTGGAAGAGGGATGCGTGTCTCCACCGAGGGGAGGAGTCACTTCGGTGACATGGTCGTCCTACTCTGATAGTTGTTCTCTACAACGCTGGGGGATGTACTGGCATGTAGAGTCAGTGCACTTTCCGCAGCATCTTCCTCCACTGCTGAAGGATCGATGGACATCTGAGGGGACGGATCGTCGGAAAGACACGTCATCCAATCACTGTTCACTTGTTCGGCAACATCAGGTGGCTGTTAGTGGCGCTTAGGGGAGCATTGTTTAAGTGCCCTGATCTCGGCCCACGGCGCTGTTGAAAACTGCGGCTCCTGTTGCATCACAGTTGCCACATAGTCCGTGGACCCCTCCACTTCAATTTCCATGCGTTTTGTTGTGTCGTAGTCATCATGATATATCACCTGCAACGTCTGGGGCTTTAGTAGTGTAGGATTCATTTCAGCATCAGCGTCACCTGATGGTCCCTCCATCATCTGCAGTGTTGTTTCAGATATACGCTTTGACCTCGACGTCACCTCCTCGCGGGATGCCGAAGCGCAGTGGTCGTGACGTGGGAGTAGTTTCCGATGGTAGTTGTGCGAGTCTCCTCTTCATGCACTCAAATCAAAGATGTCCTTCACCACCACATCCAGAATGTATCCGTGGTTGGCCAAAGTAGATGATAATGGCTCTGCACCTGCCCATATTTAAATAGGAGGCCATATGTTTTGTAAGTGCGATTGGCACACGACGTCCAAAGTTCGGCTGTATGACTAATTACTCTGTCGTATGGCTGGAGTTATTCAGTTATCAGTGTTTCAGGTGCTTCGAAGGCCAGGTCGAAGATTCGAATTGTGCGCACCACTAAGGCCGCATGAATCAATAACACGTCTTTACTATGACCATCAAAGCGTCAAAACCTGAATACGCGTTTAGCAGTTTCTTTAATCGTTTCAGATGTTGCGTCGTCCACCATCTTGACACAAACCGAGCAGCTCACGACGGGTAAATGAATTTCAGTGAGTTCCGTGTAATTAATATGCACCTCATCTCTCATGAAATATTCAATTTTTAAAGCTTTCGGTCTTGTGTATTCATTAGAGAATGTAAACCGTAGCGTAGTTTTTCGAACGTTATATACGTTGCTATCATTTCAACAAGTAACCGCGGTTCTCGGTTCTGGCGCTCCAGTCCGGAACCGCGGGACTGCTACGTTCGCAGGTTCGAATCCTGCCTCGGGCATGGGTGTGTGTGATGTCCTTAGGTTAATTAGGTTTAAGTAGTTCTAAGTTCTAGGGGACTTATGACCTAAGATGTTGAGTCCCATAGTGCTCAGAGCCATTTGAACCATTTGAACAAGTAACACACGCGAGTATCGCTGGTGTAAACACCACCTCATCCTGAAGCGGTTCGCAGCCGGGACGTGAATGGGTCCGAGATGCTCCACTGCTAAAGGCAGACTGAGACTCGAACTCGGGACATGTCCTTTTCGGGAGCAAGCGATCTACCAACTGAGTTTCGCAAGCACCAAGCACGACCCGTCCTCACAGCTTTACTTCCGCCAGTTCCTCATCTCCAAGTTCGAGTCTCGTTGCGACACAGAGTTTTAATCTGACAGGAAGTTTCGAATCATTACACACGACACTGCCGAGTGAAATTTTATTTTGTTTTAATTTTTTTTTTTTTTTTGCTTTAGGACTCTGTAGCAGTTATAGCTTAACGAATATTGTTCTCTATTTCAGCTCTGAGTTTGCACAGAATATACTCCTACTACCTGATCAAAAGTATATGAACACTCTGTGTAAAATGGAACTGAGTAGTAGATTTCACGAGAGGCGGGCCCGAAGCTGTTACAGTAGAATGAGCCTGTCAGGAGGGTTCAGTGACCAGCAGTTAGCTATCACCTGAGTAAAATCAATCAGGCACTTTTAAAGCTGCCCAAGTCGGCTGTAGGTGATGTGCTTGTGAAGTGGGAATGTCCATTTCTATTTGTAGTTCGGTGTTACTATCTGAGTTTAAATATAGCCGTTTTGTCATTTTGATATAGTGAGTGGAGCTGTGTACGCTAGAAAATTGAGTACCAAGTGGAGAAATGGGAACATTTCCGACATATTCTACTGTTTGAGTTCAGTAGAGGGATGTCAGCAGTGGAAGCAGCCAGAATCATTCTCGCCCTGTATGGGGATAATACCACTGGACAGAGCACGGTAAAAAATCTTTATCTCGTTTTACGGAGGTTTGTTTTGATATTAGTGACTCTCCGCGTTCAGGAAGACTTCGGGGTTTGTTGAAGATCGTTTAAGTGCATTAATCCACAATTATCCAGTGTACTCGAGAACTGGCAAATGTGATGAAATGTGATCATTGCACGATCGTGCGACATTTACATGCAATGGAGAAGGTTCAAAAATCGGGTTTATGGGTACCGCATACTCTAAGACGAAATAACTAAAATTACCGGGTGGTCATATCTGCATCTCTGCTTCTTCTTCATCAATTGTCATGTGAATAAAACTGACGAATCAATCCTGTATCGTTACTGATGACCAGAAATGATGTCTTCATGCTAACATAAGATAAAGAAAGGAATGGCTGAGCCCAGACAAATCTTTAACTCCCCATACAATGACCTGTGCTCATCCACGAAGGCCGCGCGAGATTAGCCGTGCGGTCTAGGCGCTGCATTCATGGACTGTGCGGCTGGTCCCGGCGGAGGTTCGAGTCCTCCCTCGGGCATGGGTGTGTGTGTTTGTCCTTAGGATAATTTAGGTTAAGTAGTGTGTAAGCTTAGGGACTGATGACCTTAGCAGTTAAGTCCCATAAGATTTCCCACACATTTGAACTTATTTTTTTATCCACAAAAGATAATTTTATGCATCTGGTGGAACAGAGACGGTGTGATGAACTACAAATTCCTTCCTCGAAGAGTAAACATCACTGTTGACATTTACTGTTAACAACTGAGAAGTCTTGCAGACGCAGTCGAGGAACAACTACCACATAGATGACGTGAATTGACGCTACTCCACGATAGCGCCCGCCCGCATTCTGCTAGACTGACAAAAAACATTATAAAGGAACCAGATTGGGAAGAAATTCCGCACCCACCCTATTCACCTAATCTTGTGCTCTCTGCTTTCCGCCTTTTCCGCTATCTGTCGAGGAACATTCAAGGAACTTCCTTTCCGGACGAAAATGTGCTCCGCACACGGCTCGACATATTCTTCGCCTCAAAACCACGCGATTTGTACAGTCACGGAGTCGAAAAGGTACCCTAGCGTTGGCAGACTGTTGTAAATTGTGAAGGAGAATATATTGTTGATGACTAAAGTATCTGTCATGTGTGTCTGTTGTGTCTATTAAACTTACGTAAAAACCCTTCGAACTTACCCACAGTCCCAAAGTTTTACGACCACGATTTAATGTACAGATAATTCTATAATATTCATCCCTGTCAGCAACTGCTCTCTTAGGAGATGGAAGTATTACATTCGTCTTGATGTCTGGGAGTATTTCACCTGACTCATACACCTTGCTCAAAAGGTGGAATAGTTTTGTCATGCTTGGCTCTTCCAAGAACATCAGTGACTCTGACGGAATGTCGTACATTCCAGTAGCCTTGTTTCGACTTAGGCCTTTCGGTACTTTGTCAAGATCTTCTCGCAGTATCATATCTCCCACCCCATATGAATTACGTCCTAAGTCCTTTTATAATACTGCTTTCAAGTTCATTTGCCTGGTATAGACATTCTGTATTCTTCTTACACTGTTGAGCTTTCCCTTCTGTACTCAGTACTGATTATCCATTAGAGCGCTTGATGCTCAAGCACCTGCTTCTCGTTTCTCCAAAGGCCTGTATAATATTCTTATAGCCGATATCTATCTTTCCACTAGCTATATATGCTTCTACATCATTACATTTGTGCTTTACCCATAGCTGTTTATCCATTTTGCGCTTACCCTTAACCTCAATCTTTAATCGTTTGTATTACCTTTCATGTGCTTCATTTGCTTCAATCTTGTATTTTCCACTTTAATCAATCAAATTCAATATCTCCTGTGATATTCGAGGATCTCAACAAGGCCTTGTCTTTAACCTACTGGACATTCTGCTGGCTTCACTGTTTCATCATTCAAAGTTACCCATCCGTCTTCTGCTGTATACCTTTCACTTGATGTAGTGAATCGTTGCCTATAGCTGAATCTGAAACGCTCAACAAGCTCCTGTTCTATCAAACTATGTGTATCCCATCTCCTTGATTTTCTCCTTTTTAACAGTTTCTCCAAATTCAGTCTACAGTTCATTACGAATAAATTGTGTTCACAGTCTGCATTTGTCCCTTTAAATGTCGTACACTTTAAAATGTGTTCCAAAATATCAGTCTCACTAATATACAGTTAATCTGAAACCTTCAGGTGTCTCCAGATCACTTCCAGGTATACAGCATTCTTTTATGATTCTTAACCCAAATGTTAGAGCTGATTAAATTACGCTCTGTGCTGAATGCTACGAGGCGGCTTCCTATTTCATTCTTTTACCCCTGTCCATATTCATCTACTATTATTATTTCTCTTTCTGTTCATGCTACCGAATCCGAGTCCCCATCACAATAAAATTATCGTTTCCCTTAACTATTTGAATAATTCCTCTTACCTCATCATAAATTTCTTCAATCTCTTGAAAGGTATGTGCTGAGATTCGATCAGGATAGAGCCAGTGAAAAATGTCGATAGTTCCCAACCGCCAGGTTGGACGAGTAGTACATCTTCGAGTAGTAAGATCTTTGACAGCTAACAGAGCTAGGTGCACGCGGTAAAAGTTGGAGTAGTGGTGAGGAGACGCGCAGAGACGGCAGACGTGTTTCGAGTTGGAGCTAGATGCCTGCAGGAGGCAGCCGGGTCGTGACCGCATCAAAGTAAGAATTGGCGCTACGCACATAATAAGCTATCTATTAAGCGAAACTCGGCACATACCTGGGGATACTAGAAAGAATAATTAATAAATAGGTTGTGTTTGGTTAAATAATGTCTAAAAGCTAGAGAGAAATCCCATTGTTGATGCAATAAGTGTTTTGTGAAACTTTTTCGTAATTCCATGCTATAGAAGTTTTTTTTTTAGTTTTTCACATGTGCCTTAAAAGTTTGAACAATAAATATTTTTTAGATAAAATTAGAGTTTCATCTCACACCTTATGTCGTTCTCCACATCCTGTGCTTGCACTGAACCAAAAGGTACATTAAAGTTCCCATGAGTAAAGCTAATAATTTCATTTATCAGAGTAAAATAATCTATATGCCAATGCACAGTTGACAAATTATTCAGATCAGGACAGAATTTTTATTAAGTAACAGACAGGGCCAAATGAGTAAAGTTATCTAGAATGACAAATTTATGCCATTGCACTACGGCAGAGTTGAATATATGTTTTATTATCGGCTAAACGGGAAGGAGTGCACGACGTAAGTCCACCGACGCAGTCAGATGCAGGTTGGTGACTTTCATTTATTTTTACCACTAAACTTTCATGCAGTCAGATGTGTATTTTGAGTATTAATTTTCCAACAATATTTTCATGCAGTCAGATAAAGTTCAGTTCGGTTAAATACGCAGTCAAATGCTAGTTTTATTAAAGACTAAAGCAGTCACATGCAGTTCAGTCTAGTTTAAATAGAGAATTTTTATTAACTACACTTTCACTCTTCATCATCTGTAGAGCTAGTTGTCATATAAACTTTTATCACTTTGGTCGGTGTTGACTACGTGTCTGCCTTCGCTACAACAATGCGTTCATTATACTGCTCACGGTAGCTTACCCGCATTCCTATTTCCTTATTCATTATTAGCCCTGATGCTACATTGACCCTATTTGATATTTTGTTTATGACTCTTTACTCACTTGACCATTAGTCCTTTTCATCCTGCCATCGAACTTCACTAATCGCACCTACACGTAACTTCAACCTATCCATTTCCATTTTCAAATTTTACTAATCTACCTACCCGATGAAGGGACCTGACATTCCACGCTCTGTTCCGTAGAATGCCAGTTTTGTTTCTCCTGATGACGACATGCTCCTTAGTAGTCATCGCCCGGAGATCCGAATGGGGGACTGTTTTACCTGCGGAATATCTTACCCAAGACAAAGCCATCGTCTTTTACCATACAGTAGAGCTGCATGTCCAGCTGTAGTTGCCGTTCAGTATCACGTATTCCGTCCGGCAGCATTCCGACAGCGCCATAGCAAACGGTAAAACTAGCAGAGGAAAAATTCCACATCTCCACCGACGAACAAATTCAAAGCAGTTCACACAAGTTCCGGTAAGCTTATTAAAACCTCATTCTTCGAATGCAGGTGCCCTCTGCTCACCGAGTTCGTCGAGCGTGGAACCACAAACAATGCGCAGTGCTATGAAGACACTTTACAGAAACTGTGAAGCGTCATTAAGTCAAAGCGTTCTGGAATGCTACACCCCATTGGACGATAACGTCCGCCCCCACACTGCCAATTGGGCAGTTGGGTGGCAATCACTGCCACACCCTCCGTACAGCTCGGATCTCCCACACCTTCGGCGACCTGAAGAGATACATACGTGTTCATCGGTTTCCGTTGGACGAGGAAGTGGGTGCGGTTGTGCATCCGTCAGCGGCCGACCCTGTTCTACGAAACAGGAATTGACCGTCTTGTCTCCCAGAGGGATAAATGTTTTAATGCGTGTGGTGATTACTTTTAAATGGAACCATTACGCAGTCCCGTTGTGGCTGGGGTTCAGTTTTCATTTGACTGCCACTTATACATAGCCGACCTCATTGATAACGCCGGAGGTTCAATGACGACATTCGTGGATGATGCTGTTATACACAGAGAAGCTGCAACGCTAAGAAGTCGTAGCGAAATCCAGGAGTATCTGCAGAGGAATGACACTTGATCCGGGGATCGGTGAATGATCCTAAACATAAAAGAATATAACATAATGTGCGTAAATAGACGCATTACTGTATGGTTACACTATAGCAGTACAATCACTGGAAGCAGTCACATCCATTAAACATCTGGGAGTATGCGTACGAAGTGATATATTGTGTAACTATCAATGCCAGAATTAGATTAATTCCAAGAATCCTGATGAACCTTATTCCTCTCCCAAAGTAGGTAGTTCACAAAAGTGCTGCTCTTAAGTATGAGACCTGCGCTTGAGAAGATTTATAGAGGAGATAGACAAGATTTATAAAAGGGTCCAACTTCATTGACGGACCTGGAAGAGATACATAGTGTATCGCCGTGTGGATTACTGTTAAAATTCTGGAAGCGTACTCGCTTAGAAGAGTCAGCCTACATTTTGCTTTCTGCTATGTAAATAAAGTGAAAACGCCATAAAAGTAAAATAAGAAAGATCCGAGCTCGCAGAGAGGCTTATCTACTATCGTTCTTCCCACTGACCATTTTCATCTGGAACATGATTGGGCGGAAGTAACACTGGTACACATAGTACCCTACGCCACACACCATAAAGGATCATGCTGAGTATATATGTAGATATATCACGTATCCTAAACAAATCGCACAATTTTATGCCTTTATCGCAAACGAATTTTCCAGAATAACTATCAATTACGACAAATTAAAATAGCCTTCTAGATTTTCGCCAGGGACGAATACAGCATATTCTGCACTAAGAGTAAATAATTTGTTCCTTAATACCGTAACTCATATTTAGCATGCTTTTCTGCATTTTGCCCTAACTTCATCTTTCAGCTTTTTCCTTGCGTAAACTGTGAAGGAGAGCGTTAAGTATTTTCAACGGCTTTTTCACCGAGGAGCGTCTCACACAACATACAGAGTAATTTATTTGGGTTTCAGCTTATGCACTCCTCAAAATTCAAATGACTGTTCCATAGCAGCAGTACTGATATTTTTGTAGCAAAAAAAGATAAATCGGAAACAGGAACTGTGGGAAGCTAAATGTTTTACTACATAATTTTTAGTCATTAAGAAGATTCACCGAAAGTTCCCATTTTAGTGGGAAGTATGAGAACAAAGGACTGTTAGCACATCAGAAGAACTGTAGTTATTATTAACACTCTCTAGTAGACACATCTTGGCAAAGTGAAGTAAAAATGATTAGCGTGGGGTAGCCGTGCGATCTAAGGCGCCACTGTTCACGCGGCTCCACCTGTCGGAGGTTCGAGTTGTCCCTCGGGCATGAGTGTGTATGTTTTGTCCTCAGAGTAAGTAATTTTAAGTTGGATTAAGTATGTGTAAGCCTGTGGCCGCTGACCTCGGCAGTTTGGTCCTATAGGAACATACCACAAATAAAAAAAAATTATAAAGGTTACAAAAAGGCAGCTAGTAAAACAAATCGTTACAGGCAGTTCTTGATAAGAAAGTAACTAGAAGAAATCTAAAACTGAATTGGGAGTGTCAATAAAATTATCATAAAAATGCAATCTGAGCAAATTATGAAAGGAATGGCGCCCTGTCGTGAATGAATTATGCCAGGGCTTCCACAAGCGCTCAAAAAAAGTTTATCTTTCTCAATCAATATAGATACTCGTATAGAACATATTGACGAATGACTTGCACAGAAGATACTGGAGAATGACTTTGCTAGGGCACAGTACATTGGCGATATAAAAGGACAGAAGACATCTTCTTTATAACTGAGAGCGTCAAATACTGAGAGGAAAAATTTTTTACAAACCTACGTGATGCTTCACGTCCAGTGATATGAGTTACAGTAGGTGAAGGTACGAAAGACGCTGTAAGCAAAACAAAAAAAAAAAATACGAACTTACACAACAAACTAATACGAATCCTTTACCGAAGAATGCAAAACGAGTAGAAGCCGACCTCGTGGAAGATCAGTTTGGATTAAAGAGAAATGCAAGAACACGTGACGTGATATTGGCCTCACGACTTTTTTAAAAGTTAAGTTCAGGAAAGGAAAATCTATGTTTATAGCATTTTCAGACTTAGACAAAGGTTTTGACAACGCTGAATTGAATAACTTCTTTGAAAATCTGAAGATAGCAGGGGTAAAATATAGGGCAAAAAAACCTTTTTAGAATATGTATAGAAGCCAGACGTTAGATATGAGTCTAGGGGCATAGAAGGCAAGCAGTGGTTGAGAAGGGAGTAAGACAGGTTTGTAGCCTATCCCCAATACTTCTAGATCAGCGCACTGAGCAAGCAATAGAGGAAACGAGAGAAAAATTTTCGAACAGGAATTAAATTTCAGGGAAAAGAAATAAAAACTTCAGGTTTGCCGATGAAGATGTTAATCTGTCATAGATATCAGAGAAATTGGAAGACCAGTTGAATTTAATGCTCTGTGTCTTGAAAGGAGCATATAAGATGACCATTAACGAAAGCAAAACAAGGGTTGTTAAATGTAGTCGAATAAATGATGTGATGCTAAGGGAATTAGATATGGAAACAAACCTTAAAAGTAGAAGATAAGTTTTGTTATTTCATAGAAAATTACTGGATGATGCCAGTGTAGCCTTGTATGGAAGTGAAACGTGAACCATAAACAGTTCAGACAAGAAGAGAAATTTTTGGTATGTGATAATGAACAAGAACGGTGAATATTGGTTGAGTAAATCACGTAAGTTATGAAAATCTACTGAATAGAAATGAGGAGAGAAGAAGTTTGTGACAAAACTAGACTAACAGAAGGGATCGATTGGTACATCACCTTCTGATACATTAAGTGATTACCAGTTTAGTATGAGAATGATGTGTGAGTGGGGGGGGGGGGGGGTTAAAATTAGAAGAGGGAGACCAAGAAATGAATATGGTAAGAATTTTCAGACGCATGTAGGTGGCAGTAGTTATTTGGAGGTGAAGAGGCTTGCCCAGGATAGAATAGGAAGGAGTGCTACATCAAACCGGACTTCAGACTGAAGACCTCAATAACAACATTTTTGACGAATTTCATTAGCGAATGTATGTACTGTCAGTTAACCGCCAGCCTCTGTTGGTGACGCACCAAGAGAGGAGCGTGTTACACGTGGACGTTGTTCTGTTCGTTTTCATAGCTTAATAATTAAATTTCTCGCGTATTTTTGTGTGTTTGCAGAGTTTTGTTCTGAAATAAGTTGGGTGGGTTTGCATTCGAGAGGATACTCTCGCGATTTAGTGTCTCTATATTATATAATTGCGTACTATGTAGCGCATTTTACTTGTTTCAAGTGCAAGTGACCGTTGATCACAGCAGTCAACTACCAGTCTCTTTTGGTGACGCAGCATGATAACAGCAAATTACATATTTAGCTTTTTCTGTTTGTTTCCATAGTTCAACACTTAACGTATTTATAATAGGAAGGGTAAAGGCCGCAGTTTGCAAGCAGCTCAAGACGCTCATGGCCGAGGTCAACCATCTGCAGGCTGCTGCCTAGGGTGCAGCGGTGGCGGAGCATCTGGTGTGTCGCAAGATGCCGAGGCACCTTGCAACTTACCCGTTGCGGGGAATCCGCGTTCACCGCAGGGCGGCTGGCGGGTTGTAACTCACTCGTGTCGCTCAAGGCAAGGAGTCAATGTGGAGGCTGGCCTCACACATTCACCCTGTGAAAGGTCAGTCAGCCGCTCCTTCAGTAGGATACGAGCAGGCACACGGAGGAGGGGTTTACTAATCATTAGGAGTTCCAGCGTTAGGCGCGTTATGGAGCCCCTCAGGGAAATAGTGGCCATTGCTGGAAAAAAGTGCAATTTACACCCGGTATGTCTGCCAGTTGGAGGGGGGGGGGAATTATCCAAGATGTGGAGGAGGCCCTACCTGCGGCTATTAGGCCTGCAGGGTGCAGTCGTCTTCTAGTTGTGATGAGGTCGTTACCAATGACGTATGTCACTTGGGTTCTGAGGCCATCCTCAGTACATACGGACAGCTATCGGAAGTGCTGAAGACTGCTGGCCTCACATGCACGGTGCAAGCGGAGCTCACAGTTTGCATCATCATTCATAGAACTGATCGGTGTATTTGGTTTGGAGCCGAGTGGATATTTTCAAACAAAGGCTCTGTCGATTCTGTAAAGGTCTAAATTGTAGGTTTCTGAACCTGTGTTATGTGGTACAGGATTATAGGATTCCCCTTGATAGATAAGAGTGCACTACATAAAGGAAGAAGCTACTTCAGTAGCAGAATACTTGAAGAGAGCACATAAAACCTTTTAAGCTAGTTGGTAGTTTCAGGTCCAGTAATGAAGGCTCACCACTCGATACGGAGAGAACGCATACAAGGTAGATACACTTTGATTTTGAAAATTTTAACAGTATATAGCCCCTCAGGGAAATAGTGTCCATTGCTGGAAAAAAGTCCAATTTACTCCCGGTATGTCTGCCGGTTTGGGTGGGGGGGAATTATCCAAGATGTGGAGGAGGCCCTACCTGCATATATTAGGCCTGCAGGGTGCAGGTTGCCCTCCAGAAAAGTTGTGCTCAAATGATTCTCAGAACCGAGAGCTGAGTGAAATCCTAAACATTTTGCGAAGCGTGGAACGTTTATCGAAAGGACAGATGAGAGGCCATAGGGTAGGAGTGACCAAGAATTCGGATCGCGAGCCATCTCTGGGGTGCGTGCCATAGTGGTCAGTCGGACTGCAAGTTTCCCCCACCGCCGCGCCACGCTGCCTGAGCAGCGAACGCGTCGTACTGCATACGACTTGGTCCTATGTTTCATATTTCTCAGCAACACCGATCCCAAATGAAACAAGTTTTCTGTATTACTTAATTTTTTTTGGCACGCTGAAGACATAACATAATGTTTATCTAGTACAGACAGGCAGCACCAGACAGACGGGGACAATTTCACAAATTTTCACTCTCAGGTTGTGACATAATCATAATTTATTTAATTTCGTAATCGAAAAAAGCCATTAACAAACAGTGGTGATCGACATATTTTATCACATTTGCAAATCCATTATGGAGACGTGGGAACTTTTTCTGAGAATGCCAATGTCGACATCCTTGTCAGCTTTAATGTAAAACGATTTGTCATTAAAACGGGAATTACTTGACAAATCAGTCACTTACATGAGCACATTCACATCGCCGCTATCACCTGAAACGGCAGATGGTCAAGAAAATTGTTCAAAACCGGATGAAAGATTGGTAATGTCTTCAAAATAGTAACTTGTAATTCTTTCCAGGTCACAATGAATTCTTCAGGCCGTGAGATATCTTTAATGCCTGTGAGCTTATGCAACCGGTCTGTGTTTTTGTTACAATTTGTCCCTTCTACAACGCGATTTTCTTTATAAGAGCATCCAGATCAAACGAGAAATAAGTTGTTTTTCACCTTCCAATGTCACAATGGGCAGAGTGCAGCCAGGTCCATTTAAAATGTGATATTAGTAATCCATTCTGGATGTTCTAATTTTCGTTTCTGCTTTCATTTTTCCTTGACAAACTCGATAACCGTGGGCTTTAAGTCAAAAAATCATTTCAGACGTGGCCCTTGATTTAATCGACGTAGTTAGGAGTAATATACAATGTGTGCGCACTCTTCGTTCAATTCCACTGAAAACTGTTGCAACAGACAGGGGAACAACGCGTGCGATTTCGGAAATTCATTTCAATTCGTTCTCTGCTACGCCCCTGAAAATTTAGCACGAAGTGCTTCTTGATGTACAGAAGAATGAATGTCGTCTGTCGATCGTCGCTTTAATTGTCAAATTATTCTTTTAATTCTTACTACACACTGTTTTATGATGTTACATAGCAAACATGGAACAACCGTCGAACTACGTAATAGGTACTGAGAATACTCATCCCTCCCTTGTGACAGTCACATTCATTTTTAAAGGCTTGCGACAATACATCGCTAGGCTGCCATTTTTGTGCAAATAGCCACTGGAACTCTATACGTCCGTTATATAACGTACAAATAGTGAAAGGTGAATAGCGCTGACGTCACGATTCGGACGAACTGAAGACAGTATTGCCGACCGAAAAATTCCGCACCGAATTACTAAATACGAGGGCTATTCGGAAAGTAAGGAACGTTAGGTCGCGAAATGGAAACCACAGTGAAAATCAAAACTATTTTATTTGCAACGGTTAGCTACACCTTCCAGCTACTTCTCTACACAGTCGCCGCTCAGACTTAGACATCTGTCGTAGCGTTGTACAAAATTTTCAATTTCCTCGTTATAGAAGACAGCCGACAGTGCTTTTCGACAATTTCCTACTCTGGACTGCAGCTCGTTGTCTGTGTCAAAGTATTGTCTTCATAGCTAGCGGTTCATTTCAGCAGAGATGAACCTCAGAGCTAGCCAATTACGGGCTGTATTGTGGATGATCAAACACTTCCCATAGAAAAAGCTGCGGGAGCATCTTCAATGCCCCTGCAGAGAGCGACCGAGAATTATCGTGTAGAACGAACCGCATGATAGTTATGTTATGTGGTTTGGATAGCTTCAAGCGAAATCTTTTGTCAGGCCCTCATATTTGGCGGGAGACGCTAATTTCTAGACATATTTACGTTCTCACTGTGAGCTCAGAACTCAAAAGAGCGACATGATGCGATCGATAGGCGTACTAGACACAGTGCCCAACGCATTTGTGCAAAGCTTCATCAGATTTTCACTGTATTTTCCATTTCGCGACCTATCGTTCCTTACTTTCCGAATAACCCTCGTACTTCTTGGAATGACCGAGCAAAGTTGACACAGGCCGAGCTTGGGACCGACCGCGGACCGCACGTTGCACAGGCGTGACGTTCTGCAGCCCGTGTCCGGCCCTGTGATAGGATGAGGAATTTTTATAGCTGTCGACAAAAACATTGTGTCTATCAGGATCGAAACTGAATTTTACGGGGAAGATATCTGGACACAAGTAGCAGGTCTAGGTGAATTAATGTTAATTAACAGGTCTATTTACTGGCCACGCGATTCAGTTGTAAAAGCTGTAGAATCCTGGGAAGGAAGTCTACGCTCAGTAGCGGTGAAATCCTCAGATCTACATCTACATCTACATCCATACTCCGCAAGCCACCTGACGGTGTGTGGCGGAGGGTACCTTGAGTACCTCTATCGGTTCTCCCTTCTATTCCAGTCTCGTATTGTTCGTGGAAAGAAAGATTGTCGGTATGTCACTGTGTGGGCTCTAATCTCCCTGATTTTATCCTCATGGTCTCTTTGCGAGATACACGTAGGAGGGAGCAATATACTGCTTGACTCCTCGGTGAAGGTATGTTCTCGAAACTTCTACAATAATTCATAATTAACACGCCTGACCTCTATGAACTTTACTAGTTGGAGGCTACTGTAAGTTACCAATATTGGTTGTGGCACCTATGGATTCATTGAAAGTGTACGGATAAACAGTTTTGTGAAATACGTTTGAACATGTTTTTCCGAAACCCATACAGAATCGCATTGTTGTTGCTATGAACAGGCCTGACCTTTATCGACATCATGAGTATAGTGACAGGAATTAGTTACCATGATGTTGTCATAGCGACGATGGTTACTTAAGTTTATAAATCCACCAAGACTGCTAGAAGAGAATTTGTGCTAGAGAGAGCAGATAAGCAGTTTCTAGCAGCCCACTCAGACAATGAAAGGGTGTAATTTGGTTGGAATATGACGGACGTAGGGGAATTACGGATAAAATTTAAACCGATTGCAAATAAGCACGGTCCGAGTAACAGGATTACCGACGGAAAAACCCGACCGTAGTTTAATCATAAAAGCCAGAAACTGGTGAGGAAGCAGAGATTTTTGCATTCCAGGATCAGCAAAGAATGCTCAAATGTCGACCTGCCAATTTAGGAGAGATTTTTGTCTATATGAAGATCGATACGTGAAGCATACAACTTCCATCGTCTTAACTTAGGGGAACATCGTGCTAAAAGTCCGAGAAAATTTTGGTCCTACGTAAAACGCTAAATATGTTGACGGGATTGGTGTGGCAATAGATGACAGGAAAAGGTAAAATGAAGTTTTAAATTTCAAGATTAACAAATCTATCACGCAGGAGGATCGTATAGACCAAGTTTCATTTGACCGTCGCACGGACTCCCGTATGGAAGACATAGTAGACTAGATTAGATTTAGATTAGATTAGTACTTGTTCCATAGATCATGAATACGACACTTCGTAATGATGTGGAACGTGTCAGGTTAATAAAAGGTGTCTATACAAGATATTACATTAGACAAAATATTACATGACACTCAATAATTTTTTTTTGTTTAGGTTGAGAAATTACCCACTTACTATATCCAAAAATTCATCTAATGAGTAGAAGGAGTTGCCATTAAGAACTTCTTTTAATTTCCTTTCAAATGCTATATGGCAATCTGTCAGACGTTTGATGCTATTAGGTAAGTGACCAAAGACTTTTGTGGCACCATAATTTACCCCCTTCTGAGCCAAAGTTAGATTTAACCTTGAGTAGTGAAGATCATCCTTTCTCCTAGTGGTGTAGCCATGTACACTGCTATTACTTTTGAATTCGTTCGGATTGTTAATAACAAATTTCATAAGTGAATATATATATTGTGAGGCTACAGTGAAGATTTCTAGCTCTTTAAATAAGTGTCTGCAGAATGATCTTGCATGATCTAGCAATTATTCAGATTACACGCTTTTGTGCAATGAACACTCTTTTACTCAATGATGAGTTACCCCAGAATATGATGCCATACGAAAGCAGAGAATGAAAATAGGCGTGGTAAACTAATTTATGTATATCGCCAAAATTTGCAATGACCCTAATAGCATAAGTAGCTGAATTCAAACGTTTCATCGCATCCTGAGTGTGTTTTTTCCAGTTCAATCCCTCATCAATGCATACGCCTAGATATTTTAAATATTCTACCTTTGCTACAGATTCCTGATTGAAGTCTATATTTATTAATGGCGTCATTTCATTTACTGTGTGGAACTGTATATACTGTGTTTTGTCAAAGTTTCCATATCAGACACAGTGTGATGCTCAGACAGGCATAGTATATCTATTACATTATTAGATTCAATGTCATCTAAACAAACCAGGGGCTCATCTACTTTATTCTTCAATCCCGGAATATTTTTGTGAAAAATGGTAACATTATACTTTACATTACTTTTCTCAGAATCTACTTTTTTCTTTAATCCACCAATATTTTGGTTAAATATGGTAACATTATTATTTACTTTCCTGTTGTGAGAATTTTGTGAGTTTCGAACATCTTTAGCACCTGCTGCCTGAACTTCTCATTGGACATTGATATTAGCCTAAAAAAGAGGTATTCCATGAGTACTAGTGTCCACCCTTATAGATTTCGCTAACAACCCTGCCAGTTTACCCTTACCTTTCCTATTGATATGTAGGCCATGCCTTGTGCAATCCCCCCTATCAATAACCTCGACAAGAACCAATCCAGTGTCTGACAGTGTGGCCGTCCTACGCAACTGATCCAGCACCGTATTTACGCTCCTGACAGAGCGGTTCAACTGGGGCTGATCATGCCGCACGAAAGCAGGCACCACCCCACCATTGGTATGGGTCGTTGCTGAGGCTATTTTCACCAGGTCACACTCAATGCTGTAGCCCCGATCCCCATCAGTACTGTTTCCCACTCCACCCACTACTATCACATGATCCTGCTTTGGGAACCCCTTGCACAAGGAACCTATATCTTCTACCACCTGGCTAAGACTTGCACTTGGCTTGAAAAAGTTTGTGACCTGGTACCTGTCACCTAACTTTTCCTGCAAAATCTGGCCCACACCTCTTCCATGGCTGCTACCTAGCAACAGAACTTTCCTCTTACTTTCTACTTTTTTTGAAACAGTTGGTTTCCTAGTGAAATTCTGATGCATCTTAACTACATATACCTCTACTGGAGTCTCTTCCTTACTTAACTGTGGTAGCAAGGCAAATCTATTGGTTGTGCCAATTGAGAAACTGTCAGACACGGTCCACTTTCTGTGGCCCCTTTTTCCCAGCTACCACTTCCCACCGCTGTTTGCTCTCCTCCGCCCTTAACATCTTCAGTTCCTCCCTCGCTCTGTCCACATCAGCCTGAAGGGCTCTAATTTTCTCCTCCTGTTCAGCTATAATCCTATCTCTTGAGCAAACCCTGCAAGAGAGTGGAAGAGTCTCGTTTGCTTCCCCAATTTCCACGCCGCTACAATTTCCCCAATGAAACCACCTGTCACAACAGCTGCACAAAACCCCTGAACGAACTTTCCTACTGCAGCTCACACACTTAGTACCCATGGGAGTTTGGAAATTAGTTAAAGAGATTTACTAAGTGATAACGATAATATATTAAATACAGATGCAAAAGGACACTAAATATGTTTTGGAATCTAATATGTAAGTAAGTTATTACCAAATGCACTTAAATTAGTGGTATAACACTAAATATGCACGATCAAAAATTAGGCTAAACAGCCGAATGTAACCAAAACGAACTTTTTGCGATATGTGGAAGAATACGCAAATAAAAAAAAAACCTTTAATGGCAAGCTTGAAGAGCACACTAATTAATGTATTTAATTAGTTAATCTATACCAAATGCACTTAAGATTGGGGTATAACGCTATGTATGCACACTCGGAAAGTAAGGCAAAGCCGCGAAATATAAAAAAAACGAACTTTTCGCGATTACTGGAGCAATACGCAAAAAAAAACCTTTAATGGTGAGCTTCAAAGGCACCCTAATGAACGTGTTTAATCAGTTACACTACAGCAAATGCGCTTCCAATTGCGGTATAACGCTAAATATACACACTCGAAAAATTAGGCCTAAGCAGTGGTAAGTAAACAAACGAACTTTTCGCGATTACTAGAACACTACGCAAATAAGAGAAAAGCTTTTAATGGTGAGCTTGAAGAGTACACTAAAGAACGTATTTAATTAGTTAAAAGTGTTCAACTACAATTATTTACAACCTAAATAACTTATCTTTCACGAGAGCTCTGTCTCCGTAAGAGCGGCCTTGTGCAGGGCAACCAGGCGGAATTGGTTCCCAAATGTGTGAGTTGCCGAACGACTTGGTTACCAATAGATACCAGTACGTTGTCTCCGACGGTGAGTGTTCGTCAGAGACACGGGTATCGTCAAGAGTGGCCCAGGGAAGTTTGATAACTCACTCCGAACAGGCCTTGGAAAGTCCTACGTTGTCGACCGAACGCCGCGTCATTCGCGCACGATAGGTGTCACGGATTACGGATATGTAGGGGCATGTGGTCAGCACACAGTTCTCCCAGCCGTTGACAGTTTTCGTCACCAGGGCGCTACCTCTCAATCAATTGGCTACTCAATTGGTCTGACAAGGGCTGAGGTCACCCCGCTTGTCAACAGCGTTCGGCAGAAACGCACGGTCACCCATCGAAGAGCTAGCCAAACCCCACTTCGTTTAACTTCGGTAATCTGGTGGGAACTGGTGCTCCCTCTGCGGAAAGGCCGTTGGTGTAATGTGATAGGACCGCGGCTGACAAGCTGGGCAGAAATCTACGGTTGTTGGCTGATAATGACGCTCTGGTCTACAGGGAAGAGTCGAAGTTGAGGGACTCTAAGCGGATGCAGGGTCACGTAGAAAAAATTTCTGGTTGGTGTGATGGATGACTGCATGCTTCAGATATCGAGAAACTTGGGTTAGTACAGATGAGCAGGAAAAACAATCGAGTAGTGGTCGAATACAGTGTTAGTAGTGAGCTGCTTGCCAAAGTCGCGTCGATTAAATAGCTGGGCGTAACGCTGGAGAGCGAGTACCTACTGTAAGTACTATAGCAGGGAAGGCGAAAGGTCGACTTCTGTTTATTGGGAGAATTTTTTAGGAAAGCTAACTTACTTATAAAAAAGACAGCGTATAGGAAACTAGTGCCACCCATTCTTCAGTACTGCTCGAGTGTGTGGGGTCCCGACGAGGTCGGATTAAAGGAAGACATCGAAGCAATTCAAAGGTGTGCCGGTAGATTGGTTAGAGGTAGGTTCGATCGACATGTAAGTATGACTAGAATGGTTCGTGAACTGAAATAAGAATCCCTGGAGAGAAGACAACGTTCTATTCGAAAAGGAATATTGAGAAAGTTTTGATGGCCGGTATTTGCGGCTGACTGCAGAAATGTTTCACTACCACCATCGTACATTTCGCGTTAATAAACACGAAGAAATGGTAAGAGAAATTAGGGTTTGCACGGAGGTGTACAGACAGTCGTTTTTCCCTCGCTAGATATGCGACTGAAACAGGAAAGGAAATAACTGTTATCTTCACAAGGTTCCCACCGTCATTCACTTTACTATGGTTTTCGAAGGATGTATGTATATGTGGATTTCGGTATTATTCTTTTTCTGCTAAATACCGAACTCCTTAAAGAGGTTCCTACATGATGACCTCGGATGAACGCGACTGCTCGCTTTACTGCAGATAATACTTTCTGCCTAACAAGGCGACCGCACCTATTCGTCGTCACCGATTTTGTTCTGATTTATGGTATGTACAGGGCTTGGTCATAAATAAAACTGAGACAACTGGCAGCTCCAGATTGCCATGTGATTTGGAAAAATAGCTTGTCCGACGGAGGTCCGGCGAGGCTTGGACCATTTAGTCGTGAGACAACGTCGTTAGCAGGAGCAGTTGGCGCTGCCGAAAGGGTATAAAAAGATAAAATTACGATACTTCTACTGCAAATAAATCTAAATAATGGTCAGCATATTGTATTTATCAACTTTTCATACGAGACATGAAAAGAAATGGAAAGGAAAATTGGATGGCAAATAAATTTCTAAGAACGGACTGCACAGGGTGGTTACAATTAAAATTTCTCTTCTTGAGATGGTGCAGACTTAAAACAATTTACTGTAGGGGTACACACTTTTATAGTAATGACGTTCAGACTGTGCTCAGCCGGATTTGCTCTGTTAGTAATGCTAACTTGATGCTAGGTGCCGATACTGGTACAGCTTCAATCACAAGCATCGTTACGACTGCAGCAGTCAACATGGGTTAGGACAAAGTGACTATGGCTTTACTCGGAATGCGGCTTCATCAGAACAAGAGGAACGGAACTGATGCTATTCGCGAGTATAGACGCATTTAAGGAGTACGGAGAGGTCCTATTTTCGCACTTGGGTTGAAGAACATATTTCGGATGTTCGTATTAACAACCGATTTGGGAATTACTCCTGGGAGAAGCCGACCGTCAATTGAGCCACAAATTGATGAAGAAATTAATGTTGACATGGTTAAGAATACTGACTCTATACACGACTCCATGAGCTGAATCATGACAGGTGAACATTCCATGGTCCTCGACTTTTTCGGGCATCAGTTGAGCAATCTCTAGTGTGGTGCCATGCTGTCGTGGATGCAGTTCGTCGTCACACTCAACAACGTTTGTAACTTGGAACGTACACATGGTACGCAATTAACAAATGTTCGCTCTCAGGTCGAAATTAAAACGTGTTTCTCTCAATGGTTTATTTGTCATTTCTCTCCGGCATATCCTCACAAGTATTTTCACAAAGTTTCATTGTCCTACGATTAATCGATCGTGGAGTAGCGAAGGTCATTTAGAACCACACCGTACTAACAGCGACCATGAGGAGACTACAAGCAACTTTCCGAGAAGGGATTGTAGAAAAAGTGTACACGACTACGTATTCCGACAGTTTTATTTTCATCTTCGAGCATCCCAATGGGTTCCCGGTGCAGGTAAATAAGGCGTATTGACAGAGTGATAAAGAAACCACATTCCGACATGACTTTACCAAAATACATTCCATTGTATATCCGCAACTGCCTCGCCAATATTTGGACAAATGATGGATTAAGAGTAGCTTGATGGTAAACTGTGCGGTGAGAGAGAAACTTTTATGAATGTAAACCAAATTTGTTTTTCTACAGGAACATTAAACAACCATATAATTGTAAAAATGTTGCGTTCATAATGTGTGCAAGATGCCGAAGTAATTACTGCTTTCCGCGTTTTTACGATAAATTTCACCCCTACTTGTATAAACCACCAACTGTAAAACAATAAAAATATCTAATTTTACATACAATGTTCTCACGAACGCCTTAGATTCTCTTCCTAGAAATCTATTTACGAATGCCAGATTATACTTTGCCTTTCGTTTTCATGCCTTTTATGAAGATGTTATGAAAGACAATATATTAGGCAACTGCATATTAGCTTCTGTCTCGCTTTCTTCAGCCGACGTTCTTCTGATGATTTTACTGAAGTTTCGCCAGCACGAGTAGCTGGCATTGTCAAAGCTTCACCCTCCATTGCCGGTGGTGAACTGGAGCCGAGCTCGCGGCCGCAGACTATATGTACCTGGCGCTCCAGCGTCCGAGGGCTTCTCCGCGGTCATTTCCGTTGCGGTAGCAAGAGGAGAACCGCACCGGAAATGACCGCGGAGAAGCCCTCGGACGTTGGCGCGCCAGGTACATATAGTCTGCGGCCGCGAGCTCGGCTCCAGTTCACCACCGGCAATGGAGGGTGAAGCTTTGACAATGCCAGCCACTCGTGCTGGCGAAACGTCAGTAAAATCATCAGATGAACGTCGGCCGAAGAACCCGAGACAGAAGCCAGTAGGCAGTTTCTCAACAAGAAGAAAGACTTAACAATTTTAATATTTTGAGCATTATTTGGGTTTATTTGTAATCTAACATAAAAACTTACAGTTGAATAAAGTTTCAGCATAGGGAATTGATCCCACAATTCCTCCTTTACCTTTCCGTGCTCCTACCGTTGCGCCAACCGCTACGTGGCAGCTGTATTAACATCAATGGCTCATATCTCACCCGACCCACACCCTGACCATCTGTCTCTCTTCTGTCACTATTACTTCTGGCCAAGACCTGTGTGTACCATTCAATGTTGTCGGCCATCGATATTGATGATCCAGTCGTCGACCATCGCAAAGATCCTGCATGTCCTCACAGAACCGCAGAGCACCAATCAAAAGAGGAAATAGCCTCACCCCTCGAGAGTTGCGAGGAGCCGTTGCAGCACCGTGGCTTGATAAGCGGCCGCCTGGGACACGAGCGGAAGCTCTGCTTCCCCCACCTTCACGACAGATGACCTACTTCTGACTCCAATGGACAGTCGTTGTGACATGATGCTACCGCGCGTCTATCAGCCTCTAATTTCCCGAGTTTAAGTGGCGTCAGTGGCCATGTGTTGATAGTAACGGAAGTAGACAGTAGCGTGATTTCACGCAGCTCAGAGTTTCCACTGCTTCTTGTATTTTGATCTCAACATGTATTTATCGAAACCATTCCTTTTTACCCAACAGATTTGAGTCGTACCTAACAAATAGAAAGCAAAAAGTTGCTCTGAGTAGTTTAGACGTTGTACGAAAGCTAAAAATTTTAGTGATTGAGGAGATATCACAAAGAATGTCACACTGGGTCGAATGCTGGGGCCACACTTGTTCCTTATACCGAGTGATTGTTTCCACCGAGTACAAATCTAGGGACTGATCGTAATTCCACGTGTGAACATTCAACCACAGTCGTGGAGAGCGAGAAAGCTAAGGTATTTTTTGTTTACTTCCAACAACGTGTTCTGTATTTGTATTAATCATTTTATTGACTGTTTTCTTTGGTCACCTACGTGTTCAAAAACAGAACACAAGATACCATGTACTAGAACGAAATCGGTGATGACGAGTAGGCACGGTCGATCTCCATATAAGTGATGAGTTAGCCTAGAATATTATTACAGACTGTAAATATGAGGAATGTGTAAGGAGGTTGAGTCATGTATCTCCAAGACCAAAATTATAAGAAGAACAAAAGTAGCTGAATTAAATAGTTTGAGAAGGTTAGTAATATGTTTTTACCGATTCAATTTTTCATCAATATGTACACCTAAAGACTTGTAGCATTTTACCCTCTGTAATGACTCCTGTTTCTGTGCTTCAAGAATTCTTAGTATGGCTATTTGTTGATGAGAACTGAATGTAGTGTGTTTTCTCAAAACTTATAGATAGTCAATTTTCAGAGAACCACCTAACAATTCATCAGATTACCTTCCACTCGGAAAGTGGGTGCTCTCAACGACTGTTATGTGACCTATAAATTATACAGTGCAGCAATCAATCTTCCTTTTTTAGATTTTTAGTATTCCGAAATCTGGATTTGCGTAATAGAATAAAAAAAAAAAGGATCACCGATTGCTGCACTCCATAATTAATAAGTCACCTAACAATCCTTTCTGTTACCTTACTACTAACGCCATTTATTATAAAAATAGTATCGCCTGCCAAAAATACCAATTCCACATGTTAAATGTTAAGTGGAAGGACATGCACATATAAAGAGTGATTTTTTTCCACCGTGTACAAACTCTAGGGACTGATCGGTGAGAGGACACGGAACAAAAAAGGTCTAATTAACTTAAGTCCGGAAATGAATTTATTCAAACATACATTGTTACAGAGACGACAGTGTAACACACGCTGTACCATAAAGGAACGGTTACAGTATGTGTTGAAAGTAGTTTCCATGTGCCTCAAAGTATGCGTATACGCGGCGCAGCATGTTCTGTCTCACACGTTCACATCGGCCAGACTGCATCCGAACACTGCCAAAGGCAACATGAATTCGCTGCTCCAGTGTCTCCACATCCGGAATGGGCTCTGCACACACGATACTTTTAAGATGGCCCCATAACTAGAAATCTCACGGATTGAGACCCAATGAATCAGCAGGCCATGTTACTGGACCCGCTCGTCCGATCCATCGACCAGGGAAGAAACGATTGAGATATCTCCGGACGTTAACGGCGAAGTGGTTTGGAGCACCGTCATGTTGCACCCACATAACCCTCCGAATCATCAATGGCACTTCTTCCAGCAGGGGAGGCAAAGTTACCCGCAAGAAATGCTGGTAGTCGGCCTGTTAGGCGACGTCGAAGGAAGACTGGTCCGAAAATACGGTCGCCAATTATCCTGGCTCACACACTGCGGCTGCATCGATGCTCATGATTTTCTATAACCATACCGTGGGGGTTGTGCATACTATCCCACAGATGTTGTTATTGGATCTGAAGCTACCTCTCCTTGTGTAGGTGGCCTCATCTATGAATAGCATGAATGACACAAGTCCCGGAATCGTGGTTGCCTAGTGAAGAAACCAGTGACAAAACTGTTCCCGAAGTGGCCGGCACTAGAAAAACCTGCACATGCTGTACGTGATAACGGTAGCAACAATTGCCATGGAGAATGTTCCACACGGTCGTCTGGCTTACCCTGTACTGGCGGGCAAACTGCCTGGTACTGACACAGCGGTCATCTTCCACAGTGTTAATCACATTTTCCTCCAAGTCTGTTGTCAGAACATTTCGTGTACGTCCTTCGTGATATCCTGCTTCCTGAAACAAGAATGTATCAGACAAACGGCGAAACACTGTTGCAAACATTGAATGCTATGGTTGTTGTCTGCGGGGTAGGTCTCCTGATACAACCTTGTTGCACGCCGCCCGTTGCCTTATGCCTTTCCGTAAATAAACACCATGTCAAGAAGATCTCGATTCGAATACGGAACAATTGTTTACAACGCTCTGTCACATTCACTACACGGTGAGGCAGCAAGAAAAGTGAATCGGACACAACTTAACCAGTGGCTATGGCAGGAGGGGGCACTAAGCCATGACGTACGAGGAACAGTACCACCCTCCAGGAGGAAACCATACATACTGTAACTGTGGCTGCCAGGTACAGTGCGTATTAGACCGCGGTCTCTGTTACAGATGACAGGATACGGAATAAAACAGGTCTAATAAACTTACATCGGAATTGCGTGGTTTCCATGCTAGAGATCATTTATGCAGTCATACCTTGTTGCAATGACTGCATAAATGATCTCTAGCATGGAAACCACGCAATTCCGACGTAAGTATATTAGACCTGTTTTATTCCGTATCCTGTCATCGATGAGTCCTAGATTTGTACTCGGTGGAAACAATCACCCGGTATAAGGAACAAACGTTGCCCCAGCATTCGACTCAGTGTGACATTCTTTGTGATATCTCCACATTCACTAAAATTTTTTAGGTTTCGTACAAAGCCTAAATTATTCAGAGCAACTTTTTACTTTCTATGTGTTAAGTACGACTCAAATCTGTTGAGTAAAAAGGAATGGATTCGATAAAACCGAAGTTTTTCTAAGGGTGTGACGTGAAATTACAGAATCAAATGTCTTCAAAAGATCTAAAAGGACCTCCAATAGCTTATTAATTAAGGCTTTTAATATTTCGTGGGTGAATGTGTAAACAACATTCTCAGTTGGGTAACCCTTCTGGAATCCAAATTGTGATGTGTTAAGTAAATTGTTTCTATTTTAATTTGAGACAACTGTTGAGTAAATTGCTTTTACGATTACTTTGGGAAAAGATGCCAGTATGGATACTGGACGATAACTACTAAATTCTTTCCTGTCACCTTTCTCGCATAGAGGCTTAACAATTGAATATTTCATACGGTTTGAAAAAGTACCATGTGCTAAGTGATGCATTCTTTTCGAAGTTCGGGCAATACCATGTGAGTCTTTGTTCTTTTAGAATTTTTATAACTCTGTTAGTTTCAGTGAAAGATGTTGTTTCTTCTGATTGCTTAAAGTTTGTGGAATGACGTCTTTAGTAAACTCTGTCGCCACTACAACTGAATCATCTAATCCTAGTTTAGCTGATACAATTAGGAAATGATTGTTAAAAAAACTTGCAACTTGTGCATTGTCTGTCACAACAATGAAGTTCAGTGTAACTGTTATGATATCTTGCTCAATGACACGCTGTCCTGTCTCCTGTTTGAAACTATCTCTCACTGCAAGCGGTCTCCGATTCGTTTGGATGACGCCAAGAGAAGGGAGAATGTAGGAACACAAATAAGAAAGATATAAGAAGTAAAGGAAGTAGAGAGGTATACTGAGGCGACAAAAGTCATGAGATAGTGATATAAACCCACAGAGATGGTGGTAGTATCGCATACTGAAGGTACACTGCTGGCCATTAAAACTGCTACACCACGAAGATGACGTGCTACAGACGCGAAATTTAACCGACAGGAACAAGATGCTGTGATATGCAAATGATTAGCATTTCAGAGTATTCACACAAGGTTGGCGCCGGTGGCGACACCTACAACGTGCTGACATGAGGAAAATATTCAACCGATTTCTCATACACAAACAGCAGTTGACCGGCGTTGCCTGGTGAAACGTTGTTGTGATGCTTCGTGTAAGGAGAAGAAATGCGTACCATCACGTTTCCGACTTTGATAATGGTCGGATTGTAGCCTATCACGACTGCGGTTTATCGTATCGCGACATTGCTGCTCGCGTTGGTCGAGATCCAATGACTGTTAGCAGAATATGGAATCGGTGGGTTCAGGAGAGTAATACGGAAAGGCATCTTATCCGCATGGCTGTAACGGATCGTGCAGCATAGGTCTCGATCCCTGAGTCAACAGATGGGGACGTCGGTGACCATGGATGCGGTTACCCTTGACACTGCATTACAGACAGGAGCTCCTGCGATGGTGTACTCAAGGACGAACCTGGGTGCACGAATGGCAAACCTTCATTTTGTTGGATGAATCCAGGTTCTGTTTATAGCATCGTGATGGTCGCATCCGTGTTGAGCGACATTGTGATGAACGCACATTGGAAACGTGTATTCGTCATCGCCATACTAGCGTATCACTCGCCGTGATGGTATGTGGTGCCATTGGTTACACGTCTCAGGCACCTCTTTTTCGCATTGACCGCACTTTGAACAGTGGCCGTTACATTTCACTTGTGTTACGACCCGTGGATCCATCCCTCATTCGATCCCTGAGAAACGCTACATTTCAGCAGGATAATGCACGAACGCATGTTGCAGCCCCTGTACGGCCCTTTCTGGATAGAGAAAATGTTCGACTGCTGCCCTGGCCAGCAAATTCTCCGGGTCTCTGACCAATTGAAAACGTCTGGTCAGTGATGGCCGAGTAACTTGCTAATCACAATACGCCAGTCACTACTCTTGATGAACTGTGGTATCGTGTTGAAGCTGCATGGGCAGCTGTACCCGTACACGCCATCCAAGCTCTGTTTGATTCAATGAACAGGCGTATCAAGGCCGTTATTATGGCCAGAGGTGGTTTTTCTGGGCACTGATTTGTCAGGATCTATGCACCCAAATTGCGTGAAAATGAAATCAGATGCCAATTCTAGTATAATATATTAGTCCAATGAATATCCGTTTATCATATGCAATTCTTCTTGGTGTAGCTATTTTAATGGCCAGTAGTGTAAAAACCGACGTGATTACGGTCGCACGACGGGAATTAACAGACTTCGAAAGCGGAATGGTGGTTGGATCTAGCCGCATGGGACATTCCATTTCGGATATCCTTAGGGAAATTCAGTATTCTGAGATCCACAGTGTCAAGATTGTGCCGAGAACACTAAATTTCAGGTGTTACCTCTCACCACAGACAACAAAGTGGCCGACAGTATTCACTTAACGATTAAGAACAGCGGCGTTTGTGCAGAGGTGTCATTGCTAAACACAAGGAACACTGCGTGAAATAACCGCGTAAATCAGTGTGGAATGTATAAAGTACGTATCCATTAGTATAGTGCGGTGAAATTTGGCATTAATCGGCTACGGCAGCAGACGACCGACGTGAGTGCCTTTTCCAACAGCACGACATCAACTGCAGCTCCTCTCATCGGCAAGTGACCATATCGTTTGGACCCTAGACGTCTGAAAAACCGTGACCTGGTCATATGAGTACCGATTTCAATTGGTAAGGGCTGATGTAGCATTCGAGTGTGGTCCAGACTCCACGAAGACATCGATGTAAATTGTCAATAAGCCATTGTGCAAGCTGGTGATGGCTCCATAATGATGTGGGTTGTGTCTACATGGAACAGATTTGGTACTCTGGTCCAACTGAACCGTTCATTGGCTGGATATGCTTATATTCGGCTACGTGGAGGCAATTTGCAGCCATTCGTGTTATGGCAGCTTCTGCCAATGAATGTATTAGGATGACCAAATATAGCGGGAAGACACCAAATGTAGTGGACGGGTGCCAGGAGTTGCCGTATTAAAACTGGGCGAGAACTTTCCAAATGATTTATTGTTTTTTTTACTACACCTCGGTCCACGCCACAGGGTCCTGCAATGCTGAGGCAACCACCGCAGCAACCCAGCGCAATGGGCTGTGTCGAACCTGCCCTGCACACCAGCTGCAGAGTTCTGATTATGTCAGGATGGCTGCAACAGCAGCCGACTCAGCAGCCACTGTCCTCGTTGTTTCCACGCTACTCCACCGGGAGCCACAGGCTGGCCCCGCTGCTGCTTCTTCCTCACTGGCACAGCTGAGAACACTGCGGCAACGACTACCTGCTATCCGGCATCCGAATATGTGGCCCTAACCTTGGGAAGTCTCCAGCATGTGTCAGGAGCCGAGTCGGCTGCCCGCAGAGATCCAAAGAGTGGCCTACCCTGGATGGCTGTTGACTCCGCGTCGGCCTCACAAGCTCGAACCAACGACCCGCCATGGACTGGGATGCTGGCGCCCCATCTGTTGCTGCGTGTAGCCGGCGGTGTGACACTTCTCGCCGTCCAGGAGAGCTGCCACACTGAATGCATCTCGTTAGAAAATAGCACCTATTTATACTCGGCTGAGCGCCTCAGTTCGCTAACGCGCCGCGTCGTGTCAAGTACGCATCACATCTGGTTGCTCCAGTCCGCCCCTTCTTCCTGTAACTTGCGACATGAAAACCGCTGCGTTTACGCTTTTCAGCGGTTCGACAGCCCCTGTGGCCTCCATTCTGCTTTGCAACCGTTGGTATGCGCAATTCACTGGCTGTAATTTGTGCGCTCTGAAATGTTGCACTGAATCTAACTTCCCTATCTTAGTGGTGTCGCTACACATGGACTTCATGTTCCCAAACCACGATGGAGTTTTTATGGATCACTCTGCACCACATCAGAACATTCTGGACAATGCGAGCGAACGATTTCGTCACTCACATCCCTAGAAGCGGTTCTCATCGAACATTTAAGGGACATAATCAAGAGGTAACTTCGGGCACAAAACCCTGCACCGGCAACACTTGCGCAATTACGGGCGTCTATAGAGGCAGCATGGCTCAATATTTCTGAATGGGACTTCCAGCGATTGGTTGAGTCCATGCCACGTCGAGATTCTGCACTGCACTGGCAAAGGAAGGTTCGACACGATATTAGGAGATATCCCATGACCTTTGTCACCTCATTGTATATTCTGGAATGAGAACTGCGTATGCCACAATATTAAGCCGAGGACAGCCTCCATTGACGTTACACAATGAATAACATAACAAAAACAAATATTAAACAATTGATAGGTACGCAGAACCACGATCAAATTGGGGAGCGAATGTTGAACAATAACAAACGGAACGAAGTGAAAAAGGGGGACGTTCGTGTCATTGTTTTGCAGTCGGAGCACGAGATCTTCGACCTCACCAAACGAACGAAAAGTCTACAGTGCTGTGCGATGTTCAAAGTAATGAACAGCTAAGCTGCTATTCCTACATGGAGGTAAATTATTTTAGCGAGTAGCATCAATGAAAAGTGAGAAGGCTGCTTCTGATGGTTGATCTCGAAGATCCAACTCATTGGGAGAGGACGTGGCGATGGCCCGACCTTTTACGATCAGAACAGTGCTACACTCCAGTAGGCTCTCGACTGCAAAAATCTGAGGCATTCCCAACTAGATAGGTGGTCAAGTGGCGAGAATCCACCAGCTGAGATATAGTAAACTATAACGTCCGTTTCCCCTCAGACTTTTCCTATACTGGGTCAGTCCCAACCGTAGGAATGTCGGTTTCCCCTGTACCTACTCTCACGAGGAAAAAGACGCCCATTTAAACCTTAGGCCGTTTTTAACGGTTCCCACCAGTTTGAACGACTTATCAACTACTTTAAAAATGACCACTGCAGAAATCTATTCCAGATTTTGTTTCCTCCCTATTTATGGAATCATTATCATGAGGTTTCTTTTCTCTTGGAAATTTTGTTAATGGTTTAGGTTGGATTGAATTTTCAAATAAATATAAGTAAAATTTATAGTGTAATTAAGTGAAATTATCATTATGTCAGCTGGTTGTTCAACAACGGAGGTTTCTGATTTTTTCACCCAGTTGATTGCTTCTTAATACCTACACGACACTTTCGTTGCTTTCAGTCTCGTGTGGTAGTCCACGCGTGTGTCTTGCCACACAGTCCTGGGAAGATTCGCAACACTTCGTGTTACCCAAGGTATTTGGTACAACACATCAGAAATTTGTCCATTTATATGCAACGTTTCCAATCACAGGTATGAATGTTCCGTGTTTACCGCTCAGGTATTCAGATATTTGTTTCGTGTAGCACATGCTAATCAAGAATATCTTCATTGTTTTCCTTATATTCATATCTACAGACACTGTTGTGACCTTATAATCACTTATTTCAGGTTTTAATTTAGCTGAGTCGAAAGGTTGGGCATGTTTACAACCCGGAGATTTGAGACGTCACCTTCGCGAGTTCGTTATCTGATTAACCACTCAAGGTAATTGTCGGATAAATCGCTTAGAACAGTTCACACGGTTCCCTGTCCCTATGATCTTCTTAATCATTTGAGTCTGCTAGCCTATACTTGCTTAGTTGAACTCTCCCCTTGATACTACAACATGACCAAGAAGTTTACGCGGAGCCTTCTCCAAGTTTTCACTCAGCGACGTACCTTACTTTCCGTCTCCGAGCAAGAACACCTAAACTCGCTTCTCACAAAACTCTACATCTTTAATAGCATTAAAGTAGGCCTTTCACTGTGCAAGGAAATTCCGCAATAACTAATGTTCAGATAAAAAATTTCGGAGGCAATACTTTTCAGCACAGCCCTGTAGTGCAGTGTTAACCAGAAGCAGTGTAGCAGTTATGCTTAGTTTGAAAATAGCAACTGCTTGGAGTAGTATCATATTCTTGTTGTATATATTTACATACACTGACGATAAAAAATTGCAAAACCAAAACATAACTAATGTAACGTAATGAAAGTTCGAGGATACGTTTGCCTAGCTAACATATTTGAGTGATTAACGTTGATACACTGACGATAAAAAATTGCAAAACCAAAACATAACTAATGTAACGTAATGAAAGTTCGAGGATACGTTTGCCTAGCTAACATATTTGAGTGATTAACGTTGATACACTGACGTTAAAAAATTGCAAAACCAAAACATAACTAATGTAACGTAATGAAAGTTCGAGGATACGTTTGCCTAGCTAACATATTTCAGTGATTAACGTCGCAAGAGCACAGGTTAACGTATGTGCAAGATAAACCATTGCTTATATGAAATACTGGTACATTAACAACTGGTGTAACAACCAGAATGTTGTCTCCAAGCATGCAAACGTTCATACATTGTGTTGTACTGGCGCCAGTTGTCAGTTTGTGATATGGAATTCCATGCATGTGGCACTTTGTCGGTCAATACAGGGACAGTTAATGCTGTTTGTGAATAATGCTGGAGTTGGGATGTCTCATTTGTGCTTGATTGGAGGCAGATATGTGGTGGAGCAGACCAAGGCTAACACTTCAGTACACTGTAGAGCGTGGTGGGCTACAACTACGGTATATGGGAAACTGTTATCCTCTTGGAAAACACCCCCTGGAATGCTGCTCATGAGTGGCAGGACAACAGAAGGAATCACCGGATTGATGTATAGTTTTGCAGTGAGGGTGGGAGGGACAACCACGAGAGTTTTCCTGCTGTCATACAAAATCGCGATCCAGACAATAATTACAGGTGTAGGTCCCGTGTGTCTACCACGCAGAAAGGTTGGTTACAGGCCCTCAACTGACCTCCTTCTTACCAACACACGGCCATCGCAGGAACCGAGACACAAGCGACTTTCATTCGAAAACAAAGTATACCTCACGCTGCTGTCCAACGAGCTCTCGCTAGACACCGATGAAGTGTCAAATGACGGAGGTCTTAAGTTAGTTCAATGCACGTTACAGGGCTTCTGGTTCGGCCTGTCCCTGAAGTAACTAATTTCTAACAGTTCGTTGTGTCACTGGATGCCAACTGCTGCTCAAATTGCTAATTCAAATACGCCAGAGCTATACACGGAATACGATGGTCTTCCCTCTCGGTAGTACCACGTGCCCTTCCGGAGCCCGGTCTTCTTGCTGCCGTACATTCTCGTGACCACCACTGCCAGCATTCCAGTACACTGACTATAGTCCTCCCAAGTCTTTCTGCAATATGGCAGGAGGAACATTCAGCTTCTCTTAGCTCTATTACACAACATCGTTCAAACTGTGTGTGGTGTTGATAAAGAGGTCTTCTTCATCTGAAAGGCATTCTTGACTAACATCAGCTCACCATTTCCAATCTCAAAGGTCACTAACGCTCACGACAGTTATAGCTTGTATTTAAAGCAAACCTGATTTCCATCCACATAGTGGCGCCACTGGTGCCACACTTACGCGACATGCACGAAATATTTTTAGCTTCATTGTAGATATAAGATGAGTAGGTGGCGCGTCTGTTGTGTACGGATGCAGGTGTAATTGAGCGCTCTTCGGATAGAGCTAGAAGTGCTAATGACCAGGGTCGACAGGGTTAAGGCTGCAGCTCTGGACTGTACTGGCTTTCACATACCTGAGATGATTGCTTTGGTACCTTTGGCGCCCTTTGCGTTGTCTAGGATCCACAAAGTAGCTGTGTGTTGAACTTTGTTCGTCTTTGGAATCCGACACTCATCTTTGTGTGAATGTCGAACAGTGTCAGCAGCGCGACCTCTGACCGAAAGTGCGTACTGATCGCACGGTTGTACATTGTCCCTTAAAAACTGGTCTGAAAGTACATCTGAGCCAGAGGAGAGCACCTCGTCTGTTCAGACTGGGGCAGAGCTTTCTGAAATTGATCCGATCTTTCTGAAAGGTCACGTCAAGGTAGAGAAAGAGTTTACTAATCACTCGGAGCTCCGAAGTTAGGCGGGTGGTGGAGCATTCAGGACAACAGCGTGCAAATCGGAAAGGATGGCAGTGACCACTCTGTTTCCTAATCAAATGGTTCAAATGGCTCTGAGCACTATGGGACTTAACATCTGTGGTCATCAGTCCCCTAGAACTTAGAACTACTAAAACCTAACTAACCTAAGGACATCACACACATCCATGCCAGAGGCATGATTCGAACCTGCGACCGTAGCAGTCTCGCGGTTCCAGACTGAAGCGCCTTTAACCGCACGCTACACCGGCCGGCCTTTCCTAATCGGTCTCGTCCGTGATGTGGAGAAGGCTCTGCCGGCTGTTAATCCTGGCTCTTGTTGGCACTAACGATGCCTCCCCCCTGTGTTCAGAGGCTGTCCTCGATTCCTACAGGCGGCTTTTTGCAATGGTGGTAAGCTCACGCCTGGGTGCGAAGCAGAGGTAATGTTTTGCAGTGTCTTTCTCAGAACCGGTCGCGGTCATCTGGTTTGCAATCTTGTGGAAGGCTTAGATCATAGGCTCAGACGATTCTTTCATGATACTGGATGCAAATATCTCGACCTCCACTATCAGCTGTAGGAGTGCAACCCTCTTTATTGGCACGTTGTGACCAACAAACACGAAGCGGCTAAATGTGTGGCACATGTACGTGTACCGTGTTGATATGCTACTTTGGGATAGAGAAATACTTCCACAGATCCACTAGGGTACATTCTGATTTCAGACACGGAATGAAATCAACACATTAAATAATGAGAGTAGCATTTACCAAGGCAGATCGAAGAAAGACTACGTTGTACAGTAGGCCTATTGGTTAACAGCACAAGGATCTACATCTACATCACTACACGACATTTCATACTTAATTGCCTGACAGTGGGTTCGCCGCACCACTTCCACTCCTGAACAGCGCGCGGGACAAACGAACACTTCAGTTTTTCCGTGTGAGCTTTGATTTCCCTTACTTTGTTACAATGATCATTTCTCTCTATGTAAGTGGGTGTCAACAAAATATTTTCGCATTCGGAGGAGAATGATAGAGACTGAACTTTCGTGAAAAAGGAGTTCGCTGCAACAAAAATAACTGTCTACATCTACACCCACATACATTTTCCGCAAGCCACTGTGCGGCCTGTGGGGTACCCTGTACAACTAGTAGTCATTTCATTTCCTGTTCCACTAATAAATAGAGCGAGGGGAAAACTACTGTCTACATGCCCCGTATGAACAATTATTTCTCTCATCCTATGTAGGTAGTCCTTACGCTAAATATATGCTGGTGAGAGTAGAAAGGTTCTGCAATTAGCTTCAACTGCTGGTTATCTATATTTTCTCAATTGTGTTCCTGGAAAAGGACGTTACCTTCCCTCCAGGTATTTCCATTTCACTTCCCGAAGCATCTCAGTAATACTTGCTTGTTGTTCGAAGTTCCCGGTAACAGATCTAGAAGCCAGCATCTGAACTGCTTCGATGTCTTTCTCCAATCCGACCTGGTGAGGATCCCAAACACTCGAGCAGCATTCAAGAACAGGTCGAATTAGCGTCCTATGTGGGGTTCTCTTTTGATTCAATGATTGCGGTCTCAACCCGCGCGTCATATCTGTGACACTCTCTCACCTACTTCGCGATAATACATAACGGAGTCCCATTTTTGAACGTTTTCGATGTCCTACTTCAATCCATACGAAATAGCAGTCCTCTAGGAGAGGACGGACAAAAATGGTGTAGGTAGTTTTTTATGACTTCTAGTATCTTCTTGTAGTATTACTCTTACAAACAGTAATAATACCCTCAAAGCTGGCTGAAACCAGACGTTAATAGCAGTGACGTTTAAATTACATTGCTTGATGCATGTTTATGATCGTAAATAAAAGAAAAATACGTTGTGAGTTAAGTACAGGTTTCAAATGCGTAATAATCTGGGTGAAGATGACTCCTAAAGGCGACTCAAACAAAGGAATTGGGTGCTTTTCTAGACTGCTTACCTCAGGAGCAGTAGTGGCGGAACACATAATGGGGTCATGTTTGTGTCCGTGATACTTGTCGACTTGATCTCTCTATCTGGTATATCAAAGACTGCACTAAGACCTTGTTCATTACGACCTTTAAATACCAAATTGTGTAATTTTCTTTTTTAGGACATTTGTAGTAAGGGCTTATTGGAGCAAACTTCTGAGGTCATCGGACCCTACGCTTACACACTACTTAGTCTAACTTAAACTAACTTACGCTAAGGACGATAAACACAACCCTGCCCGAGGGAGGACTCTAACCTCCGAAGGGGGAAGCCGCGCGGTCCGTGACAAGACGCCCTAGACCGCTAGGCTACGCCGCGTGGCCTGTGTATTTTTGGTCGTCGATGCAAGCGGAGAATATAGAGCATCAGTATGGGAGATGCTTTTTCACTCCAAACAGGCAGAAGTCTCTTCAAATGACACTGACAGGATTGTCACAGCAAATCCGTGGCTTCGCATGTTCTCCAAATTTGCGTCCACAGCTCCACCAGATATCAAACGGAAAGTAGCCGGTGACATAGACACGAAGAAACAGAAAACCGATCCACGGCACTTAACGATTAACCACCGAACAGTTCCAACGTAACCTATCTTAAGGAAGAGCATTTTCCAACGGACAGTGCCGTAAGGCACGTATCCTTGTTACTGAACTCTCTGCTAATTACAAATCTTCATCCTAAAAAGGAAATCACTCAAGAGCAGCAGATACGGTATGTTACATGGAGGGTACTGAATAGATCAAGAACTGGAGCTGAACAATATAAAGCAAACCTAATTAAATGGGGCTACTTTGAAGATGACCAGTGTGAATGTGGAGTAAGTCTTCAGTTTGATACTGATGAAGCAGTGCAAGCAGAGGTGAGGTTGTGGCTCTGTCATCAAAGTCAAACTTTCTACAGTGATGGTAATAACAGACTGGTCGCTCGTTGGGAGAAATCTGTTGGTCCCAAGGGTAATTACATTGAGAAATAAGTACGTAGATATGAAGTATAAAGTGTTCACATAAAAAATTTTTAGACATTACTTTTCAACATGCCCTCGCACAAAGTAACCTCATGCGACTGTAATGCTAGATTATAGACAAAATTATAGAAGTTGTTAATGGATACAAGTCACACAGTTAAATATAGAGGCACTATGGCACTTATCTCAGAAGAACGTGAGAAGACTGTCAAACGTAAGTGGAAACGCAAACTGCTAGTACTGCTGACGCGTGCGTTCGACTCCGCGTCTGCCGTTCCTCTCTTACACAGGCAATCTTAGCTAAGCTGATAACCTAAGATATATCCTGGACCATATACCAGGTGTACCGGTATGAAATGAGCGTTAAGATACAAATGTGTCGATAGGGAATATTTGTTGTGAATGAGCCTAAATTTTTTTTTGTTTGGTTGGTATGACATCTGTCAAAGATATTTAGTATACATCAAGTCATGGAACAAACAACATCATATGATTTCATCGTGTTAACAATGTCGAATTTTGTACCAGAAAGTGACGATTTGCGGAAAGCGTTAGTTTTTTGTTTTCATTTCAAAAAAGTGCTGCAGAGTCGCATCGAATGCTTGTCGAAGCATATGGTGATCATGCTCCATCAGAAGCAACGTGCAAAAGATGGTTTCAACGGTTCAGAAATAATGATTTTGATGTAAGAAATGAAGAACGTGGAAGACCACCAAAAAAGTTCTAAGATGCCGAATTGCAAGCAATATTGGATGAAGATGATACTTTGAGTCAGAATCAAATGGCAGCAATGCTAAATGTTGCACAACAAACAATTTATGACCGTTTGAAAGCTATGGGAAAGACCCAAAAGTGTGGAAAATGGGTGCCACATGAATTGAATGAAAGACAGATGGAAAACCGAAAAACCATTTGTAAAATTTTGCTTCAAAGACATGAAAGACAATCAATTTTGCATCGAACTGATACTGGCGATGAAAAATGGATTTATTTTAAGAATCCTAAACGGGAAACATCATGGGTTAATCCGGGACAACCATCAACATCGATTGCAAAACCAGATCGATTCGGCAAGAAGACAATGCTCTGTGTTTGGTGGGATCAGAAAGGTGTGGTGTATCATGAGCTTCTAAAACCCGGTGAAACTGTAAATAAAAATCGCTACAGACAACAAATGAACAATTTGAACTATGTATTGATCGAAAAAAGACGAGAATGGGCCAGAAGACATGGCAAAGTAATTTTTTTACACGACAATGCACCTGCACACAAAGCAAAACTGGTTCAGGATACAATCAAAACACTTGGCTGAGAGCTGCTACCCCACCCGCCGTATTCACCAGACTTCGTCATTTCCGGCCACCATTTGTTTTCATCAATGGGACACGCATTGGCTGAGGAACACTTCGATTCCTACGAAGAAGTCGAAAATTGGGTGTCTGATTGGTTTGCTTCAAAAGACGAACATTTCTATTGGCGTGGTGTCCACAAATTGCCAGAAAAGTGGTAAAAATGTATAGAAATCAATGGCCAGTACTTTGAATAAAATATTTTTACTTTTCAATTCAAAATTAGTGTTTAATTTTCACAAAAAAACGCTCATTTCATACCGGTACGCCTGGTAACATATCCTAATTATGTCTTCGCCCAAATGAATCGTGGGAAAGTCTTCATTAAACGCCTCGTAGTCTCATTTTTGAACGGTTCTAATTAGAGAGACTTTTTCTAACGTAAATACAGTGATGCATGGCTTTAGTACCATAATCGTAAAGGAGACCAATTCGACTGTGTTTCACTCTCCAAAATCGTAATAGTAGTTTCAGAATAACTATAAAATCTAGGATTTAAGCTTTATAAGATTTTTACGTTAAATCAATTGCTGTCTTACGTAGAAGTTCGTTTTGTTTTACGAGTTTGGTTCTTATTTTCTGACAGCGGCTATCGAGACAAATCCAATGATATGTAACAGTAAAGTCTTCGAAGGTCAACGGAGGTCAAAAAGGTGGCATGAATGTCCATTTACAGAACATGTTCGAAGTGATGACCATTGGTATCAATGCTGTGCTGCAATCTTCTTATTGTGGATTAAGTGGTATTCCTTATCATTTCGGCACTTATCGAAGTACATGCTCTGACAATTCTCTCCCGTATATCGTGCAATTGGTAAACATTCGCCGAATACGGTGTATCCATCAAACGTGCCATTGACATGTAAACACCATTCGACGGTTTCGCAATACAACACTAATAGGAACGGTGAGACTAGTATCGTCGAATCAAGAGATTGTGATTGATCTATTCCTTCGAAGAACAAGTCAATTGCTTCTCATTAATGGGGAGTGCCAACGAAATTCAGTGAGAGCTAGAGACTTATACGCAGAAAGATATCCTCAACGTACTCACCCTACACGTCGTACATTTAAATATGTGTATGATAAACTGAGAACAACTGGATCTTTAACGCATCGAAAACTTATCCGGCAAAGGAAAGTTATTAACGAGGAAACGGAAACTGGTACTCTGGCCACTGTGGTTCGAGCTCCTAGTTAGTTCACGTCAAATTTAAAGGGAATCTGGCATCAGCCAGAATAGTATTGTTCATGTTCTACATCGCCAAATAATTAACAGGTACGGATTGTATGCGTCGCATTGAATTCTGCCAATGGCTCAACTTCAGACTCAGAGGGAGGACACATTTATTAATTTCATTCTATTTACTGACGAGGCTACATTCACCAACCATGGAAATATTAATCTGCATATCATGCATTATTGGGCAGCTGAAAATCCATGTTGTCTGCGGCAAGTTGCACACCAAAAACCGTGGTCAGTGAATATATGGTGTGGAATTCTGGAGGACGGAATAATAGGCCCGTATTTCACCGAAGGAAATGTTAATGGTAGGAAGTACACGACATTCCTGTAGGAAACATTAGGTCTGTAATTAGAAGAAATACCTTTAGGAACAAGGAACTGAATGTGGTATCAACAGGATGGGTGTCCGGCACATTTTTCGCTGATGGCTAGAAATAAATTTCAAAGACAATGCCCAGATCGTTGGATAGGACGTGGAGGAAATGTGTGGATGTTTTCTTGTGGGATTAGTAAAAGACATTGTTTATAAAGCCGTTCTAACTACACCTGAAGATATGTGAGAGAGAACTGTCAGAGCATGTGCTTCGATAAGTGCCGATGTAATAAGTAATAATACTCAATCCATGATTAGAAGATTACGGCACTGCACTGATACCAATGGTCATCACATGGAACACCTTCTGTAAATGGACGTTCATACCACCTTCGTGACTTTCGTTGACCTTCAGAGATCTTACTGTTACGCATCATTTGATTCGTCTCGATAGCCGCTATCAGAAAATAAGGACCAAACTATAGCGTCCCGTCAAAAAAGAAACGAAGTTGACCTTCATATCTCTGAAGCGACCACACATAGCAACAAAACCCCAACGTCATGTTATGGCCCCCTTTGTCATATCAAACTTTTGTCCCACAAAATTTTCAAAAAAACGGCTCTGAGCACAATGGGACACAACTTCTGAGGTCATCAGTTCCCCATGACTTAGAACTACTTAAACCTAAATAACCTAAGGACATCAAACACATCCATGCCCGGGGCAGGATTCGAACCTACGACCGTAGCGGTCACGCGGTTCCAGACTGAAGCGCCTAGAACCGTTCGACCACACGGCCAGCCCACAAACGTTTCAGCTCCTATCATACTTTCGGAGTTATTCTTGGTGGCAATAGTTAGTGACTCACCCTGTATATCTTTAGTCTTCATTTCTTCATATTTACTACGCGACATAATGACACTAGCCACGAACACATTTCTCCCTACGAGAGATGTGTTTCTTGATACCTTCAATGCAGATTGTTTGAAATTTTTGACGGAACCACAACCTTACCTCTGCTTATACCGCTTTATCACTATCAAACTCGGAGGGGTTCTTTAAGTTATGGAAAGTGATGAAAATGGTATGGGGCGAAATGGCGATTGTATGGAGGATGATCTGCAACTTTGACCCCAGGTGTAGGACGGTTGCGTATGTCTCTGCGCTCGCGTGTGGTCTATCATTGTTATTCTGAATCAGAGGGTGTTCCATGTGTGGCCTAGCTCTTAGAATTTGAAACTCGATTGCAGCACGCTGTTTCTAACGCACCGACATAGTTACGTTACATACCGCCTTGTTACACGCTAGCGGAAGAGGGCTGCCAGTATGTCAGTATGTAGACATGAAGCATAAAGATGTAGAATGTTAATAAAATTAGTTTTACTTCAACAGCTTTAAGAGTTTTCAAACGAAACAATTCGGAGGTATTACTTTTCAACACGCCCTCGCACATTTCTGCAAACCTGTCTCACGTTCTTTGGTAGATCCTTTCCATTCAAAACTTGTAGGCAGACATATAGTATCAAGAAACCACCGATCTGTATAATTAATAGCCTTAGCATGTGATGTAGGAGAAAACTAGAGCTCTATCATAATACGGAAGACAGTTAGAGCATGGCAATAGAATATCTGTACAGGCGGTATTGTTAAATATTAGTATTACACCAAGAGAGTAAGTAGCTCTCACCATAAAATTTGACCTATGTGGTCAGTTGTGAAACAGGTGTCAGGGCAGATATTGGTTGCTCAACATATTTCAGCTGTCTTGTATGACAATTAAACTGTTAGTGATCTACCAGAGCTGTGCGAAATATATAACAATTACGTCAGCAGCCTCCAAGTTCATTCTAAGTTATGTTGGTAAAGGTGGAAAATTGCCGCGAGCTGTGGTGCAGGGTATAGCTGGCGTGCGGTGGTTCACCTGATCACGTCTGACAAACAGCAGTTGTTAGTTATTTAGTATCTTTTCAAGAGAGCTTTAGTAGTATGTTATTTTTTCACTGTATGCCATGTCAACAACCGCTGCGTCGACATCCCCCAGTAAACAGCCAGCCTTCCAGCTGTGCGTGTACACCGTCGGGCGGTACGCTACGTACACTACTGGCCATTGACGGGTATTCGTTGGAAAAATATATTATACTAGAACTGACATGAGATTACATTTTCACGCAATTTGGGTGCATAGATCCTGAGAAATCAGTACCCAGAACAACCACATCTGGCCGTAATAACGGCCTTGATACGCCTGGGCATTGAGTCAAACAGATCTTGGACAGTGGGTACAGGTACAGCTGCCCATGCAGCTTCAACACGATACCACAGTTCATCAAGAGTAGTGACTGGCGTATTGTGACGAGCCAGTTGCTCGGCCACCATTGTTCAGACGTTTTCAGTTAGTGAGAGATCTGGAGCAGTTGAACATTTTCTCTATACACAAAGGCCCGTACAGGACCAGCAGCATGCGGTCGTGCATTATCCTGCTGAAATGTAGGGTTTCACAGGGATCAAATGAAGGGTAGAGCCACGGGTCGTAACACATCTGAAATGTAACGGCCACAGTTCAAAGTGCCGTCAATGCGAACAAGAGGTGACCGAGACGTGTAACCAATGGCACCCCATACCATCACGACGGGTGATACGCCAGTATGGCGATGAGGAATACACGCATCCAAAGTGCGTTCACCGCGATGTCGCCAAACACGGATGCGACCATCATGATGCTGTAAACAGAACCTTGATTCATCCAAAAAAATGACGTTTTGCCATTCTTGCACCCAGGTTCGTCGTTGAGTACACCATCGCAGGCGCTCCTGTCTGTGATGCAGCGTCAAGGGTAACCGCAGACATGGTCTCCGAGCTGATAGTCCATGCTGCTTCAAACGTCGTCGAACTGTTCGTGCAGGTGGTTGTTGTCTTGCAAATGTCCCCATCTGTTGACTGAGGGATCGAGACGTGGCTGCACGATCCGTTACAGCCATGCGGATAAGATGCCTGTCATCTCGACTGCTAGTGATACCAGGGCGTTGGGATCCAGCACGGCGTTCCGTATTACCTTCCTGAATCCACTGATTCCATAATCTGCTAACAGTCGTTGGATCTCGGCCAACGCGAGCAGCAATGTCGTGATACGATAAACCGCAATCGCGATAGGCTACAATCCGACCTTTATCAAAGTCGGAAACGTGATAGTACTCATTATTCCTCCTTACACGAGGCATCACAACAACGTTACACCAGGCAACGCCAGGCTACTGCTGTTTGTGTATGAGAAATCCGTTGGAAACTTTCCTCATGTCAGCACGTTGTAGGTGTCGCCACCGGCGCCAACCTTATGTGAATGCCCTGAAAAGCTAATCATTTGCGTATCACAACATCTTCCTGTCGGTTAAATTTCGAGTCTGTAGCAAGTCATCTTCGTGGTGTAGCAGTTTTAATAGCCAGTAATGCTTAACGTTCTGAGGCTGAGACAACGTGGGACAACGTCAGGCTGTTGCCCTAGAGAAGGAAGCCCATATCGAATAGTTCATGCCTAACGGAATAATAAAATTTGGTACGGTCACCGATGAGATCTAAACCTAACACTGTTTGGTGGAGACAACATGAACCTGAAAACACACCTTGGCTGCAGTTAGGCAAAGTCGTCGCCCACAAGAATTCGAATAGTACATAGATTCGAATTCTGTACATTCAGCAGAGTGAGGGATTCCAAAAAACGCAGTATGTCAGCTGCACATCAGGTATACGTCAGTGTTTTCCAGAGACGTTGGCCAAAACCGGACGAAATACAACAAAGGGGATGACATGGAATTTTTTGAGAAATGTGTAGAGAGTCCAGCGTCACGGTGAAACAACACAGTGGGTGTATACAGAATGTTCTGGTGTGTCACTATGTGAATTCTAACATGACAGAAAACGACATAACCTCACACCTGATAAAAGTAGTCGCAGGACATGCACGTACCAAACTTTTCTGGTAAAGGATGTAACAATGGCACAAGAATTCATCAAATGGTGCCAAAGAATGGATAAACGGGAAGAAAAGAAGAAAAAAACGAGAGTTGGAGAGATGAAGTATGGCCGACTACCGAATGTATTCTTTACGGCAGTCGTGAGAGACCACCGTGAGCTCCCCGATCTCATACGCCTGATTTTAAAGGATGAGTACAGCAGTATATGGCAGCCAGAAATGTCGGATCGAGTACACAACAGGTAAAAGTCTTCAATGCGATCCGATACTATAGGCGGTAATAGAGAATTTTGAGGAAGTAGTGTGTCAATTTTTAACACCAGTATCAACCACCAGCCGAACATGGTAAGAAGAATGGACTCGGCTGACTCAGACTTGCGCCACTGCTATCGGACGGCAGCCCAGCACCCGACCAACAGAGGTTCAACCAACTTCTACACCAAGTAGAAAGTCGCTCAGAATATCTACATCTACGTAATTACTCTGCTATTCACGATAAAGTGCCTGCAGGGGGTTCAATGCACCAACCTCAATCTGTCTCTCTACCGTTCCACTCTCAAAAGGCGGGCGCCGGCCGCGCTAGGCGCTTCAGTCCGGAACCGCGCTGTTGCTACTGTCGCAGGTTCGAATCCTGCGTCGGGCATGGATGTGTGTGATGTCTTTAGGTTAGTTAGGTTTAAGTAGTTTAAAGTCTAGGGGAGTGCTGACCTCAGATGTTAGGTCCCATAGAGCTCTGAGCCATTTAAACCAAAGCAAAAGGCGCGCGGGAGAAACCAGCACTTAAATTTTTCTGTGCGAGCCCTGATTTCTCTTATTTTATCGTGATGATCATTTTCTCCCATGTAGGTGGGTGTCAACAGAATTTTTTCGCAATTGGAGGAGAAAACTGGTGACTGATATTTCATGAGAAGTTGCCGTCACAAAGAAAAACCCCTTTGTTTTAATGGCTGCCACACCAATTCACGTATCACATCTGTCCGTATCACATCTCCCGTATTTCGCGATAATACAAAACGAGCTGCCATTCTATGAACTTTTTCGATGTCATCCGTCAGTCCCCCCTGATGCGGATCCCACACTGCACAGGAGTACTCCAGAATAGGGCGGTCAAGCATGGTGTAGATAGTCTCTTTAGTAGTAAATGTTCTGTCAGTGAATCTATGAGATAATTGCAGTTCATGTTATTTATAATTGTAAGTATTTAGTTGAATTTACAGCCTTCAAATAGGGGTGCCTTACGGCGTGTTCGAAAATTTAAAGGCATTTTTTTAGTACTCAAGTGAATAACCTCACACGTTTCTTTATTCAGGGTCAACTGCCACTTTTCACTCCACACAGATATCTTATCTAAATCATTTTGCAATTCGTTTTGATCATTTGATTTTTTTGCAAGACGGTATATGACGGCATCGTCTGCAAACAATCTAAGAGGGCTACTCACATTGTCTCCTATGTCGCTAATATAGATCAGGAGCGACAGAAGGCCTATAACGGTGTCGAAAGCCATCTGGAAATCTAAAAATACGGAATCGATTTGACATCCCCTGTAGATATCATTCATTACTTCATGAGTATAAAGAGCTAGTTGTCTTTCACAAGAATGATATTTTCTGAATCCGTGTGAATCCGTGCTGACTATGCGTCAATAAATCGTTTTCTTCGATGTACTTCATAATGTGAGAATACAGTATATGTTCCAAAACCCTACTGCAAATCGACGTTAGTTATATGGGGCGTGTAATTCACCGGATTACTCCTATTTCTCTTTTTCGATATTGGTGTGACCCGTGCAATTTTCCAGTCTTTAGGTACGGATCTTTCTCTGAGCGAGCGGTCGTATATAATTGCTAAATACTGACCAATTGTATGGGCTTACTCTGAAAGGAACCTGACTGGCATACAATCGTAACCGGAGGCCGTGCCTTTATTAAGTGATTTAAGTTGCTTTGCCACACCGAAGATATCTACTTCTATGTTTCTCATCTTGGCAGTTGTTCTGGATTGGAATTCAGGAATATTTACTTCTTCTTCTTCTTTGGTGAAGGAGTTTCGGAAAACCGTTAATAACTCTGCTTTAGTGCCACTGTCATCAGTGACTTCACCGTCGTTATCGCGACATGAAGGTATTGATGGCTTCTTGCCACTGATTTTCTTTATGTATGACCAGAGTCTCTTTGGGTTTTCTGCCAGATTCCGAGACAGAGTTTCGTTGTGGAAATTATTGAGAGCCTCTAGCATTGAAGTAGGTGCTATATTTTGAACTTCTGAAAAACTTTGCCAATCTTGGCGATTTTGCGTTCTTTTAAATTTGGCATGCTTTTTTCGTTGCCTCTGCATCAGGGATATGACCTGTTTCGTGCACCATGGGAGATCAGTATCATCACTTATTTATTTATGTAGTAGGCTATATGTTTCTCATTTCCCGTCGATACTATCTCTTTGAAATCATTCCACATCTTTTCTACTCTTACATGATCAAATCAGAAGGAGTCAAGACCGTCTCTTAAAAAGGCGTTAGGAGCATTTTTATCAGCTTTTTAAATAGATATATTTTGCGTTTCTTCTTGATAGGTGTAGGTGTTGCGGTATTCAGCCTAGCAGCAACTGCCTTGTGGCCGCTAATACCTGTATTCGTCACGATAGTCCCTATTTGTCCAGGATTATTTGCTGCTAAGAGATAAGGTATGCTTCCGCAACCATTTACGCTTCTAGTGAATTCATGAACTAATTGTTCAAAATAATTTTCTGAGAAAGCGTTCAGTACAATTTCTGATGACGTTTCATGCTTGCCGCCGGCTTTAAACGTATATTTTTTCCAGCGTATCGAGTGTAGATTGAAGTCACCACCGACTGTAATTGTATAAGTGGGGTACTTATTAGAGATGAGATTCAAGGTTTCTTTGAACTGTTCATCAACTATATCTACTTCGTCAGGGGGTCGGTAAAACGACCCAATTATTAGTTTAGTCCGATTGTCAAGTACAACCTTTACCCATACTGTTTCGCAGGAAATCAACTTGAATTTCACTGCAAGGTAAACTAATTCTGACAGCAATAAATACTCCACCACCAACTGTTCTTAATCTATCTTTTCTGAATACTGTTAGTCTACTTGAAAAAAATTCAGCTGAACTTATTTCCGGCTTTAACCAGCTTTCTGTACCTGTAACTATTTGAACTTCAGTGCTTTTTATAAGGGCTTGGAGTTCTGGCTCTTTCTCAACACAGCTACGACAATTTTCAACTACAATACCGATTGTTTGTACAACTACCTTACTGTGCTTTACCTGCCCCCTTTTAGACGGACGCCCTTTCTGTGGTTTCCTGAGACCATCTAACGTAAAAAACCACCCACTCTCTTCCACACAGCCCCCGCTACCCGAGTAGCAGCTTCCTGTATGTAGTTGACTCCTGACCTATTAAGTGGAACCCGGAAACCCACCACCCGATGGCGGATGTCGATGAATATGCAGCCTACACGGTCACAGAACCGCGTGAGCCTCTGATTCAGACCCTCCACTCGGCTCTGCACCGAAGGACTATAGTCGGTTCTATCGAGGATGCTGCAGATGGTGAGCTCCGCCTTAATATCGCAAGCAAGCCTGGCAGTCCTTACCATTTCCGCTAGCTGCCCGAAACCAGAGAGAATGTCCTCCGATCCAGAGCGACACACGTCATTGGTACCGACATAAGCCACCAACTGCAGAATAGACATTAGGAGGACAGAGAACAAGAGCAGGTGTGTTTCCTCTGTGAACGTCCCGGCCTTTCAGTATACTACTGAAGATATAAGAAGGTGAGCTTTGGACGACTGATACGCCCGCAGAAGGCAACCACAAAAATTATATATATTCGTTTCAGCCAACTGCAGACGATTATAGTCGCACTGTGAGACGAAGCCCATCGTCGTATCCTGGATGACGTCGCTCCCGAACACACGGCACCGTTCCTCGTAGGCTTACAGATACACCAGACGCTAGACTAGCCACCAACTTCTATATCTACATCTACATCCATACTCCGCTAGCCACCTGACGGTGTGTGGCGGAGGGTACCCTGAGTACTCCTATTCCAGTCTCGTATTGTTCGTGGAAAGAAAGATTGTCAGTATGCCTCTGCGTGGGCTCTAATCTCTCTGATTTAGGCCTCATGGTCTCTTCACGAGTTATACGTAGAAGGGAGCAATATACTGCTTGACTCCTCGGTAAAGGTATGTTCTCGAAAGTTCAACAAAAGCCCGTACCGAGCTACTGGGCATCTCTCTTGCAGAGTCTCCCACTGGAGTTTATCTATCATCTCCGTAACACTTTCGCGATTACTAAATCATCCTGTAACGAAGCGCGCTGCTGTCCGTTGGATCTTCTCTATCTCTTCTATCAACCCTATCTGGTACGGACCGGTGAGCAGTATTCAAGCAGTGGGCGAACAAGTGTACTGTAACCTACTTCCTTTGTTTTCGGACTGCATTTCCTTAGGATTCTTCCAATGAATCTCAGTCTGGCATCTGCTTTACCGACGATAAATTTTATATAGTCATTCCATTTTGAATCACTCCTAATGCCTACTCCCAGATAATCTACGGAATTAACTGCTTCCAGTTGCTGACCTGCTATATTGCAGATAAATGTTAAAGGATCTTTCTTTCTGTGTATTCGCAGCACATTACACTTGCCTACGTTGAGATTCAATTGCCATTCCCTGCAAAATGCGTCAATTCGTTGCAGATCCTCCTGTATTTCAGTACAGTTTTCCATTATTACAACCTCTCGATATACTACAGCACATCTGCAAAAAGCCTCAGTGAACATCCGATGTCATCAACAAAGTCATTTATATGTATTGTGAATAGCAACGGTCCTACGACACTCCCCTGCGGCACACCTTAAATCACTCTTACTTCGGAAGACTTCTCTCCATTGAGAATGACATGCTGCGTTCTGTTATCTAGGAAAAGGCGCCCTAGAGTCTCATTGACGCCATAATCCACGGAAAAACCATCATTTCGCTGGTTGACTTAGGGCTTCCTTTTCTGTACTGTCGGATGCTTAACGTCGTCAGCTAAAGAAGGTTGTGTTCCCTTATATGGAAGCAATCATGCTGAAAGTCGCAAATGGGAAAAAACAGCACAGATTCTACAACACCTCGACATATAGTATATTATTCGAAGTTTCCTCAGAATGTGCTCGTGTATTCGTACTACGAGCGATTCACAGAGATTTTCTGTGCCAAGTCCCTTGCAAGGACTACTGCAGGGTTGTACCAAATTTTCCTTGAACGAGATCTATGAAAGATCGGTCCTTGGTGTTAACATTTCTCCAGATCTGGCAATGTATGATGAACTTACCGAGACAGAAACACATATGGCCGCTATCGGTTTTGGAGTAGGGATAGTTGTAGCATGCTCATATGCGGAAAGGTGCCAAAAAGGTGATAGATTGTGCTTCCAGAGTACTCTGAAAGTCCGAGGTGAACGGCAGATTAACGGCTGTACAACCGAGACACAGTCCGTTGCTGTTGTTTGAGCCATTAACAAGTTGTGGCCAGCTTTATATGCCAAACCGTTCAACGTTGTGACATATCATTATTCTCTATGCTGGATGACTGGCCTGGAGGACCCGTCGGGTCAGCTGGAGAGATGGGCAGTGAGGCTTCGGGATTACGATGTCACAGTGGTGTTGAAAAGCGGACGCACACCCAAAGATGGAATCGTTTGGCACAACGCAGCAGCGTGGACGAACTCTCGATAATTCCAAAGCGGTTTTACAGAGAAAGACCGCACTGCAGTTCCATCTCTAAATCCTCGCACAAACGAAAAACTGGCTGACATCGAAATAAGTGTCCAAGGAATAGAAAAGCAACTGAAATCACTCAACAGAGGAGAGTCCACTGGACATGACGGGATACCAATTAGATTCTACACAGAGTATGCGAATGAACTTGCCCTCTTCTAACAGCCGTGTACCGCAAGTCTCTAGAGGAACGGAAGGTCCCTAATGATTGCAAAACAGCACAGGTAGTCCCAGTCCTCAAGACGAGTCGTCGAGCAGATGCGCAAAACTATGGACCTATATCTCTGACGTCGATTGGTTGTAGAATTTTAGAACATGTTTTTTGCTCGCGTATCATGTCGTTTCTGGAAACACAGAATCTACTCTGTAGGGATCAACATGGATTCCGGAAACAGCGATCGTGTGAAACCGAAATCGCTTTATTTGTTCATGAGACCCAGAAAATATTAGATACAGGCTCCCAGGTAGATGCCATTTTCCTTGACTTCCGGAAGGCGTTAGATACAGTTCCGCACTGTCGCCTGATAAACAAAGTAAGAGCCTACGGAATATCATACCAGCTGTATGGCTGGATTGAAGAGTTTTTAGCAAACAGAACACAGCATGTTGTTCTCAATGGAGAGACGTCTACAGACGTTAAAGTAACATCTGGCGTACCACAGGGAAGTGTTATGGGACCATTGCATTTCACAATATATTTAAGTGACCTAGTAGATAGTGTCGGAAGTTCCATGCGGCTTTTCGTCGATGATGCTGTAGTATACAGAGAAGTTGCAGCATTAGAAAATTGCAGCGAGATGCAGGAAGATCTGCAGCGAATAGGCACTTGGTGCAGAGAGTGGCCACTGACCCTTAACAAAGACAAATGTAATGTATTGCGAATACATAGAAAGAAGTATCCTATATTGTATGATTCTATGATATCTGAACAAACACTGGTAGCAGTTACTTCTGTAAAATATCTGGGAGTATGCTTACGGAACGAACTGAAGTGGAATGATCATATAAAAGGAATTGTTGGTAAGGCGGGTACCAGGTTGAGATTCATTGGAAGAGTCCTTAGAAAATGTGGTCCATCAACAAAGGAGGTGGCTTACGAAACACTCGTTCGACCTATACTTGAGTATTGCTCATCAGTGTGGGATCCTTACCAGGACGGGTTGACGGAGGAGACAGAGAAGATCCAAAGAAGATCGGTGCGTTTCGTCACAGTGTTATTTGGTAAGCGTTATAGCGTTACGGAGATGTTTAGCAAACTCAAGTTGCACACTCTGCAAGAGAGGCGCTCTACATCACGGTGTAGCTTGCTGTCCAGGTTTCGAGAGGGTGCGTTTCTGGATGAGGTATTGAATATACCGCTTCCCCCTACTTATACCTCCCGAGGAGTTCACGAATGTAAAATTGGAGAGACTCAAGCGCGCACGGAGACTTTCCGGCAATCGTTCTTCCCGCAAACCATATACGACTGGAACAGGAAAGGAAAGTAATGACAGTGGCACGTAAAGTGCCCTCCGCCACATATCGTTGGGTAGCTTGCGGAGTATAAATGTAGATGTAGATGTAAGTTGCAGCGTCTCAGTCACGTTGCCCAGAACTGGATAGAACCACCCTGAAACTCATATGTTGTACCATCAGCAGCTAAAATCACTTGTTGCTGACGAGGTAACGCTACCGAACTTCGCGTCCTACGATCTGACTCACCTATAGGGAGGCTTGGAGGTGGTCAAGTGAGGTTGGAACTGCGGCCAGCTGCCGGGAGCGGACACGCCGTTCGCTCTCTTCTGCTGACAGCTTCCAAACCGACCAGACGCCCTCTTCACCTGCTCTCTTGGGCGTCTGAGCATTCAGTCTCGGCGGCTTCTGCCTTTCCTTTTTACGGCATTAAAACTTCATACCGTGAAAACTATGTTTGATTTTTCACTTCAGCGGGTACCTACTGCTGTTACCCACTGGCCAATCCTGACTCATTAACAACTGATGTCAGAGAAGTCGGATGGCTCACCGTTAGGCCCGTCCCATTTGAAGTTCAACCAGCCGTACCTAATGAAGCTGCCAGCATTACTTTGCGCTTGACGAGCCAGATGCCACGCGATAGTAATCGTACGCAGCGTTGCGCCGTATCGGCGCCTTTTTCCAAACAGCAGCCGCAGCCAACGCCAGGCCGCGTGACCGGCTGCCTCGCTCACGTCACCACCAGCCGCCGCGATGCTGCCGCCCCAGGCGCCACGCTACGCTGCAGGACACGTGCTCCAGCCGGCTAGCTGAGACACGGCACCAGGCCGTCGACACCGCCGCCCTCACCTCAGCCGCCGTCGCAGCTTCTGTAAGTTCGTTGCTTCATTCTTCTACGCCGCCTCCATGCTGTCAGCTACACTGTCGTCCTGTCCAATACAGGCCCTGTCTTTTCTTTCCGTGCTCCGATTGTAAAAGTCTTCAGCGAGCACTAGGTGCCCTAAATTTGTAACCATGCCTCCATCCCATAGTACTGCCACTGGCGAAGATAACTCCCCACCTACGGGAAAACCAGACCCAGTAGCTGCCCACCAAGCAGAAATCAACAAATTACTATTACAGAAGATAGAATTAACGGAAGAATGCCAAAAGTTGGCTCAAACCTGGTCTGCCAGCTTAAATGTGCCAGAAACACATCCTGCTACGCCGCAAATGACGGCTGCAAGTACCTCCGGTATCCTAATACCCCAGCCGCACATTGCCACTTTGGCTAACAGTTTCCCTGCAGTCAACTTTTTCCCGAAATTTTCCCGGAAACCCAATGAACAGATAAACTCCTTATTGCAAACTGTCCGAGACGTAGGCCGCGCTTGCGCTTGGCCAGACGATTTCCTTGTGAATGTGTGATATAATTAGCTACGATGCCACTGCTTAGGTTGGCACTACGACAGACACCGACGACAGCGCCCTCTAGCCGGCGCTGCAGAGCTCTACGATCATCGCTACAGATTCTGCCCCATTTCATCAGATGCAGACAGCCAGGACACTTCGCTTCTACTTCGCACCACCTTGCAAGTTATGTAATATGTTTGCATATGTTATCCGCTAGTAAAGGTGCCTTAACTGTATCTGCAGTACCGAGAGATTAGTACCTTTTCTTGTTCCTGTTCCTTACCCACGGGCCGCCTCCCAGGCAGGATACAAAAGAATATACTTCACCTTAAACTGTCAGGTTTTGCCCGTATCTACAGGGCTATTACAAATGATTGAAGCGATTTCATAAATTCACTGAGGCTCCATTCATTGACATATGGTCACGACACACTACAGATACGTAGAAAAACTCAGAAAGTTTTGTTCGGCTGAAGCCGCACTTCAGGTTTCTGCCGCCAGAGCGCTCGAAAGCGCAGTGAGACAAAATTGCGACAGGAGCCGAGAAAGCGTATGTCGTGCTTGAAATGCACCCACATCAGTCAGTCATAACAGTGCAACGACACTTCAGGACGAAGTTCAACAAAGATCCACCATCTGCTAACTCCATTCGGCGATGGCATGCGCAGTTTAAAGCTTCTGGATGCCTCTGTAAGAGGAAATCAATGGGTCGGCATGCAGTGAGCGAAGAAACGGTTGAACGCGTGCGGGCAAGTTTCACGCGTAGCCGCGGAAGTCGACGAATAAAGCAAGCAGGGAGCTAAACGTACCACAGCCGACGGTTTGGAAAATCTTACGGAAAAGGCTAAAGCAGAAGCATTTCTTAAACGGGAGATTGGAAAACCGATGGATCGGTCGTGGTGGAGATCATGATCAACAATTCATGTCATGGCCTCCACGCTCTCCCGACTTAACCCCATGCGATTTCTTTCTGTGGGGTTATGTGAAAGATTCAGTGTTTAAACCTCCTCTACCAAGAAACGTGCCAGAACTGCGAGCTCGCATCAACGATGCTTTGGAACTCATTGATGTGGACATGCTGCGCCGAGTGTGGGAGGAACTTGATTATCGGCTTGATGTCTGCCAAATCACTAAAGGGGCACATATCGAACATTTGTCAATGCCTAAAAAAACTTTTTGAGTTTTTGTATGTGTGTGCAAAGCATTGTGAAAATATCTCAAATAATAAAGTTATTGTAGAGCTGTGAAATCGCTTCAATCATTTGTAATAACCCTGTATATTGAATCAGTGCACGCCCTTAGAGACACCACCTCTTTTGCCACGTTACAAGGTGGATTGAAGGAAATGTATTTGGACCGACGTGACGCCTCCTATTACAGGCCTGCTATTCTGAGTATTTAAAACCCCATTCAGGAACTATGCGCCTCCCACCGCCTTCTGAAACAAGCACCAGACCTTCAGCAGATCCTGCTCTTCCCGTGAAGCGGAGAAAATGGGAAGTTTCCCCATCCCTAGCTCGCCCCAGATACGCGCTCAGATCGAAACATCCATATGCTCTCAGGTCCAAAGATTAGAAAAGGAGATGCTATTTTGTGCCCAAGAGATTCCCAGTTTGATCAGCCAAGGGAGAGAGTAGCAAGATTCAAATAAACACACCCATGGTGTTCCAAGATGGAATCTCCCGCTGAAATAAGCATTTGTTTGTGGATGATTTGCGCCATGACGTGATGTCATCGCCGAAGCATGGTAACGCGCTATCTTGTTGAAGATTGTAGTACTACAGTATAGTAGTTTATTATACGTTATTGCGGTAGTTCACACCCCTATTTTTCATAGTTTACCCTATTACTTCGGGGATTTTAGAAATTTTGTAGTAATTAACCCCCACCCCCCGCCCCTCCTTCGACATTTATTCGCCCTATATCTTCCTCGCCCATGCATTCCACCGGGTTGCTTTGAGTTGCTCATTCCCACCTCAACAAATACTTTCTACCTCCAGGGCCGTGTGCCTTACAGGTTGCGGTTAGCACCCGCAGAGCGCCCAGCTGATCGGTTTATTCTTTCAGTTGTCGCTTTCGTAAACTGATCACCTCCCTATCTATGCGTCATTGCCTCCCCCCAGAGGGAGCGGGAAGGATAACTGTTGTATTTCAATACTGCTATGTAGTCGATTTACTGTCGGTTAACTCAGACCAGACCTGTTTTGACCCATGGTAAACCCAGTTTAGTAGAGGCCAAATTTAATTCACTCGGTTCCTTACTCTCCAGCTAGACTGGTGGTACGCGATCGAATCTGCAATGGAAGTCCCTGTGGACGGTACGTCCTACTGCCGTATTAGTCGTTGCAGATTTTTTTTTTGTCCTCCCCTTTTTCTCTTACCCTACTGCCGGGTCAAAGCTTCTATTCTTTCTTTCTCCTTTCTCTTGTTAGGGGCAGGTAGCTTGGCTATGCCTTGCGGCAGGACCATGAGAACTAGTATAACCCTGTATATTAGACACGATTTTCCAGCCATTTTATAGAGGTACCGCTCCTCCCTTGATTACAGTGGCCCATTAACTACTTTCTGAGGTACTTCCGTTGGGAAAAATCTGCGTTTCGGCTAGTTATTCGAGCAAGTGTCCGATCACCCAGTAGACGAGAGTGTCCGATTCCTATCTCCGTTCCCTGAAACTAGTAGGTATCACCGCTGAATCAGTTGAAACCCGTTACCTGAGCCTGTTACCGATTATACGCCAGGCCTTACTCTTTAACGTGAACACCTTCCTGATTCGCCATGGGCGGGCTACTCGATATAAATGGCCAATATATCGGACTACATTGGCGTTGCAATCGTGGACGGCTGTACACGAATATACCCAGAACAAACATCACGTTAAGCGCAACAAGCTTTTTCCCATTGCCGGGCGGAGTGGCCGAGCGGTTATAGGCGCTTCAGTCTGGAACCGCACGACCGCTACGGTCGCAGGTTCGAATCGTGCCTCGGGCATGGCTGTGGGTGATGTCTTTAGGTTAGTTAGGTTTACGTAGTTCTAAGTTCTAGGGGACTGATGACCTTAGCTGTTAAGTCCCATAGTCCTCAGAGCCATTTGAACCAATTTTTTTCCCCCATTGGTCAAATTTCATTTCTTCCTAAACCTCAACACCCAGTACTAAAGCTTCTGATTGAGCGAATCACTTATGAAATCCCTACATACAGCGAATTTCACCTATACAGTGACTGCAGGCATTTATTAACGCTACCCCGCCTTGTTGCCCCCTTTCTGAGCTAGATGACGAGTAAGCACGACCATACCTCCCTCAGCCCCTTACTACCCTGTTGCTACTAATGTCTACCCCTAATATTCTTTGGAATTCTTCCCGACCATTCATTTTTTTTTTTTTTGTCCATGACTTCTGTTTCTCGTAAGTGGGAGTTCCTTGATTGGTTAACTGAATGCACTACGCTACGACATGACTTCCGGCTGTTAACCCCCAGAGGGCAGCGAAGTTTTGTTGATAATGAAAAAGAATTGATTTGTTTTACCCTGTAAGTTCATTTGTGTACAGTCAAGAGTTCCTGTGTATGTTGTTGTAGGTGATGTTAAATGGTCTGTTTTATGCTGTCACCCCGAGGTCAGAGTAAAACCATTAGCCATGATTCACTTTACCATGCAGCGAGTTTCCAGTTGATACAGAGTTTTCGAGTCGTTTAAATTGCATGTTATGCTACCAGTGGACGCTTACTATAAGCAGAGCATGGTGCAAACACGCGGACCGATACAGTTGTCACTTTGCGATAAGCCAGTCACGTCCCCTAACGCTACCACTTCCTCGCTATTCTTCGCCTTGTCTGCCGTAATCTATTCTAATTTTCATGTGATTTATCAGTCATTTTTGTACAAGTTTTAAGTAACAGCCACTATAGCATGTTACGAGTACTTTCGAGCAACCCAGTCCTACCGTGTGCTACTTAACGGCAGCGGTTTACTATATAATAACTCTCCCCGTGATATCACTACTCCCGCTGATGAGGTGTTTGCACGCTTGTCCTAGTTCTGTATACCCCTTTAGGAATTATCCTTATTGGTTTATCACTGTGAGTAGAGTTTAGAAAAGGACTTTCTGTGCGACTTCGGTCGCCCCCTTCTGGTGTCCCTGAACAGCATTCTCCTGGGGAATACCATGTTAAGTTGTGAAATGGGACCAAGAGTGTTTCATGCTGCTCCCATACGGTAGTAGTCAGTAAAAGATAGTAGTGAGTAGAAAGGAATAGCAAATAAGTAAAATATACACAAAAGAAAAGGCATTGCCCTCCTTTAGATGTAAGCAACAAAATATACGAGTGAAGTGCTCCATCAGTGTTAAAACCCATCCGCCCTCCCCCCTCTTGATTTGTCCATCGACCCTTGCGGAACCCCCCCCCTTATACGCTCCGGCGGAAGTTGCAGTGCATCGCGCTGCTGCCTGCCGCGGTCAGCGACCTCTGCCGCTGCCACCGCCAATAGCTGATCGCCGGAACCACCGCGCTACACGCAGCGACCAACACCATCGCCGCACCATCCATCGTCGGCCAAATTTTGTCAAGCAAGAATTCATCACCTAATTATTATCATTTTTAATACAAATCTAACAGAAAAACGCCAATAATCGAGATATATTGTTAAAATTATGTACGGTCATCCTTCGCAGGAGCCCCCCTTAGTAACTGTTAATTTACCATTCCTCCATCCTCCACTCCAGCGGAGGGGAGAAGGTTGTACAGTGGGGGCCGATACTGAATGGATTCATTGGTATAAAATTTGCTTTTTATTTTTCACTCGATGTCCGTCAGTGCCTTCTTCCTGACGGCTAAGTTGTAACGTCTCAGTCACGTTGACCAGAACTGGATAGAACCACCCTGAAACTGACGTGTTGAACCATCAGCAGTTAAACTCACGTGTTGCTGACGAGGTAACGCTACCGAACTACGCGTCTCACGATCTGACCGACCAATAGGGGGGCTTGGAGGTGGTCAAGTGGGGCTGGAACCACGGCCAGCTGCCGGGAGCGGACACGCCGTTCGCTCTCTTCTGCTGGCAGACTCCAAACCGACCAGACGCCCTCCTCACCTGCTCTCTTGGACGGCTGCCCATTCAGTCTCGGCGGGCTTCTCCAGGCCTGCCTTTCCTTCTTACGGCACTAAAATTTCATATCGTGAAAACTTCGTTTGATTTTTCACCTCAACGGGTGCCTACTGCTTTCCCCTACTGGCCAATCCCGACACTTGAACAACAGTGAAGCAGGGCGCTATTGGCTTCATGCTGTTCTTTTAGCTCCACGGTCGCCAGGCCGAAATGAAAATGTTACATTGATTCCGTTTCAACCGGACGATACTCAGGATAACAACGTGAGTTGAAGGACCGAGAGCACAACAACGTCAAGCGCTTCCCACTGAAATATAGCCCCGGAGACTTGACATGGAGTGCGAATAGGGGACTAACTATAAGAAAAGCTACTAGCGCTACTTTGGGTTGTACCGTAACATTTTTCGCTTGTCAGACATCGAGTATTTCAACCCTTCATCAAGAAGACATAATACCAATGACGTCTTTCCATGTCCTCCATATGAAGAAATACTATAGTCTACAGCAGCTATGTTCAGCATGGGGTACGTGTACTCTTAGTGGTACGCGAAGGATTCTTAGGATGTACGTAAAATTTAAAATACGCATACATTCAGTAAATTGTGTTTCCTGAATGATCACAAATAACGAAAGATATTTCAGCGTGGGAGATTTGAATTACCCTCTATCCAAAAATCCATTTTGCTTACTCCTACAGGCCATCCAACAACAATAACTAATAATTTCCCTGGCTAATTATTAGCACTGTTTGTTTCAAACTCCGACAGCAATAACAGTGTCTGCGAATGTACCGGACGATTTACTACTTTTCAGTACTTAGTATGTTTTCGAGACTGTTATGTGCAGGTTCAGTTTCTCTACTCAAGGTATCGCTTCTGATTCTTCCTGTTTGTGAAATGATTTTCAGTTCATCACCGTGGAATTTTATGTTATTGTGGTAGTGGTCTACGTATTTTAACTTTCGTTGTAATATGGATAAATTTATAATAACAGGAAAACGTAAAACCTGCGAAGAAAGCGATAGTGGGGACAGTGTTGAACCATCACCGGGGAATACTGCGACAACACGTGTTCCAACATGGAACATCGGAGAAAATAGAGCTGAAATTGAACAATTTACGAACAAGACGAAAAGTCCGATGAATGTGGCATACAAATATTACAATTAATCTTACATTAAATACTGATCCGTATCAAGTATGCGTGAACCACCTTTTCCCTTCAGCGTTATTTGCTACCAAACTCTGTCGAATAATTCTACGAAATCGTCCCTACTTCACAGACACTTGATTACCAAACAGGGGGATTATAAAGGCACGTCATTCGAATCTTTCAAGTGCAAAGCAGAAAATTTAGATAAAAGTTCAAATATAATACACAACTCTACAAAATCAGCAAATGTGTCAACGAAGCCATCATATGAGAGGTAACGTTGCTAGTTGCAAAAAAGAAATCACCTTTTACTGAAGTTGAATCTCTTAGAGTTCGCCGGCCGGTGTGGCCGAGCGGTTAAAGGCGCTACAGTCTGGAACCGCATGACCGCTACGGTCGCAGGTTCGAATCCTGCCTCGGGCATGGATGTGTGTGATGTCCTTAGGTTAGTTAGGTTTAAGTAGTTCTAAGTTCTAGGGGACTTATGACCACAGCAGTTGAGTCCCATAGTGCTCAGAGACATTTTTTTTTCTTAGTGTTCCTGGTTCTTTGATTATAGCAGAAAAAATGTTATACTAAACTTCAGCTAAAATAATCAGAAGAGTTCCAAGTCTGACACAAGTGTAGAGCGCAGACTTCATGATATGGCACTAGATATTATTGACCAAACAGCAGAAAATACTGAAATGCTCAAAAGACTTGGTGATTCACATCGGTCAGCCTTTGGGTGTGTCTGATGATGCTGATATATGTTTGCTAGTTTGGAATTTAAAAAGTTGCTACTGATGCTGAAATTCTAGGACATAAACATTTACCAGAGCACACCACGGGAGGGGATATTTCCAAATTCTTGATAATTTTAGCCGGTCATTGTGGCGGAGCGGTTCTATGCGCTTCAGTCCGGAACCGTGCGACTGCTACGGTAGCTGGTTCTAGTCCTGCCTCAGGCATGGATGTGTGTAATGTCCTTAGGTTAGTTGGGTTTAAGTAGTTCAAAATTCTAGGGGACTGATGACATCAGATGTTAAGTCCCATAGTGCTCAGAGCCATTTGAACCATTTGATAATTTTATATCATTAAAATTAAATTTGTCATGTGGCTGGTGTGTTTGAGCGCAGATGTTTCTAATTCATTGACAAGTAAGATAAACAAACTTACTCTCTGTATTCTCGAAATTAAGCTCGAAATAATTTGGAAACATACGTTATATATAGAGATAATAGGGCAGCGATAGAAATTACTCATGATTTACACTAAATATTGAACACTGCTATAGAAGTAGTCAATTTAATAAAGTATGCGCACTGAACTTCCATCTTTTAAAAAAATATGTCAGCAGATAGGAGCTACACACATTAAGTTGTTTTTTCAAAACGAAAACATGTCAATTTTTGATTTCTAGTCTTATGAACGCAAAGAGCACACTGACTTTTAACACTCCAAGTACACGCCTTCTTTCATTATCCTCTACTTCTTTGCTTGAGAAGGGCTACTCAGCACTGACAACGATCAAACACGAAATAAAGATATCACTTGAATGCAGAACCACCACTGAGACAATAACGGAGATTCAACCACGAATGAAAGAGCTGGTGACCAGTACACAAACTTAACCGTCCCATTAACGGGTCGGAAACATACACTGATCAGTCAGAATGTTATGACCTCCGACCTACTGTAGATACGATCCTGTCCAGGTGACAGCAGCGTCATCTGGCGAGGAATGACTGCTAGTCAGACATACGCAGGGTGCATGTAGTGTCAGTCAGCGTGCAGTCCGTGAGAAGGATGGGGAAGGAGCGCGACCTATCTGAGTCTGACCGGGAGCAGATTTTGGTGACCCAGACGCTCGTCACGAGCATTTCGGAAACTGCTCGACTTGTCTGGTGCTCGAGCAGTGCTGTGGTGAGTATCTTCAATACGTGCGGAAACCAAGGTGAAACCACGTGCAGACGTCGTGGGATTGGGCAGCCCCCTCTAATTTCATTTGTCGGACGTCGTAGGCTGGGCAGACCAGTACAACAGGTCAGGCGGCGAACTATGGCAGATCTAACATCAGTCTTTAATGCTGGGTAGATTACGACTAAAGTGGACACGTGACCATCAGCACTGGACGTTGGCGCAATGGCAGAGTCTAATGAATCCCGATACCCTCTTCACCATGCCGATAGGAGGGCGCGAATCCATCGTGTTTCAGGGGATCAGCTTCTTGACACCTGTACCGCCGGACGAAGACTAGGTGGTGTCGGCTCCATTATGCTCTGGGGAACATTCACGTGGGCACCCATGGGTCCAGTGGGGTTCGTACCAGACACTACGACGGCGGTGGAGTATCGTATACTGGTGGCTGACCTTGTACACCCCTTCGTGACGGTCTTGTTTCCCGACGTCAATGGTATTTTTCAACAAGACAGTGCGCCATGTCACAAGGCCAGGAGTGTGATGGAGTGGTTCGAGGAAAAAAGTGGTGGCTTCCAATTGATGTTCTGGCCCTCCAACTGGCCATATTTAAACCCGATCGAGAACGTCTACGATGTGATTAAACGTGACGTCAGAGCTCATCGCCCCCTCCCTATAATTTAGGAAATTTGGGTTACTTGTGTGTGCAGATATGGTGCCAACTCCCATCAGCCCCCTGCTGTAATCCCTGTATTTATTTTATACATTTATAGCATAATCCTAGTTTATGTAGTATCTAATAGGTTATAAATTTATAATTTATTTTATATATGGTTATGTGTAATATGAATATGGCCTAGGATTACAGGTTGGAATGGAAATATTTTTTGGGGAGTGCTCGTAGAAAATAGTGTGAACATCACTAATCAGATGGATGATGGCTGTCTCGAGAATATTGAAGACCCCATCAACGATCGCAAAGCTTAGACGTGAAGGGCCAACATCGATTCCATCACAGTGAAGAGGATCTGAAAACACGACCAGAATGCGACGATCCGCCAGCGCCGCCATAATGAGGACCATTGACAAGGTATGTCCAGCGTATTGTGGTCGTCTCCAAGGGGAACTTCTGATCCAGCGGATAGCTGTTTCTCCAGGGGACGCGGCTATGACGTGAGCTGTGGTGCGTACAGTCTTGCATAGTGCTTAGAGTCGCTGGATAAAGCGATGTGTGTCACTATTTCAAAACGAAACATTAGTAATTATTTCTTATTTACGATTTTAAGTTTGTAATTATTGTATATTCGCGTCCAGGAAATGAGATCTGTTCTGACTATACGTGGCTTCAGTACTATGTGTTGACGTTCATTGATGACTGGATTAAAATATAGACTCTGTTGTGGTTTATAAATGACAGTATGCAGATATGTTGAAAAGCAAGTATTCGGAGACTACTAAATCACTTGCAATTACAAAAAAGAAAATCAGTTATTTCATTACTGAGGATTAAAAACTCACATTGATATTATGAAGACCAGTGCACCACATATTACACTCATGCTCATAAATTAAGAAAATTCATATACGTGGTGAAAAAACGCTCTGGTGGGCTGTTTGCGGGTTTAAATCATCTCGGACTATGACCATGCGGTGCATGTGACTTGCGGTCGTCGTACGGTGGCGCTGGCAGCGGTCCACATACGCAGATGTGTGTTGCTGCATGACAGAGTACGGTGCAGCGAGTAAGTGTGCAGACGTTTTCAGACGTGCTAATGGTGACTGTTTGTTGAAAATGGCTCATGGAACACATATTGATGACGTTGTGAGGGATAGAATACTAGGGCGACTGTAGGCTGGTCAAACACAGCAGGTCGTAGCACATGTGTTTCGGGACGGTTTTCTCAACTTATCACCAATACCGTGCACTTACAGATCTTGAAACGTCCCCTTAGAAAAATTATTGAATTACTGTGCTGATAACTCTCTTAAATAATTTGATTTTCTAACAGCTGAGCAAAACTGAACGTACTCAGACATTTCGCTCTTTACCTATTCTGATCAACACTAAACTGACACACAATATTTTTAGCGCAACGGAATCTGACTTTCAAAAATCCCTACAAAAGAATGGTCCTGACTAACATTAACCTATACCTTTCACAAATCACTTACCTCACAAAAATCTTCGTTACTCGAAATACTGCAATACAGCGAGCGCCACTACTGCCAGCTAAATAAAAGATTCAAACTACTGAAGGCACTAACTACTGGTAGGCATAGTTAGCAACTGAAAGATTTTGATAGAGAACAAACAATGTATTTATCTTAATAGTGTTCAAAAGTCATAATATATATAGCAGTTCATGACATCCATTCTTACAAATGTACTGTTTCTGATGGACACACGTCCAGATCATCCGCTCTCAAAAATCCGCCATCTCACTTCCCCACATCCACCTCTGCTGGCGGCTCACCTCCAACTGCCCAATGCAACGCGCTGTTAACAGCCAACTGCCCAACACTACAGTAGCAGACAACAATGCAAACTAGCCACAGACTGTACACAGCACAGCCAGTGATTTTCATACAGAGCGCTACGTGGCGTTACCAATAAGAAAACCTAAACAGCCTACAAACAATCTGTGTCGTGAGTGTTTCCTATGTGCCCTTCTATTAGCGCCAGTTTTGTGTCGTGCAACGTTGTGTGGCATCACATTCTGCAATTATCATTAATTTGTGAGCATGAGTGTAATTCTGTTCTCAGTCACCTGTGCATTGTGGCTTTTAGGTGCTGTCAGTCTTCTGATAGACTGAAATACTCGTTAATGAAAGTGCTTCGTCAAAAGAGGGAGATAGAGAATGAGACAATTCCGGGCGGTTTTTTGCTACTAGTTTTTTTTAAGTTTTGAAGAAAGCGTTGTGAAAGAGACTAGCGGAACATCTCAGTACACAATATTTGCTGTCTGAATCACAATTTCATTTCACGAAAGGGGTATCCCCAGATCATGCAGTTTATTTGTTTGGTTGGTAAGCAACCATCAGGTGTAAACGATAAACTGAAGATAATAGGTATTTAATTTAACAAAAAACATTTGATTGTTTGGACTTCTGCAAAAGTTTGAACATTATGCCTCTAGATAAGATATGCGCTGCAATATAAGATATGTAGCTAACGAGGTGGAAATTAACATAGACACATATCTTTCACAGAACAGACAAACGCTTAACTGCAACAAAATGCAATGCATACGGCTTATGACATGGGACTCTTGTGAAATCGAAGTCTTACTATTCAAAAGCAGGTCAGAGATTTACTGTAGTCATCCACTTTAAGTTCTTAGGACCGATGGTAAAGCAAAGACTTACCAGGAAGTATGACATTCAGGACCTGTGCAGAAACTTAATGCTTCCAACTTCACTATAAGAATGATCTCCACAGTCTCTGAAACTGAAACATGATCTTTTCTTAACTTTGCTTGCTTTCAGTCTGTAGCCTCCTATACTTTTATATTTTGTGGCCACTCTTTCCACTTACCGAGAATATTCTTCGCTCCAAAAGAGCTAGCTAGCGATCATACTGGTCTCCGATGACAGTTCGTGAACATGGGGTAGGCCGTTATTCTTGTTTCTCAGAATTCTAAGTCTGCCATTCCTATATATGCCTGCTACGATAGGAATACTGACTCATTCAAGAGAAAGTGCAACATTCATTGAGTGACACTAACAATGAGAGGACGCCTACTCGTGATCGCCGAATTCGTCGAAATTCATGGTGCGTGCAGGGCGTGGCGAGACACGAGAGCGCCCCAAGTGGGAACTTCAGATGGCCAAGCGTTTAGGAAATAAAAGGAATTTGGTACTGATCTTACACCACGTGCACCTTATCAATTGTCCCTGTGACAAAGTGTTTAGCAAGCACCGTTTGGCTCAGCGGTAAGAGAACTGATTTACATTGGAAGAGTCACAAATATTTTTGTGCTCCTTCTTCAAAATCCGGTAAGCTGATAAGAGACTTGAACAAAAAATCTTTAACTGATGTGATGAAGCCCTATGCGCAAGAGAATAATTGTCTTCTGTTGACTGACTCATGGGAAGGAGAAACAAATCCAGCTATACACGACGAACAGTTCCAAGATGAAGACGGAATTCCAGAGTGCAGTATCAAAGTAATTCCCCCCCCCCCCCCCCCAAATGTACGTCACTAGTGCAACCCTGTAGTTCAGAAGGCTCTGAGCACTATGGGACTTAACAGCTGTGGTCATCAGTCCCCTAGAACTTAGAACTACTTAAACCTAACTAACCTAAGGACATCACACACATCCATGCCCGAGGCAGGATTCGAACCTGCGACCGTAGCAGTCGCACGGTTCCGGACTGCGCGCCTAGAACCGCGAGACCACCGCGCCCGGCTGCAACCCTGTAGTGCATATTTTTATCGTCAGGTAAAAAATTTAGTAAAAATGTCAAAATTGCACTTACCTCATCGAGAAAGAAGAGGGAGTCACTTCCCGAGCAGCAAACATCAAAGTACATATCATTCTACACCACCAGCTGTCCGCACACGTATTCAGCGACATGCTGCGCTTCGCGTGGTTCACTGCTGGACTGTGCGATGAAAGAAGCTGTTTTCAGAATCTCAATCGAGTTTGTTTTTCTATGGAGACATTAAAAAAACCATGTCACTCCAAAAAGGCGGCGTTTACAGAGTGCGCAAGATGCGGTGAAAATTATTACTTCCCCTGTTTTTTTTTTCTTTTTCTGATGAATATTACACCGGTATATGTAATTGATCACTTCCAAAAGAGTAGAAGTATCGATTTACATACACGACGTTCCCCTATACGCGTTAACTGCAATCCCTTTGCCGGCCGGAGTGGCCAAGCGGTTCTGGGCGCTACAGTCTGGAACTGCGTGACCGCTACGGTCGCAGGTTCGAATCCTGCCTCGGGCATGGATGTGTGTGATGTCTTTAGGTTAGTTAGGTTTAAGTAGTTCTAAGTTCTAGGGGACTTGTGACCACAGCAGTTGAGTCCCATAGTGCTCAGAGCCATTTGAACCACTTTTTTTGCAATCCCTTTCTAAATGTTTGCAGTCCCACATGTCATCCTTTTTGTGCTTACATAAATTAATAAAATACCTTATATGATGTTGCGATTAACTGTGATGTCAGTAGTGTACGCATTGCCAAGGAGCACAAAAATACACTCCTGGAAATTGAAATAAGAACACCGTGAATTCATTGTCCCAGGAAGGGGAAACTTTATTGACACATTCCTGGGGTCAGATACATCACATGATCACACTGACAGAACCACAGGCACATAGACACAGGCAACAGAGCATGCACAATGTCGGCACTAGTACAGTGTATATCCACCTTTCGCAGCAATGCAGGCTGCTATTCTCCCATGAAGACGATCGTAGAGATGCTGGATGTAGCCCTGTGGAACGGCTTGCCATGCCATTTCCACCTGGCGCCTCAGTTGGACCAGCGTTCGTGCTGGACGTGCAGACCGCGTGAGACGACGCTTCATCCAGTCCCAAACATGCTCAATGGGGGACAGATCCGGAGATCTTGCTGGCCAGGGTAGTTGACTTACACCTTCTAGAGCACGTTGGGTGGCACGGGATACATGCGGACGTGCATTGTCCTGTTGGAACAGCAAGTTCCCTTGCCGGTCTAGGAATGGTAGAACGATGGGTTCGATGACGGTTTGGATGTACCGTGCACTATTCAGTGTCCCCTCGACGATCACCAGTGGTGTACGGCCAGGGTAGGAGATCGCTCCCCACACCATGATGCCGGGTGTTGGCCCTGTGTGCCTCGGTCGTATGCAGTCCTGATTGTGGCGCTCACCTGCATGGCGCCAAATACGCATACGACCATCATTGGCACCAAGGCAGAAGCGACTCTCATCGCTGAAGACGACACGTCTCCATTCGTTCCTCCATTCACGCCTGTCGCGACACCACTGGAGGCGGGCTGCACGATGTTGGGGCGTGAGCGTAAGACGGCCTAACGGTGTGCGGGACCGTAGCCCAGCTTCATGGAGACGGTTGCGAATGGTCCTCGCCGATACCCCAGGAGCAACAGTGTCCCTAATTTGCTGGGAAGTGGCGGTGCGGTCCCCTACGGCACTGCGTAGGATCCTATGGTCTTGGCGTGCATCCGTGCGTCGCTGCGGTCCGGTCCCAGGTCGACGGGCACGTGCACCTTCCGCCGACCACTGGCGACAACATCGATGTACTGTGGAGACCTCAGGCCCCACGTGTTGAGCAATTCGGCGGTACGTCCACCCGGCTTCCCGCATGCCCACTATACGCCCTCGCTCAAAGTCCGTCAACTGCACATACGGTTCACGTCCACGCTGTCGCGGCATGCTACCAGTGTTAAAGACTGCGATGGAGCTCCTTATGCCACGGCAAACTGGCTGACACTGACGGCGGCGGTGCACAAATGCTGCGCAGCTAGCGCCATTCGACGGCCAACACCGCGGTTCCTGGTGTGTCCGCTGTGCCGTGCGTGTGATCATTGCTTGTACAGCCCTCTCGCAGTGTCCGGAGCAAGTATGGTGGGTCTGACACACCGGTGTCAATGTGTTCTTTTTTCCATTTCCAGGAGTGTATTTAACACCGCGCGAAGTCGAACCTGCAACCCTTTCAATGCGAATTCGATCTCTTACCGCTGAGCGAAACACTGCTCTTTTTTATATTACATCAGGACAAAACAAACACACACTCCCTGAGCAGACAAAATCCCCAACCCGGCTAGAATCTAACCTGGGACCGCGCGATCCAGAACCAGCAACGCTAGCCACTTTTTCTTTTTGTTAGTTTGTGGAAGGGTGGCGGGGAGGGAAGAGTAAGCAGGAGTCGAATACGAGGCCTGGCCACAGTGTCCCCCTCGCCCGTCAAGGTATCAGGGATGGCAATGTGAAATCTTTTGTGGGAATTTTTATTTATTTATTTATATATTTTTATTTACTGGTTTTAATATATTCGTAACTTGAATTAACTTTATACCACAACAAAAATAAATGTACCTAGCACCGCATCGTGCTCTGAGTAAACAAAGCTATATTTCGGCATGTTCCTACACCGAGGTAATACGTATGGGGAAAACGAAAAAAAAGTGCTGCGTACATGATGCAGAAGGGTGTGTCGCTACTCTCCTTACGCTTCATTATCCAGGTATGTGTTCCCGTATGTCGTACGCCATTCCACCGAGAATCGGACTTAGTTTAGTCAGCTCAGTAAATGGGTGTCTTCTCCTACGTGTTGATGATTCCGCTGCGTGGAGGGTCGCGTAGGGCACTTCCTAAATAATTAGTAACATACTGTCCATATTTTGGGTTCCGTACGATCTCGCACTGACGTTCTTGTAGGCAGTTCTAAAAGTCAAATACATCTTTAGGATCATCGTGAAATGTGTACCGCATGCCCACTGATCCACGTGACAGCGTTGGTTTTGGTGCGCGGGAAATACTATATATCCGGGTATAGGAGAAACCGAAGTGTAATGTGTTCCGGAGTCACTCGTAGAAAATACGACAATATTTGTCTCACCAAGCACCATACGTCTTCTGCAGCCCCACATGTGAGACGGTGTTCGTCCGTGTCTGGCATTCTGCAGTCTACACATAGAGGCGATTCTGCCATATATATCTTGTGGAGGCGTGATCGGGTGATCTGTTTACCGCTGACTGTGATGTACCATGTGGATCGGATGTCTGTATCCAGTGTAACCGCGTGTATCGTCCGCCACACCATCTTCCAATTAACCTGAGGGCTTTTGGTCTCCACGATGCTTGGTGGGCACCTCTGCTGTAGGACATGATATATATCCATCGACGACACCTGTTTCGTCGGTGGTACTGCGATACAGACATAGCTGTGTTCAATGTAAAAGTTCCCGAAGTAGTAGAAAGGTGGGGGTATGTCTTGCGTCGTCAGTGGGGGCATAAGGGATGACGGAGCTAAGGACTCCAGCAGCAAACCCGTCAAACTTTCCGGGTGGTGGCGCCGCAGCTTGATGTGTGAGCTGACATACAGGGCCGCAGCTCTGTCGTGGACATGGACTAGACCAAGACCTCCCCTTTCTGGGGGACGAGTCAGCGACTCATAACTGACTTTCAAGAGCATCCCTGTACCGATATAGGCTCCGAACGCCGCTAATAGACGTCGGGCCGTCATTAACGGTATAGGCAGGACACGCGCTATGTGTGGAAAGCGCGATGCGAGGTAAACATTGACAAAATTGTTTCCTTTGAAGAGTGTCTAGGGTCCGCAGACGAAGGTTGGAGATCTGGACCCGAATTTATTGTAATAAGCGGCGGTAGTTGAGGGCCGCAGTGCGCCGTATGTCGTCGTGAAACTATATTCCGAGACGTCTGATAGTGCCACGAAGCTGTAGGAAGTCGACACACGCTGGGGTCAACCGGTCTCCTATATCCATGGAGACCGATTTGGTGACGTTGAGACAGCTGCCGGAAGCCACAACGTACGTGGTAATCCATTCTAGTGCCTTGATTACATCGTCGCGATTGCGGAACACGAGAACCAGGTTTGCATAAGCTGTACAGCGAAGTGTGACGTCATTTAAGGTGAGACCGGTGAGGAATTGATGGATGCCACAGCGGAGCAGCCTTGATGCACGGATCGGAAAATCGGGAGGGACTGCGAGAGACGCCTGTTAACGAGCACTTTGGATGTCACCCCTCGGAGGAGGCGCATCACGACGTCTGTGAATTGCTGTGGGTACTGCATGTGTTGGAGAACGGACGTTAGGTACGCGTGATCCACTCGATCAAAAGGTTGGCTAAAATCTAGTAATGCCAGCGCTCCCGGGATGCGGCGAGTCCTGGCTAGGGCTAGCATGTCACGGTATCGACACAGTGCTGTGTGGATGTTGTTGATACCCCCTAGGGATATCTGATCTGGTGAGATGACGTACGGAAGGGTCGGTCGTAGACGGTTTGCTAATAGTCTGGTGAATATCTTCATGTCGCAGTTGAAGAGTGTTAGCGGGCGGTAATCTTGTATTCGAGCTGTAGGGAAGCAGCCTACTCACGCTATAGTAAATTCACATTAGTTTCCATCGTGTGCCAGCCAGTCTGCTGTAACTAGCTCTGACGTCATAAATGTTGCGCAATACCTTAAAAATCAAGCGAATGAACTAAAACTTTTCTAGCATGTCAGAAATAATACTAAATTAATGTGTGTTAAATATCAGTTCGATAACTTCAGCCATTTCCGAGATTTGGACGTTTTTCTGGAAAAATCATTGGCGCAACAGAAAAGAGCTAGAGACTTCAAAATTTATATTTAGATTCATCTTTCATAATGATTTAATAAAAATAGTACTTTGGATTTCACAAATTACGACTTTAGTGGAAATTCATGATTTTGTGGTTTTCATCTCAAAACTGAAGGAAGCAAGATAGATTAAGTAGGCTAGTAAATAAGGCTAGGATGTTTAGATTTAAATAGGTTGGAGGTCCGCTATGATTATGAAAATGTGTAAAGTTTCTTTTTAATACCTATAAAATTATAGCGATAGCGGATCTCAAAAGGGACAGTTCAGAGCTCATCTGCTGCGTGCAGGGTAATTAGATTAATTCTCTCGCCCAAAGTATTTAACTTAGCCACGTCAAAATTTTATTATCAATACTTACCTGCGTGCTGAATGCACGTTTAAATTAAGAGCTTCTTCGGCCATCAGCCAAAGAAGCTATAAATTATTATGTAACTTGAAGTGGTGCGTTACTAGCCCAGCGGCTAGTCGAGAGAGCCGGAAAGATCAGGCGTTCCCTTCGCCGTCCGCACCGCGGCTTTATATATAAGAACACTGCGCGAGGAAGCAAGGCCCCAGTTCTCTCCAGACGCTGAATGACACGCCATCTGTGTCGGTAGTCGCGTCGCATCAGTGTATCTGCTACAAACAGCCTCGGGTGCCGTATTAAGTTACTAGAGATACGCGGAACCATGAAAACATTTCATGTGAAGTGTTAATTCTGGAATGATTTTTATTATCTAGCTTCAGTTTGCGTATTGTCGTATTTTCACGTGCCGTCGCGGGACAGACATTCTACCAAATATTTAGCGTGGCGTTTGATGAAGTATTTTCATCAAATTATGGCGAGCATTCTTTTTAACATTTAATTCGGACATTTATAGTTGCATCAGCGCATTAGACTCTGAACTGCTCTGTTAGTTAGGTTGTAGGGATACTTGTGGTTTTTATCAGTGAATTTCAGAATATACTCAACTATTTTGGAAAACCGTTTTTGATTAGAAATCCCGGACAATCTCCTAATTCCTCAGAGCTATAAGCTGCAACTATAAGAACATTCTCAGGTAAAGTGGGCACTAGGATATCTATTTACTGGCTTCAAGTTTTATTAAATCACTTTCTGGGGGTCACGGAGTAAATAGAGAGCCAGTGTTGAGAACGGCAAAAGACAGCAATAACAACATTCTAAAAGCTAGAAACTGATTCAACACGCAAGCGTTTATACAACAGTAGATTTATTCTTATTCCAACGCATCCGCCGCCCCACATATGGTGCATCGGCCGGGAAATCAACTAAGTGAAAGTGATTTTTAACTATTCGGATTCGCGAGTGGAATGCGACACGCAACTGAGTATAAAACAGTGAAAGTGTTACGTGTGCATGTGGACGACGCAATTGGATTAACAACGCATCTGGATTGACGGAGCTGGCACTGAGTCTAGCGGTGCTGCCAGCATCGCGAGAAGCCAGTTTCGCCGTACCGCAGTCGTCCGCTGGAGCAGCCGACGCAGAGCCTGCAATTGCGGGCCACGCAAACACACAACAGCCGTCGGAGAGCCGTCTGCAGTTCAACGTGCCACGTCGCATCAGGAATCCTGGTACGACGCGCCGGCAACGCCATACGTCGTGCAGAAGGAACTAAGTTAAGTGAAAAGCTGTTAAAAATTTTACTAACCTGCACTAAAAGACTGTCGGCGATGGAACCGCCAAAAGAAACTGAGGTTAAACTTATATCAGAACCTATGTCTGTTGAGGGAACTGTAAATCCAGACAACGGTTCGAGTGTAAATATGCATGAAAGTAGTAATGTTAAAGTGAAATATGAAGTATTGTCTCCTGACAGTAGTGTGCGAAGGGGCAATGATTCAATAATAGAGACCCCTGTAGTGAAGCAGAAAGTAGAAATTGTAAATTTATTGGATGATAGTTTCTCTGATGAATTAAAAATGAAACAGTCATCAGAGATGGTAGAGTTTAAGAAGGAGCAGTTAGATATGACTAATCAATCAGAAGTTTCATTTAGTTTTGATGATTCTGGTATTGGAGCTAGTTTTTCGTCACCTGAGTGTGATAAAAAGCCAGCTAGTGAGCAAACCAAAGATGCTGGGGCTGTTGATCTAAATGTTATATTACAAGCAATAGCTGCCAGTAATGCAAAAATGTCAGCCAGTAATGCTAGAATGACAGCTGAATTAAAGTCTGAGATTGTGGCCAGCCAAACAAGTTTTAATAAGCGGTTGGAGGTAATGGACGATACCTTCAAGGCTGGTTGCAATAAGTTGAAAGAGGATCTAGACAGTTTGAACTATAAAATTGATTGCAATCATGAGGATATTAAGAAAAAGGTTGCTCAACAGTTTTCTGAAATGTATAAAACAGTTAAATCCGAAGTTGCTGAGGTTCGCAAAGACTTCCAAATGGAAGATGCGAAGCTGGAGCACAAGTTAACAGAAAAGATCGAGGCGGAGTCTGAACTGTGCTCAGATAGATTTAAAGATGTTAATATAAAAGTAAACATATGTCAAGCAGAAGTAGAAGCAATCAAAACTGATACTACTCATATTGTGCAAAGAGTAGATAATGTTGAAACGAAAGTAGAAAATATCAGTACTAACATTGCTAACATTGAAAGTAAAGTAGCTTCAGTAACTTCTGGTAATGGTAATGTACAACAAGTTGTAGCTGCAAACGCCGCTTTTATCGGGTGTCGGCAGTTTTTGCGGTTCGATCCAGATAAAAATATCCATCCGCTAGATTTCTGGAACGATTTTGAAGATGTGATTCCATCAACTTGGTCTGAACGAGAGAAAATCTCGTTTATTAGAAGCCATTTAGCAGGTGACGCCATGCGTTGGTCAGCTGATGTTATGTTAAAGTGTAAAACATTAGCGGAGTTTAAAACAGCTTTCATTAATGAGTATTGGTCTAGCAATAAGCAAAATGAAGTGTTGAGAGAATTTTGGAGTGGAAAACGCTTCAATGCAGGTAAGGAATCAATTAAAGAGTTTGCTAGGTCATGGATTTCACGGTTGTCACATTTGGCGGAAAAGCTGAAACCTGAAATGATTATACTAGGTCTTGAAGCCAAACTGCCATGGTATTGGCAAACTAGAATTATATCTGCCCCTAGAGACAATCTGGATCGTTTCATTGAGTATTTGGAACGTGTAGAACGTGTTGCTGCCAATGAGGAGCAAGCACGTAATAACCGAAATGCCAATAACAATAATAGTAATTTTAGGAACGAGCAAAGTGGCAATGTAAACATTAGAACAGTAGGTGTTCGCCGTCCTAAGAGAGGTAGGAATTGGGGAAATAATTATCAGAACCAACAATGGCATTCAAATGACAGTAATGTTGTGCCAAACAAAAATATGCATGTAAACCACTGTACGGAAAGCAATGCTATGCCAGTTAACTATAATGAAAATAAAGGAAACAGCAGTAGGCCGAGGCAGGAAAACTAGTTCCCGTCTATGAGGACACTGGCGCTCACCAGGCGGTTACTTTTCCTAAGCCAGTAGTTAAGGGAATTGGTAAGACAGATCAGAATACTCAAACTGAACATGTGGATGAAGAGTCGATAGCACCTAAGGATACAACAGAAATATTAGATCACTCACAGTATTTGATAGATACCGTGTTAGAAACGCTTTCTAAGTGGGAAGAGAAAGAGAAGGCGCAGCAGTGTAACAGTAGGGATGAGCTACAAAATACTGAATTGACAGGTGAAGAAGCAGAAGAAATTCATGCTTATATTTACGATGAGGATGATGTGCTCTTATCTAAAGTGCCTGTGCAGGATGTTGATAATGTACTAATAGATTTAGGACAGGAGATAAGTGAGAATGTAGAGGGTAGCCTGTTGGGGGTCGATGAACCCAGTAGCTGTGACCAGTTGTCACTTGAGAAGGAAACCGACGATAATGGTGAAAGTGGTTTAGCTGTAACTAGTATTATGCCCGGTCTGGAGGCGCAGAATCGCTCAGACTACAGTAATTTGGGTCATGTTCAGCAAACTAAATGTAATGAAGTCGTGCGGTGTTTCGATTTAAAATTAATAGACCGACTGGAAAAGGCAGCTGAAAATGTAATTCAGGAAACCCCTACACACTGTGACCTAAATGTAATGAAGACAGATGTCGATCACTTTAGTTGGAGACAAATCCAAAAGGAACTACTAGATGAATGTGAGGAACCACCTGTACAACCTAGAATAAGCCACCCTATAATAATAGTGAATATGTTGGGTATCAATGTACGTTGTCTCTTAGACAGTGGAAGTGAGGTGAGTGCAATATCTCAGTCCTTCTTTGATGCATTACCTGGTAAGGACAAGCTTACAGTAATGGGGGTATCAGGACTAAGAATAATTGGTGCTACTGGCAAAGTGTCAAAAACGGTAAAGCAAGAAGCTTTACTGCCCTTTAATATTAATGGTAATTTAATTGATCATCCATGTTTAATTGTAAATAATCTCAGTATTGAGGTTTTAATTGGCATAGATTTCTTGTCAAAATATCAGAGTGTTGTTGACTTTGAAAGAAGCCAGTTAAAAATGGTCTTGCCAATAACCGGAGTAATTATAGTACCTTTTAGTGATAAACATGTAGTAACTGATCATGAAACTTGGGAGCTGCCTATACGAGTTCTGAAAAATAGGAGGTATTGGGACGAAGGTGTTAATCTTAATAACAATAAGCTGAATACAGAAGAAGAAGAAGAAGCAATTATTTTAGACAAAATAGAAACTAAATTGCAGGAAATCGATAGGATTTCAGCCAATCAAAAGGAAGAACTGAGACAGGTTCTAAAAAGGCGTCATAAAGTATTTTCAGATCGATGGGGCGTGGTCAAAGGTTATGAATAAATGCTGTAGGGAGGAGGTTGTTCTTTAACCTCTACACAGTGTGGCAGCTGTGCAGTCCCAGCTGTGTGAGATCTTCTTTCCCTTTCAGGTCTCACTCAATCTTCATCTTTCCTATCCCCAAAAATTTCGACCTTTTCTCTCCAAATACTAAAATTTTCCTTTATGACTATCAAGACAGCATTAAGCTAATGAATGCTGTAGGGAGGAGGTTGTTCTGTAACCTCTACACAGTGTGGCAGCTGTGCAGTCCCAGCTGTGTGAGATTTTCTTTCCCATTTCAGGTCTCACTCATTCTTCATCTTTCCTATCTACAAAATTTCGACATCTTCTTCCAACACATAAAATTTTCCGGTATGGTTATCTTTACAGCATTTAACCAATGAATGCTGTAGGGAGGAGGTTGTTCTGTAACCTCTACACAGTGTGGCAGCTGTGCAGTCCCAGCTGTGTGAGATCTTCTTTCCTTTTCAGGTCTCACTCATTCTTCCTCTTTCCTGTCTTCAAAAATTTCGACCTTTTCTTTCCAAATACTAAAATTTTCCGTTATGACTATCAATCCTTGAGTTATGTAACCATTTTATCTACCGATTAGTGAAAAAAAAAATACCTAATGTGACAAACCTAATAGTGACAAACAATAGAGAAGTATGAAGTAATTAAGATAAAATATATTGGAGTAACAAGTATGTGTAGAAACCTGGTAATATAGTAAGTACAAAGTGTTGTTTTATTGGAAATGGTCCACCAACAGTAATTTAAAAAGATATATGAATTCATGTACAAGCAAGATCGGAAGTGGTAGTGAAACATAGTGTATGCATTAGTGCTAACTAAGAAATAGTAAAAGAGATTGCTTAGTGTTATGAAAAATATGCAGATAAGTTGTAAGATTAAACTCACCTGGTGTAGCAAGGAAAGGTAGTGTAATAGATTTGAGCAGTGTTTGTGGTTGAGACGTGAAGGACACGTCCCTGAAGTATTTATAAGGTTGGAGCTGGCCATTATTTTAGTGTAGTGTGTGACCGGATACACCAACACGTATTGAGGTTATGAGTTGGAGGCGTGAATGCGACCATAGGTACCCTTATGTTAGATGAGACAGAGCAGCTCATGGTGTCCTATAGGTTTAAGGAATTTAGCATTACGCTCGTCCATAATTACTTGATGCAGTTTAGTGGTAGGTCTGAGAGAGACTACCTGAGGTTTCAGCGTGCGATTGAGTGGAAATGGATTGCCACGTGAGCAAACTAATCAGCTGCAATACACTATGAATATGAAATAAATGTGCTGTCCTATGCTTTTAAATATTAATGGAGTGAGTATTACTTAAGTTCATACACTAGCAAAGTAAGTAAGTACATAATGGCAGACGTGAAACACTATTTTAGCTCAGCATGAATACACTTCAAAGTAAGTAAGTACCTAATTGCAGATGTGGAACTGACAACAGCAGAGGACCAATAAGTGGATTTAATAGTCAACTAAACGTAGTGTGTTTTGAACACTCACAACTGTACTATTACCAAAAGTTACTCACATGTACAAAGAAGCTGAGAAAACAACCACTAATCATACTCATACTATCTCTAAGAATAAAGTAATCAAAGATGAGTCAGTTAAGTGCTTAAAATACAAATGTATTCAGGAATGTACCGAGCATTGGTTCAGTGTTCCGGGCCAGAAATAATAATTTCAGATTAAATATGATTTATGATTATATGCCTTAGGAGCATAAATTTTCTCTAAAGTGACTAATGGCGTTTTGAACCATTTGTTTACCGATTTTATGACAATTAAGTAACCACGAGAGTAGAATTGAGAAAAAAAAAATTCTGTTAACTTTGTTCCAGCAACATACTGAAGGATAAAATGTATATATCCCCATTTCATTGTGACCCTCCCTTAGATTTTAAGTGAACAGAGTCTGAGGCACTCTTTTTGTTTGTTCTACAGGACAAACCAGATAATGGCAGCCTGGTAGCTGCGTGAAAGCGTGGAGTGACTTGGACACAACTCACAGTGACCCCTCCCCTTTCCCCCATGTAATTTAGAGAGAACGTGAAGGACGCACACCATAGCAACTTCCCCTCCTCTACCCTTGTGAATAGAAGTGTAGGACGCCGGCCAAAGCGGCTACAACCACGTGTGTAAAAATTATTTGTGAACTTTTCTTTCAGGTTTAGAAAAGACTGCTAAGAGATAATCATCTGTTTATGTCTCATGTTATTTTCTTTGAATTTGTGTATGTAAAGATGTATTTAATGTATTTAATGGATCTAAGATTTTCATAATTTTTCAATTTGTATGTGTTTGTTTGTCTAAGGCAATATGTATGCCAAAATATTTCATGACTTTGCTTTAAAAATTTGAGTAATGACATTGTTTAAAAGGCAGTGAACATGCCTACAATTTAAATAATTAATGTAGGTAATCAGTTTTCTTTAATGTTTCTACAGGTTTATATTTCAATTTTGATTTTTCATAGGGAGTTAAACTGTACTCTTGCTTCCCTTTTTGTAATTAAATTTTTTTTTCATTCATTAACATTCATAAACAAAAAATTTAAGTAGAGGGTGATGTAGGGAAGCAGCCTACTCACGCTATAGTAAATTCACATTAGTTTCCATCGTGTGCCAGCCAGTCTGCTGTAACTAGCTCTGACGTCATAAATGTTGCGCAATACCTTAAAAATCAAGCGAATGAACTAAAACTTTTCTAGCATGTCAGAAATAATACTAAATTAATGTGTGTTAAATATCAGTTCGATAACTTCAGCCATTTCCGAGATTTGGACGTTTTTCTGGAAAAATCATTGGCGCAACAGAAAAGAGCTAGAGACTTCAAAATTTATATTTAGATTCATCTTTCATAATGATTTAATAAAAATAGTACTTTGGATTTCACAAATTACGACTTTAGTGGAAATTCATGATTTTGTGGTTTTCATCTCAAAACTGAAGGAAGCAAGATAGATTAAGTAGGCTAGTAAATAAGGCTAGGATGTTTAGATTTAAATAGGTTGGAGGTCCACTATGATTATGAAAATGTGTAAAGTTTCTTTTTAATACCTATAAAATTATAGCGATAGCGGATCTCAAAAGGGACAGTTCAGAGCTCATCTGCTGCGTGCAGGGTAATTAGATTAATTCTCTCGCCCAAAGTATTTAACTTAGCCACGTCAAAATTTTATTATCAATACTTACCTGCGTGCTGAATGCACGTTTAAATTAAGAGCTTCTTCGGCCATCAGCCAAAGAAGCTATAAATTATTATGTAACTTGAAGTGGTGCGTTACTAGCCCAGCGGCTAGTCGAGAGAGCCGGAAAGATCAGGCGTTCCCTTCGCCGTCCGCACCGCGGCTTTATATATAAGAACACTGCGCGAGGAAGCAAGGCCCCAGTTCTCTCCAGACGCTGAATGACACGCCATCTGTGTCGGTAGTCGCGTCGCATCAGTGTATCTGCTACAAACAGCCTCGGGTGCCGTATTAAGTTACTAGAGATACGCGGAACCATGAAAACATTTCATGTGAAGTGTTAATTCTGGAATGATTTTTATTATCTAGCTTCAGTTTGCGTATTGTCGTATTTTCACGTGCCGTCGCGGGACAGACATTCTACCAAATATTTAGCGTGGCGTTTGATGAAGTATTTTCATCAAATTATGGCGAGCATTCTTTTTAACATTTAATTCGGACATTTATAGTTGCATCAGCGCATTAGACTCTGAACTGCTCTGTTAGTTAGGTTGTAGGGATACTTGTGGTTTTTATCAGTGAATTTCAGAATATACTCAACTATTTTGGAAAACCGTTTTTGATTAGAAATCCCGGACAATCTCCTAATTCCTCAGAGCTATAAGCTGCAACTATAAGAACATTCTCAGGTAAAGTGGGCACTAGGATATCTATTTACTGGCTTCAAGTTTTATTAAATCACTTTCTGGGGGTCACGGAGTAAATAGAGAGCCAGTGTTGAGAACGGCAAAAGACAGCAATAACAACATTCTAAAAGCTAGAAACTGATTCAACACGCAAGCGTTTATACAACAGTAGATTTATTCTTATTCCAACGCATCCGCCGCCCCACAGAGCCCACCTTTAAGTTTGTGAAGCGGTATAATTATTCCTTCTACGAAGGTCGCGGGGGGCGGTACCACGAGGGACATAAGCTCCCGACAGATGTCTGTCAACTTGGGAGACAGTAAATACTGGAAAGTTCTATAATACTCCACAGAGAGCCCGTCGGGGCCAGGAGACATGTCCGCCGCTGCTTTACCTATGGCGTCGATAACTTCATCTTCCGTAATGTCGTTCAATAATGCAGTTTTTAAATCCTGAGGGACAATGCCGTAAACCAGTTGTGAGACTCCTGTCACCGTCGTAGGGTCGGAACATTGAGCAGAATACAGTTGTGCGTAATGGTCGAAGAGGGCTGCACCGATATCGCGTTGTGTGGTGTGATGACGGCCGTCCTCAGTGGTGAGGGCATGTATCAGCACCCGTCTTCGCAGTGTACGGTCTCTAATGACGTAGTACATGGTGGGTCGTTCCGTTGCGAGTCTGTCTTGTGTTCGCGCTCGGACGATCGTCCCTTCGAGGTGTCGGCGCATATGGGCTACGATCTGTGCCTTCGCACGCTGAACTGTCATCTGTCGTTCCGGTGTGGGTGGCAAGGAGGCGCATTTGCGAAGGACTGTGAAATAAAAATCGAGGGTCTGCCACCACCAAGCACCAGTCTCACGAACATGTTTAATAAAGGTTCTCCGAAGGGCCGGCTTGGTGCAGTTTAACCACCAACTAATCGATGTAAGATACGTCGGGAGGTGGCGGACGCTCAAACTCCACGTGTCTTCGATGGCGCGTCGACAATCCGGAGAAGCGAAATGAGCAAGGTTTAATTGCATGGGATGTCGGCTGCGCCACACCCGTCAGTGAGAAAGGGTGACGTCACATATACAGGGTGGTCCATTGATCGTGACCGGGCCAAATATCTCACGAAATAAGCGTCAAACGAAAAAAAAATGCAAGGAACGAAACTTGTCTAGCTTGAATGGGGAAACCAGATGGCACTATAGTTCGTCCGCTAGATGGCGCTGCCATAGGTCAAACGGATACCAACTGCGTGTTTTTAAAAGTAGAAACCCCCATTTTTTATTACGAGTACATATTCGTGTAGTACGTAAAGAAATATGAATGTTTCAGTTGGACCACTTTTTTCGTTTTGTGATAGATGGCGCTGTAATACTCACAAACATATGGCTCACAATTTTAGACGAACAGTTGGTAACAGGCTGTTTTTTTTAAATTAAAATACAGAAAGTAGGTACGTTTGAACATTTTATTTCGGTTGTTCCAATGTGATACATGTACCCTTGCGAACTTATTATTTTTGAGAACGCATGCTGTTACAGCGTGATTACCTGTAAATACCACATTAATGCAATAAATGTTCAAAATGGTGTCCGTCAACCTCAATGCATTTTAAATGCGAACATTTTTAGGTTAGGCTTTACCGTGGCTGTTACTGACATTAAATGAAACAAGTTCACTGTTATCAGTCACCGTTTTATTTATTTCCACGACGCGTTTCGAAGATTTCAACCTCCATCATCGGGTGGATTTACATTAGTTAGTATTACATTTGTGTGTGTGTTGTGTTACGATTTTTGGAGGAACTTGTGGCACTGCCTAGTGGAGAAACAAGACACTATTTCAGAATATGGTTTAGGATTACTTTTGACAAAAAATTAAACTGATATCTAATGGTAAACATTAAATAAGTAAACTAGAGCACCTCCATTGGTTACAGGTTCCTTTTGCTGTCGTAAGACATCACATGTAATCACTGGAGGTACTCTAGTTTACTTCTTTAAAGTTTACCATTTGATATCAGTTTAATTTTTTGTCAAAAGTAATCCTAAACGATATTCTGAAATAGTGTCTTGTTTCTCCACTAGGCAGTGCCACGAGTTCCTCCAAAAATCGTAACACAACACACACACAAATGTAATGCTAACTAATGTAAATCCACGCGATGATGGAGGTTTAAACCTTAGAAATGCGTCGTGGAAATAAATAAAACGGTGACTGGTAACAGTGAACTTGTTGTTTCATTTAATCTCAATGCATTTGGCAATACGTGTAACGACATTCCTCTCAACAGCGAGTAGTTCGTCTTCCGTTATGTTTGCACATGCATTGACAATGCGCTGACGCATGTATTCAGGCGTTGTCGGTGGATCACGATAGCAAATATGCTTCAACTTTCCCCACAGAAAGAAATCTGGGGACTTCACATCCGGTAAACGTGTGGGCCTTGGTATGGTGCTTCGACGGCCAATCCACCTGTCATGAAATATGCTATTCAATACCGCTTCAACCGCACGCGAGCTATGTGTCGGACATCCATCATGTTGGAAGTACATCGCCATTCTGTCATGCAGTGAAACATCTTGTAGTAACATCAGTAGAACATTACGTAGGAAATCAGCATACATTGCACCATTTAGATTGCCATCGATAAAATGGAGGCCAATTATCCTTCCTCCCATAATGCCGCAGCATACGTTAACCCGACAAGGTCGCTGATGTTCCACTTTTCGCAGCCATCGTGGATTTTCCGTTCCCCAGTAGTGCATATTATGCCGGTTTACGTTATCGCTGTTGGTGAATGACGCTTCGTCGCTAAATAGAATGCGTGCAAAAAATCTGTCGTCGTACCGTAATTTCTCTTATGCCCAGTGGCAGAACTGTAAACGACGTTCAAAGTCGTTGCCATGAAATTCCTGGTGCATAGAAATATGGTAGAGGTGCAATCGATATTGATGTAGCATTCTCAACACCGACGTTTTTCTGATTCCCATTCTCGCGCAATTTGTCGGCTACTGATGTGCGGATTAGCCGCGACAGCAGCTAAAACATCTGCTTGGGCATCATCTTTGTTATAGATCGTGGTTGACGTTTCACATGTGGCTGAACACCTCCTGTTTCCTTAATAACGTAACTATCCGGCGAACGGTCCGGACACTTGGATGATGTCGTCCAGGATACCGAGCAGCATACATAGCACACGCCCTTTGGGCTTTTTGATCGTAATAGCCATACATCAACACTATATCGACCAAGTGGTAAACGCTCCACTTTAACACGGATAATGTATCACGAAGCAAATAACGTCGGTACTGGCGGAATGTTACGTGATACCACGTACTTATATGTTTGTGACTATTTCATTGCCATCTATCACAAAGCGAAAAAAGTGCTCAAACTAAAACATTAATATTTCTTTACGTACTACACGAATATGTAATAAAACTGGGGGTTCCTATTTAGAAAAACGCAGTTCATATCCGTTTGACCTCTGGCTGCACCATCTAGCGGGCCAACCATAACGCCCCTTCAAGCTAGACAAGTTTTTTCTTTGTAGTTATTTCGTTTGCCGCTTATTTCGTGAGATATTTGGCCCGCTCATGATCAATGGCCCACCCTTTATAGGCCTCGTGATCAGAACAGACTACTGGCCACACCTCCGCGTCGCTCACCGTAAATCCTATCGATGCCACTAGACGAATGACTCGTGAAATGGGTGTATCCTGGTCGATTTCCTCGGACATGTTCCCACGTATCTACCAGCTGGAGATCGCTGATCAGTGTCCCAAGTTCGGGGCACGGTGAATGGCGTGGCCGCTGATCTTTAGGTGCTTGGGTGTTATTGAAATCGCCCCCTAATATCAAATAATCGTGCCTGCCCTGAAAAAGCGGTGCTGTTCCTTCTGCGAAGAAAAGTGATCGGTTGCGACGGCGATTCGTTCCGGAAAGGGCATACACATTGATAAACTGGACGCCTAGCACCCTTACGGCCATTCCTCTAGCGTCGGATAGTTATCGGACTTCTTCCGCCTCAGAGGAGAACTGCGACTCCACTTTTAATTGGCGAGGCGTGGAGCACATGAGCCTTATAACCATATATATCCAGGAAATCGGCGACAAAAACTTCTTGGAGAAAGACAATGTCAACGTCCCCTGCATTGAGCATGTCTTGGAGCATCGACAACTTCGTACGTGTCCGAATGGTATTAATGTTGACGGTCGTTAAGCGATAGGTCTGTATATCGTCTCCTACAGTGAGCGTCGCCGTAAAAGGTGGGGCCTGTAATCTGCAGGCCGCGTCCGCGCCGTCATCTGTTGCTACTTGGTAGGGGCCGAGGTGTGGCAGGAGAGACCCCTCTCCTCATCCACCACAGCGGGCGTAGAATCGTCTTCAATGTCATCCGCCCAAGGTCCGTAAGTTAACGGTGGCTGCGGTAGAACACTCGTGGGCTCAGGGTGAATCCGCAGTTGTTTCTGGTTGTGTACCAACGGCGGGCGCTGAGCTTGTGATCTGTTTGCCCGAGAGAGCGGAATCGGGTTTGTCGAAATCAGGCAAAGTGACAGGTGAGGGCGATCCTGTGTCATCCACTTTCCTCATCTCGTCGGCCCTCTGTCCGTCATCTGGAGGAGACGTCCGCTGGAGGCAATCGTCTGAGGGTGTGCGACGTCGCTTTTTATGTTTTCTCGGTGACCTTTGTTTGAGGACGTGGGTTTCTGTGTCCGAAAGAGTTTGTGGTTCCCGTATCGCATCCCCCTCTGGGAGGAAAGCAGAGGTCGGCACAACCATAGCGTCGAGTTCCATTCTCTCTTCCGAATCTTCATGTAGAGTCGAAGGGCGGCTTTCTTCAACCTCTGTGGACACCGTAATGTTGTTGTTCAATCCAGGACTGGCGACAGGTGTGCATTCTAACGCTTCCTGTCTTTCAAGTGGTTTTTCTTCTGTCATGACGGTCGATCGTGCTCTCCATGCGTAATTGAGGAGGAGGGCCGTGAGCGTAGGAGGTGGTGCCGTGTCATGTAGTGGAATTCGTGTAACCCGACGTTGAATACAAGCTTAGCGTTTATGACCCTCCTGGCTGCAACCAGAACAAGTACGAGGTTGGCCGTGGTACATTACGATTGCTCGAGAGCCACTTACGACTAAGTAGGATGGCACATGTTTCTTTAATTCAATTTTGACTTGTCGGACGCCGTTGAGGGCCTGGTATGTCTCGAAGGTGTTCCATTTTTTGGCCACGTGGATAATTACCGTCCCATAAGGGCGGAAAGCTGAGGTAACTACGTCCGGTGGCACTTCGAACGGGAGTTCGAACACTCTTAGTGTGTGTAATCCTAGTCCAGCATGGTCAACGGTAATCTCTCCGATGTGACCATTAGACTGGTTGAATTTGAGAGTGTTCGCACATCTGTTCACAACTGCGTGACATAACTCGTCATCGACCATGTTGACTTAAACGACGCTACTTGTGATGGATAGGTGGATACCGATGATCTGCTCTGTTGGTATTTGAAATTCGTCACGGAAGAGTCGTTCGATTTCAAAGGCTCGTGGTCTTGCGTAGTCGGGCTGGAAGCTGATCTTGATAGTAGCTTTTCTGTATGAATGAGCCATAGGGGCTGAATGTCAAAGGAAGCGAGTACTAGCTGCGGCGAGGAAGTACACAAACTACGAGCGCTCGCGACTCTGCGGACGGGACGTAAACAAGACGTCCTCGCCACTCACCGGCCGAAAGTAGACTGTCTCCGTAGGCTCACTGTCACAGGGACAATTCATCTGGTCCACATGGTGATATGGTTCAAATGGCTCTGAGCACTATGGGACTTAACTACTGTGGTCATCAGTCCCCTAGAACTTAGAACTACTTAAACCTAACTAACCTAAGGACATCACACACATCCATGCCCGAGGCAGGATTCGAACCTGCGACCGTAGCAGCCGCGCGGTTCCAGACTGCGCGCCTAGAACCGCTAGACCACCGCGGCCGGCTACCACATGGTGATAGATCCGTATCAAAATTCCTTTTATTTCCTAAACGCTTGGCCATCTGTGGTTTCCACTTGGGGCACTTTCTTGTCTCACCACGTGCTACATGTACCATAAATTTGGACGAATTCGGCGATGATGAGTAGGCGTTCTCTCCTTGTAAGTTGCAAAACGGTATGTACTTCAATGAAACTTCCTTAGTCACTGTACAAAAATGTGTGCACTACTTAGCTGGTTTCTTTTTCAATAGACTTCCAGCAGAACGGAACAGTATAGTGGTAACCCCAGGTATTTATATCCAATTTCAAGGTTTCATTGTGCTAAACCCCTTCTGTTACGTACAGGAATTCTCCTCAGTGCTAGAGAACTTCTCTCTGTAATGTGTTCTTTATTCATACACTCTCTTATATTTATTTCTTGTTTTATAAATTGTGCCGTTTCTAAATTTTCTAATCAGCCATCTGTAAAGAAAAGTTTCGTGATCAAGTAGCTGTTGCTCGTATGGTCCCTCAGAACCTAACAGATAAATACATAAATAGTTAAAAATGTTGAGTTAAAACAGATCAGACAAACTTACAGACCAACAGACAGCACGTTGACGTCCTATCCTGCGACCTGAATACGGCTGGTTGAGAGTTTTCTTAGCCACAGGCGAAAAGTGAGCCGGACACTCATCGTGATTCTAGCACATACATCAATGTATTTTAAGTGGTACTTACACCAGGAAATCCGATAGATTTTCGGTAAGAAATTAGATGTATCTTTTACCCGTTAAGGTTTGTTCAATGGAGTACGAAAGTGCTAAGTAGTCTGCAGTAGTACCTTATCAAACGTTGAGACGCCACTGCGTCTTAGTTCAGCCTACCTCAGTAAGTGCGGATTCACGGCGCCATAGTAATGCGTATTCCTGATTTTCAGCTTTGGATGCAAATATCAAATTTTGAAGAAAGGATCTACTGTTCTATTACTACGTAAGATCTCAGCGACAGAATTCCGTACGTATTGTAGAATCCCGCTGGTTTATCTGTTGGTAAACTGGCACGTGATACGAACGGACGATTTTTGCACGAAAAATACAAACAACGCTGTATTGGTTTATTCCAGAGGCACTCGCGATTTCTCAGGGGAAAACATGTGGATTACGAGATACAATTGCCAGAAGATAAATTTCGTCCGTTCCGCTCGTGGCAGGCTTGCTCCTATCCTTTATGCAGAAGTCGTGTTCTCTTTCAATAATAATTTTTTCACGTTTATTTACTTGTCATTCGTCATTCTTACTGGACACTGTTTGTCGGGATACCTTCGTGCGTTCAATCGTACTGTTATTTTCACGTTCCTTCTGCATTATCCGTAGAGAAGTAGCATAGCTACTTTCTTTATGGGAAGACATTTAATTTTTCAAACTAACCAGTAATCTACACACATGAACGGCACAGAAAGAATGAAAGCTACGTTTCCTCCATGCTCCTTCTATTTAGGCATAATGGCTATGCAACTTGCTGTTTCTTCCTTATTCGACATGAAGTATTTCCTTATTCGATGGGAAGACTAACTACAGCGTAAGATGGGAATTGTTATTAAGTTCGAAAAGATTAACCCTAAGTATTAGACACTGTAATTCCACAGGATTCTGGAGAGTGAAACATCGTGAAATTAGATTGTTTTGGAACTACGATATTAGCAGCACCAATTGCCAGACATCCGTCCGAAAAGCGAAGTCGACACCGATATCTCTGTACCTAATATAGATGTAGAAAGACGCTATACGTCATCTGGTGAGGACTTCTTCACAATTTGTTCAGGTTAAAACGAACTTAACATATCATAAGCTGATCAGGAATTATCTGATGTGAACTGCTTAGCTCAATCACCCTGCAATATGGCATATATTTGCAACTATGTTAACACAGTCCTTTAAATTAATAAGCAAAGTGATTTACCAGTTAGACGATAATGATAATATATTGAATCTGCAGCAGCCATTCAGGCCAGCTAAATCAGAGTCATTTCCATAGCTTATAGTACCTTTGTTCTATGACAGTTAATCATGTAGGTGTATTACAAATTACCACAAAACTCCTTGTGGAAGTATGTGTGTGAATCTGTGTACTGCACAATATCAACAGAAAGGGCCCCGCCTTGACACTGACAGTCCACTACTACGTGAGCTGGCGCCTGATGGAGTTGTGCGGTGACTGAAGAACATGGAAATAATCATTGCAAACACTAGCTACGCCAGCTCTGGGCAAGGTCATACTGTTCTCCTTGGTGATCGGAGAGACTTTCATAAGACACAAATCATCTTGAGTGGTAGTAGCTGCAATATTACACGCTATTAAGAATAATCTACACAAATAAAACTCGGCTACAAATAAGACTAATAGAAATAGTTCAGACTGCTTAGCTACTGTGCTAAATAATCTGACTCTCTTTTGCGCTATATTCAAAAAAGTATTACGAATACTGAAGTATTTCCTGAAGCTTCATGCAGTTTTGTCAATTAAAGACATGTTTAGAGACCGTGGCTGTTATTTGAAATAAACTGTTGATGGTGTACAGTAACCAGCCACAAGGGTGGTTGCTGTGCACCATCAACAATTTATTCGTGTAAGGTCCTTCATGCGAACTGCGTGAATAAACACTATCACACACGTACACGCTCACTCACACACACACACACACACACACACACACACACACACACACACACACACACACACACGTGTGCTCGTGGTTAACGAAACTAACTCTGGCATGTGGAGACAGGGAGAGAGGCATGATGATTTCGTCAGCAACCTTGTCAAGGCTAGATGTTTCTGACTTGGCAGGGACCTGATACACGTTGTGTAACGTCTGCACTGGTTGGCGTACAGCTCACTCTCTACACACACATTCTCTTACAAAGTAACCAAGCAGTTGGACGTTTTATCAAAACCACGCCATTTTACGAACGAACGGATTGGAATTTTATCCAACCGGACTTTAAACTGCAGCCTTTTTAAAAATTATCCCAACGATCTGAATTGTCCATACAGTCTGAATTTTGCGCCTCGTTCAGAATAATTAGAGTGACCTGAATTATGCGCCGCATTCAAAAGTATTTCAACGACCCAAATTTTACACATTGTTCAACAGTATACGAATGTTCTGAATTTTTTGTCAACTGGCATCATGTTCAAAAGTGTCCGAAAGATTTGAATTTAGTGTCATGTTTTATAGTCTCCAAACGATCTGAATTATGCTTTAGTTGGCGTTATGTTAAAAAATAATAGAACAATCTGAATTTGACGCCATGTTCAGAATTATCTGAACGGCATGAATTTCATACAGTGATCAGTAGTATTTGAGCGATCTGAATTTAGCTGCAACTCGTGTTAGTTTCAAGAATATCTAAATGAGTGAAATTCTGTAATTTTCTAAAATATCTAAATGATCTCAACTTTGCGTTACATTCGAAAGTATCTAAACAAGCTGAACTTTTCTGGAATTGGCGCCATGTAGAAACGTATCTGAACGGTCTCAGTTTAGCATAAATTGGTGTCGTGTTCGAAGAATCCAAATAATCTCCTGTATATTTTAATAACGGGACATTATTTGCCATAATCAACAGTCATGCTACACTGTGCAACACAATTAAAGGAATGTGTTTTCGGAATATCGAAACTATACGTTTGAAATTTGGTTCAAAGGTGCCTACAACCTTCCTTTGTAATGGTGCAAACGTGTGGTGCACTGCATCGTCATTCTCGGAGTAGGCGGCACTTTAAACAGCAAGATGCCGAGAAATGCAAGAAAAAAGATCAGAGCTCAAAAGTTCTGGGCTAACGATGTTACATTGGCACCAACTTTCACCAAAATTATAGCCGACGCCGCTCTGGACGTACCCACATGTAACCCCTTCTTTTGACGCCTTCGTGATGGCAATCAGAACGGTGTTACCCAGTGTTGAAATCATCGGTTGTCTTATGTGAGGCCGGGAAAAAGATTTCAGCCGCTCCGTCGCTCGGAACGGATACGAAATGGCCTCAGGGGGTGTTGGTATTAAGGCCACCAATATAACCACTGCTTTTCCTGAGGAGTCGATTCCCGAACATTTCGCAGCAGAAAACGACGCTTCCGAATGGGATGCGTGAAAGGACGACATTCTTGATAACCTTTCACGCTGGTGACACCCCCGGCGCGAAATGGGCTGAAAAAGCATAAGCATTCTTTCCTGCCTCGGATGAAGCTGTAATTTCGTCGAATGAGTTAGAAAGGTCGTTAGAGGTTCGAACCCATGCACGTGAGCAAAAACTGCAGTTGCTCCACACTCCAAAGGGGTGCTATCATATGCAATGGTATGGAGCTTCACAATGTCCTTGGAGAGATGTTGATACGTGCAGGGGTGTCAGCAACGTGAAGGGCTCTAAAGAACATCATCGTGTTGCACATCGCACTGCGAACTGTCGTCTCCGAAATTGAAATGCCCGGGAAACGGCTCCCCAGGGAAAGTATTGGTTTCATCGACGCTCTTTATGCCTCCCTCTAATGCCTTTTCGGGTCGATTCGGAGCGACAGTGTGTGTGAAATCTTTTCTTTGGAAACCAACAAAAGAAATGCAATGAGTTTAACACTGAGTGTCGCCGTTCTGACATCCATCGCAAAGACGTCATAAGAAGGGTTGAATGTTGGTAAGATGGGGTATGACGACCTTTCATTGTATGACTTTTCGACGGTGGCGTTGGGCGCAGTTGTGGTGAAATTTAGTGCCAATATGACACCACTGACCCACTGTACACTTCCCATGAACTTCTGAACTGTGTAGTTTTTTTCACATTTGGCGACACCTAGCATTTGAAGCGTGACGCCAGAGGGCACCATGCTTTCGCAGTGTTGCAGAGGAATATTGTAGGCACCTTTGTACCAAATTTCAAACCTATAGGTCACAGTGGAGGACAGTTACATTGTTTCGAAAAAGTGGTCGTTTAATTGTATTCCGCAACGTATTTATGTCATAGATGTAGGTTAAGGATGTAACTGATGCCTAAAGAAATAGTGCTTGCTATTTCTGTGCGCCAGTGTGATAAGTATCGTAGATTCCACTATCGAGCTCACACTTCCCACCAGTGCATTTGACTACGCTCAGTGAAATATGGCTCACCCTGGCAGACGTAAGTCAACATACCCAAGAAACACAGGAATTAAAGACATTAGCTGCCAGTGGACACTGATTTACATCAATGCAGCAAACTGAAAATTAGTGCCAGACTGGCATTCGAACCCGGGTCTCCTGGTTACAACGGAGATGTGCTCACCACTATGCTATCCAGACACAGTGGTCCCCACAACCTTACCGAATACCCTACCATGGCTCCCGTCAGACCCATATTCTCAACTTACGCCACACACACACTACTGATGTAGCGTACCCGGTCATTACCCTCATAACTCGAGGTAACTCGCCGATTACTGGAAGAGCTGGTGTGTAGCTGCACTGAAGGGATGATTGGCCGTCATCACGTTAATTATATATGTGGTGTCTAGTCTTTCCGATAGACCTGACACCACATATATAGTCAACATGTTGACTAATCATTTTATTTGTTCTGACAAACACTGTCTTGCTGACATCAGCAAGTCTATATCTGATGATGGTTTAAATGGTTCAAATGGCTCTGAGCACTATGGCACTTAACATCTGAGGTCATCAGTCCCCTAGACTTAGAAGTACCTAAACCCAACTAACCTAAGGACATCACACACATCCATGCCCGAGACAGGATTCGAACCTGCGACCACAGTACTAGCGCGGTTCCAGACTGAAGCGCTTAAAACCGCTCGGCCACAACAGCCGGCTATATTAGATGGCCAGTCGTTTTTGATTGATGGAACTAGTCTTAATCGACTTTATCCAGTTATAAACCGGTTTCGACTAATAATTTTGGGTACTTTTGAACGTGGCACAAAAACTGAAAGTCATTCGGATGCATTCGAAAATGACGGACAGTTCATATTGTACAGATAGTTCGGAACTATCCCATTCAGCAGAAAGGTCGGTTGTAAAAGTAAGGCTGCTACTTAGAGCTGCCTGTTATCGACGCTGGACTGTTACAGATATCATCCTCATTTAGTACTTTTCTTCGGACACATGCACAGCAAACAATATACGTCTGATACAAATATTACTATTATCAACTTCTACTGATGACTTTCTATAACTCAGGCATGCTTCTTCTCACTGGATTCTGCAGAGTCCACAAACTTCTGGAGAGTGGAGACAGTGCAGTGGCTCTCGTCTCGCTCGCATCTCGTGGTCGTGCGGTAGCGTTCTCGCTTCCCACGCCCGGGTACCCGGGTTCGATTCCCGGCGGGGTCAGGGATTTTCTCTGCCTCGTGATGGCTGGGTGTTGTGTGCTGTCCTTAGGTTAGTTAGGTTTAAGTAGTTCTAAGTTCTAGGGGACTGATGACCATAGATGTTAAGTCCCATAGTGCTCAGACCCATTTGAACCATTTTTTGGCTCTCGTCTCGCTGCAAAAGATGTCCGACTGTCACGAAATTCGGAGCTTTCGGACGTACATGCAACTCACAAAAAGAGTACGCCGACACATGTAGCTACTAACAATATTAAATCCTTAAGATGTTGATTCCTCTTCTTCTTTAAGTGTGTCTGAATACGCAGGTCGTTCACAAAGCCCCTTCCAAACTTCTCTTTCCCATTTTTTCAACGTGGTACAAATCTCGTTAGCCACGTTTCTTTCTATTGCATGTCTTAACTATAAGTGAGTTTCATTTCTTATCCTGTCCCTTGCATTCTGGTTATTTGTCACACAGTTCAGCATGTTTCTGTTCTGATTCTGTGTTGCATTTCATTTGAAACTATCCAATCTATCCAAAGCTTGACCTGTTTCTTCCCTTTATGACCCCTCCATAAACTTCTTTTACTTATGAATGCTAATAAAACGTCTTTCCCAAACCGACTTTCTGATTACTTGCTATAACTCGTGGAGTCTCTTTTCTCATTCTTTGTTGCAGAAATAGTGGCAGCTGCCGTCTAGTACCCCATCGGAACTACAGTGGGAGGATTGTAATGGTGGTCGTTAAATACTTGATCTGGGAGCAACAATCGAAGAAGGCCGACGAAGCCCGTTAATGGACAAATCACTAGGTAGAGTGAACATCGTGGACATGATCTCTGACATTGACACTAACATCATAATGAAAAAGGAAACCATGCTCCCAATTTTGAAATTGAAAGTTTTCCATAGCATAGAAGGAGTTCTCCCGAAAATATCATTTTATGAAATTGGCCACTCAATAAATAATTTTTGTGCTGTTAATTTAACTCTCTTTCTGAGCCTCTCACACGTACAATAATGGATAATAAATATCATGGTTTCCTCTTGCGTTGTAGGTATGGTTGTCACCATTCTTTTCATATAGTTATGATTATTTATAAAGCATTTCTTTAACCAATTAATTGAAGACGTACCTACATGATGACTGTGGATGAATACCAAATATTAGTTTAACTGCTTTTTTGTGTAATAAATACATCCTTTCTAATTGATGCGTTACGCCAGGAAATTATTATATAAGACATTACTGAGTAGGAATATGCAAACCATTCCCGAAGCACTAGCAATTATATGAAGAATGTAGGCTGCTGCACTTAACTGTTTAAGACGCTCAGTAACCACTTCCTTCAATTCAGGGTTTCATCCAAATTTACACATCAAACATTTGAAGCATTGAACCCCATTACTGACTCAACACGAGTTGTTGGTTTGACTGTATTTGTTGATTAGAATTTCCTCAAACTTTAGAGACAGTCCATTCTCCGAGAACTACTTGACACTCCATTGTAAAATATAATTAATATTCTTTTCTTGTGCTTTCTCGCTAATGGGGTATAATATAGCACTAACATCGTCCTCAAAAAGTACCAATTACGCTTCTTGAATATTAAATGGAATCAAATCACATGTATAAGAAAAGGGAGTGGAACCAAACTTGTAACTGAAACTGCAGGTCTCTGTGCCATCCCCGCCCTCAAAGCAAAAGAAATTCATTGGGATTTCTTATCTTTCCAATACTGACTCAATTATTCAGCATAACGTTTTGTAGTCAGTGTAGTAAGTATGACTCAAGCCAGTTGTGTGTGAAGCCATTAATTCCACAAAACTTAAGTTTTTATAAAAGTGTTACATGATCTACTTCTACACAATGAATAACCTTGGAAAAATAAAAGCAATAGCAACTGGTGATATTTTATTATTTAAGACTTTTAGTATTTGCTGAGTGAATGTGTATATATCATTCTCAGTCGAGTAACCCTTTGTAGTCAAAACTGTGATGTGTTAAATAAATTGTTTCTATTTTATTGTGGGACTTTTCTTGAGTAAATTACTTTTCTAATAATTTAGAGACAGATATCAGTAAGGAAACTGGATGACAGTTATTTAAATCTCTCCTGTTACCCTTCTAGTATCTATGCTTAACAAATGCGCTATCTGGAAAATTTACCCGTGGGCGTGATGCATTACATATATTATTAATGTAATTTCTTATTAAGTTGGAACAGCTTTTCACAGTTTAGTTTCAACATCACACGAGCGTTTGCCTTTTAGTATTGTCATAATTCTATTAATTTTTAGTAACGTATGTTGGTCTACTTATAGAAGCCTAAAGTTTTTTGGAATGAAATTTCAAGTATATTCTCTTGGTAATTGCGACGGGGCGGTTAATAATAAAGAAGAAGTGCGGTTGCAGAGAGTTCACACGAATGTGCCTATACAAATGTTGGTTAAATAATGTTATCGCAAATTTTGGCTCTCACGTAAGTCTCAGGGGATGACTTCCACACTTGGTGCATTAGTACACTTCCACACCCGCGCATTTGCTGTAGTTTTTGAATTAATTATTCACTCTGACATGAGTACAGTTTATGCTAGGGAACAAAAATCAGGTGATTATTATAGCAAAATTAGTTTTTGACGACACAGTTCAATCACTATTTACTGTCGTTGTCCTTTTCTTTCACACATTGATATTAGCACTGGTGAGACGGTTTACAATTTTACTGTAATGATAATTTGACTCCGAGCTCCCAATAGCAGTAATTTAGGCTGCTATAATCTAAAGTTATTCAGTCAGTTCGAACAGATCCACAAGTCCCACTGTCCTCTTTGTTCTAACAGTTTTGGCGCGAAATCACAGATCGCCACATGTTCACTTACGACAATGTATCCCTCGTAAATCGTACGCACACAAATAATCGTAGCACTTCCAGTTCACCAAATATATGTTTGCACACTTGCACTATTAAGCAATACTCTTTGTCGAAATAAATCGGCACGAAAAACAGTTCTCAAACGACCGCATGGGCCACTCTCAAGTGGACTTGCTCGCCACCCACACTCCAAAACGACTGACCAACGACTGACACCTGGCCATTTATATACCTGTGAGCCCCTCCACGCTCGCACAAGCGTGGTGACCAACTCAATAGTTCTACTGTCACCTCTGCATTGTTAGTATTTAGAATCGAGGAGATCGCAGGAGCGAGAAACTACGATGTTATCCGTAAGTCTGGGTAGGGTTACCCTTTAATACGGGCGCATCTGGGTGATAGAAGTGGTCGAAAAAGCTCAACAGAATCAAGCTTGAATGAAGAGCGGTTTCAGGGGCAGAAGGAAAAAAGTACCAAGGCAAGTGCCAAGGGAAGAAAACCTCTGCGACAGTGTCAGGTTGGGTAGTAAGGGCAGTAGCGGTTTCTTGCCATCTGCGACAGATCGTGCAAGGTAAAGTTATGTTAGCGGTTGGATATCATGCATCAGTACCATAGAAGCAATGCTGTAACATAGCCGTGTCTTTATGGGTTTGTCAGTTCGATGGTCCTCGAAGGAACTGGCAGTTTGATGTGTGTTGGGGGTTTGTTTGTGAGTCGTTTATGGCTTCCCTGCGACTGCCAGTTCTGATGGCAGAGGCTCAACTAGCAAGCTAGTCAGTGGCTGATGTGCAGGGGCTCGCCTCACTGTGTCGTTTGCTTAGTTATGTAGTTTCCACAGATGGTTAGTCCCTAAGGGGTGTCTTTGGGCGCTTGTGTTTCCATCTATCGTTGTGATCGTAGTTGCCCAGGTGTAGGATGTGAGGATTGTTCGAGTGTCTTCATTTCTTGTACAGTCGTGTGGCGAGTTTTTGTAATACCTCCTGGAGAGTCTCCTGTCGGTATTTTCGGTGAAGGTCCGCTGTCCGTGTGTATCGGGGAGCATTGCTTATGACACGTGATACCTTTTTCTGTATTTTCTGGAGGCGGTCCAGGTGTGTGGACGCTGCGTATCCCCAGACAGGAGCTGCGTATGTCATCAGCGGTGTAATCAGTGTCATGTATAATGTCCTAGACACCCTCCTATTCAGTGTACTATTCCTGTTGAGCATAGGATAGAGTTGTTTGAGCCTCGCGTTTGCCCTGTTGGTCATGTATTGTATGTGGTCCCCCCCCCCCCCCCCCCCCCATATAAGCTTCCGGTCTAGCCAAACACTGAGGTATCTGACTTTCGCAGTGAAGCGTATTGGGCTGGTATTTCTTATCAAATTTTAGTCTTTGTCTTGTCTACCAACTGCCACCCTTACGAATTCCATGTTCGATACCCTCTTTCTGTTAGGTAACACACTGTCAGATTCAAAAATCCTCCCAGAGGGTAACACTATACTTTGCAGGTGTAAACCATTTTTGGTAATTATTAATCCCCAGTAGTGTTATATGTGGCGCCGCGTGACAGGACGCCATTCAGTTTTACTATCAGAGGTAATTCTGAACAGAAATATTGAGTGAAAAAACAAAAGTAGAACGAGCAATAAATGTCCAGTGACACGAACATGTAACATATTATGAGAAATTCTTGATAGTACTTTTCCTACAGTAGAAAGCAAAAGATACAAAATAGTAACAGGGTATAACAAATGGACATAAGAACGAAAGTAGACCAAGACAGACAGGATGGGAGAGTACAGAATCTATTAGGTGGCAGTAGTTCGCCCGATATAACACTATATGACGCCACAGGACGATAGCAGGGTTACATTGAATATCACACACATGTAAATGATCAGATTCATACGATATCGGAATTGAAAAACACCTGCTATCACTTAGTAGCGGAAAAGCATCCGTACCAGACGAGATACCCTTAAGATTCTACAGTGATTATGCTAAAGAACTTGCCCCCTTTCTATCAGCAATTTATCGTAGATCGCTGGAAGAACGTAAAGTACCTAGCGACTGGAAGAAAGCGCAGGTCGTTCCCATTTTCAAGAAGGGTCATAAATCAGATGCGAATAATTATAGGCCTATTTCGCTTACGTCAATCTGTTGTAGAATAATGGAACATGTTTTGTGTTCTTGTATTATGACGTTCTTAGATAATACAAATCTCCTTCATCATAACCAACATGGATTCCGCAAACAGAGATCATGTGAAACTCAGCTCGCCCTATTTGCCCAAGAAATTCACAGTGCCGTAGACACTGGCGAGCAGATTGATGCCGTATTCCTGGACTTCAGGAAGGCATTTGATACGGTTCCGCACTTACGTTTAGTGAAAAAAATACGAGCTTACGGAATATCGGACCAGGTTTGTGATTGGATTCAGGATTTCCTAGAAGAAAGAACACAACATGTCATTCTTAACGGTTCAAAATCTGCAGATGTAGAGGTAATTTCGGGAGTACCGCAGGGAAGCGTGATAGGACCTTTATTGTTTACAATATACATAAATGACTTAGTTGACAACATCGGTAGCTCCGTGAGGCTATTTGTAGATGACACGGTTGTCTACAAGAAAGTAGCAACATCAGAAGACTCGTACGTACTCCAGGAGGACCTGCAGAGGATTAATGCATGGTGCGACAGCTGGCAGCTTTCCCTAAACGTAGATAAATGTAATATAATGCGCATACATAGGGGCAGAAATCCATTCCAGTACGATTATGTCATAGGTGGTAAATCATTGGAAGCGGTAACGACCGTAAAATACTTAGGAGTTACTATCCGGAGCGATCTGAAGTGGAATGATCACATAAAACAAATAGTGGGAAAAGCAGGCGCCAGGTTGAGATTCATAGGAAGAATTCTAAGAAAATGTGACTCATCGACGAAAGAAGTAGCTTACAAAACGCTTGTTCGTCCGATTCTTGAGTATTGCTCATCAGTATGGGACCCTTACCAGGTTGGATTAATAGAAGAGATAGACATGATCCAGCGAAAAGCAGCGCGATTCGTCATGGGGACATTTAGTCAGCGCGAGAGCGTTACAGAGATGCTGAACAAGCTCCAGTGGCGGACACTTCAAGAAAGGCGTTACGCAATACGGAGAGGTTTATTATCGAAATTACGAGAGAGCACATTCCGGGAAGAGATGGGCAACATATTACTACCGCCCACATATATCTCGCGTAATGATCACAACGAAAAGATCCGAGAAATTAGAGCAAATACGGAGACTTACAAGCAGTCGTTCTTCCCACGCACAATTCGTGAATGGAACAGGGAAGGGGGGATCAGATAGTGGTACAATAAGTACCCTCCGCCACACACCGTAAGGTGGCTCGCGGAGTATAGATGTAGATGTAGATGTAGATGAACGTATCACAGATGGAACAAGGCCAGGAAGAGGAAGTGAGAAAAGAAGATGGATATATCAACGAATCCAGGGTTATCTTTGATTCGCCAAAGGTTAAAAGTGAAGTAAGTGAGTCGCGAGAAGTGGGATTTGAATATGTGAACGCATCAGGACGAGAAAGCGAAAAGTCACTAGATATGACAGATCTGTTAAAAATGTTGACCGCACAAATTTCAGCACAAGGTCAACAAATTAATAATCAACTTGCAGCACAGACTCAGCAAATTAAAGTACGAAATAGCAGTATAAACAATCAAATTGAAAAACAGGGGTTAAGATCAGTAAACAGATAGAAAGGGTAGACACAAAAGTAGCCATTGTAAGTAAGGCCAGAGGGATCTAAATTTTGAAGGACACACTATTAATAATAATGTTGCCACTATGCAGGGGCAGATAAATGACATTAATGAAACATTTGACTCAGAAATAATATAAACTCAAGATCAGGTAGAACCTTTAGTAGTTACAAAAGTTCACGAAAAAGTGTTCGGTTTCAAATCCGAAATAGTAACTAACTGTAACACCGAAATTGCTCAAATGAGACGATCGGTGACAGAAATCGAAAAAGTGTTATGTAAACAAATAACAAACTGCGAAAAACACTTCTCACATTCAAGGCAAAATGTGCGATATTGAAATAAAGATACGAAAAAGACCCAATCATGTCACTGAAAGAGTAATTAGTAGTAAATTACTAGAGGGGGAAGAGCGGTTCGACTCAGCTAAAAGACACAACAGGTGGCATTCTCTCGATTTTGTGAAAAACTGCAAAAGAAATTTTCCACGTTATTTGGCAGACCAAGAGAAAATCAATGTAATGATTAGTGCTTTAGCAGGTGATGCTAAAAGATGGCGATTAAATTTAGAAACAAATCAAATGTCTTTTGAGGAATTTAAACAGAAATTTATCGAAGAATACTGCTCCAGACAGAAGCAGGACTATATGTGGTGAGAATTCATTATGGCAAAGGTTGTGCAATATTTGGGGCAGAAACACTATGAAAGAGTTCTGCGAAATGTGGTATAGAAAACTGATTCATTTAAGATCCAGGCGAACAGAGTCCGAAATAGTGTTGGAACTGTGGAATAATATCCTTGAGGATTCAAAGAGATATGTGGGAAGCAACCATAAAAGCTTCTCATCAATCTTAGAGAGAGTCGAGGACGAGGATCATTGGAGGGGAAATCATGACTACTGTCTGAGTGGTAACAATAGGATGAGAGAGAACCATGACCAAAACGAACAAATTGAGAATGAACGCTATCGAGTAAACATGATACAGAGGGGCAGAGGTGAAAGACGCAGTAATGTGTCATTCCGCGGTAGGGGATTTGCACCGCGAAATTTCCAAAATTGGGATGAAGCGGAAAACTAGAGGCCGCATGTGTTACGGGCCAGATCTGTGCAGAAAGTGACTTTAGGCCCAAATGAGAGAAATTATACAGAAACAATAGAAGTAATAAATGCAAGCAACGAGTTAACTGTAAGAACGTGTCGCTAATTGGCGAGCGCAAGGTGACAGATGTTGTCTCGTATGAGTCATAGTCAAGCAACAAGGTAACAGGTAGGCACTGGTAATTATTGATCCGCATTCGTGTTATAATATGACAAGGATACTGTCAATTGTATTACTTCACCATGCTTAGCACTGGATGGTCTGCAGAAGATTCCTAAAGCAGAATTGCCTCTTATTGTGGACACTGAACAACACCGATTTGTCGAAAGAAGCGTTTGGGGGTGACATTGTCCATTTATCTTGCGACATGCTGCTGCCAACCATAGATTAGTAGGTACCTATGGTGGCAAAAACTGACGAATTTTCATAACACAGGGCCCAGTCAAATTAATGTGAACAACGCCAATATGTGTCGTCATTATAAAACAACCACTCACAGATGGCATAACAATGCAGTCGTTGTCGTTATGCAGAAACGGAGCAATTTACCTGACGTCCAGAAGTGCATGATCATTGGCTTTCGGGTCAAGCATGGAAGCATTTCTGAAAAGGTTTAAATTGTCAACCGTTCACATGCTGCTGCGGGTAAAATATAACACGTATGGCAATATGGCGGTATCCAAATCTGGCCCCAGGGCTAATGTGGTGTACCACGTGCCATAGATGACAGGGGTGAATGACGGCTGCCGGGAAATGTGCAGATGAATAGATGCGCATCTGTTGAGCAACTGTCACAGAGATGTACCAAGGGGCTACCAACTGTGTTTCCTCAACGACCGTCCAACGAACATTGCTGCGTATGGGCCCCAGCAGTAGACACTTGGTTCATGCGACCAACTGACTGCTGTTCGTTGGCGACAAAGGGTGGAATTAGGAGACCATTGGGGCTTCTGGACGTCCACTGAGTGGCGACAGGTGGCCTCTTAAATGAATTTCGTTTCATGCTGCATCGGACAGGTGTCTGTTGAGGTGTATGGCGTGAAACGTCTGAAAGCAAGTACCCTGCAATAAACGTCGGATGGCTTCAGGCCAGAAGAGGTAGCTATTTTATGTGGGGAATGTTTTTTTTCACATTCCCTGGGTGATCTCCTCTTTCTGGAAGGCACAAGGGATTGTCAAAAGTACTCAGTTATCGATAGGGACCACGACCGTCCCTGTATTCAGCTTATTTCCCTCATCATGATTGTTTCTACCAGCAGAACAATGCAACGTGGTTCAAATGGCTCTGAGCACTATGGGACTTAACTTCTCAGGTCATCAGTCCCATAGAACTTAGAACTACTTAAACCTAACTAACCTAAGGACATCACACGCATCCATGCCCGAGGCAGGATTCGAACCTGCGATCGTAGTGGTCGCGCTCTTCCAGACTGTTGCGCCTAGAACCGCTTGGCCACTCCGGCCGGCTAATGCCACGTGTCACATAGTTTGCTGCGTACCTGCGTGGTTCGAAGAATCAGGATGGGTTTACCATGAACCTGTGACTATCAAACTCCTCGAATTTAAACCCAATCGAGAACCTGCATGACAACTTCGTTCGGGCTGTAAGGGTCATGTATACTCAACCGATTAAACTACAGCAGCTTTCCGCAGCACTGAAATCGTAATGGCTCCACATCCCTGTCGTTAGCTGCCGGAAGAGTACTGGCACACTTCGTGGACATTTCGCAGCGGTCTGCGCAGTGAAATGCGGTTATTCAAGCTATCGACTTATGATCACATTAATGTGACTGTATAGTGGATATCTTCATGTGGATAGCCTTTACAGTTTGATAATGGTTTTGTAGCTTACGGTGTACAGTTTGTAAGACTCCCTCCGGAATGTATTGAAACTTTTAGTTTTGGAAACGTACGACATGCTTCCAAAAATACGATATATTTCAAAAGTTTTTTTCCACTATCACAAGAGTATTTATGATTTTCATTTAGATATTTCAATCATCAGGCTTCTGAATGGTTTGATGTGGCCCTCCACGAATTCCTCTCCTGCGCCAATCTTTGCATTTCAGACTTGCACTTGCAACCTACGTAACCAGTTATTTTCTAGGCGTATTACAATCTCTGTTTCTTGTATAGTTTTACCCTCAAAACTCCCTCTGGTATCATGCAAGTACTTTGCATCTTAACATATGTGAGGTGTGTATGTCCTATTGTCCTCTCTTTCCGTCTTGTCGGTGTTTCCGACATATACCTTTCCTCGCCGATTCTGTGAAGGGACCCCTCATTTGTTATGTTACCAGTCAACCTAATTTTCAACACATCACATCTCAAATGCTTCGATTTCCTTCTGTACCGCTTTCTGCACGATCCACATCTCAGTATCATGCAATGCTGCGCTCCAAACGTACAATCTCAGCAATTTCTTGCTCAAATTAAAAACTGTTTCTGCTACTAGTATATTTCTCTTGACCAGGTTCAAATGGCTCTGAGCACTATGGGACTCAACATCTTAGGTCATAAGTCCCCTAGAACTTAGAACTACTTAAACCTGACTAACCTAAGGACATCAACACACACCCATGCCCGAGGCAGGATTCGAACCTGCGACCGTAGCAGTCCCGCGGTTCCGGACTGCAGCGCCAGAACCGCACGGCCACCGCGGCCGGCTCTCTTGACCAGGAATCGCGTTTATGCCATTCGTTGTCTTCCTTTCACGTCCCCCTTGCTCAGTCCGTCTTGCGTTATTTTGCAGCCTAGATGTTCGCTATTGGTTCTGTTACATATTGTGTATTACCCGTCTTTCCCTATAGCCTTCCCCTATTCTTCTCAGAGTTTTGAACATCTTGCAAAATTTTACATTTTCGAACGCTTTCTCGAAATCAACAGATTCTGTGAACGTGTCTTGGCAACCACCAAGTGAAGTTTTCGGATACCGAAGTTTTATCTACAACGTTAAATTACTATCCACGGCTATATAGAGAAGCTATCGAAATTTATAATCGGCCGCGGTGGTCTAGCGGTTCTAGGCGCTCAGTCCGGAACCGCGCGACTGCTACGGTGGCAGGTTCGAATCCTGCCTCGGGCTTGGATGTGTGTGATGTCCTTAGGTTAGTTAGGTTCAAGTAGTTCTAAGTTCTAGGGGACTGATGACCACAGATGTTAAGTCCCATAGTGCTCAGAGCCATTTTTTTGAAATTTATAAACATCACGATAATTTTAATAGGAAAGAGGAGGCTATGAAACTTAGCGATATATGGACAGTGGCTCCACAAAATTGCTAACAATTTTTATCTTGGACAAGGTGGTAATAGATAGTCAACCTTATCTTTGCTATGGATTATCAGTGGCTCTACAAAATTGCTAACAATTTTTATCTTTGACAAGGTGGTAATCGATAGTCAACCTTATCTTTGCTATGGATTATCACTGCTCATCACGTGTCACCTGAACCACGCCCCCCGGCAAGACTCAGCGGAGCGGCGCCTCTGAGGAAGCCCAGCGCAGTTCTGGACGAAACGTAAGGAGCAGAAAAGTTCTTGGACCACGACTTCACATCCCGGAAAGTATATCAACAGCCATTACCCCAATGGTTCTCAGAGTTTCAATTTTTTTTATTTTATTTTATTTTTCTTTTTGCTGCCGTACTGATAAGTGACTTAGACTGTAATAAAACTCAGTTTAGTGCAGGAAACTAGTTCAATACGTGTATTAGTGTGTTTTGCAAGCTTACTATTAAAGGTTTCACTTCTTTTTGCGTATTATTCAAGAAAACGCTAAAGGAACGTAAAGTAGGGTTACCATCGTATTCTTGCATACATTTTAGCACAGTAAAACTTATGGAATCTCTTTTAACTGTTCCGTTCCGTTCCAGCAAGTTAGGAAAAGTGTATCCCTTTGTTGTTGAACTCTTATTTTGTGAAACAGCGTAAACGTTAAGTTCCCGTATTGCACATACGGTAGTAGCTTTGTTTATATACAGTCGCGAGTAGGCCTAATGTTTGTAAACGTGTTTTTCTTCTTTTTTTCTTTAATCTAGCTTATTGTCACTAAAGTAAGTTTGTTGACATACGATTGAGACTAGACCTAATCTTTCGTAAACGTGTTTTCTTGTTTCTCAGTAATTTAATTTGCCTTATTCTCGCTAAAGTAAGATTTTTACCATGAGTGAAAATTACCTGACGTGCCGTAGAATTGTTACCTCCGGGGTCTGGTGTGATGGTTGCAGTAGTTTTTTCCTTCCATTGGGAAGACTGTAGCGGCGTGGGAAATGGGGAAGTGGATCACACTCGTCTGTGGTTCTGTAGAATATGCAGTAGAGATAGGAAAATAGTGGAACAGGATTGGAAAATTGTTGCCCTTCAGGCACAGTTAGAGCAGGCTTGGGATGATCTGAACAGGTTAAGGAGGGAGAAGGGTAAAGAGAGGTGGGAAGTGGCAACAGGTAACAGGGTGAACAGACCTAGAAGTTTGTCAGACAGCTTTCTGGTGAATGTGAAGAATGCGTTTGACCTCTTGCTTCAGTTAGAAACTCATGAGCCTCAGACAGAGGTGGGTGTAGAGGGCACAACAAACATTCAGTAGAAAATTGAATAAGAATGTAGGGAAGTAAGCAAAGAGAAAGGAAGTTTTGTAGTTAGGTAGTTCACATGCCAGATGTGTAGGCCAACTTTTGCTGGACCAGTTAATATCAGAATACCAGGTCACTAATTTTTTTAAACCTAGTGCTGGCCGAGGTCTGGTGACAGGATTTGGGTTCACTCCGTAAAGATTTTACCAAGGAAGACACCGTGGTTATTGCGATTGAGCCGGGCAATAGTACTGACAGACATCCTCGGTACAATATAGAGTGTGACCTGGCAAAGATTGCATTAGCAACGAGACACACCACTGTTGAGTTTGTGTCTATTTTGAGACGCCTTGAACGACCTCATTTAAACTCTTCTGTTGGGAGAGTTAATTTGAAGTGGAAACGGCTACTTGGGTCAGGTGCGGGGTCACATATTGGTTTGGTTCCTGTTGATTCTCTCAGTAGGTGGGATAATGCTAGACATGCTTACACCTCAACAGGAAAGGGAACGGTACACTGGCTAGGCTAATAGCAGGAAATGTAAGGGGGAAGGCACTGCTATGAGTGGTAATACACCAGTGGTCATAGGTGTTGGAGTAGCACCTTATTTGGATAGGTAGGACAGAACGAAGTTCAGAGAGAAGTAAAGACTGAAACAATTTGAGAAAGTAATCAAACAACATAATCCTGGCATACTGGATCAGCGAACACAGCTGTTGGTTAAAAATCTACAACAATCAACAGAAATTTTATTTCCACCCAATTACAGCTCGGTAAATGTGAAATGCCAACTGTCTTTAGTGGATCAAAATATTCGAGGGCTTACAAGTAAAATTAATGAACTACTTATGTGCATTCATGAATTAGAGTGATCTTACTTCTGTAGACCAAATATGGAGAAAGGAGGAGTTCCCATATTTGTTAAAAACAGTTTTCAATTTAAGAATATTGGCATTAATAAATCTTGCTTACAGCAGTACTTAGAAGCATGTGCAACAGAGACAGAATTTCCAAATAGGTCCTTTATAATATCCACGTACAGAGCATCTTCAGGAAATTTTAACGTGTTTATAAACGGTCTTGATGATTTATTGTCTCATCTAAAATTAAAAAACAAAGAACCAGTGGTTGCTGGTGATTTTAATATAGATGTCCTGAAAAACACTGTCAGTGAACAGTTACGGAAATCAGTTACATTGTCATTCAATTTAATTTCTACCGTAAATTTCCCAACTAGGGTATACAAATGTTCGCCTGCCAGAGTGGCCGAGTGGTTCTAGGCGCTACAGTCTGGATCCGCGCGACCGCTACGGTGGCAGGTTCGAATCCTGCCTTGGGCATGGATGTTTGTGATGTCCTTAGGTTAGTTAGGTTTAAGTAGTTCTAAGTTCTAGGGGACTGATGAGCTCAGAAGTTAAGTCCCATAGTGCTCAGAGCCATTTATACAAATATTCTAAAGCTGCCATTAATAATATCTTTATAGACAATTCTAGGCAACTAAGCCAAATTACAAAACTAGTAGTAAATGGGCTATCTGACCATGACATGCAACACCTAACATAAAATTTTGAAAATTGTCAGAATAAAGCATCTATCAGAACTGAGTACAGAAGGCCAATAAAACAGTCAAAAACTGAGAAATTTAGGAGATTGCTCAAATAAATTAATTGAACGGATGTTTACAGTATCCAAGACACAAACGGAAAATACAAAACATTCATGAATAAAGTTATCACCTTATTTGAAAATTGTTTTCCCTTGAAGGTAACTCAAATTAAGCAGAAGTCTAATATCAAACCGTGGATCACACAAGGGATAAATATATCATGCGAAACAAAAAGGAAACTCTATCTGATATCTAGGGACACATTTGATACTAGCATTATATCTAATTACAAAAGTTACTGCAAAATTATGAAGGATGTCCAGAAATCTAAACACCTGCATTATGAGAAGAAGATAAATACATCCAGCAATAAAATAAAAACAATATGGGATACAGTTTAGTCAGAGACAGGTAGGACCAGAAATGAGGAGGAACAAATAGCTCTAAAAATAAATGAAACCCTGGTAACAAATGCATGTTGTGTAGCAAACCATTTAAATAAATAATTTGTCTCAGTTACTGATAGCATGGGGTTGTCAGGTTCAGTAATAATGCAGTGGAATATCTGAGACCAGTGCGCACAAGCAATCTCAGTAAAATTGAATTGATACTTACATCGCCCAAAGAAATAGAATCCCTCATAATGTCCCTGAAATCAAAGCATTCTAGTAGTTATGATAACAAAGCAACAAAGTTGATAAAAGAGTGTCCATGTGAGCTTAGTCGTATCTTATGTAATTTTTGTAATCCATCGCTTTTCACAGGAGCATGCCCAGACTGGCTTAAATATGCTGAAATTATTCCTCTCCACAAGAAAGGGGACAAAGAAATGCTGTCAAACTACCGACTGATCTCACTTTTGGCAGCTTTTTCAAAAATCTTTGAAAAGGTTATGTTCAAGCGTCTACTTAAGCACCTTAGTGAAAAAAGCATACTGTTAAAGTCACAGTTTGGGTTTCTTAAGGGTTCTGATATTGAGAAGGCTATTTACACTTACAGTGAAAATGTCCTTAACTCATTAGACAACAAATTAGAGGCAACCGGCATATTCTGTGACTGGTCAAAGGCTTTTGAATGTGTGAATTACAGCATTATTTTAATTAATTTAAAGTATTGTGGCTTTACTGGTAGTGCTCCAAAGTGGTTTCAGTAATGTTGTAGCGGCACCACCGTTTAGAATAGGGAAAGTCTTGTGTGATATTCAGAGCACGAGTTACAGCCAGGTGTGGGCCGGATTGCTGTAAGGTAAGCATACCAGCAGTTGTGAAGGCAAATAGAGGCCACTGGGGCGTAGAACTGCCGGAGAGGGCGCACACAGCAGTTCCCATGGCGCAGGTCACAGGCAGAAGAAAGCCACTCGCCAACCTAAGTGTTATGCATACGTAACACAAAGCGGCACGTTAGCAAAACAGAGCCACATAGCAGAGTATAAATAGGTGCTGTTTTCTAACAAGATTCATGGCGGAGTTGGTCGACACGGCCAAATCCCGCGACCTGCTGAAGTTGAAGCTATTTCTTCACATGGTCGTAAATGTAGAAATTTACAACACGCCGCGCACCCCCCCAACAATGCCACAACTGCCAGCGCTATGCGCACGCGGGTATTAGATGCGATCTCGCACTCCGCTGCCGCATTTGCGCTGGCGGTCACACAACCCAACGCTGCAAACTCCCCCATACAGCACCTCGCAAGTGCGCCAACTGTGGTGCTCCCCATCCGGCAAACTACAGAGGGTGCATTGCTTACAAAGCAGCTCTGAGGCGCAAAATCGCGAAACATGCGAAACCTACCGCCATCACAGTTCCAAAACCGCCCCCGCGCCCAGTAAGAAGTGGAATATCCTTCGCTGTAGTGGTCGCTGGCAGCCCCAGCAGCGCGGGACGGTCAGAGGAGCCCCAGAGCTCAGAACACGCTCAGCAAACACCCCCAGCAACAGACACACAACAGACAAGCACAACGCCTGACACCACACCCGCACCGGGCACACCACACGAAACAAGCAACAACAACACCCTACCCCCTGAGATCGCGAACTGCAGCCCACCACAGGCTACAGGAAACGCACCTACACAGGGACAACCACAGCGCCAGAGGAGGAGGAGAAGGAGAAACAGCCGAAGCACGAGGAACACGACCACACCACAACAACCACACAGGCAACAGAACACCAACACCCACGAACACATCCCGGACACCAACTCAACAACTCACATTACACACCCACTCACCACAGAGAGTACACAGGCGACCACAACTGCCACACGAACAACCGACTCGCAGGCCAGCCCCCACCAAACGCCAACACTGGAACAAGCGGCCGCTAACACGACCAATAACTCGCAGGCCGACATGACCAACATTACTACAACATTCCAGAGAATAATGGAAACATTATTCCCCGGACGCACGACCACCGAAATAGTCTCGAAGATTATGGGGTGTGTCTCACAACTCTTCATGCAGTTCATGTCGGGTACACTCAACTGGACTAGCTTCCAAGCCACTATCACACCGCTTTTCACACTACTACATGGATAATACACCACACCAGCCCCGAAACGCAGACTTAAACACAATCACACAGATCCTGTTTTGGAATGCCAACGGGATCGCAAGCAAAAAAGCCGAGATGGCCGCGTTCATGGAGCGAAAGGGTATCCGAATCGCTCTTGTGAACGAAACACTGCTTACGCCTCGCAAACAACTAAACTTCCCAGGTTATTGTGTCTATCGTACCGACCGAGCGGATGGCAGGAGGGGAGGCGGCACGGCAATCATCATACACAGAGACATAGACCACACGAACATCGAGCTCCCAGCACTTGAAAGACTAGAGGCTACGGCCGTCAGGGTCAAGTTCAACGGAGCCAACACCACACTGGTATCGCTATACAATCCTCCTAATCACATAGTAACACGCGATATCAGCACAGTACTCAACATAGCACCGCGGGTAATAGCCGCTGGAGACCTCAACGCAAAACACCCTGATTGGAACTCACGAATACGAACCTCCAACGGCAAGAAACTGTACGAACACGCGCTAAGCCGAAACTACATTATACTTGGACCGGACGTTCCCACGTTCGTGCCTACACAGGCCCGACATAGGCCAGACGTGTTAGACATAGCCCTCATAAAGGGCATTACATGTACACTCAACCTAACGGTTGAAAACGATCTGGACTCAGACCACATGCCTGTAATACTGCACATGGAAGAGACACTGCAGGACATCGAACCACGCAGGATGCTCAACTACAAGCGTGCGAATTGGACACTGTTCAAGGAAACGCTTGATAGTCGCATTCCTGACACACACGAAATTAACAACACACAGCAAATTGATGAGGCTGTGGAGGCTCTCACAACTGCCGTCCAAGACGCAATGACTGACGCCATTCCATTTACAACACCAAGACAACACTCGACGGCCCTGCCCCAGGAAATCCTGGGCCTTATCTAAATGAGGAACCGCCTCAGGAGATACTGGCAGCGTACCAGGCGCCCGTTCTATAACCTGCACGTCAACAGACTCCAGGGCATAATACGGAATAAAATTCAAACATTCAGAAACGAACAATGGGGACAGAAACTCGCTGGGCTGGATACCACACGTCCTGGCGTGTGGCAGCTGGCCAGACACTTCACCAGGTAGAAACATTACATTCCCACGTTACAAGGACCAGACGGCCCAGCCTACTCCGCGACGGAGAAGGCAGAGCTTATGGCCACAACACTTGCAGCGTCTTTCATGCCGAATCTGGTTCCTTCAGACCCAGCATTCACACTTGAAACGGACCAGGAGGTTACACGACTTGTAGCCCAGCCCTCGCGCAACGAAATAAGACGTGCTAGCACAAATGAAGTCACATGGGCTATCAAGCACACCAACGCTAGAAAAGCCCCTGGGCCTGATGGCATTCAAAACCGTGTCCTCCAGGAGTTCACGGATAAAGCCGTAGAATACCTCACACACCTAACGAATGTCATCCTAACACACCAACACTTCCCTGACTTTTGGAAGGCGGCCAAGGTCCTGATGTTCAGGAAGCCAGGGAAAGACCACTCCCTCCCACAAAATTACCGACCTATCAGTCTGCTGTGCTCGCTCAGCAAGATTGTTGAGAAGGTAATACTAAAACGTATCACTAGGCATTGCATCGCCAACGACACCCTAAGACCGGAGCAATTCGGCTTTAGGAATCACCACTCGACAACACAACAACTCCTCCGCGTAGTCGAACATATAACACACGGCTACAACATGAAGAAAGCCACAGGGGCCGTGTTCCTAGACATCGAAAAGGCTTTCGATCGTCTCTGGCACAACGGACTCATACGCAAACTAAGCGAAGCTGGTTTCACGGACGGACTCGTGCGTCTCATACACTCATATCTCACGAACAGATGTTTCAACACTAACGTGCAGGATAAACAATCAACACAATACGGTATCCAAGCTGGAGTACCCCAAGGAAGCATCCTAGGGCCCATCTTGTTTAACCTGTACATTAATGACTTCCCAGCGACACGAAACACGACGTTAGCCGTCTACGCGGATGACACAGCCATCCTCGCGCAAGACTGGAAACCGTAGAACATCAACTCACGAATACAGACAGCACTCAGAACAGCTGAGCCTTGGCTGGAGCGATGGCGTATTAAAGTAAACGTCGACAAGTGCGAAGCAGTTCTGTTCACACGCAGACCGAAACTACTGCGCAAACACCAACACTGTAGACCGATAACACTACATACACGCCCAATACGTTTCCGAGAGAAAGTCAGATACCTTGGTGTCTGGCTGGTCCGGAAACTTACATGGGGGGACCACATCGAATACGTTGCCAACCGAGCGCACGCGAGGCTCAAACAGCTCTACCCAATGCTCAACAGGGCAAGCACACTGAATAGGAGGGTGTCGAGGTCCTTATACATGACACTGATTAGACCTCTGATGACGTACGCAGCTCCCGTCAGGGGATATGCAGCTCCCACACGACTGCGCCGCCTGCAAGATCATACAGAACAAGGTGCTACGAATCATCAGCAATGCTCCACGCTACACACGCACCGTGGATCTTCACCATGAATACCGCCTTGATACCCTCAAGGAAGTATTCAAGAAACACGCCACACGACTATACAGGAACTCGAGACACTCGAACAATCCTTTCATCCTCACTCTGGGAAACTACGATCACAACCACAGGTGGAAACACAAGCGGCCAAAGACACTGCTAGCTAGGGCATAACCACCTATGGTAAACTAACATACGCAAACAGCGACAAACGCCGGTAAGCCCCTGCATATCAGCAACACTGACTGGCAACTACCAGCTGCTATTAGAGCCAACCAACAGGCCACAGCAGGGACACCGACGAGCTCGCACACTGACGCACGAACAATCTGCCAACACTCCCTCACACTGTGCCTCCGGTATATGACCTATCGGAAACAAGACCGATAACAAACCTAACTGTTGCAGGTTGCAGGACGCTGAACGAGGACTCTGTACCAGCACCCAGCGCCAGCCGCCGAGCAGCACAAACGCACAACGTCTAGGTATCGACATGCATGATACCCACTACTAACAAAGCCTATCCTTACACAACCTATCGCAGGCAGCAAGACAACCGCTACTGCTCTTGTCGCCCGACCTAACTTTCGCAGAGGTTTTTCTCCCTTGGCTCTTACTTTGGCACTTTTTTTCCTCTGCCCTTCAAACCGCTACCCTTCGTCAGATTTCGACCAATCTATCTCCAGATGAGCGCGTATTAATGGTTAATCCTAACCAGACGTACGCAGACATCGCAGTACCCACATCCTGCGACACCTCACTTTTGTGAATACTAACCCTTATGCAGAGATGGCAGTAGACCTTTTGTGTTGGCCATCATGCCGGTGTGGGCGTGGAGGGGCTCCACCTTTTACAACAAGATTCATTCAAGTGTGACTGCTCTCCTGGACGGCTAGGCATGTCACACCGCTGGGCTACAGGCAGTAACAGATGGGGCGACTGTGTCCCAGTCCATGACGAGTCATTGGTTCGACCCTCTGAGGCCAACGCAGGGTCCGCAGCCAGCCAGCGGCAGGCCACTCTTTGGCTAGCTGCGGCGGGCGTTTGTCTCAGTTCCCGACACACGCCAGAGACTTCCGAGGCGAGGGCCGCTGATTCGGATGTTGAATCGCAAGCGGTCGTTGCCGCTGCATTCTCAGCCATGCCAGCAAGGAAGAAGCAGCAGCGGGGCTGGCAGAGCAGCGTGACTCACACCGAGCAGTGCTGAGTAGGCTGCTATCGCAGCCATCCTGAGATCATCGGAACTCAGCGGCCCGGCAGAGGCCAGCATGACACAGTGTTGCATTGCACAGCCCTCTGGGTGCGTCCTCAGCATTTCAGGGCCCTGTGACGCAGACCGAGGTGAACAGAGCACTGTAGTGGAAACAAATAAATCGTTTGGAAAGTTCTCGCCGAGTTTTAATGTGGCACCTCCTGGCACCCATCCATTACAATACCTTACTAACAGAAAAGCAAGGATGTCATTATGTAACACTTCAGCAGTAGGCAATCAGACATCGTCTGACTGGGACGAAATTACGTGTTGTTTTCCCCAAGGTTCCATACTAGACCAACTACTTTTTTCTTGTGTGTATCAATGACCTGTCATCTGTTGCATTACCAGATGCCCTGTTTCTCTTATTTGCAGATGATATAAACATTGCAGTAAATACTAAATCAAATATAAATTTAGAAAGGGCAACTAATCAAATTTTTACTGACGTTAATAAGTGGTTCGTAGACAACTCACTGTCATTAAACTTTGAGAAGACCCACTATATGCAGTCAGATCTTCCAAGAGATTCCCTTCTAGTGTGTGTCCAAAATACGATGACATGGAAATAGGAGAAGTTGAGTGTGTAAAATTTTTGCTATTACAACTTGATAATAAATTCAGTTGGGAACGATATACTAACGAACTGCTGAAGCGTCTAAACAAGTCTGTGTTAGCAATGCGAATGATATCAGGGCTAGAAGGTATAAATATAAGAAAACTGGCATATTTTGCTCATTTTCACTCCATTATGTCATATGGTATCATGTTTTGCGGTAACTCCACAAACTGAGAAAAATATTTTTAGAGTACAGAAGCAAATAATAAGAGTAATGTGTAGTGTAAATCCAAGAACACCATGCCGAAACCTATTCAAAGACTTTTGTGCATGATAACCACAGCTTCTCAGTATATTTATTCCTTAATGAAGTTTGTTGTAAATAATACATCTCTTTTTCCAGCTAACTGCATAGCACACAGCATCAATACTATGAATTAGAACAATATACATAAAGATTTCGAAGCACTTACTCTTGCCCAGAACGGAGTCCAGTATTCAGCAACGCATATTTTCAATAAGTTACCAACAACCATTAAGAGTTTTGTTTCAGACAAGGCCCAAATTAAACATAATTTAAAAGAGTTTTTGGTGGCCAACTCCTTCAATTCCATCTATGAATTTCTCAACAAGTAGACCATTTTAATTAATATTTATTATACTTTAATTTTTGACAATACGTGGTTGTTTGTAACAGCCAAGGAAGTACCTACTGTGTGAATGATGGATGTGTGGAAAGCCGATGTAAGTCTTAAGTCTGTAAAGAGTGGAAGTTTAATTTTAAATCTTGAACATAATTTGACTGTTCTTAACTGAGGATTATTGAAATGAATAATTTACTTAAATTTTTGGCGATACTTGTTTGTAATAGCCAAATAACTAGCTACTGTGTGAATGATGGATTTAATGAAAGCAGATGTAAGTATTAAACCGGTAAATATTTGAAGTTTAGTATTAATTCATGTACTTGTTTGTAATAGCCAAATAACTAGCTACTGTGTGAATGATGGATTTAATGAAAGCAGATGTAAGTATTAAACCTGAAAATATTAGAAGTTTAATATTAATTCATGTACATAATTTTACTGTTTATAGACTGGGAATCTCTAAAATTAAAGAAACTCAAGTTTTTCTAATTCCATTTTTGTAATGTGTTTACCTGACATGTTCCACACCCAGGAGGATCCTCTCTTTTGTGGGTCTATCGAATGAATAATTAATCTAATGTAATCTAATCTAAACTGTCGAACGCCTTTTCCACATCAACAAGTCCTGTGAACGTGTCCTAACTTTTCTTCAGTATTATTTTCGTTATGAATTGCTACGTCAGATCTGCCTCTCTGGAGCCTTTACTTTTCCTAAAGCCAAACTTATCGTCATCTAAGTGATCCTCAACTTTCTTCTTCATTTGAACTTATGTCTACAAAAAGACACTACTATCCGATGGTGAGAAAGTAAAGAAAATATTTTAGACTCTATATGATGAGTAGAACTTTGTCATTCACTGCTGAAATCTGAGGAAGTGTTAACAAGATACTTTGGTTTCGAAAGCGTTTCATAGGATTATATCATTTAGACCAGCTCCCTGGATTAATCCATACATTGGGATGAACGCACAAAAACCATACTTTAAAAGCAGTGTTATTTTCAAGGAAATTTTAGTTGGATGGAACGAAGGAAGGGAGGAAGGAAGATAGGGTATTACATCCTGTCGACATCTAGGTCATTATAGACGGAGCAGAAGCTTGGACTGTGTCAAGGATGGGAAGGGAAATCGCCTGTGCCATTCCAAAGGAGCCATCATAGCATTTTCCTGAAGTGACAGAGTGAAGACACGGACAACTCAAATCTGGATGACCGGACGCGTGTCTGAACCATCGTCCTCCCGAATGCGACTCCAGTGTGATAACCACTGCGCCACCTCACTCGGTTAAATTTATGTGGAACTGTACCGAACAGTTGTAGTCTTTGAAAGGACCCGTTGCTGAGAGATGAATGTTTTAGATATTTCTGCAAGTCTTATTCATTTTCGTTGTTTATGTATTACATAGTTTTTCGGCAAATAATATTTAACAGCACTACAAAGAAAATGATAGCTTAATTTCTTACATTATTCCTTTAAATATTTACGACGATGTTAGTTATAACATCCAAATGTAGTTTGGTAGTTCGCGTTTCGCTGAAAGTGACAGATACAGCATTCCACTGGTAAATAAATAATAAGTAGGTTTAATGAAAGACAAACTGAATGTTGAACCAGTTACAGAAGCTATAAGTCTACGAGTAAAAATGTATGATATCGAGACTGAGTCAACGCAAGATTCACAGAGAAAACGGTGTAAGACAGCCCGCTGTTAATGTGTGTGTGTGTGTGTGTGTGTGTGTGTGTGTGTGTGTGTGTGTGTTTGTGTGTGTGTGTGTGGTAATCTAAATAGTATCTTGTTTCTCTAAATGTAAATTAAGAGTGTCACTTGGGAGTCACTACTACCGGAAGAGTTTGAAAATTAAATATGACTTGCATCTGATGTGCATTCATATACTGCCATGGAAAAATGCTTTCCTGATCGACTAAATTTAACTTATAATCACCAGCCAAATTTCTTTTCATTATCTGGAGTTAATTTTACTTGAAGTATGATGTAGAATTTTGGAGGATGTATGTAAAATATTATTATTATTGTTGTATTGCATTTTCTCTGTTGGTGCAATACTGTAGTGCTCGTCGTAAATGACTTGTATTTTTCTATATTCAACGGCAGCTGAGAAACGTGACCTGGGTTTGTTTAACTTCTTTCTCGCTGTTTGTCATCGTCTGATCAGTTAAGATTGTCATCATCAAACGGTCATTGCAATTGCTAAGACTGTAAAAATATAGAATATTACATGTGATTTGTAGCTGATTTTATTGTATCGTTGAAAAACATACAAACTATGGTTTTAAAAGCATTGTAAAATTTAAACCATGAATTTCCACCCTTATAGCTAAAGTGTATTTAATAGAATCTGCTGAATTGTGTACGTAAGCATTTGCAGTCAGCCATGTGTGTATCCATTGATTCTTTGGGACACTATTTTTTCTTACAGGAAATTTTATATCTAGTGTACTTATTTCCTTTCCCTCCGAAATATATTATGTTGTTTTTGCTTCACGCAAGTATCATTATGATGGAAAGAGAGACAGCCAGAGACAGAGACACAGAGGGAGACAGGGTGAGAGAGAGAGAGAGAGATAAGGAAATGGGGAGAGGGAGACAGATAAAGGGATATATGTATATATCTCTATATCACTCTCTCTTTCTATCTCTCTCTCTCTCTCTCTCTCTATATATATATATATATATATATATATATATATATATATATATATATATGAGAGAGAGAGAGAGACTGACGTGAGGAGGCCTGTCCCTCATACCATCTCAATCTCCCGCTCCTCCTCCCTCCCCTCTCCTCACTCTCTCTCTCGAAAATAAAATGCTCTTGAACATTGTGCGGTGCATCTCGTTTGGCTTGTACCACTTTAGGTACCACTTTAAGTATAGGATACTCATCTGTAATTGACTGTTCCATTTTAATAAATGGTATTTTTTAAATTAGTCACCAGTGCCAACTTGTAATTTTTTAAATCCCCCAGCGTCATCTTGCATGTTTAAAACTCCCGCAATCGCTGTTTTGGCTTTTAAATTTTCCCCAAACGCCATCTTGCATATTTCAATTTCTCTACATCGCCACATTGGTTTTTAAATATCCCGGCAACGCCATAATGGATTTTTAAATTTCTCCTCAGTTCCAACCTGTATATTATTTCAATATTCCTGCCACTGTCACCTTGTATTTTTAAATATCTAGCCACTAGTAATTGATACCTTCACGCGTTGTAGGTCATTGATGACACACCCGTGCATACAATGGGACTTGATGAACTTCGTCAGCCATTTGAATGTCAATGTGAGTCGAAGTCCCCACTAGTAACTTCAAGGAAATGAACTGTACATCGTGGATTGGCATGATACGATTATTGATCTTAGTGCAGGCACATCACGTATGGGACAATTAAAGCGATAACTTTGCAGAGACGGTACTGACGCATATAGTAGCTCTCCTCTAAGAGGGAAGAGAGAGGAAAGCCCTAGTGACACTTCGGTTGTGAGGAAATTGCAATCTGTGCACCATCTATGAGTTCCCATTGTCCGGTAAAACTTTCCTTACTTAAATGGGACGGTGAATCTTCTCTATTGGAAGCTGTGGTATCTTGCGGTCTTCGGGGCTGATAGCGGAATTTGAGAAGCTGCAATTTAGTCAGAACTTTCATCTCAAACGTATTAAAAGACGTTAGACAGAATCAGAAGATATATATGACTGCAGTTCAGGTTGGTTATTGTGTAACATTTTATTATGTTACTTGCTCCTAACGCCGCATGCCTACTAATTTGTTTCGATACAAGGAGCTAACAGCTGGAATGGATCTGCTGCTACAAAGTGAGATATAAGGGATAGGGGAAGGATAATTAGAAAAACGGAAAAAAGTAAGTAAACTGTTGTTGTTTTAAAAGTAATCATCATAATTATTAATACATTTATCCCACTGTGAGACAAGATGGTCAATGCGTTTATGCAAAATGTTAGCTGCTTCCTAGGGAAACCCATTTGTTACCAGGCGTGCAACTCCTCATCGTAGGCAAGTCGACGGCCACGGATGTATGTGTTTAGCGAGGGCTCCAAAAGTATGTAAATCATATGGGAAGATATCGGGACTGTATAGAGGACGTATAAGAGCTTCTAAGCGGAATCTCTGCACCATAGTCGAAACAATCTTAATAACATGTGGGCGGACATTATGTTAGCAGCTTGTATTGACTACTTTGCAGAAGTTTCGCCGGGAAGCCGTTCCACATCATCCATATCGTCCCGGAGTGTCTCCATGCCATTTCCATGTTTCTGGAGATCTGACAAAAGATTTTCTTCGGACGAATAGGTGATCACCGGCATACAATGATTGTTCCGTAGGCAACCACAAACATTTTTCCATGAAGACATTGACCTTCTTGCCTCATAATGAAATAACTGTATTAATCCAGAATGAGATTTTCACTCTGCAGCGGAGTGTGCGCTGATATGAAACTTCCTGGCAGATTAAAACTGTGTGCCCGACCGAGACTCGAACTCGGGACCTTTGCCTTTCGCGGGCAAGTGCTCTACCAACTTTTTTTTTTTTTTTTCCCAGATGTCTTGTCCGTCTTTTTTTTTTTTTTTTTTTTTTTTTTGTGGTCATGAGGCCTTGCTGAGTGATCTAACTATGAGACAGTCCCACTAATGCGGATCATTTTGTCATCCGCAGAGGTATGAAATTACAATGAAATCCAGATCATTACCTGCTTAAAGGCGATGATAAATATGAACGGGGACAGATGAAAATATGTACTCCGACCGGGACTCGAACCCCGGATCTCCTGCTTCCATGGAAGACGCTCTATCTGACTTTTTTTTTTTTTTTTTTTGGGAACAGGAAGTAAGGGTAAACAAACAATCTTTATTCGTACAATTGTGCTGTCCTAGGGAGAAGTAAAGTATCGAGACAGCAAAAACAATTTGAAAACCATAAAATCATCGCAAAGGCCGCTCTCTCTCTTTTTTTTTTTTTTTTTTTTTTTTTGTAACAGGAATAAAGTAAATGACAATCCTAGTCACGGGCGGGAGTGAAAGTGAAGTTATCATCTGCATCAAAATCCCTGCAGCACGCGGTGTCGCATCATAAACCTGGCAGAAAGCCATATAATCTTGACCATTTCTGCCAGTGTCTCTAGTCGTTCTGCTGCAGGAGTCTTCCCAGTTCTGGGACACCCCAGCTGTCGGGCGGATTGTGAAAAACACTTCCTAAAAAATTGGAAAAGTAAGTCCTGTATTTCGTATGACTCCGTATGAGCTCGTGTTGTTCTTGTAAATACAACCAATAATCCATCACGGACTTAATATCGTACGAATACAAATATTTCGCCGCATGTCCAGCGATCCAATTGACCGCATACGTCTTTTGATTCGGAAAAAAGGTCTTGTCCGGTAGAAAAAGTACATCCGATGTGATTTCTGCGTAGTTAGTGCGCCGAAGGAAGGCCAATATTCGACGCGTCAGCATCCAGACGTCCCTCGCTGCGCCACACACTAAACCATGTTCTTCCGTGGCTAACAGTCCACAGTTGGTGCAAAGAGGAGAATCGACCATATGAATTGTATGTAATCGACTCCTGGTCACAAGTTTACGGTTTATAAGAATATACCACATCGATCTCGCTGCTGTTGACAGTAATGGAGTATGCACTGCACACCAAATGTGGTTCCACGTTCTCGACGGGTATTTGAATTCCATTATGTTGCGGCCATGGTGATCCATCAAGCATCTATAGATCTCCCGAGTCGTGGGTATTCTCGTTGAAGGGACTTTCAGACGAACATAACTGTAATCAACAAGAAATGAGGCAATGTGTGCAAGAGAAGGCGAAATATTGCCCACCGCAATAGGGGGTTCGTACGAAGGCGGAACAAGTGCTTCTATCAGAGCTGACGTTATGGTATGCTTTCTTTGTTGCCAATTTCGTATCATTGCTCGCATGTAAAGCGCCAGAGCTTTGTTTCGCACGTTTGTGAGGTTGAGGCCACCGTTCCGGAACTGTAGCGTTAACGTATCATATTTGATCTTAAATAACATCCCAGTACTAACATAGTAACCAAAGGCAGCCATGAGGCGGTCGGCGATACCCTTCGGTATTGGTAGGATCTGCGCTAAATGGGGCATTCGTGACGCTATGTGAACGTTGGTGTATGCCACACGTTGGATCATGTCAAAGGCTCTCAGTGAGTTGTTGCGTATCGTCAGACGAACATTCTGCAGAAGCCGCCGAGAACTCGCCGCCGCTGACCGCCGTAGTGAACGGGTAAATGTAATCCCCAGACATCTCAGCGATTCCACCGTCTGGAACGGTCCCGGTACGTCTACCAGACCCCGTCCAATGTGCATAATTTTGGATTTCGTCATGTTAACGACACTGCCTGCCGCCGTCCCGTTAGAGTCTAGATGTTCAACAGCCTGACGAACTTCATGTCCTGATCTGACAAGAAGGATCAGGTCGTCCGCATATGCGCGACAAATGAAAGAGTTCTCATTAAGCGCTATCCCAGTAAGTGAGCGCCTCATAACACACATCAGCGGCTCAAGCGCTATCGCAAACAGCATCATGGAGAGTGGGCACCCTTGTCGGACTGAGCTGTTAATGGGAATCGAGCCCGCTTCCCGACCGTTTACAATCACCTTCGATGTAGCCCCTCGTATTAGCCTCATAACGATGGAGATGAAAACCGGAGGAATCGCCATTCGACTCATGACTGACACCAAGAAGTCATGGTTTATCCTGTCGAACGCACGATCGAAGTCCACAGATATCATCGCTGCTCGCATTTTACACGTTTCCGCAAGGGCGATAACGTCACGGTATTCACTTAACGCCGAGGAGATGTTGCTTCGCACCCCTAGGCAAGCCTGATCAGGGGATATTGTCCTGGAAATCACAAGCTTGAGACGAGACGCTAGTAGTCGTGCAAAGATTTTATAGTCGGTGTTTAGCATAGTGAGAGGCCGATATTGATTAACACTACGACTCTCCGCCATCTTCGGGATAGGAAGAAGAAAGCCCGTCATAAAATCCGACGGTAGGCGCATGTCCGGACGCATCGCCTCATTGTACATCGACACCAACTGTGGCATCATCATGTCCACGAATTCTCGATAAAACTCTAGCGTAATCCCATCTGGTCCTGGTGATTTATGGGCCGCTCCTTTTGTGAGTACCACCTTTATATCGTCTTCTGTGAGTGGCTCCATAAGCGCCGCCTTATCCGTCTCTGTCAGTGTCGTTTGCAGATGTTGCAGTATCTCTTCCCCCACCAGACGGTCCGTCGGTGTACCGGCATAGAGGTGGCGGAAATGCTCTAAAAATTCATTTGCAATGTCCTGTTGTGTTGTCAGTTGACGGCCATCTAAACCGTGGAGCTCTGTTACCAATGCCCGGCGGTAACGTTTATGTTCCCGCGACACATGGTGCATCGAGGTACGTTCCCCAGTGATGGTATCGAGACATCTTGCCCGTATTGGGATGCCACCCAGTCGTCGTCGCGTGATCGATAGGATTTGTGCCTTGACACGTTGAACTTCCGCATGATGTTCTGCAGACGGCACCTGGAAGGACAGCTCACGAAGCATGGTGTAATAATACTCAAGAGTGTCTCGTTGCCATCTCGTCTTATCCCGACCATACTGTATGAGAGCTCTTCTTAATGCCGGCTTAGTACACTCGAGCCACCATTGAAGCACGGAGGTATATGTTGGTAGACGGCGTTGACATGTGACCCATACCTCCTCGACTCTCCGACGACATTCGGGGTCCGCCAAAAGTGACGAATTGAGCTTCCATGTCCCGCGGCTTCTCCACACACTTTGCCTAGGGAGTGATATGGTACAAATGTAAGCCAGATGATCAGTAAATGCCGCAGGCCATCGTTCCGCGTCGACCACCTTATCCTGTAGGCCAACCGAAACATATATTCGATCGAGTCTGCTCGCCGAGTGACTGGTATAAAAAGTATATCCCTCACGGTTCCTGTGAATCATGTCCCAGGTGTCGCTTAACTCCAGATCCCGGCATAGCACATGCAATTCACGACAGGTATTGTAATGTGGAGTCTGGTCTTTTTGCGCTAAAACACAATTGAAGTCACCACCTATAATGAAATGATCGAATCTGCCGGTAAATAAGGGCACAATCTCTTCTGAATAATATCTAGCACGCGCCCGTCTGTTGTCTGTGCCGGAAGGGGCATAAACATTGAGAATGCGAATTCCATTAACAGTTATCGCCAGTCCTCGTGCCGAAGGTAGATAAGCCAGGTCTCGGACCGGAATCCCGTCCCGGACCAATATCGCCGTTCCACTGTCGTTGTTCGAGTGCGGCGAGGTGTAGGAGATGTATCCATGGACTTCCTGGAACTCAGGAATGTAAATTTCCTGCACCATTAGTATATCCACATCCGACGCGTATATCATGTCCCTAAACAACTGCTGTTTCACGGGCGATCTAATGGTATTTACATTCACTGTCCCTATTCTGTATGCCTGGGGTCGAGTAGCTGTCATCTCCACATGATGTTAAAATGACAAAGTTTCACCGTATCGATAGTCCCTTTGCACATCCGCAGAGGGTCGCCCGACGGACGTGTCCCTGCGGCATTAGGTTTCTTGAGATGCGGACGGATGCGAGTCCCCACCAGTAGAATGGTCCGCATCGGTGATTTCGTCGTCCTGTTCATACCAGCTGATACTATTGGGGTGCTCCAAATTTTCCTGTGCGGCATTGATGTGTGACATCTGTTGTTCTTTCGCAGCATTAGACTCCACCGCAGAAGGGGTAGCAGGCCCCGGAGCGGATGCGTCTTCCGAGCGACATGACATCTTTTCACTGTCCGAATTCATATGGTCTGCGACATCCGAAGCTTGTGGTTCCAAGTCAGACAGTTCCATAGTGTTAGACTCATCTGGGCTTCCAAGAAGAGAAGGGAGCGTCTCCGCAGAGTTTAGTCGGCGCTTCTTGCGGCGCTTTGGCGAGCGTTGTTTGCGGGCCCTAACCTCGGCCTCTGGTGTTGGCAAATCTTGCATCACCTGCGCTCTCGCCGCCGCTACAACGCCCTGGGGCCGTTCCACTTCAGCTTCCATGCCTGTTGTGATGCTCTCATCCTCTTTCTGCACCACCTGTAATGTCTGGCACTGAGGGTTGGTGGGAGCTGTTCCTTCTTCAGTGGGGTCCGAAGGCGCCTCAATCAACTGCGGCGTCGGTTCAATAGTGCGCTCCGACCTCGGCGTCACCTCCCCGCGAAGCGCCGCCACGTAAGTCATCGGCAGTGACGTTGGTGTAGTCGGATTCTGGAGGTCTCCGCTGGGGAGTTGCACGAGTCTCCTCTGCATACACGCAGATCGAAGATGTCCTTCACCACCACACCCGGAGCATGTCCGGGGCTGTCCATCATAGATGACAATAGCTCGACAGCCGCCGATGTTGATGTACGATGGCACATGTTTCGTAAGTGCAATTCGCACCTGTCGGACACCATTGAGCACTGGATACGTGCTAAAACTTGTCCAACGTTCGGCCGTATGACTGATAACTCTGCCATATGGCTGGAGCGATTCAGTGACCAAGGATTCTGGTAACTCGAATGGCAGCTCAAAGACTCGAATCGTACGCACGCCCAGGCCCGAATGAGCGACTAACACTTCGCCAATATGACCATCGGAGTGTCGGAACTGGAATCCTCGTTTGGCAGCTTCAATGATCTTATCGCATGCTGCGTCGTCAATCATCTTTACGTAAAGAGTGCTGCTCACGATCGATAAATGAATTCCAATAACCTCAGTGTAATTAAGTTGCACTTCGTCCCTCAAGAAACGTTCGATTTCGAATGCCTTCGGTCGTGCATACTCGTTACAGAACGTGAACTGTATCGTGGTTTTTCGGAAATTGTGTGCCATTGCGTTCGATTCAAACAATAACACACGCGAGTGACGACGGTGTAAACACCGCTTCTTCCGCGAACGTTCGCAGCCGGGACGTAAACCAGTCCGAGCTGCTCCGCGGCTAAAGGCGGACTTCAACTGAGCTACCGAAGCACGACTCACGCCCGGTATCTGGAAACATCCCCCAGTCTGTGGCTAAGCCATGTCTCCGCTATATCCTTTCTTTCAGGAGTGCTAGTTCTGCAAGGTTCGCAGGAGAGCTTCTGTAAAGTTTGGAAGGTAGGAGACGAGGTACTGGCAGAAGTAAAGCTGTGAGTACCGGGCGTGAGTCGTGCTTCGGTAGCTCAGTTGGTGGAGCACTTTCCCGCGAAAGGCAAAGGTCCCGAGTTCGAGTCTCGGTCCGGCACACAGTTTTAATCTGCCAGGAAGTTTCAACTGAATTAATAGTTACGGCGACAACTTTTCAAATAACAAACAATATACCAATTTTTTTCCGTATGCGTCGTATTCACTTGACTGCCCCTTCGTTTGACATGCTGCCGGACTGTTACAGTCAAGCGTGTAGATGAAGCAATCGTTCCGTGACTTGGTGAACCTGTCAAAATCCCTAAAATCTTTTCCACACATTTATGAAAACTTTCTGGAATGACACGTCGGACACATGACACATGGCGATCATCTGCGGACATAACCAGTAGTAGCGACAGATGAGGCTGTTACCACTTTCTGTCATATTATAATCGGCAGCGTCACGGAAACAAGCGTACATTTTGTCACTCGCAATATAATGAATTAAGCAGTGCATCTGAGCTTTCTATCGGAGATGGCTGCGATGCATAGAGATATCACCGTTCAGTAGTAAGCATTCTAGTGTTCAGGCGCTTTACACTTTCTGTACAGGACCGACCTAGACGTTATCTTAGGTGCTGTGAGTTTTGCTATTATATGTAATCGCTTTCTGGACTCCAACCAGACTATATAATCTTCTGTGGGTCTCACGCCACTGTTTGCAGACAAGTTAGATTCTCGGCGTCCACTGCACTGTTTTATGCACAACAACGGCGTGTATGGAAACAGCGCGTATCGCATTCCAGATGCTACAACGCAGTCAGTTCGGCAGCCTACGAGCATACTAATGGACTTCAATTTACTGCAGGCCGGCTCAGGCATCCAAAAATTGTGTGCAGACTCCCTGTGTTGAGCACAGGACCCTTGGACATTCACTGGAGTGTCAGTCGGAGAGACACCAAGAAGTGGACTCAGACTGGGGATGGCAGTTCGAGACCTGCAACCATCGGGGCTGGCTGGTGATACGTAGACAAGTGACTTCGCCTGGCTGATGACGCTGCTCGATGAGGCAGTAGCTGATTGGCCACACATTTGATTGACAATCGCCTTGGAGAAGGTCTTGGAGCCAGTGGATGGCGGAAGCTCAAGAAGAAGTGCTGTAAATGGCTGAACGTAGAGCATTTATACCAAGCGTGTTACGACAGGAGCCCATTTCCCATAATTAAGACAGCATGAGATAAGCAGCTTTGTGCCATGGAATACGGTAACACATCCTAGTACTACGGTAGGTCGCTGAATTGTAGAATGCTACGCCAGCATTATTTCAGCAACTAGCTTACGGATTTTGTAGGTAGCGGGCTTGCACGCGTCTCAGATGGGTATGAAGTCTTGACTTACGCCAACACCGCAGGACTCCTAATTTCAGGTTGTCGCTGAACCTGTGAACAATTAAAATAACATCGCACCAATGTCTGGATATTTGCCCTCGGCACCCTAAGCGCATTCTCTAAATAAATGGTTCAAATGGATCTAAGCACTACGGGACTTAACATCTGAGGTCATCAGTCCCCTAGACTTAGAACGACCTAAACCTAACTAACCTAAGAACACCAAACACATCCATGCCCGAGGCAGGATTCGAACCTGCGACCGTAGCAGTCGCGCGGTTCCGGACTGAAGCGTCTAGAACCACTCGGCCACAGCGGCCGGCGCGCATTCTCTCTCACGTTCCTAAATACAACTTTTACATTGTTCTTCGACCCAACATACTCCATCACATACTGTGTGTAGAGTAATACACTCACTTAGTTCAAACTTTATGGTTGATCTGCTGGGTTGATTGGCAGTGGACAGGGAGATCGTGTGGGTGGAGTGTTCTCCACCAAACGTTCACGCAGGACACACAAGCGACGACCAGGATTAACCTCTTCGTTCTTTCGGTCCGCACATGTTGACCTTCCTTAATTACTTTTTCTCTGTAGACAGGAACACTTTTCTGTTTTGTATTGATGGTCTCTGTGTTCTTTCTAATTCTTAGTCTTAAAACCAGTGTGCAGCACTTTGAAAGGAACGATTCGTGTGTTAGTTTACAGCTGGTCTTAATCTATTGCTTCTCCAAATCGAAAATGTATGTGAATAACTATTATTTAAAAATATTAGACTGTGTAAGGAACGGAAATGAATTCTCTGAACGTTTTGAGATTGATACTGGCCTTCGACAAGGCGATGGATTGTCTCCATTACTGTTCAATTGCGTGCTGGAGAAAAGTATGCGTGAATGACACAAGATATGCCCACCACCTGTTAAGATTGGAAGAAAGATCCGACTTAACTGCCTTGCATTTGCAGATGATTTGGCGCTGTTAGCAAACAATATTAATGGAGCAGAGGTTCAGATAGAACAACTAGAACGATTAGCAGTGAAGGTCGGATTGCAAATTTAGTTTGAGAAAACAGAAAAGATGCCCAGCTTCCCAGTTGACACATCCCATATCATACTCCGTAATGATGTAAAATTAAAGTACTAAAAAAAGTTTAAATATATTGGTGAAATTATTACCTGGAATGTCAATGAAAGAGCATCAACAGATAGTAGAACATTAAATTTTCACCGAGCGCAGAGAACCACATGGCCAACCTACAAAAAACGATCTCTCTCAATAAATACTAAATTTCAACATTACTCCTCCGTCGTTAAACCGGAAGCAACATACGAAAGTGAAACACCATTCAGACTAAATACTCAAGCAACAACTGACAAATTGCAGAAAGTTGATAGAAGAGTACTCTGAACAGTTATCAGTAAGAAACATCAAGTTAATGGGCAATGGAGACTTTTGCGCAATTCAGTAAAGTGTGTAAAGAAAGTGAATCCATTATTGATACAATGCGGAAAAGAATCCTGAAGCAACTTTTTGACTACTTCTGGAACAGTAAAAGCAAAAACATCTGGTCTGAAGAAGTACAAAGTGATCTGGTTGAACTGAACATCACCACCCACCAAATTAAACGCAGAGAAGAGAAACTGATTCTAAAGAAATAAATACACGCGGTTGACATTCAAACAATCAGAATGGAAGAGGTATGTCATATCTGCAGAAGACCGAGCAGCCAGATCGCAGAGAATGAAGAAGTTTAGGGAAACGAAGAAAATTCTGACTGCTAAGACCTAAACTTAATCATTGTAGACTCTGTTGTATTATGTTTGAGTTTAGTGCTCCAATGTGGGCGTAAACTATGTAAATAAATATATAAATAAATTAGACTGAGAATCTAAGAGCTTTACTTAGAGTTTGCTAACTTTTCTAGATTTTGAAAATTAGTTCAGATTTGCATAATTTTTTTTCGTTGGTTTGAAGTGACACATTTTCTGAAGCTTTGCACAGATGTGTTAGGCACACAGTGTGTCTGCGGACCGCGTCAAGTTGCTCTTTTCAGTTCTGAGCGCACAGTGAGCACGTAAAGATGCTTAGAACAATAATGTCTCCAGCCAAGTATGAGGGCCTGGTGTGATATCTCGCCTGATGTTATGCAGCTCATATAACATAACTGTAATACGTTTCCTTCAGCATGACAATTCTCGGCCACACTCCGAAGAGTCAATGAAGAAGCTGCTGCAGCGTTTTCGATGGAAAGTGTTTGATCATCCACAATAGAGCCCGTAATTGACTCTCCCTGAGTTTCATCTCTGCTCACATGAACCGCGAGATGAAGGCAACGTTCTGGCACAGACAAAGAGCTGTAGACCAGCGGAGGGAATTGACAGGAAGCACAGGCGGCTTCCTTCTTTGATGAGGGTATTGGAAAGTTGGTGTACAAGTAGCTGGAAGGTGTAGCTAACTGTTACAAATAAAACATTTTTGATTTTCACTGTGGTTTCCATTTTGCGGCCGAACGGACCATACTTTCCAAGTAGGCCTCACAGTTCTGTATCGCATGTCCCAGTAACAGTCTGGACCCCCATGAAGGGATACATCGTAAAGTGTTGGCTGTGGCATCGGTGCAACTCTTCTGCTCTGTACAATGCGTGACTCTTCCTGCCTGGTGTAACTAGGAAAATCTTTCTCCTAATATGTACCGAATTCCCCTTAGCTCACAGGTGATCGATGTACCACATAGCATTCGTATGTGCTGTTAATACCGACACAGGTACCATAATACATAGAGCTGTGCATGGTAGATGATTTCCTCCACTGTTGTAAGCTGATTGTGGAGCGACAATGTGTTTTCCCATGGGGGAAAGTTAATTGCTTTGTGGCGGGTAGTTCAGCATGGGCCTGCCATAGACCTACCAGAAATTGTCGCTGTGATAGTAGGGTTGGAGTTAGCTGCCATCATGCCCCATGATGTATAGCTCCTGTAATTGCGGTACTTCTTTTCGAGCATCGCTCATACTTTCTGTAAGGGTTCACAAAAGTTTTCCATGGCTAACCATGTACCAATTATGTCTGGTCTAGTTCCTGGTACACACAAATCCTGATTCATTTCATCAGTTACCGTCTTTAAATAACTGGTCAACACAGTTAGTGTGTTAATCAGTACTTCCTTATTCATGTTTGCTAACAGGATTGTATACCCTTCGCCAGAATTTCGTTGCCCTCTGCTTCCACTTGCACATAAATCAGGGCGTCATTCACTTGCATCATATCGTCGATATCAGATGTTCCGAAAACAGTTTAGCAGTTTTTCTCCTTCATCCATTCATCCCCGTATCTATCTTCTCTGAGTTTGTGGTGCTATATCTATGGTTACTGTCATTGCTCTCTCAGATAATTGTAAGAGGCCATAACACCTAAAATCCTCCATTTAGTATGATTAACATCCCCTTCTCCTGAGTTTCCTGATGGATCTCCATGAAGGCATTATCCATTCTGTGAAACTCATTCCGTAACGCCCAGTCTTACAAAAGTTTCTTTGTCATGCTGAGGTGAACAGAACTACACCCTCTAATGGTTACACCTGCAGTGCATCAACCCATCGGCCACTGCAGAGGAGTTGAACCACCAGTCGCACTACTCTTCCAGCAGTCAACTCCTTTACTGATGTTACCAAAACCAGTGAAGCTGCAATCATTCTCCCCTTCTCTCTATATCAAGCTAACCCCTTATGTTAATGTGTATGGCGAAGTACGGACAAACAGCGCAGCACTGGCATGCTCACTTTGGCGCACCTCTTCTCCTTCCCTGCTGGCCGGAGTTGCCTAGCGGTTCTAGGCGCTACAGTCTGGAACCGCGCGACCACTACGGTCGCAGGTTCGAATCCTGCCTCGGGCATGGATGTGTGTGATGTCCTTAGGCTAGTTAGGTTTAAGTAGTTCTAAGTTCTAGAGGACTGATGACCTCAGAAGTTAAGTCCCATAGTGCTCAGAGCCTTTCCCCATTTTTTTGGACTAGATGTCAGTAACTGTGACAATGCTTCTGGCACACCCTGAAACTGCCGAATATGCCCAGTGTTGACAACTGTCGTTCGAATATGAAGTAGTAGTTTCACATTTACCTGTGAGGTCATCTCAGTCACATGGTGTGGATATTTTTTTTAAATTTTTCCACTTTGGAGCATAAGGGCTCGCCAAAGTCATCCACTGCCCTAATCAAAAGTTTAGTAACTAGGCTTTTTGTTGCCCATTAACTTTTGTCATACCAGAATATTCACATTCGTTTTCTATACTACCACGTTTTGCTATACTTTTAGATTCACTAGGTCCATCCAGACACTAACACACCACTACCCCACATCAATACTCTCATGAGTCATCAAACTGTATATAGTATCAGCAAAGGAAAGAAAATAAAATAGTCATTTTCTTGATCAATGTCATAACTTTTCTTCATCTCCCTAGCGTCTGGTGAACTCATTCCATTCTTTTATTTGCTTGTGGATGTGACATGTTTGTTCTCGGTTTATGCCTTCATAACAATGGACAAAGACCCTTCTTTAGTACCAACATGAGGTTAGTGCATTAGTCTGTAATCGACATCTCTAGAGTACCTAACTTTAATAACCAATTATTAACCATTGTGTGCACCACTGTGCCGGCTTGTTGATTTGGAATAGCTATCATTTTAATATAGCGCAAAAAAAGATCTATCATCGGTAACACACCAGAGTTTGTATAAAAGGACCTAAGATTTCTTAACTAATCATCTTAAATGGTTTACGGGACTTCAATAACCTCTCCATTCAAATGAGCTGATGAGTTAGTTCCGCTCGTCATGTGCATTCTACATAATTGTTTCCATACTTCTCTACTTCCTGCTTACATATTCGTCATCAGCATTATTCTGCTCCTCATAGTTCTGTTATTCTACAACGCCCATGTCCCACTAACACATGATCATGTACCTACAGTAATACATATTGCAGCACAGCTGCTACCGCAATATGTATTCCAAGTTTTGTTGCTGCTGACGTAATACTCTCTCATTTATAATGAATTGTGCTGGTGTTGCATATAGCTTGCAGTCTGCGTCAGATGATTACACCTTTAGCTACTGTGCAGCTGTGGAACCTACTCATTGTATGACACACTCCCTGATTCAGCCTTTCTGCATTTCTGAGTGTTTACCAGGTCGATGAATTACGTCAAAATTAAATTTGCAGAGCCGAAGCGCACAGTGCACTAACCTGCTGAATGAGTCTCTTAGAACTAAAAGTCATATCAAAGCTGTATGGTGTATTATAATTTTAGATTTCCTCCCATTTCAAGAGGACCAAAAGTGTGTTTAGCAAAATGTGAAACTCAGTCTGCGTCAGATGATTACACCTTTAGCCACTGTGCAGTGGTGGAACCTACTCATTGTATGACAAACTCCCTGATTAAGCCTTTCTGCAGTTCTGAGTGTTTACCCGGTCGATGAATTACGTCAAAATTAAAATTGCAAAGCAGAAGCGCACAGTGTATTAATCTGCTGAATGAGTCTCTTAGAACTAAAAGTCATCTTAAAGTTGTATGATGTATTATAATTTCAGATTTCCTCCCATTTCAATAGGACCAAAAGTACGTTTAGCAAAATGTGAAACTCTGTCGCAGAGTAGCTCTTTTCCACTTGTTTCCAATGTCGTGATGTATAAGCAACTGGATTTTCTACCCCATCCACCTCCGGATTCAACACACAGCCAAGAATGCTATACCTCGCATTGCATGATTGCACAAGCTTCTTTTCGTAATTTCAGAGAACCATTATCGGTCCAATTCTTAACATATCCTTCATCTTCTAAGTCTCATGATCAGTTAAACTTCAGTCTCTTATTCAACATAAGACCAAAGAGTCATGATATGTGCGCAGTTCTTCGGTATAAAGTTTCGATAGTAGATTGCTAGGTACACAAAGCGCTGCAATTCTCTCTGTGTATACAGTAATGGAAAATCCTGTATTGCTTTTATTAATCTTGATCCATCTAGATTCTCTCACAGTGAATGACATGCCTTAAATATAGCACTTCCCACAGTGCTTAGAGACTGTACTGAGCGTTAAGGATGCTGTACGCAACTTCTTAAACACTTACCTTGGAACTAAGACATGATCTTCCATGTCCTACGCAGCGTAAGCAATCTCATTTAAATGCATCACACACTGTTTAGGTTTCAGTACTTGAAAAAATCCATGTAACAGGAGCTTAAATGTAGCAGATACGTTTTTAATCCAAACAGACTACAGAAACATTGATAACGTCCTGAAGGTATCGTAAATGCAGTCTTTGGCTGATTCTCTGTTGATGCTTCTAACTAAATATAACCACTCTGCTCATGAATGGTAGAACATTATCTGCGTGGTCCCCAATTATCAAAAATTTCCTTTATATTCTGGTCAAAATAGGCATCTGCAACTATGCACTTAATGAGTTGTTGGTAATAACAAGAAAATAGTCTGCCTTCATCCCATCCATAACCTTCATGAGAACCATCACCGTTGCTGCTCCCCAAGAACTGGCACTACTTTGTTCAATAATGCTGCCTCGTAAATGTTGGTTAATAAATTATTCCATTACTCATCGTAGAGGATGTGGTATTCTGTACAATTTACAATATTCTATCAGTTCATTCCCAGTGGAAATGTATGCTGTGTGACTTGCGTCACTGCCAAAGTCCCAAGAACCTCAAACAGATCCGTGTACTCCAACTGCCACATCGCCATCGCGTGTGCTCCTTCCAAGTGTGATACATTCTCTCACATGGCTGCTAAACTGTCAGCTTGCTTAAACTTAGGGTCTGAATGCACAGTATCCAAATCGTCTTCCTGTAAAATATCCAAATTGGAGATCTTCACCCTCTGGAAAGTTCCATTTCTCTCGTCTCAAAGTTATATATCCCTGGGGACAGTAGCTGCCCGCCGTCTGATCCCTGTACACCTACAACACTTCCGCCTATGAAACACTATACTTCTTCCAATTACTAATTTCCCTTTACTGGCTTCACTATAAACTATAGATTTGTGGGCTAAATAGTTTCCATGCTCATCCACATCAACTATCCCATATTCTGTGGTACGTTAGATTGGTCCTTAGTGACTTTGCACGCTGTCTGTGGTTCCTCTTGCGCCATGGATGAACCTTGCGGCAATGTTGCATTGTCTGCACTTCCACATATAACGGTGTCCCATCGAGATGAACCATGCAATGCTCCAGAACCATTTTAGCATGATGTTTAACCAATAAGTCTGACCCTGACTTTGAGCAATAACCATCACCTGAGTTAGGCAAAACTGCCTCACGAACCATTCAGTTTTTCCTCCCAAACCGCTGACACTAACGCTTAACGCAGTGGGCACATGTCATTTCCATCTACTTCGCTTAACCTACATCGTTCCAACCTCCTTTTTCCCATCAGTTCGAAACTCTCTGCAGATACCAGAAGACCTGTGACCATTGCAAAATTACGTTTCCTTCCATCCACTGAGCCATCTAAGAAATATTCATGCACTGTACACTTCTTGGTTGTGTTTACATTCACTGGGAGTTCAGCGCAACGGCTTCGAAGCCCCTATTATCTTTTTGACGGTGAGTTATTACTCGCACCTGATGTTTATCTAAAACGCCCCTTGTTCGCTTTCTACTACAGTCTCGTTCCTGATGCTCTATTCTCACACAATGCTTACGTTACGGCTCATTGCATTCCCGTCGTATGATGTCCGTGGTTCCACACTCGTAACGCTTAACATTTGCGGTAAGAATTCCTTATCTGCCCCGATCTATGTAACCGTATCTATGTCTTCCAATGGTGTTGATTTTGGTATATTGAATGTTTTGACACCACCTGTAACAGTATCATAGCTGCCAAGAACACATCTACATTAGTACTTATAAGTCGATGACTCCTGCGCCAGTAGGGCGTGTTAGGTATCTGCTGGATGGGACCTCCAAGCACAGATGCAAGCGTGGTGCCAAGAATGCGTATTCAGTAAGAACATTCATTAATAACATTTTCTTCCATACTGGACGTCGATGGCTGCACACAGGGACCGAGTGTCAGGAATGGACACCAAGACAGTGGCGTACAGCCTCAGCTTAACAACAGCTGCCTGTGAGCGTGTCCTTACTGACCTAAGACTGAAGTTTGCATAGCAACTCGAAGGCTTGACGCAGGACTAGCGTATACTGGAAGCAGTTCCAGGCGGTCGACAAGGGCATATAGACGACCCATATTGAACTTAGGATGCTGAACGACTAGAAGGACTAGCTGTAGTGTCAGCCGCTGACATCCAAAGTTGGCTTCGCCTCAGCAGTACCAGTCTGAGGTCCGGAACCATCAGGCCTACCTTGCAGCCCCTAGACCAGGGATTTCAACTAAGTGATGCTGCAGCTCAGTGAGGTTCTACCAGTTTGGCCTCACAATGGAGAAACCAACAGAGACCTTAGTCATCAATGATATATTCTCCTTCATTGTCTATAACAGTCTGCCAACGTGGGGGTATCTTTTCGATTCCGTGATTGTACAAACCACAGGGTGTTGAGGCGGAGAACTCAGTTAGCCATTTTCGAAGCGCATTTTCATCCGTAAAGGATGCTCCTTGACAGTGTTCGACGGAGAGCGGAAAAGGTGAAAAACTGAGGAAGCAGGACGAGGAGGATGAGGGGGATGTGGAATGACTATTCTGGCCAACTCCTGCATAGTGTTCTTGGTCAGTCCAGCAGAGTGTGGGAGGAAGTTATCGAGGAGTAGCATCACTTGACGGAGGCTTTCTGATCGCTGTTCCTGGCTTGCTTCTTTAAGCCGTCTCAGTTGATGACAATAAATGTCAGCAGTGATGTTTACAGATGGGGGAAGCAATTCTTAGTACATAACAACGTCGCTTATTCACCAGTTGCATAACATTTTCTCATGTGGATGCAAGCAGATCTATGTACGGGATGTTTCTGCTTTGTTTCGGCTCGACCGTTCCTTTCTTTTCATTATATTAGCATGAAGACTCCATTTCTCGTCACTAGTAATGATACGGGGTGGGAATGGTCGGTACTGTTGGCGAGCCTATTGATGACGAGCTTGTAGTGGTGCGCATATTACCACCTGCTGATTACTGTGATTTTGTCTTAGAGTATGCGGTACCCATACACCTGAATTTTAAACTTTCCCCATTGGATGTAGTCGTCTCACGATGGTGTAATTACCACATTTCATCACGTTTGCCAGTTCTCGAGGGTCTGTCATGGATCATTGTGGATTGATTCGTTTAAACAATCTTCATTAAACCCCGAAGGTCTTCCTGAGCTAGGAGAGTTACGAATGTCAAAACGATTCTCCTTAAAACAAGACAACCATATTCTTGCAGTACTCTGTCCAATTGCATTATCCTCATGCACGGAGAAAATGTTTCTGGCTGCCAGCTCTACGGTGACTCCTCTCTTGAACTTAAACAGAAGTAAATGTCAGAAATGTTCCGATTACTTTAGCTGCCACCCCATTTTCTAGCGTTCACAGCTTCACTCACCATCTCCAAATGACAAAATGACAATTTGTCAACTGAAATAGCTACAGTGAACTGAAAATAGAAAGTGACAACCGATAAATAAGCCCATAGCGATCGGAATACCAACAGGCAAAACAAAAACGCGACGAACTTGTGCAGCAACCTATTAACTTCACCAGGTATTAAATGAAGTAGTGCTCATGAATGTGGAATGAGTGAAATACTCTCAAACACAAATATACGAAAATGTGTATACAATGAGATGCATAAGACTATTTTTAGAGTACAGTAAGTTTACATCATCAAACAGAAAGCAGTTTACAACGTATCTTTACGTTTATCACATTATTATACTCAAAATAAGCAGAGATCAGGATATGTATAACTTTCACTTATTAATAAGATGTATAACATCCATTTAATCAACAAAAGCAGAATATATGAAGAGGCTGCGAGTGAAGAACATAAAATAGAATATCGAAGTCTAAAATGAGGTCTGACAGAAAGTGTAATATGATGAAGCAAAATTGGCTAGATGATATTTGCCGAGCTGTAGATTCGCGAACGACTATTGGAAAGCTAACTGCCCCGAAAAGAAAAATTAAATAAATCTTTGGAAAAAGAGAAACAACTGTATGAACGTCAAGAGTTCCGATGAGACACGAGTAGCGAGCAAAGGAGTGAAGCCAGGAAAGTTGAAGAAATATCCAAATATGCTATACATAGAAAAGAAAGAAACTTGGAAACAGTATTATGGAAAGGAAAGAGCAATTACAAGGAGATGAATGACAGACATTATAATGAGAGGGAGTTTCATAATCATCAGAAAGACCTAAATTGAAACAGAGCACCAGGAGGTGACAACAGTCCTTCAGAGTTATTAAGTTCTTATAGAGAACGAGAGACGACTAACTATTCCACATGGCATGTAAGATGCATGAGGCTGGCGAAATGCGCTGAGAGTTCAAAAAGTCTGTAATAAACCTTCCAAATATATCTGCTGTTACAAAAGTGAAAGTTATAGAAATATTGATTTAGCAAGTATAGTTTACAAAGTATTAACTCAGACTATTTATAGAAGAAGGGATGGACTGGTAGAATTAATTTTTTAGGGAGGATACTTTTAAATACGGACGAATTGAAGGGCACACGAGAATATATAAATTTCCAATTCATACTAGAATGTAGACAGAAAGGAGGCACATCTACATAAATGGCAGTGAAAATATTTTTTTTTCTTTTGATAATGACTTCGAAAATATTAAAGCGAAGTGGTATAATTAAGGGAGAGAAAGGTAACATAAAACTTATGCAGACTGCAATTCTAAGTATAGAAGGACATGAAAGTGAAGCAAAAGTTGAGAATGTAGTCAGACAGCGATGGAAAATAGTTCCCATGTTATTCTATGACTACAATGTTATTGGAAAACTTTAGAGCTTTAATTTCATCTCCTTAAACCTTAATATCCATTTTAAAGGTTCTCATTCGTTTTCTCTTCCATTACCTCAACGTGCATTTCCGTGAGGGACGAGTAAGGTCTTCGAAAATCAGTTGAACGGACATGATATTGTCATGGAAATGAGCTGAAGGTTGACATCACAAAAAACAAACAGTGTGTAACGGCATGTGGTCGAGCTACATAAGGTGATACTGAGAATATTCGGTTAGGAGATGAGCGCTTAAAGTAGCTATTACAGCATCAAAATAAATGACAATGGTAGAAGTAGCGAGAATACAAATTACAGACTCACAATGGGAAAAAAAACTTCTTAAAATAGAGAGATACGTTAACACCTGATATATATGTAACTGTTAGGGAGTTTTATGAAATTATTTTTGTGGAATGCTTCGTTGAAAAGAGTGAATCGTTGACGATGAAAAATACAGACAAAATGAAAGACTAAGCTTTTGAAATGGCGTGCGACAGAAGGTTGCTGAAGATTACACCGGTGAATCGGATATCTTGGGTGGAAATGGTAAGGGGGGTTCAGAGACTGACTTCTATAATCAGGTTCAGATGGATGAATGGGGAAGAGACCTGAACAAGCTAGATAATCATGGAGAGCGGCCTTAAACAAGTCTACTCAGAAATTCGACATTGGGTTTGCCAGCAATAAATATTTTAGGCTCCTTTTACACCGAAATTCATGTAAATTATTCTCATTCCAACTTACGATTGTAGGAACTGTAAGACTGCACGACAAGAAAAAGTGAACCACCTAGAGTACATGATCGGATACGAACACGTATACACCATTCACGAATATGCGAACGACTAGAGTAGCAATTCTCTCAGGCAGATAGAACAGCCACCACATTACAGTACTGCTGTTAGGTTTTAATGTTGTTACCTGGTCAGGTATGGTATATAAGGGGCGTCAACAGGGTCAGATTTGGGTGGCCACAATGAAAGACACGGAGATGACACGTATTCGTATGAGATAGCGTTATCAGCACCTTAAAGAGTGTGAGTGGGACGTCATTGTGGGCCTCCATTTGGCTGGCTGGTCGAACCGACCAATATACGGATTCTCATGGTATTCGGAGGTGAAATTCACTCGTTGTGGCCTGCTTGTGGCACGCATATTCGCCTTCAAGTTTCCGGTCGACCACCCTTCACCACCGCAAGGGGAAAGCCGTATTGTGCACAATGGACGCATCGTTACTTCTTCAGATCTACGCCTGCCATCCGGACCAATTAATGGCCGCCCTCCAGCATTCTGTATCATCCCGCATCATTGATCGTCAACTATCAGCAGGTGGACAAGGGAAACAATATCTCAGTCATAGGCTGCAGTTACCACCACTAAACAAACTGCTGCATTCGGAGTGGTACCGTGGCCCACAGTAATGGAGTGACTTTGAATGGCATCGTACGGGGTTTGGCGAGTATGAACCTGACTTTAGAAGACGTCTCATTCTCACAATGTTTTGGGGACGATTAACTATGTTACTTCTAGCACCGTGGTGTGGGGAGCCATCGGTTGTTACTTCAGGATGGAGGTGGTAGAGACTGAGGGAATTCTTGGGGGTACAACAGTACGTCACGTACATCCTGCGTTCTGATTTGTTACCTGCCGTGCAACAGAATCATGGGTAACAATTTTCATCATTATAATGTTCGTCCACATATGGCAAGGTCACTGTCTGCATTATACTGAGGTACGTCTGTGTCCTGCAAGATTCCCAGATCTGTCCCATTTCAGTAACAGTATCCATGATATCAGGGACGAGGTACAATCTTTGTGGACCAAATTGCCTCAGGAGAGGATTCAACGTCTTCAGTATTACACTCCTAAACTGAATAAGTGAGTGTATACTAACCATAAGAGGTGCAACGTCATATTGATTAGTAGGAACATACTAACAAGTCCCGTATATGTTAGACCTGATGTCGTAGTCACTAAAATATCACATACCCTCATCCGGGTGCTTTACTTTTTTGTCAGGCAGCGTATTTTGATTTGAAAATGAGATGCATCACATAATACAAATATAATCGTTTAAAATACACTCCTGGAAATGGAAAAAAGAACACATTGACACCGGTGTGTCAGATCCACCATACTTGCTCCGGACACTGCGAGAGGGCTGTACAAGTAATGATCACACGCACGGCACAGCGGACACACCAGGAACCGCGGTGTTGGCCGTCGAATGGCGCTAGCTGCGCAGCATTTGTGCACCGCCGCCGTCAGTGTCAGCCAGTTTGCCGTGGCATACGGAGCTCCATCGCAGTCTTTAACACTGGTAGCATGCCGCGACAGCGTGGACGTGAACGTGCCGCGACAGCGTGGACGTGAACGTATGTGCAGTTGACTGACTTTGAACGAGGGCGTATAGTGGGCATGCGGGAGGCCGGGTGGACGTACCGCCGAATTGCTCAACACGTGGGGCGTGAGGTCTCCACAGTACATCGATGTTGTCGCCAGTGGTCGGCGGAAGGTGCACGTGCCCGTCGACCTGGGACCGGAACGCAGCGACGCACGGATGCACGCCAAGACCGTAGGATCCTACGCAGTGCCGTAGGGGACCGCACCACCACTTCCCAGCAAATTAGGGACACTGTTGCTCCTGGGGTATCGGCGAGGACCATTCGCAACCGTCTCCATGAAGCTGGGCTACGGTCCCGCACACCGTTAGGCCGTCTTCCGCTCACGCCCCAACATCGTGCAGCCCGCCTCCAGTGGTGTCGCGACAGGCGTGAATGGAGGGACGAATGGAGACGTGTCGTCTTCAGCGATGAGAGTCGCTTCTGCCTTGGTGCCAATGATGGTCGTATGCGTGTTTGGCGCCGTGCAGGTGAGCGCCACAATCAGGACTGCATACGACCGAGGCACACAAGGCCAACACCCGGCATCATGGTGTTGGGAGCGATCTCCTACACTGGCCGTACACCACTGGTGATCGTCGAGGGGACACTGAATAGTGCACGGTACATCCAAACCGTCATCGAACCCATCGTTCTACCATTCCTAGACCGGCAAGGGAACTTGCTGTTCCAACAGGACAATGCACGTCCGCATGTATCCCGTGCCACTCAACGTGCTCTAGAAGGTGTAAGTCAACTACCCTGGCCTGCAAGATCTCCGGATCTGTCCCCCATTGAGCATGTTTGGCACTGGATGAAGCGTCGTCTCACGCGGTCTGCACGTCCAGCACGAACGCTGGTCCAACTGAGGCGCCAGGTGGAAATGGCATGGCAAGCCGTTCCACAGGACTACATCCAGCATCTCTACGATCGTCTCCATGGGAGAATAGCAGCCTGCATTGCTGCGAAAGGTGGATATACACTGTACTAGTGCCGACATTGTGCATGCTCTGTTGCCTGTGTCTATGTGCCTGTGGTTCTGTCAGTGTGATCATGTGATGTATCTGACCCCAGGAATGTGTCAATAAAGTTTCCCCTTCCTGGGACAATGAATTCACGGTGTTCTTATTTCAATTTCCAGGAGTGTATATACTGAAGAGTTCCAGTTTGTATCCATAGTTTCTTTAACAGATTTCTACGCGACATTCTCAATTTCACATTAAAGATAATTCAGTGTAGACAGTTTTGATGTTCGTCTTTTAACCCATGGTCTCACCATGTTGCAGTTCCCCAACGTACCAACTACTAATAAAGATTTGTGTAGGCATTGCAGCAGATTCATCATATGGTCCTCCCAAACTTTAACCTCTAACTAGAAGGAAAATAGTGTGTAAGAGGCCTTTTCAAATCTTACTGGCAAGGACTACACTAGGAACTCTTTATTGATATACATGATTTTATTCCTAACCGTAGTTTCTAAAATAATAATTGATTTGTTGTTTTTTGCAGTATTTGCATCATCTGCCAACGTAACAATATTGGCTGTTCAACAGAATCCAAAATTTGCGATCCTGCTACCTTATTCACGTTGGGCTTGTGTTACAATGTTTCGAACAATGACTTGAACGTATTTCGCATGTGAACTCATTCGAACTTAAGAAGGCTGTTCTGTATGTTTGTGTGTTAAAATCATTTCGCGAGATACCTTTTGCAGTCTCTTAATGCCCGTCTTCTCCGAGAAACGTGAGGGCATGAGTTGGGGTAGTAAATATTGGACCTGAGAGCAGGGCAGCGGTTAAGTGAGTTCTCCTTAACTACGACTAAGTGGAGCTCATATTCTCCTCTTACACAGCTCATATTTAGACGTATACTACAGCACGAGCTGCAAAGATAGGGTTTCCTGCGTTGTTAGACTGAAGTATCAAAATGGACCTCTCCATACTAGCCCTGTGTTCGTCTCAAGCTATACACAGAAACTCAAAAAATCGCTAGTGTCAACAGTGATTATGTCTGTCGGCAGTCAGCCAATGGCTGTACACTACCAGTTCCACATAGAACTCACTAAAACTGTCAGAAAATGTAAAGGCATCGAGGAACTGAAATCGCAGATTGAGAGCACATTAAACCTGTTACCTGTAGCAAAATTTTTGAGGTATTTACGCTGAAAACAGGACATTTGTGTGAATATTTTACGCTTTATTGAATCACACATCTTGCGACGCACAGCATAACATAATAATTAGCAAAAAATTCTGCCTGTGGAGTACAGATAGAACAACATGCTCACAACAGTCAACGTGCTCGTAGTCTGAAGCTATAACAATGTCATTAGAAGATATCCTTAACACGTAAGCGAAGAATTCATGCCAATGTTATTAAATAAAAAAAATTATTTCTTTGAACGTCAACACTCTCCCGTATTTAATACCCTACAGGCCCCATATTATTTAGTAATACACACACTCTGTCAATAATTATTAGGTCAAAATATTTCCAAGCTGTTTAATAGTGTTAACTATTGGTATACTGCTCCCACCAGCAGTTTTTTCATTGATCAGTTGCTTCGTTCCATTAATCACGTGGAGTTGTTCTCACCGATTCTGGAACTGTTTGTGGCTGTTCATATTCTGTCAAAGCAGAAGCTGCATAACATTTCTATCTCAGGGTACGTTTAGGGTTGAACGTCAAAGAAACTGAATTTAAATATCTGTTTCGTATTCATGATTTTGTAGTTTCCACTCGTGAGCGTCCGTGGTTAACTGAGCAGATATGTCTGTCTTAGAAAATAATTTCTTGTCGTCGGAAATGATAGCTCTTGACTCAATTAAACTATCATCTTTTGAGCAGAGATGGTTTCCTTCGATACTGTGATAGCGAAACAATATTCCTTTGACAGCTCTCTTATCCACCTTCCTTTTGCTATAATTTAGAACATGAGTATCGCAGGTGATCCCATAATACACAGATGGTGTCATATGTTTCTTGGCATACCACTATTCACATGGAGATACACCAGACGCATAGGAAGCTCCTTTTCGACTAAATACACTCCTGGAAATTGAAATAAGAACACCGTGAATTCATTGTCCCTGGAAGGGGAAACTTTATTGACACATTCCTGGGGTCAGATACATCACATGATCACACGCACAGAACCACAGGCACATAGACACAGGCAACAGAGCATGCACAATGTCGGCACTAGCACAGTGTATATCCACCTTTCGCAGCAATGCAGGCTGCTATTCTCCCACGGAGACGATCGTAGAGATGCTGGATGTAGTCCTGTGGAACGGCTTGCCGTGCCATTTCCACCTGGTGCCTCAGTTGGACCAGCGTTCGTGCTGGACGTGCAGACCGCGTGAGACGACGCTTCATCCAGTCCCAAACATGCTCAATGGGGGACAGATCCGGAGATCTTGCTGGCCAGGGTAGTTGACTTACACCTTCTAGAGCACGTTGGGTGGCACGGGATACATACGGACGTGCATTGTCCTGTTGGAACAGCAAGTTCCCTTGCCGGTCTAGGAATGGTAGAACGATGGGTTCGATGACGGTTTGGATGTACCGTGCACTATTCAGTGTCCCCTCGACGATCACCAGTGGTGTACGGCCAGTGTAGGAGATCGCTCCCCACACCATGATGCCGGGTGTTGGCCCTGTGTGCCTCGCTCGTATGCAGTCCTGATTGTGCCGCTCACCTGCACGGCGTCAAACACGCATACGACCGTCATTGGCATCAAGGCAGAAGCGACTCTCATCGCTGAAGACGACACGTCTCCATTCGTCCCTCCATTCACGCCTGTCGCGACACCACTCTAGGCGGGCTGCACGATGTTGGGGCGTGAGCGGAAGACGGCCTAACGGTGTGCGGGACCGTAGCCCAGCTTCATGGAGACGGTTGCGAATGGTCCTCGCCGATACCCCAGGAGCAACAGTGTCCCTAATTTGCTGGGAAGTGGTGGTGCGGTCCCCTACGGCACTGCGTAGGATCCTACGGTCTTGGCGTGCATCCGTACGTCGCTGCGGTCCGGTCCCAGGTCAACGGGCACGTGCACCTTCCGCCGACCACTGGCGACAACATCGATGTACTGTGGAGACCTCACGCCCCACGTGTTGAGCAATTCGGCGGTACGTCCACCCGGCCTCCCGCATACCCACTATACGCCCTTGCTCAAAGTTCGTCAACTGCACATACGGTTCACGTCCACGCTGTCGCGGCACGCTACCAGTGTTAAAGACTGCGATGGAGCTCCGTATGCCACGGCAAACTGGCATACATTGACGGCGGCGGTGCACAAATGCTGCGCAGCTAGCGCCATTCGACGGCCAACACCGCGGTTCCTGGTGTGTCCGCTGTGCCGTGCGTGTGATCATTGCTTGTACAGCCCTCTCACAGTGTCCGGAGCAAGTATGGTGGGTCTGACACACCGGTGTCAATGTGTTCTTTTTTCCATTTCCAGGAGTGTACATATGTGGCAGAACTTATCATTTTACCCCAAAGACACTGGAATATAAACTTGAACGTAATTCGTGGCTCTTGTTTTTTCTATAGTTGAACGACGTTTTCCATTGCGTCGAGAATAGTATTTTATTGTCAAACTCTCCTCCACAAGAACTCTAAAAATGACAGAAATAGTGTCCAACACTCTTTGGTTAAGTTGTAATTGCCTTAATTTATGAGCAACTTACAATTTCCTATGAGATTTCCACATACAGGAATAGTGTCTAATAAATTATGTGCACTTCAAATGTAGAAAAACGTGATATCCAAACACACTCCTTTGAACTGGACAACAAACAACTGCACGAATCAAGTCTCCAGGCTTGTCAGCTTTTCTCTTGTGCCGAAAGCAACTCTGGGAGCTTTCCCATAAACCTTAACGTAAGTCAGATTCTAGATCTACACTGGTGTTCAGTTCCTTAAGGATAATTTCTTTCACGTAATGTTTACTCTAATGTCTTACTCTTTCATGATACTAATGAAGTAAATTATTTTGAATGACATCATTTACAACAGGAAAATGAGGTTTAAATTAACGCATAACTAATATGAAGAAGCCTCTGAGGCGACTTGTTACACCCAGTGTTCGCTACTTGAATCATCTGTAGGTCCATCTAGAAGCTTCCGTCTGAGTGCGTAGCTGCCGTGTATATGCATCGAGTCCACCTCCGTTGTGGGTGTATAAGAACCGACACGTTGGCAAATGATTAATGTGGTATTCGTGTATTTATGATTTGCGATATGTTAGAATTTTAGATACATGTCACACGACTTGCAATGTCAGTTTCCGCGAATTTCCATTTACCGTCATTTCAGTGCACATTGTTCCTCTAACAATTGCTTCAACCGTAGTTCTGCAGTCTTAATAGTATGTCCTGATAAAAATACCTATAATAATGTTGTAAAATTCTTGCTCGTTGGTCACGTGACTTGTGGCTTCATTTCTTCATTATAGATAGAATACAGCACAACATATGTTACTGCAACCATACTGCATTTATTATCTGACAATTGCAACTTCAGATTGGCCACTTGCCTTTAATTACGGTGGCGTTCCGTCTCCCGTCCTTTTATGACGCTATCTGATCACATGATTCGGCTCTTTGTGGCATAAGGGATGATTAAAAGTTTTTCACTCGAAGTCCACAATCGGTTTGCCAATCAGGCAAAATCCCCGTGAGGACTGAAGTAATCATCCCACCGACGCACCAGCTTAAAGATACACGTTTGGTAAAACACCGTGTGTTGTAGCGTAAATAAGTCCGTAACTGGCTGCTACACATCCTCGTGCGACAGTAATTGTCGATCCTGCAAAGCTTTTTCTACGGAACCGAAGGCATGAGAGAGATCAGAACCGTAGGACGGGTGCTCGACTGTCTCTCACTTGAGTTGGCGTAACTTCTGCGTTACGATATTTGCGGTATAGGGACGTGCTCCATGTTGAATCTCTTGCACATTTTGACGCAGTTTACATTCCGCGACGGTCGTTTCCGACGGGCATGCTGCCCCATACATATTATTCACTCTCCGATGTATTTCTACCAATGTGTGTCCTTCGGCAGCCAAGAAGAGAGTAACAGCACGCTGCTCCTTTTAGGATTCATCACTTCGCCGTAGTTCACGTTTCCGCATTTACCGATCGCACGTCGGGAAAAGTGCCTCTCTAATACGTTGCCTCCATGTCTGTCGGGTAAAACCTCATCGGAGTCACGCTACGTGGCATACACCAACGCCGTCAGTCGGTAACTTATTGAACACTTCTTGTAACTACAAGCAGTTTTTTCTTCGCGTTGAATTCTGTAGAACGTTTTCTTATGTTCTTTCTAACATAGTGTAAATGACCCTTGATATACTCTTTTCCTTTATTTGATGAAGCTCTCCCCAGTGTATTTAAATAGAATTTATTCCTCCCTTAAGCTACAGAGAATCTTTCGCATAATACCAAATGTGAGGAGTCACTGAGCATCGATTTATTTGTTGCTTCAAAACATTTCACAGTATGTTAAGTCTAGGTATGTGAGTAAAGACATCAGCTCTGGAATTTTCTTAAAACAAGGTAATTTCAAACGGGTAGCATTTTTTTCTTTGCAAATGCCTTCTAATAATTTGTACTGATCAGCCAGAATATTATAATCACCGACCTACTATCGATATAAACCCGCCCAGGTAATAGAAGCGTCACCCAAAGAGGAATGACTCCTAGTCAGACACATGTATGTTGCCTGTAGTGTCAGTGCACGTGCTGTTTGTGCTTAAAATGGGAAAGGCGCGCAGTCTATCTGCGTCTCGCCAAGGGAAGATTGTGAAAGCTCGGAGGCTCGGCATGAGCAGTTCGTGATACCTTCTTCATCATGCCAATGGTAGGGGGTGATTCCATCGTCATACAGGGGAACAGCTTCTTGACACCTATGCTGCGAGATGGAGACAAGCTGGTGACGGCTCCATTATGCTCAGGGTAACCTACACGTGGGCATCCATGGCTCCAGTCGAGCCAGTGCAAGGCACCATGACGGCCAAGGAATATCGCACACTGTTTGCAGACTACGTACACCCCTTCATGGCGATCATTTTCCCCGACGGCAGTGGCATTTTTCAGTAAGACAATGCGCCATGTCAGAAGTTCAAGAGTGCGATGGTGTGGTCCGAGGAACTTACCGGAGAGTTTCAGTTGATGTGCTGGGACTCCAACTCGCCAGATCTGAACACGATCGAACACATCGCGGATGTGATTGAACCTGGCGTCAGGGCTCATCGCTCGCCTCCCCGGGATTTTCGGGAATTAGATGCCTTGTGCGTGCAGGTGTGGTGCCAACTCCCACCAGATGCCTTACAAGGCCTCGCTGCTTCCAAATCACGACGCGTCACAGCTACTATACGTGCCAGTGGTGGATATACTGGCTGTTAGGTAGGTAGTTATAATATTTTGGCTGAACTGTGTATGTAACTCGATCTACGCACTTCTAGTAGAACAAAATCTTCACTCCTTTTTAGGAATTTTAGTCACATTTGTCGTCAAAACAAGTAATACGTTGCAATAAACTTTGGTAATGTTTCCAAAGCTACTTTAGATACTGATTTTTCCGCCAAACTAGCGTCGTCTGCAGCTGTCTACAACAACTTCAAATGCTCATGAAATATATGTAGAGCAAACACTTGATTTTTAGCTCTATGCGATCAAATCAGATGTGTATAAGCATAATTGTTTTCATTCCCATCACAGGAAATGTCGTTTTAATAGAAAGCAACATCAAATGGAAATAGTTTTGACTTTATTAATCATGGACACCAACGCCTTTAAATCAGTAGGTGACTAGTCCCATAACTTATTGATGTGTTTGATCAGACAACACGTATGTTTAGAGAGTAATTAAAACCTCAATAAAATATATCCTTTTGCAAGGCACGTCATAACATGAAAAAAGAGGAAATACCACTAATTGTGGAGCGCAGGGGAAGCAACATTCACAGAATAAACAACTTAGGTGAATTGAAATTTTGTTGAAGTAATTAAATGTATTTGATCAAAATCCACGATCACCACTCAGAGCTCAAGGAACGACTGTGAAATGTGCAACAAAATTCAGACTAACTGAGGAACTCATAAGCAAGTAGTCCCAAGGTGTGGACAAATATGTAATCAATTAAACTGACTAAGTAACTGAAAATGATTTGGCCCCACACTGGGGGCCTAATATGTAGTAAAATAAATTAATCGAGATATAGGTCCCACCACTTTGGGCATCAAAACGTATCAAATTAAATTTAAAAGTGATAAACAAAGATTACAAAGTACGAGGGCATGCTGAGAACTGACGCCGCCGAATTTTTGTGCGAAAAATATTAAAACTTTTAAAATAAAGCAAACCTTATTAACGTTCATCATTATTCTGCATGTCTAAATATTTATTTGCCAAAACAGTCACCCTGGTCACAAACGCATATCTCCCAACGAGGGACCAGTTGTTGACCCCGTCTCTGGAAACTGTTTGACTTTGTTGGTGTAGCCACAACTTCACATCAGCTTGGACCGCTTAATAACTGTAGTGCCACGACAATGCCTTTGGTCAAAAAATTATTAATCTTTAACAAAAGTATCGAGAAGTAGCATGGAAGCACTACAGAGTGTTACATTGGATCCACGGGCCGACACCATCAAGTGTGGCGACAGGTGATTAACAATAACCGACACTCCAATGGACTGCACAGCAATGACAGCCGAGCTCAGCGGTAAATGCAGCTGCACAGCGGCAGCCAGACAGCGAGACGACCGGGTCCCACCAGCTGTAGCCGTGGGTTTGAGACCGGATTGCGTCTTCTGCCTGCAGTTAAGTCCTCCGAGGGACCTGCTGTCTCAGACGTGTCGATGAACCGTCTATGCTTGCCGACTACAACTCTCAGTACTTAGACAACACCAGTCGCCAGCCGACATCTTGTCAAGGGCAGCAGGTTGTACACCGCACACAGACCTATCTCACGCTGCCAGCGCCGCTGCGTGCAGATCTACGGGGCCATCTCCTGAGTGAGACGTCACCGGAGCATAACACAGTGCATCTCTAAGGTCAATGGTTCAGATGGTTCAAATGGCTCTGAGCACTATGCGACTTAACTTCTGAGGTCATCAGTCGCCTAGAACTTAGAACTAGTTAAACCTAACTAACCTAAGGACATCACACACATCCATGCCCGAGGCCGGATTCGAACCTGCGACCGTAGCGGTCGCTCGGCTCCAGACTGTAGCGCCTAGAAACGCACGGCCACTCCGGACGGCTAACGTCAATGGCCGTGGCCTACAAAGGCTGCCGGTCTCAGCAGCGCAAGGCGCCATTTCAGCAGCTGCGCCAGGCGCAAGCCGCTACCCATACAGCAGCCCCAGCCAGGGTCAACGAGGGAAGATGTACCTGCTTCGCTATGCCATGTATCTAGATCAGTATATATCTTTGTTATTGCTAACGGCATTTTCACTGGGTTCCATAGTCTGTCGTCGCAAGTCACTTACTGTCTGCCCTGCCTGGCTTGCTACACACAGGTCTCTCGTCGTTAGTGTGAGTGAGGCTAATTTTCCTCTAGTTTTGCGACAGACATATGGTCAAAGTTTAGCGTATGTAATTATACGAGGATTACCTGAACAAGACCTGAGTTGCTGGCTGACTTAACGTCGTTTAAGGGGAATTCTACAGAAGACTGTTTGATGCTTGTGCGTTGTACTCAGTGTAATTTGCTTGGGCACTCTGTCCCCTGTGCTGAGGCGGTAGCTGTGAACAGCTTTACATTTAATCGTTTTATGCACATAGCTAGACTGTGTAGAGTCCAAGTAGTTCAAGGTTAGATAAAACCAAAAGACTGATAGTACTCTGCGACTGCGGCCAGAGTGGCTGTGCGGTTCTAGGCGCTACAGTCTGGAACCGAGCGACCGCTACGGTCGCAGGTTCGAATCCTGCCTCTGGCATGGATGTGTGTGATGTCCTTAGGTTAGTTAGGTTTAAGTAGTTCTAAGTTCTAGGCGACTGATGAGCTCAGAAGTTAAGTCGCATAGTGCTCAGAGCCATTTGAACCATTTGAACCACTCTGCGACTACCGATTCTAACTATATTAGTTTTGTGATTTCTGTATGTTTGTCTGATGCGTGAGACTGAGTATGGTTGAGGCAGAATCAAAGCTAGAGAAATAAGGTGTCGCTCACGGAATGGAATCGTTGAGGTCTCATGTTCCAGAGGTGGATCTGGCTACCTCTAACCTTGTGACTCCCCTCTCTCATACGGCTTCTGGGGATGTGATAGCACTTGTAGAACATCTCAAGTCAACAGGTAACTGAAAGGGTTGGTTGGATAAGCAGTTACTGCAAAATGCGTGCTTGAGTTTCACCGAGGAAGCGAAGTTGTTTGTAAGGTGCACAGAAGCGTTAAGTAATGCAGAGAGTTTTCATCAATAGAGACAGCCGTTGGTGCAACCATACAGGAAGCAGAATAGTGGCAGCTTTTTCGGGAGCAGTTAGGTACTGTTTCCAGATGGCATAATGAGGCAACAGAGGACATTGCAAGACATGATTAGGAAGCTAGATGTTCACACCTACGATTTATTGCAGAATAACAAAGTGAAAAAGGTGACGATTTATTATGCAGAGAGACAAAATTTAGGCCACCAGTTGTGTTGAAAGGCAAACTGAAGCTTGAAATATTAGATGATATGCATAATCACATTTTATCGGGCCATGGGGGAAGCTGCGCTACGAATCGGAGAGTGGGGGAAAAGTATTGGTGAAAGGGTGAGGAAGATGCGACAGTTACGGACTACGGAACGAGCGTCAGGTCAGGCCTGATGAAAGATCTGTAACTCTTAATAAGAATGGAAAGATTGAGAACCAGTCCACTTCACTCACAAGCTAGTAGAAGAACGAAATGAGTTCAATGAACGTTTGGGAAGATGCTTAGTCATTTCACGAACCCACACTGTTTACATTGGGACACATACCTGTCCTTCCTGATGAATGCGTACAACTCCAGAGAGCACACTAATGTACTAATGGCCATTCGGGTGATGTGCAGAAAACGATGCCATCAATATTCGATATGATTAACCAGAAATGTGGCGGGAAAGGAGTGGCAACACGAAAGTTTGCTAGAATGGTAAGGGAATAATAGAGAAAGGTATAGCAAGCAAATACTAAGGCACAGGGGAAGCAGGAAGAGGTGATGAAACGAGTAGGTACATTTCCTCAGTATAATGTGGGTCAATTGGAAATGTCAAGCCGATATACATCGAAAAGAAAGGTGAAGAAATTTGTAACACGGTACCAGTGTCCGTACCAACTAACTGAAACAAGATTACCTTTAAATGTGAAGCTACAGCTGCCAAGAAGGGCCAACATTGTGCATTTTAATCAAGGATGCGTTGGAGGCAAGTCCACGAGAGATATTAGTAAACGCGAGGTTGAAGTCAAAAATGAAGAAGTTGAAGGATGAGTGACAGGAGGAAGAGGCCAAGAAACTTCATGGTCGTTATGCACTGAGACCAACGAAGTAACTGATAACTGGTGTGATTTTTGCGATAGTTAAATATTTCTCTTTTGTCTATAGTATATGATATTAACGATCTTTTGGAGAGAATTATATGTTTATTTAGGGTAGGTTTTACCTTAATGAAATGAGACGTCCTGTTTGGAGACTGCAGGCTTTTGGGGGAAGAGAAGTGGTATTGATCCCTGTCCTCAGGTTAATGTACGGGAGATGCGGTCGGAGAAGAAGGAGTGCTGCTGTTAACCGACGGTGAGGATGAATACTTGGTGATGACCGAGGGTGAGCTCCATCAACGTCAGAGTGGGGTAGACACTATGGGCCCGACTCTAAAAATTGTTAGGAGTGGAAGGACGTGCATGATTTGACCCTTCAGAGGGATGCCCTAACCCAAAAGATGGGATTGAGCTGGAACAATACTTTCGGAAGGCAGATCTCCATTTGATATATCCTTGCGCAACAATTTAGTGGTGATTACTGGTAACTATGAGCTAGGGAACTCAAGGGGCGAGACGTCTGATGTTATGAGGTGGTGGACTGTTGATCAACGGGACTCCGTGACTCTTTGCAGTTATGTACTTCCAACACACATATTTCTCTGCTTTATCCATTTATTCACCATGAGTTTTATTTTGCCGTAGATGATTTTCAGACCTCATTCAGAGCAGATTAAAGTAGTTCCGCTAATTAATACATGAAATTGTCCTGTACTATTTGCTAATAAAACAATATCATCAGCAAATGTCAAGTTATTTACGCTCTTTCAGAGGACAGAGAGGAAGATGGTAGCCATTTGTTGAGTCATGTCAAGAGTAGTGCTCATTCTGTTAGTCTAAATTCTAGTGAAAACCTTGTACCGTCTGGACAGGAGGCTGATAGGGCGATATTTCTTCAAATCTTTAGTACTGCCTTTGTGTATTAGGAAAATTTTTACTTTATTCTGGTCTTCTGCTGAAGTTCAAGTGTGTAAACAACTTGTAAACATTTTAGCTAAATGTTTCGTACATTCCCCATCCATCATCTTTTAAATATCGACTGACAGGTCATACTATCCCGGAGAAATTCCTTTTTTTCACCTTGTCTGCAATATTTTTGAATTCTGCGGGGAGTATTTTCGGGAGTATGAAGAAAGAGGCATCTAATTCATCTAGGACTGGGGTATCATGAGTGATTTTACTTTAAGGTTGCTATAAGAATTTCCACTGAAGTCATGTATACCTTCACTTTCTGTAACTCGGCCATGATCTGTGACTTACGCTATCAGCTGATTTTTAGCAGTCCTAAGCTTCCACTTGCTCATCTTTAAACTAGAATTTTTTTTTCCAAAACCGGCTTCCAGCTCATTTCCATTAAAGTTCGTGATGTCCCTTTCCTGCTCTTTCTCAGAGCCTTGCTGAATTCTCTAGTTTCTATATTATCTTTGGCTGTTCCTACTTTAATTTTTCTGCTCTCGTCCATCAAACCTGACGTTTTATTTGTCTCCTCATTAGGGCGATTTTGAGATTCATACTAGCTACACACTTCCTTAGATTTTGTGAGCCGTACATTTGTTACGGCTTCTGCTTTACATTAGTTAAATTTTCTCTGGATTACTTCTGGAAATTCCACCCCTCTTTTTCCTTTAATTAGTTACAATTTTTCATCTTTCGTATTCACTTCAAATCTTACTCTTATTAGTTTATGATCATAGTTTCTGTTGAACCTTTTCAGCACAGAGACATCTTTAGCAATTTGAGGTCTGTTGGTAAGTTTACAAGATTTTTCACTTCAAAATTACCATTCCTCTAAGTCCACAGGCGACTAGGATGTTTCTGGAAAAAGGTATTCATAATAGATGTTTTCATGCTTTCTCCTAATTGAACCCGTCTCTCATCTCTGTCACATCCCTCATTTGTTCCATATTTGCCTATAAGTGATGCACCCTCCTTGTACATCTCACTTTTGGCATTAAAGTCACTATTTACGAATTTATAAGGACCATCGCTCCGTTGCTCACCGGCTACCTTCAGGCACTCATAGGAGGATTGTTTCTCTTACCAGATTGACTGGAAAGAGGTGCGTATGTTTGAACTATCTGTATTTTATTCCTTACAATTATTGGACCGAACCTGCAGTTACGCTTTATGTTCCTTCTAATACTGCTACCATGTCTCCAATGGTTTTGTTTACTTAGTATCTGACCTCATATAGTTTACCGTTAGGTTCACCACAATAATAGAAGAGATTTCCTGAAATCAGAGGAAGGCAGCTTTTACTTTACGACTTACTTCAGTTAAGCTACCAATGGTCTAGTTTATCATGTCGACTTCCTGTTCTATTTATGACAACCCTCATCTTCCACTAGTGAATGTCAGTTGCGTATGCATATTTGACATCGCTGCTTATATCACTATCGTAGACTTAAGATTTGGTGACACTAATCCCATCTGGCGATCCGAATTCGGGGCTAATTAACTTCGGAATATTTTACGTCAGTGTCGCACATCATGACTGAAAGGTGAAAAGCGTAATTAGCACATCTGGTCTCTAACATTTACTGACTACTAGCTAATTTTGGCATAACATGCAGAATACACTGAAAATATCTTCGGGAAATTAAAAGAGGAGTATAAAATATGGGGCCATCAAGTCAATACGAATAAATCAAATACATACTAACAGGAGGAACAAATAGATATTTGACACTAGTAAAAGAATGAATCCGATAACCCATAATCAAGAGCACAAACATCTAGGAGTAAAAATATCAAGTGGTGGTAAGCTAAATAAGGAAATTAATTCAAGAGCAAATGTTGGAAAATACACTACTGGAACAATGAATGGTACTTTATGGTATCAACAGATTAGAGAGGAAACAAAAAAATCTCCAAAGTAATTAATAGAAGCATAATGACATATGGATCAGATGTATGGACAGTTAAATACCAAATAAGAGAAAAATTGATGGCAACTAAGATGGAATTTGAAGACAGTCTGCAAGCATTTAGAAGCAGGAAAGAATCCAAAATGAAGTCAACGGATAGAAAACGGACATTTGATTATTGGTTTTGTGGAAGGAATACAACTCTTGTGGTATAGATACATGATAAGGATGTCAGAGGAGATACTGGCAGGATCCATAATGTAATGGGAACTACCTGGGGGAAAAGGAAAGCGGGAGATCACAGCCCAAATGGATACATTAATTCAGAAGATAATTAGAAGAAAAAGTGGTCAAGAAAATTTGTGGACAGATGGGAACAATCGGAGAATCAAAATTTGATTTTAAGTGTAATTTCAGGTTATCGGCAAATGTAGATGCGGTGTAAAACTGTGAATAACAATATTAAATACGTACAATCATTTAAATTTAGTATCATTATAATTCACAAAGAAACAAAAGAAATATAATCTCAGGGTCTTTTTGTCTGGGCATAGACATGAGTCAGTAACAAAGGAAGTAGCGGGGATTAATCACTTCATCCCATCACTAGATGTAGTCAGCCTTACTGCCCTGCGTATGTGGCTGATGACTTGCTGTTGTGAAATTTCGACCTCCTCTCATGGTCTGTGACTGTGGCTGATAGCCTGTAGTCTTCATCTCCCGTATCCTGTGGGTCAGAAGCCTAATACTTCCAGGTAGAGGCTGCTCAGCAGCCGACACAGAGTTGCTCTCTGCGTACACAGTATCTGTTGTCCGCAAGGATTAGCCTGGAGGAACAGTGTGTGTATAATATCAGGAGGCTGAGGTAAGACAAGGAATTCACAGTCAAATATCGAAAGATTCAAGCATTTAAGTGCAAGAAATTTCGTGAGAGAGCGAATGGAGAATGAAGATGTCATGAAGTGATGCTAGGCACTAGAGTGGACGCGGGGATCCGTCTCAGAGTCTGAAAATTGTCTCGATAATAAGCTGACCTGCCTCCAGAAGAAAAAATGAAAATCTTATGACCGAGGAGCACGCCTATAACTTCTTCTCTGGTTTTTCTTCGTCTTCTCACTGATCGTTCACTCACTGGTCCTCCGATCTCACGGCTGTCCTTGCGCAGGAGTTTTGTTCATTTTCTTCCAGTCTGTTCTTCATGTAGCTGAATTTCCAATCGTATAATCTTTGACAGTGGCGGACTCAACTTATAATATCACCCTATGAACGATCGACAGTGCATTCAACCCTCTCTTTTCTCATACAGACCGATAAACTTTCTGACCTTTGCGGCTGGAAAATCCCTCGATTGCTGCTGGCTTGTGACATGGGAACAGTTGCATTGCTCTCAGGTGATTCTCGTTGTGTTGTGGTATTCCTCAACATTGACTTCAAACAGGATTTTGTGGTGAACACCACTGATAATTCTTTTAAGTGCCTGCATATCTGAGTGGTCAAGGAGTATCGAAACTGGTTTGCTTGTAATGGGAATGCTTATGAGCCTTCGCTCTAGTTCCCCCACGAGTTTCGGTAGCAGTGCTGGCTCCTTGCTTTTTGTCAGTCTTTAGATTTCCCAAATCTTTCAGAGTGAAGCAAACAATTCACTTCAATCGAACCTGTCTCGCTTTTGCGTAAGTCTTTTGGCCCTGACTGCCTGGCGACGAGCTCTTACGTGGATCGTTGGCATGTCTCTTCAGGATTCGCTGCAGAATTTCGAGATTCATGATAATATGGTCCGTTCAACGCACTGCTACTGTCCCATGGAAGCAATATTTATCACTGAAATACATTAGTTGACTTTCCCTTTGGAAAACCAAAGTTGCTGTAGAGTCTCATCCAGTATCCATGGAAGTCATTGTGTTCTGGTACATGTTCAGACGAAATTTCCTTTACAGTGTTTGATGAGTCATCGCCGTGTAAAATTGCGCGTTACTTCCACATCTACTGACTGGAGAATATAACGAATGTAAGGTTCAGTAAAACAATCTGGCACAAGTAGATAACTTCCGTGCAAAAATCTTTAGAGTTAGATACAAAAGTGTTAGGCTAATCAGTTTTTATTGTTTTCCGGTACATGTCTACAGTCATGGTCCACAGATGTTCACGTGGATTTTTTTTTCTCCTCGGCAACACCTTAGCTAATTCTACACAGAACTCATTTACATATGCAGCTTATTTTCGATATCAACAGCCCTCTTCTGCCCATTTTCTACTGAAATGGAACCGAGTGACTTCTCCCTCGTCTTTCTGATGAAACGAAGTTTGGCGGCCATTAACTCAATAAACGAAAAAGTGATTTTCAACATGCAATGTTTCTGGAACACCTTATAAAATGCATACAAGCGAAGTCTCCCAAAAGTCATCTATCTTTGGGTGCGCGTACGTAAGCAACTGAAGTGACCGACAGAGCACAACATTTGGTTACACAACACGCTAGCTACAAGCGATAGCATCAGGCGATATGGTCGGGTGCGCTTCCTGCGAGTGGCGAACTTCCGCTACAAGATGCGTACGAGACCGACCAGCCGTTTCTATAGAGCGGCACCCATAAATCGCAGAATACTGAAGCTCGAGAGTGAGGCAATAAAATTAGATTATTAGGAAAGTAAGGTGATGAGGAGCGAAGTGAATTAAATTTTCAAATGATGTACTGTTTACGTAGAATTTCATAACTTACATCATCGTCTACGAAGAGGACCAGACAAATTTTTCTAATATACGTGGATGAGCAGAGATACGTTACACTATCTCAGTGAATCAAAGACATGTGTTTTTTATGTGGCCACGAACCTCCAACAGCCGATAAGTGCGTGAAGAATGACTGACTGACACAGGTACGAAAAATGACTCACTTTTCCAACGAATTGTGTGTGGTGAAGCTGTTGTGTTCTAGGGTAGTAACTCGAATTGTCGTGGGTCCTGGATTCAGACACGACTGTTACCTACTTTTTAAGGCAGCTATAGTCCTATCAACAGCTCTGTGTGCCATGTTTTATCTACACTCCTTACAGTATATTTCTAAGGTCTAGCCAAAATACTTGCTTTTTAAGTGTATACACTACTATCCCAGTATATCGCTCACGTTAAATTCTTAACAAAACACATTGAACAGTCGTTAACTTTACTGATATTTGATTGTGGGAAATATAATTCAATAGCAATCAGTGTAGGAAATGAGCGTTTGGCGTCATTGGGCGGGAGGCCCCTTAGCGACGCAGGTCCGGCCGCCTTGGTGCAGGTCTTATGACATTCACGCCACATTGGGCGACCTGTGTGCTGGATGGGGATGAAATGATGATGAAGACAACACAACACCCAGTCCGTGGCCGGAGAAAATCTCCGACCCAGACGGGATTCGAAACCGGGCCCGTAGGGCGGCGATCCGTCACGCTGACCACTCAGCTATCGGGGCGGACAGCAGTCGATGTTAATCTTAAATGTTTCAATTAATATAAATAGTCGGCACAAATAAAACATACAAAATATTAAGCTTATGCAATACGGATATTTTTGAACCCGTGACTGTTATTTGAATATAAATACATAAGACTGCAACTAGTCACTTTTTTGAATAATTATTTATTATTCCATGAACCGGTTTTCTAACCTTTTCAGGTTCATCTTCAGATTGTTGTCTGGAAGGAACATCACTGTTTCTAGCATAGTGCTGGGTGCTGGCTCTGTGAGAAGAAGATGGAACACGTGTTAATGTATCACAATGACTATTGTTTATCTGTCGTTATGAACTTTATCGAAGTGTACGCAATGCGCTTTTACCTCTGCCAACTATTAAACATTTAATGAAGTTGTTTACTTAGTTTCGTGTAGCACAGTAACGAATAAAGAAAAGGAATGCAGTCATTTGTCGAGCGAAGATATATGGCTGTCAGGTAAGAATAAATGTTGTTCACGAAATAGTTTTCTTAATACTGGATGATACGTTTTTTCGTGGCAGCCGGTGCTTCCGCTCCACAATTCCACCGAGAAGACATACAGCAGTCGCTATCCCTGTCACAAGTGCTGCAGCAACAAGATTCAGATATGCTTGAATTCACACGTCACCCATTATGGCAGACAAGCAGCGAGACAGACGTCACCATCCTAGGACACTCCCGGCAGCTGTACCCGCTGTGGTGTTTCGTCACCTGAAGCTGTCGCGCGCTGCCGGTCACTTCCGTAGGACGGCGCTTCAAAGAAAAGTGTCTGTCAATATGGAGAATATACGCTGTAGAGGGATACTGAATGCTGCCTAGTGGCGTTGCGGACACATGACGCAATAAGGTAAGTATACAACGCCGGAAACAAATACACGTGCAAGGACGACATCGATTTTGATCCGATGGAGGCATGTACCACATAGAGGATAGTAGATGTAATGATAATGATTTCACCGTCATCCGCCAACAGACAGCAATGTGGCGTGACAAATAGAACGCCGTCTGTGTCTCTCCTTTTAATAGGAGGAGGAGGATATTAGTGTTTAACGTCCCGTCGACAACGAGGTCATTAGAGACGGAGCGCAAGCTCGGGTGAGGGAAGGATGGGGAAGGAAATCGGCCGTGCCCTTTCAAAGGAACCATCCCGGCATTTGCCTGAAGCGATTTAGGGAAATCACGGAAAACCTAAATCAGGATGGCCGGAGACGGGATTGAACCGTCGTCCTCCCGAATGCGAGTCCAGTGTGCTAACCACTGCGCCACCTCGCTCCTTTTAATAGGGATTGATCACAGACAGAAGGCTCACTTTAGCGAACACGAGTAAAGCAAGCCGGGAAGCATGCCACGGAGAGCATTTGTATGTGAATTCTTGTGCTTGGGGATATGGGCGACAACGACCATTCACTTACGTAATGGAAATGAAACATCTGCAACCGTCCTTATGATGTTATTTATTGTATGGCTACGATTTTCAATGCATCAGTGTACCATTGTCAGGCCTTAACTGATGCTGAGAGGGTTAACACCTTACGCATACACAATGCATCAGTGACCAACACCTTTAATGGGTTGTAAAGTGTCAGGCAAATCCAACACCTTCCATGAAAACCCTGACATGATAAGCAAATCCAGTATTATGTCACATAGCTCCGAATAAATCGTGACATTAAATTAACCAAAGTAATACGAGTAACGAGTGAGCAAATGGAATACCACAGACTAGCACAAGAATGCCTAAAAGCATGTCATACCTTCCCACCGTGAGACAGACGCACTTCCGAGGGGAGAAACGAGAACAGAAGCCGAGAGCAGAACCGTGTTAAGCTGGAAGGCCCTACCATAAGGGACGGACGGACACCCACGTCGCCAGCTAACCGCTAGGACCACACCACCTGCAAGTTTTGGTGTGAGACTTTTTCGCGTCTCTATTACGTCTGGACATCCCCCCAGCCAATGTTAAATGTTAGAGTCATCCAGAAGAACAGTATTGATCTTACGATAACCCCAAAAGGGCTACACCACCCGCAAGTTTTAGCATGAGACTTTTTCGCGTCTCTGTTACGTCAGGACCACCCGCCAGCCCATGTTAAAAGATAGAGCCCTCCAGAAGAACAGTATACATCTTACGACAACACCAAAAGGGTCACACAAGCTGCAAGTTTTAGCGTGAGACTTTTTCGTGTCTCTGTTACATTGCAAACCTTAAAAACATTGCCCCACCACGAAAAGTACAACGTTTCGCATTGGACAGACAGAATTCTTGTAGGCGGAGCTTAAGGTTAACATTGAGACCTTGACTAGTCAGATGAAAACACAGCCAAATAGTTTTTTTTAAACTAACTTCGGTAAATTGTAGTAAGGAGAAGTTAGGAGAGAGTTGCTCCCGAGACGGCGAGGTGAGCGGAGCTGTGCTGCCCGCCGCCCCCTGACGAACACCGACAAGGTAATGAATGCACGCGATGCCGCATAACAGCGCATAAAGCTTCACTCAGAACTGCAGAAGTCTCATCTGTTACACCACATTTTTGCATGATACTAGTGTCGATCGTCAATTAAAGCTCATGGTGTTAACATTTGCCATTTGAAGTAAAAATCTGAAACGCGATGATTTTTCTGTTACATAGTTATTGAGAAGCCACATCAGCTACTGTAATTTACGACAAGTTACATAAGTGCTTAAAGATAATTGAGGGTCACTGTAGACAATTTTGATAGTTTTCTCTCTTGTGAAACTTAATTTAAACCTAGATTATAGATGTGATATGGCATAGGTCATCCTTCGATCCACTGTAGAACTTGGAAACCCACTCAGGGAATATTCGTTCACATTTTTGTTGAACGCAGTTGGTTTTTTCCATACCACACTCCTGGAAATGGAAAAAAGAACACATTGACACCGGTGTGTCAGACCCACCATACTTGCTCCGGACACTACGAGAGGGCTGTACAAGCAATGATCACACGCACGGCACAGCGGACACACCAGGAACCGCGGTGTTGGCCGTCGAATGGCGCTAGCTGCGCAGCATTTGTGCACCGCCGCCGTCAGTGTCAGCCAGTTTGCCGTGGCATACGGAGCTCCATCGCAGTCTTTAACACTGGTAGCATGCCGCGACAGCGTGGACGTGAACCGTATGTGCAGTTGACGGACTTTGAGCGAGGGCGTATAGTGGGCATGCGGGAGGCCGGGTGGACGTACCGCCGAATTGCTCAACACGTGGGGCGTGAGGTCTCCACAGTACATCGATGTTGTCGCCAGTGGTCGGAGGAAGGTGCACGTGCCCGTCGACCTGGGACCGGACCGCAGCGACGCACGGATGCACGCCAAGACCGTAGGATACTACGCAGTGCCGTAGAGGACCGCACCGCCACTTCCCAGCAAATTAGGGACACTGTTGCTCCTGGGGTATCGGCGAGGACCATTCGCAACCGTCTCCATGAAGCTGGGCTACAGTCCCGCACACCGTTAGGCCGTCTTCCGCTCACGCCCCAACATCGTGCAGCCCGCCTCCAGTGGTGTCGCGACAGGCGTGAATGGAGGGACGAATGGAGACGTGTCGTCTTCAACGATGAGAGTCGCTTCCGCCTTGGTGCCAATGATGGCCGTATGCGTGTTTGGCGCAGTGCAGGTGAGCGCCACAATCAGGACTGCATACGACCGAGGCACACAGGGCCAACATCCGGCATCATGGTGTGGGGAGCGATCTCCTACACTGGCCGTACACCACTGGTGATCGTCGAGGGGACACTGAATAGTGCACGGTACATCCAAACCGTCATCGAGCCCATCGTTCTACCATTCCTAGACCAGCAAGGGAACTTGCTGTTCCAACAGGACAATGCACGTCCGCATGTATCCCGTGCCACCCAACGTGCTCTAGAAGGTGTAAGTCAACTACCCTGGCCAGCAAGATCTCCGGATCTGTCCCCCATTGAGCATGTTTGGGACTGGATGAAGCGTCGTCTCACGCGGTCTGCACGTCCAGCACGAACGCTGGTCCAACTGAGGCGCCAGGTGGAAATGGCATGGCAAGCCGTTCCACAGGACTACATCCAGCATCTCTACGATCGTCTCCATGGGAGAATAGCAGCCTGCATTGCTGCGAAAGGTGGATACACACTGTACTAGTGCCGACATTGTGCATGCTCTGTTGCCTGTGTCTATGTGCCTGTGGTTCTGTCAGTGTGATCATGTGATGTATCTGACCCCAGGAATGTGTCAATAAAGTTTCCCCTTCCTGGGACAATGAATTTACGGTGTTCTTATTTCAATTTCCAGGAGTGTAATATAAAACATCTCCTTTTATCAATGGTGCAATTTATAAACAATGTTTTGTGGGTAGAATAAAATTTCCAATGGTAAACTTAACTGCTTTTTCGACGTTATTTCACCAACTCACTAAAAATAGGAAAGCCTTGAACCCCTTCCACTAAATTTAGTTAGTATTAAGATTCTTTTACAGGGAGTGCAGTGGAGCTGACGCTGATATCATTAAGTATTTGGTTATATCATCGCTAGTCTCACTGAACTCTTCTGAATTCTACATGTCATGTGTGGTCTGGCGACTCCTTGCCAGCTACAGGTCCCAGGTTCAAACAAGTCAATTCCCTAAAAAACACGCTCAGAGCGTCGTTGCGCGAAAGTGGTAGGGAGACACGATATAGAACAAACAGACACCACGCAGAATGTTAGAGGGTTTTCGCAGACTACTTGTAACCACAATGTTTCCTCTCCAACTGAAGCACCGAAACTGGTTACCATACTGTAAATGACACCATAAGGACGGCTGTAGGTGTTTCTTTTCCTTACATACATGCCATTGGAGGCTTCCTATAGCCTAATGAGAGAGTGTGGAAGGAGTCAAATTGTGGTCTTCCTGCAGGCCCTGTGACCGAGCGGTTCTAGGCACTACAGTCTGGCACCTTGCGACCGCTACGGTCGCAGGTTCGAATCCTGCCTCGGGCATGGATGTGTGTGATGTTCTTAGGTTAGTTAGGTTTAAGTAATTATAAGTTCTATGGGACTGATGACCTCAGAAGCTAAGTCCCATAGTGCTCAGAGCCACTTGAATCATTTTTTGTGGCCTTCCGAGTGGTGGGATGGACCTTTCGGAGAACTGTCACACAAGTTGGACGTGCTGTGTCCATAGCAATCCTGGTATCAGCTGTTGCGTGAACATAATCATAGCCAAACCGAGATTGTGGACATTCACGAAGCACAGACGCTCGCCAGGGTCGTAGTTTTGTAAGGCCAACAGGGCAGATCGTACAGGCACCAAATCACAGGTAAGAGGGTTTCTGAGCCCATACGTGTCAATACGAACTGTTGCGAACCTTTTATTAACAGTCACACTATGGTCACACACACCTATGCTCCGTCTCGGACTCAGGACACAGCATCAGCGTACACGACTGGTCTTCTGCTGTCAGGGTTCACTTGGAAGATGGAATTTCTCACTGTGGTTTTCAGCAATGAAAGCACATTCTAGCTGCCCACAAGTGATGCTCTTTAGCACGTACGATGTAGATCTTGCGAGCGCTGTCTCGTAAATTGCTTTCGTCCGTAGCACATTGCCCCCACCCCAGGCCTTATACTAGGCAGTGGTATTCTACAACCCTTGGTGTTTCTGGAGGGGATGCTACTCAACGCTCAGTACGAGCACAGAATATTGTTGGACCTGTTATTTTGCCGTTCTTGTGACAAGAAAGTGATGTGTTGTCCCAACGGAATACTGCTTGCCCACAGACTGTCCATGAAACTCAACGTGCTCTACAATAAGTGTAGAGATTTCCTGCCCAGACGATTTCCGGACTTGTCTCCAATCTAACACGCGTGGGGTCTGATAAGACGAGAATTGAGTCGTGTGACTCGTCAACCTACAACTCGGCGCAAATTGAGACGCGTTCAGCGCATGTGGCGCGACACAGCGCAGCGTACATTTTTGTAACTTTACAGGTTCAAATGGGACCGCGCAAATTGCGACGCGACCGGGACGCGACATGCGCCTGCTCCAGGTCGCATGGCGTTGTGACTGTGGCACAGTTTCTCGCGCCGCGCGACGCACGTGGGAAATTTGAGGTGGGAAGCGGAAAAGTAGCCCTGTCGTATGTTCACATCGGAAAGGCGCATATGAGCAGTGATAGTATTGCCCATACAATAAAATTTGCCCTACTGTATACTATACGTTATTGCCTTTGGGTAGTGTTTCGTTTTTCGCCATTTAAACGCTCCAGCTTTCATCGTTATTACATTGTACTTTTCTGTTATTTATATCTGTAAAATTTTGTTTTGTTTTGCCTTTCTTCTGTCAAGAGAGATGCATACTTCAGTAACTGATACGCCATTGGCCGCTGGAATTGTATCATTTGCCTCCACGATATTTACAGATCGCAAGAAGGGACCGAGGGTACTGAATAAGGAAGCAAGGAATATTATAAAAGCAGGGCGGGAAAGTAAAACTAGGTTACCTTCTCGCTATCTAATATGCTGGTGTATATGTACGATCTGCTACAAAAATTTAGAAAGGGATAATCTCCACAGGTGTGATCCCTTAGTACTCCCGGTGAAATGCGTCCAAGATCTGAAGTATAGAAGTCTCACTGTAATTACTTTGTTATGGATGTAATAATGTAATACAACACACTGTACTGCAAGCATATGAACATCACATTTCCACTGAAAGCTAGAAACAGTCGAAAAGCAGTCACAAATAACAATGTTTTAATTGTTTAGCCGTGATCAGAAAAAGCTTTTCAGTTGTTGCATGCACAATATCGGCATTAATAAACTAATTATACAACAGGCTACACAAATGAAGAAAATGGTCGGTGTTATTACTAAAGTAGGAATAGACTAAAACAGTGTCATGATTAGATATATTTAATTTGTAGAAATGTACTGCTGACAAAGGCAGATATACTTTCATGATAATGTTTTCCGAACTCCAACTCACAAGGCACACATAGATGGCTTGTGAATTCCCGTCACGCGCATTATCCTCCGCTGCTGACAATACACTGACCATTATGTTGAGCGACAGATCAATTGTTTATTTTTCTCAATAACAACTATTTTATTCGCGATCACACATTGTCAGTTTGGCAGGCTACAGGTGAGTGACCAGTATCTGGCATGTGCCTATCGTTCTGCCTGAAGGAACGCCCGTCATTATTTTAATACTGCTCAGATCAAGAGAAGGAATAAAATCCTTTGGTAAGTTTCCATTCCAGTCACTCAGTGTTAAAAATACGGTGGGTTACAGGGGTTCCAACAAATTCTAACAGAATTGGCAATCTATTTTTGTGTGAGTTGTTAACCTTTTCTCATTCGAAGAAGCATCACCTTTTTTGAGTAACGGCCACATTTCTCTTGGTAACTTGTTTAATTGTACTTCCTTTGTCACAGTGTAAGCTGCCAAACTCATCTAACAGCACAGAGTGTCGACAGTCGGCGCGTGGGAATATGGAGTACTTGTCGCAACATGCACTGCACCCGCGCGACTTGTGAGGCACGTTCGTGTCGCGAGGTAGTGTCGTGTCACATCATACGTGCTATACGCGTCTCAATTTGCGCCTAGCCTGACAGAACTACTTAAACATTTCGAGCAGACGTGCTATCACGGTACTGCAGGACAATGTTGGCCATCTGTACGATCGACTGAATGCCAGAGTCAGCACCTGCATTGCCGCCCGTAGATGCCCCACCAGGTAGTAATATGCGTGTTTAAGCATGGGTCGATAGCTGATGCCTCAGAACGTTTGTATTATTTATCTATATATGTAATCATCTCATGTTCTCCATATGCACTGTGGCAACAATAAATCTTGAATGAACGGGAAACCTCTAAAACGGTGTACCAATTTTTTCCCGGCGGTTTATAAGCGGAGCAGAGACAGACGCAGTGACAATACGGACTGCAAGTTAGGAAATCCGCTGATATATAAGACTTTGACGAAGCGAAGATCATTATATCGGATGCCTGGGAACATTCATCTTGGAAACAGTCAATCTGGTGGGCAATTTATGTCGTACAAATGTGAATATTTATAGAAACTGGTTGAAAACGGCAAAATCACTTGATTGACACGATGCATATCATCCATATCTGATCACAGAATTTAAGTCTGGAGGCGTTCCTGGTTAATAAAGCTGGATAGGAGACAATCTGCGGTACATCTGACAGCAAAGTACATTACTGGGTCAAATCTGCGTCTGGCCATCCTGACCTACGTATTCCGTGATTTCCCTTAATCACTCAAGGAGAATGCCGGTTGGTTCCTGATTTCCTTTCCCATCCTTGAGTCATTCTGAGCTCGGGCTAGATTTTCCGATCACTACCTTGTCGACATCACGTTAACCCATAATCATCCTCCCTTCCTCTTGTCAGGTGTAGGTACAAATGTTTCGGAGCACACTGTTTAATGCACATTGTAGAACATGGAACTTCCCATAGGACAACCCATACGTGTTCCGGTGTTAATTCAACGATATCGTCAATTACGTGTACAGTAGGCACAGGACAGAGACAGGAGCCTGCATTAATGGAAACGTGTTACCTAAGTGCATGAATAACGTATCTTGGACTAACAGGTCGATGGACAGATTCAGATACTCCACCATGGAGGTGAACGACTTCTTAAAAAATCCACTGCATCACAGATGTATACCAATGGAGGCAGTACTATGCTATGGAGTACATTCATATGGGCTTCAGTGGGATCAGCGCTAGCAACAGAAATCAAAGTAATGGCTGTGTACTACATGAGCATTACCATGGGGTACCTGCACCCCTTCATGGTTGATGTCTTCCCCGACGACAATGGCATCTTTCAGCAGCTTAAATATCCTTATCACAAGGTCAGAATGGAGCTACAGTGGTTTGAGGTGCATGATACTGATTCCACATTGATGTCCTGGCCACCAAATTTGCCACATCTGGGCCCAATATTGTTCATTACAGAAATCGTGGAATTCCTTTTGTGTGTGCTACTGTTTTTTTCTGACACTGTAAAAATTAATCCGGAAAATTAAAGTTTTTTTTAATGTGTAAAACTGCTCCAAGGCAGAACATGGTCATGTACCTAGGGAAAAAAAAGCCACTCAAATTTACAAGTCTTTTAATCACAAAAACTTTGCCTATAAAGTGTTTAGTAGTCTGTGTGCTACACTGTTTTCTAATGCACACCAATAAACAGTAAGTGAACTCAAACTAAGAAATATTCTCAAAAAATTGTGAGTAGACAAAAATATTTTGAAGTATAGGTTATCGGAGCTATAACAAATTTCCATCTCCAAGACAGTGAAAATTTTAAGACATTCAAGAAACTCAGTTCATTCCTAATAACATGTGTTTCATATCAGAAGACCTTCCGTTTCAAGGTAAAAGCTTGTGAATGATTGACCAAGTACAGTTTAAATGTCCACGTTTTAAGTTTCCTGTTTTAAAAATGAACAGAATTTTACTCACCATAAAACTCTGTACTTAGAGGAGTAACAGTATCTTACAAATAGAATCACTATACTGAACCTAAAAATATAATATTTACAGACACTGCACATAACACAGTCTCATGTCGAACAAAAAACTAGAAAATGACCAAAACTTATTATGACAGTCTATGGTGTGCATTCTTTCGTATTATTCTCTGAACGGTCCCTAGATAGAAACACCAGCCAATAAAAATTATAATTTTCTATGTACACTAACCTCCAGCTACAACAGTTCCCTGTACTTGGTGTTCTTGATATGAAAATAGGGATTCTGTCCTCGAGCATCTACGTATGACATCATGTATATTTTGCGTCTGTAAACGCAAAATAAGGTGGCATCAGCCCGGTAATGAGATTATAAAAATTATCACTCAGTCCGATATTCTTAGGATCACCAATGATCTTAACTCTACAATAATTCCTGTTCAGTTTAGGCGTTAGTTTCCAGCATACATTCAAACAGTAGCCTCAGCAAAGGCACAACACTTATGAACAATCCTACCAGCATTATCTGAAAGCTTACTAGATACATCTGATCATGAAACGACAGAAAAAATATAGCTACTTTTAAAACATTTTAATGAAGCAATAAACTCACCATTTCTCAAGACAGTTAACCTACAAATTTTAACCAACTATAACTTTTGTCGTATTTTACACAGTGAAGATGTGAAAGCCTGTATGAAATCAAACTACCCAAAATCAAGATATCATTATTACATAGCTAATAAGACACTACAATTCATATATCATAAATACTACCACAAGCGAGACAAATACCAGGAAAAAGCAGAAGGCGACAATTTTCATTTTATAAATATGAATATAATAGCAAGAATACAGTAGTGAAAATCACTATAAATGTTATACTACAATGTCATCGAATTTATTATGAAAGTTGTAGATACATATAAGACATAAACAATCATCACAGAATTACATAGTTTGTTTCATTACACGAGCAACAAAAAAGGTACTTACATTTACTCGATGGAAACTGGTATACAGAACTCACTTTCCTGTTGCGCTATTGCAAAATGTCAGTTATTCCAAATCACTTCAAAATTCTTTTCGGCACTGATTTGTATATCTTGGTGGGAAACTGCTACCCACTCTTTTTGTATCGCTCATTTCAACCAACATGCAACCTCAAATGGCCTATTGTTGTGATAAACACGTCCTGCAAGAATTCCTGATAGGTATTCCTTGGGGTTCACATCTGGGCTAAGAGCAGGCCTGGGACTACAATGATATATTTATAATCAGACCACTTTTTGGTTATAGCACAGATAAGCAAAGACGCATTATCTTGTTGAAACATTAGACTTTCGTCCCCTAGATCCTCATACATTCTATTTCTAGCATTTCCACTTACATTATAGTGTTCATTCAAGTGGATACATTTTTCCAGTTCTGGCGTACTAATGCAATTTTAAACTAAAAACTTTCAGTATATTTAATGAAATAAACAGATTTTATAATGTTAACTACATACCTATTCTTTACAATAATACAACTAATTACAATAAGAAACTGATTCCTAACTGTATTATTTCATTTACAAAGTGATTGTAACACAATTACATGTATTAGTTAACAAAAGAGAGTTATATTTAAAAATTTTAAACTTTGAATGTAAGTAAATTAATTAAAATGTATTAGTTAACAAAAGCAAGTAATTTTAAAAAAATTTACACTGTGAAAATCACTAAATTAATTAAAATATATTAGTTAACAAAGTATATAATTTTAAAAATCACTTGGTGAACATAAGTAAATTAATTAAAATGTATTAGTTAACAAAGTATGTTATTTAAAAAATCACATTGTGAATGTAAGTAAACAAATAAAATGTATTAGTTAACAGAGAAGATTATTTTAAAATATGACTATGGTTACCCAGTAAATAAATTATATTAGTTAACAATGTGGTTGCAAGATAATAAAATGTATTAGGTAAAGCAAAAGTACATTACTGCAACAGTTTTAGATTGTAAATGTAAGTAAATAATTAAAGTGAATTAGTCAAAAAAACTATATTATATAAAAATTTTCAGTTTTTAATTTTAACAGAATCTTCTGTAGAACAAAAGCAAACTGGTGCTTCTCATTTATTATAAGTTTTTAATTTGTCTATCTTTCTTAAAATGTTTCAGAAATGTATATAACCATGAAATTAACACATTTATAATTTTTTTGTTTTTCATTCAATAATATAGATGCAAATATTAATAATAAAAAATTTTCAGTAAGTAATTCGTTTTGTGCATCTTATGTAAGATTCTCTTCACCATACATAATTACAAAAGCCAGTGTATCATTTGGTATTTTATCATTAAAAGTTGAACAAAGATTCATATTTCTTTGCATATATTGAATAATTAGTTATAAATGTAAATAGATTTATATCAATATTTGATTTTAGTAAAGTAATTCTTTTAATATCAAGAAATGCAGCATATGTTTTTAGAAAATTGTTAGGTGGATTAATATTCCACATTTCCTTTGGAAAAACTTCAATTTTAGTATTTTAAATATATATTCTGCAGTTTAACATGATAAAATAATGAGGAATCAACTAATTGATTATTTTTATGATTTCTCTGTAATACAACAAAAACGAAATATTGCATACCAAATTCTATTGAGTTATAATAATTTGTTATATCTAGTCCAAAATTGTCACATATTCCAGAATCTTCTTATGTTTGAAGTTCATAAAAAGAAATAAGAATTTCAGGATTTTTTAAAATACTATTTCAATGTTCAGGTTCGTAATTTGGTTGATAATCAGCAACAGGTACACATATTGCCATAGACTCTATAACTATTTTACCAACTTTTGGGAGTGTATCTTTTATTTCAGCACCAGCATCATTTTTATGAAACTAAAGTAAAATTGCATCTCCAGAAGACAAACTATGAGTATAAACCACAGTTAAGTTTTCTTCAAACATTATTTCTTTATTATCATTAAAAAATCGTTCCAAACTTTGTCAATGGATACAGTAGTTCATTTTTTTACTATCTATTTTTCGTGTATTAAGAATATTCCATCTGGACTTATTTTGTCAGTAACAGATGAAGTTAGATGTAGTAAAACTGTTCATGAAATAAAAGGATGTTCAGTTCCAGATAATACATTATTAACTTTTTGGTTTTTATAAAGCCAACCATTAAGTACCTTAATTATAAATAAATTTTTTGTTTCCATTATAAGTTGGATAATCTGTACCATCATTTCCAATAATACAAAAATTTAGTCTGTTATAGTGCATGGTTTTGATGTAGCCAACAATCAACCAATATTTATTTCAATTTCTGTATCTTTATTAGGAAAATTTGAGTTACTTTTAGTTTTTTTCATTAACAGGAAATCAACAAAACTGAAAACTTTCTATTTTATTCATGATTTTTTTGGCAGTTCCTTATTTATTAAGGAAAAATTTTACTAAGATAGTTCTAAGATAGCTAACAGTAGTACCATTAAAGTCAATTACATTATGATTTTCGTCAGTTATGGTAATATCTAAATCTTTAGTTGTATTAAAAATTGGAACATTTACAGAATAATTTGGTTCATAAATAATTGTTCCACCAAACTCTGTATTATGCTTAAATTGACCATAAACATCATATTCATTATGAAAATGATAATAATATTTTACATACAGTCCATCAGCACTATTATAATTTATATTGATTAATGCAAAAGGAATTATTTTAGTAATATCTTTAGCTACAGGTCTTTCATTAGCATCAACAATTTGATTATTAAAACAGTGTATACTTCCAATACTACCTGCTATATCGTTATACAATTTTACTTCACTTTCGATAACAATTCTGTTTAATTTTTCATCTGCTTTAATGTTTTCCAAATTTATGAATTTAATTTAAATTTTTCCAACTAAATTGACCTACAGGAATTTCTATTGTTTCTGCATCACAATAAAGTTTATTACTTTTTGTTGTAATATTTGGAGTTAAAAAGTTGAATATAAACCACCTAATGAAACTTTAGTCTAATTATCACATATGGTAACAGTTTGTCATTTTCTATATATGGAAGATTTATCACTAAGTTGAAATAACCTACACCTTTACTACCGAAAAATAATTTGTAAATGAAAAAATTATTAATACATGAAAATAATAAGAGAAAATATATTAACAAGTGAAATAAGTATTAACACATGAATTAAATTTGGAATAAATGAAATTATGATTAACAAGTGTAAAATTTATTAATAAATGAACAAAACAAATTGGGAACCTAAAATAGGGATTCCAATATAATAAGTTAAAAAACAAATGTGGGAAACGTCTACCAATTTCTATAAGATGTGCAATAATTACACCAAGTGGTTGTGGTGAACTAACACTAATTATTGACAATTATATTATAGATAGAGTGTGGTTGCATTGGAATAAATTTAAACATTTGTATCTTTATTCAAACAGTTAAGAACAACCAAAATATCAAGAATTTAGAAAAACATTTTAAAAAAATTTAGATAAAATTAATGGCAACATTTTTAGTTTTATTGAAAATAATGAAGAAATTATTCCATTAAATAAATGTAAAGATAATTCAGTTGTATACTTTGATTTCATTCCAGAAAAGCAATATATTGTTAGAAATTATTTTACTAGAGTTAGACACAAATGTATAGACTGCTTTTACTTAGCTCAATCTCATTCAAAAAAACCAAACCACTTAGTTAGAGACATTAAATTTTTTAAAGTAATTTTAGATGACATGATACAAATTTAAATCATATTTACCATGACTTTCTTGGCAGAGATTTAAAGTTTGGTATTTTAAAGAATTGTGTAATTAATGTAGCAATGATGAATTTGGTTTTTTAAAATAGGTATGTCTAGAAAACCAATTGAACATTAGTTTAGAAGTAATATACAACGTTTGTTAAGAACATAAACATTAAACATTAACCTTAACATTGACATTAAACGATAAAATATACAATAACATTAACTTTACATTAAACAAAAACATTAAACACTAACATAAAATTTAACATTATCTTTATCTTCAATATTAACGTTAACAATATTATTAACATTAGACATATACATAGTATATGTTTCTTCTTCATTAATAAATCTTTGCAATGTGTGATGAAGAAGTTCTTAAACAACCTAAACAAAATACACTGAGATTTGAAGAATCAAAAGAACAATTTTAATTTTGGAAAAAGCAACCAAGGAATAAAAAGAGGAAGATCAACATGTTATTGATGCTATAGAAATAAGAAAACAATGTTTAGAAGATTTTATTCATTTATCACCAACTGAACAACAATACATTGGTCTGAAAACATTCCTGGAAAATATGGTTATACATTAAAAGCAACATAAATTCAACATGTACTGAATAAATATGAACATGAAAATGAAAGGAAAATGATAAATGAATTATAAAAGATATGTAAAACTAAATAGATAAATGCTAGTTAAAGAATGTTAAATTATGTTAATCATAGTGAAGAAATGTATTTGGTTTAAAACCTGTTGGTTTGTTTAAATATGTTGGTAATATACCTGTTGAATTCAAAGGTAATAAAAAAATATTTGAAGGTACAGATGGATTAAAGAGACTTTTAACTAAATAACAATTTACTATAGAAGATTGAATGAAACTTTTAATTTTGTAGATTTATTAAATTATGCAGATACATTAAATAATACAGGAACATGTATTCTGATAATAATCCAAATAAATAAGATCAAGTAGAGGTAATGAATACAAATATTTATTAAAACCAATAATCATGATAGTTTTCCAAAGTTAAGAAGATCAGCTATAGATGATTCAGATATTAGTTTGCCTGAACAAAGGTTAAGTGAAGATTTAGATAAAGGATATACAGTTAAATCAATTGAATATGTGTTATTGATTGATGTTTGGGAATTCATTGATAGATTAGCAGTTATTCATGGTTAAGTAATTGCAGTAAATAATAATAATCATAATGAAAACGTTAACATTCCACAAATTTTAACAATTAAATGTAGAAATTTTATAATTGATATTACAAAAGAAGTTCCATATTTAATTAGGCTTTTGAATAATCTTCCACATACATTTTGGAAAAATGATTAATACAGAAAAGGAATAGTAATTTCTTTAATTAACCAATTATCAGTTGAAATACATATTCCAGGTTTTAAATTTTGTGGTCTAAGCACAAAGTTAGAAGAAAGACTAGCTAAAGGTGATATAGGTATAATTCCATCAGATAAAGCTTGTGAAAAACATGATATTGCTTACAGACATAATAGAGATTTAGAAAAAAAATGTATAGGTGATAAAAACGTTCAGTTAGCAGCAAAAGAAAGAATGGAAGCAAATGATGCTTCATTTGGTGAAAAAGTTGTAGCAACAGCTGTTAGAGGAATAAAGTATGTAAAAAGGAAATTATGTATGGGAGTTAATGTTGATAGAAATGGTTGGGGATTAAGAAAATCTTTATTGATTTTTAAACTATAAAAAGCCTTACAAAAATTTTAACTATACAAAAAATTTGTATACACCTTCTAAAGTAAATAAATTTTTAACAATATAAAAAATATTTATACATTTTTAATCAATATATTAAATCTTTTTTATTTTTTAACTACATAAAAATTCTTTATACATTTTTAAACTGCATAAAAACGTTTATAAAATTTAATCACACTAAAGAATCTTTATAAATTTCAATCTATATAAAAATGTTTACAAAATTAAACTCTATAAAAAACCTTTATAAAATTTTAACTATATAAATAAATTCTTGAATTTCATTATACTTTGCTACCAAGAAGCAAAATTAAACCAAAATCAATTAAATTTAAGTTAAATAAAGAACAAATAAATGCAAGTGAACCATTTTTAACTGAACCACAAAATGTAAGATAAAGAAACTAATGGAAATATACTTTTCCGATTACCTATTCCAGGACATTATAAACACAACATGAAGGTGGATTTTACCTTTACTATCAGCTGCATTACCATATTTAGCAACAAATGGATCATTAGCTGGAGGATCTGCAGCAATTGAATATGCATTATTACACAAAAAGGAAAATGATAAACAATTAAAAGAACAGAAGAGACATAACTTAGAAATGGAGAAAAAGTTAGTAAAGGAATAATTGGAATTGATAGTTAAATGTGGTTACAGAACCAGAATACACAAACATTTTTACACAATTTAAGAACAATGTTCATAAAGATGATTATAACAATTTTGCTTCAGATATAATGCAAGGAAATGTTGTTATCCATAGTATCTTGGAAGAACAAAATAATAGAATAAACGAAATGCAAAGAAATATTCTTAGTACTTCACTATAATTAATTCAAAAGTAACATTAGATTTACTAATTAATATAGGCTTACATAAGAAAGAAGGTGAAGATATAGAAGACATAGAATAAAATGTTGTTAGAGTAATTTTTATTTTATTAAAACTTTTAACTTATATAAATTTTTTATTTATATAACTTTTTAATCAATTGTAAGTTTATTATATTTTTTAATCTATATAACTTTTTTATTAACAAGTTTTTTATCCTAGATAAATATTTTATATATAAGAATGGAAAATCATAATTCACATTTAGTTCTTAACGACGAACCTATTTATTGTTTGAAATGTAAAAATTTTACACAAAGAGATAATTCACATAGAACAGCAAGTAAAAATTTAAGACTTAGAATTAAAGGTATTTGTACAATTTGTAAATCCAAAAAGAGCAAATTTGCTAAAAAAATCTGTAGTTGGTGAAGCTTTAATCATATTCGTGGAAAATACAATTAATGAATTGCAGAAACAAATCAGAAAGAATTTTAAAAGAATAAATTATGTTTCTTTTGGTAGAGATTATTAATAGCAAGCTGATCAAGTTGAAATGGATTCAGTTAATTTAAATGTAATTTCAGAAATAAAAGGGCTTATAAATATTTAATTTCAAAACATCTATTTGCTGTTTCTATTAAAAACAAAGAATCTAAAATATAACTCATGCTTTTCAAAAAATTTTAATAGTTTATTGGGCCAAATAATTTACAAACAGATAATGGTTTAAGAATTCTATGACAAAGAATTTAAAAGTAAATGAAGAAATATAACGTTAATCATTATTCATATTTTCCAACAACCATCTGTAGTTGAACAATGTAACAGGGGGAAAGATTTGCTTTACAAGGAAACTATAAATTGTTAAATTTTGTTGAAAATGTAATAGAAGTTAATGAACAAAGTTTAAAAATAAGTAACATTAAATCTAATGTAAAAGATAAATTTGGAAAAGGTGATACTGCTAGAGTTAGTAAACTTAAAATATTTTTTTGAAAAAGGATATACAAGGAGTTGGTTAACAGAAATATCTGAAGTTGAAGATGTTAATCATTTTAAGCAAATAACGTAAATTAAAAGCTATAAAACGAAATTTTTATAAAAAAGAACTACAGAAAACAAAATTACCACATGTATACTTAGTTCAAAAAGTTTTAAGAAACAAAGGTTATAAAGTGTATGTTAAATGGTTATGTTTTGGAAATTCGAATAACAGATAGGTAAATAAAGATAAAGTAATTTCATGAAAAATAGTTTGCAATTTAGTTTACCTATCAGTCAGTTTTTAAACAATTCATTTTTTAAAGAATTAGTTTACTCTTTTCTTTACTATTCAGTCTTACAATCAATTAGTTTTTACAAAATTAGTTTTTATAAGAATATATTTATTATTTAGATTAACAATCAATCAGTTTTTAAACGGTTTAGATTCTAAATACGTATGAAATATTTTATTATATTTTGAAGTTAACATCTTTTGATTTAATTATTTGATCTTTTAATTTAATTCTTTCTTCTTTTACTGTAATACTTTCATCTTTCATTTTATTTCTACCATCTTTTATTTATTTATTTCAATGTTTATTTAATTCCAAGTTTGTGGTTTTCTTATAGAATAATCTTTGTGATTTATTAGGTCTTTTTAAAATTGTTCCACTTCAATAGAAAAATTTTATATAAATAAACTGTATTTATTAGTATAGAAATAATTTTTTTAATGTTATGTATAAATAAATTTATTACATTTTTACAACTTATAATGACCATATGTAATGTATCTGTCTTATTTCCCAATACATATCTTTTATTATCGTAAATGTTCCTTAAAATAATATTTAGCAACACTTATTTTACATACACCAGGATTTCGATTTTTATTGTAATTTGTTTTAATTTTATTTATACATGGTCTAAATATAGCTCTATAACCAACTTTTGTACATATCTGTATAGAAAAATTATCAATTGACTTCTATGTATCACAATATTCACAAAATTTTGATTGCACAGAAGACTTGCTGTAATTGCTCCATTCAGAAGTAAAAAAAATTATTAGATATGTGAAAAAGTAAATTTGTGTAATTTTTATAATTTACATATATTATTAATCAGCAGCATAATATGCTGTTTCACCATAATATGCTGCTTTATCATAATATGCTGCTTCATATAGAGCATAAAACATATCAGAAATTATATTATTTTAACTGTTTCTGGTATTTTATTTTTAATAATAGTTCCACAGGTGGAAATTTTCTTTTTCTTTTAACTGTTCATCAATACATTTTTTATGAAAAATGTGATGGCAATTTTTTTGCAAATTGATTATTACTTTTATTACAGAAGGAAAGAGGACAATTAATATCTTTCCCAGATTGCTCAATTATTTCATGAGTTTCATTTAGTTTAGTTTGCATTTCCTTCAGATTCTCCATTTAGAAAAAATATTTTTATTAGCATTATAAAAAATAAATAAGAATATTTTTCAACGATTCACTTAGCTATAAGTTAAAATTTACAGTTTTTTAGAAATCTGTAGAGTACAAACTACAAATTTATTTTTGTAAAACTAATAAAAAAATTTTGTAAATAAATTGAAAGTACTTTAATCAAGAAGCTTAATTATGTAAGTAGTTCTACAGAAACAAAAAAAAAGTGTGGTAGAGATAAATGTTCTATATAATATTTCTAACTGTGAAAATTTAAATACTAGATATGGAGAACAACTTTGTCTAGAACTCAATAGGGATTTTAAAGTTATTTTACTACATAGATTTTCTACATTAATTGAAGATTTTAATTTTGAAATAATTAAAATAGGACAAGCGAAATTGAAATATAAAGGAATGAAGAAACTTAAAAATAGAATAAATGAATTTCATGATATAGAGTTAACAACATAAAATTGATAAAATAATGTACTTTTGTTTTAAATAATAAATTTTACTATCTTACAATCACATTGTAAATTTTTTATAATTAACTTTTCTTGACTAATATACTTTTATTTATTTAATTGCATTCACAACGTGATTTTTTAAAATAATTTACTTTTGTTAAGTAATAAATTTTAATTATTTACTTACGTTCACTTGTAAATTTTTAAATAATGTAATTTGTTAACTAAAACTTTTTAATTATTTACTTATATTGACAGTGAAATTTTTTTAAAAATTACTTACTTTTGTTAACCAAAACATGTTATTATTTTACAGTCATGTTGTAAATGAAATAACAAATTTATAAATCAGCTTGTTTTTGTAATTAGTTGATTGTTGTAAAAGATATGTGTTTAGTTAATGTTATAATATCTATTAATTGAATTAAATATACTGAATTTTTAAAAATCTGTTTTTTACTTATGATATGAAGTATTTAGTTTAAAATTGCGTTATTGCACCATAACTGCAAAATGTATCTACTCAATCTAGTGTTCAGCCAAGCTATGCATGATTTACCTTTAGCACAGAAGGCTGCCCAAATCATAAAACTTCCACCACCATATATTTTGCTTATTCTTCCCTGCTACTCAAGTCTCAGATCATGTCAGTAATATTAAAACCAATTCGGGCCATCTAATTAAAACTTATCCTCATCATTATAGAGCACTTTATCCCACTGTGAAATCGATAGTTTATGTTCTTCAGCAAACATAAGTCTAGGCTGTTTATGTTTGTGCATTACAACAGGACTGTGCAGTCGTTTCTTAAAGTTAAAATATGTGCCATTTGACTAAATTTGTCGTACACTTCTCGCAGTTACTGGCAACTGTTAATCAGTAATAAGTTGAGAAGAATAACGATATACAGCTCTTGCTTTGTGCAAAAGTAGCCATTTCGAAGCCACAGATAATTTTGAGCTTTGCCCATGTTTTCCATTCTGTCCAAATTGTGCGTCAATTCTAATGGAATTATTAATCACTGTATCTGAATTGTTCAACTTCTTGGCGATTTCACTATTAGAAAGTCCCATTTCCTTGCTCTCATGGATTTTTGCTTTTTCATCACGTGATTACTGGTTTCACCATAGCATTGTCACAATGTTCTCAACACACAATGTCACTAATGGTGAATGTTTTGTATCTGCAGTAAAGGCATATATGCACACACTAACACCACGCAGAACAGAATGCCTTTGTACAGAGCTACAACCTCCATCACCTGGTGACTTGTTATATACTGTACCACTGACATCATTTGCGATAGCATTTGACTGCATTTGTTGATATACTGGATCACACACTACTACGTATACACTATGCACAACTATTCCAACAGACAATGTTATTGTTCCTACAAGTATACAAGCATTTACACTCATTCCCACAACTGTATAAACATCAACAGTTGTGTATTTTGACTTTAATGAGGGATACATGCACATCGATTTTTCTCCGCCATCACAGTCTGCGGCAGAGACATTTTTCTGACTCTGGGCTAATAGGAAGGTGATGGGAAGCAGACAAGTTGTTAAGTAGAGTGCAGGAAAGGCAACAACGACTTGAGTTTGCGCCTGGTAGGCATGAGGACCGTGGGTTGGCTTTGTGATGGTGTTGTGAGTGGTCGTTATCTGCTCTGGCTGCACTAGGCAGTGGTGTTGGAGTCGTAGCCGACTGGAGTGTATACTGGTTAGCGGGAGAATGCTAGCAGCTGGCGGTGTTTGGACTACTAGTTAGAAGACAGTCCCTTAAATGGGTAATAACCAAGACAAAGATGTGCCACATGGTAAATGAACTTGAGCTACAGCAATTCTGTGCAAGTGAAACTGAACTTTCTGGAAGCTTTAACTTGGGCAGTGTAAGTCACAGTGACATGTCCTGAAGATGAGAAGGCTCTTCCTCATCACACATGAAATTACACCAAATGAAGTTCCTGAACTTCGTTCAGCGAAATACTGTATATGGAATACGTGCATAAACCGAATCTGCTGGGGCTGCTGACGAGAGATGTTCCTAATGTAGGAATTCCTACAATTGGAGGCTTCCACAATTATCATCTGTCCAATCCGACGCCACATGTACAAGAATCCCATTACAGTGAAGTGCAGTTAAAATCAGGTCCTTGTGTCAAATACAAAAATAATTTCTAGTACTTCGAGCCCCACTAAAAATGGTTTCCAACTGCACACGGACAAAATTTATAATAATTTGAAGTTTGGCAGGTTGCTCATAGACATATTATTAGAGTTGGGGATCCTAAAGGAAAATCTATTACATAACATACAACTGCGGCATTAGACAGCAGTCTTCTGAGAGTAAAAAATTTGCCAACATAGTCTAAAGCACAATGTGATCTCCTTCAGCAGGGGTTCACAAGAGGGAAAGAACCATTCGACTCTGAGCATTTATACGTGGATTTTGTAATGGTATATGGACGAGTTTTCTTTGACCCAGTCCTCCCATCTCCGAAGTGCTTTGCTTAGATTCGAAACACCTAAAAGGGTAAAGATACTACAGATAAATGTTGCTCAAAGGAAACTGGTAATAATAGAAATACGAAAACTAACTGACGAGCAGAGTGTTGACATAGGCTGTATGCAAGAACCATACTGAGGAAACAATAAGCTCACACACGTTCCTGCGGATATGGTAACAGTTATGGACCACGATGAAGCAATGTCTGCCATTGTCGTTGCAAGTGGGAAATTAACTGTGACAAAGGTGGCACAGCTGTGTGACAAGTACATGATCATAGTAGAAGTAAAGGACGCGCAGACAAAGTGGGTTGTACTAAGCATATACACGCAGTATTCTCATCCCATCGTACCTTGCATAGATAAACTCAGGGCGGTTGCTCTACATAGGCGAGGTGCGTGTCTCCTTGTGGCAACAGACGCGGTAGCAAAACACTCTCTGTTCCACAATAGGCGAACTGACGAACGAGATGAGGTCCTACAGGACACAATACAAGAAATGGACATCTTTGTTTTAAATCTAAGAGGCTAGCCGAGTAAATTCGAGGGACGAGCAATTGTAGCAACTACCATAGGTGTCATTTTAGGAAACTGCATGGCAGCAGCTAAGATTAATAGATGGGAAGTCCTCCAGTACCTAACATTAAGTGACCATAACGCAATTGTCATCGAAGGGGGAAAGACAATAACACAGGGAGCGAAGCAAAGGAAAGCTGGATTGGGTTAGATATCAGAAAAAAATTAGGATGGATTAGTTGCCTACCTTGCAGCATCTGCAATGGAATCGTTTCCGATACATGTAGACTAGGGCGCAGCTACGAACTGAACTCTTAGTTACAAAGAGCATGGGACATTTACACTCTTAAGAAGAGGATGAACAGCCTGGCTACAATTCTTTCAGCCCAGAACTTTCCAGGACAAGGCGAAGGGTAAGACCGAGAAGAACAGCTTACTAAAATGCTCTAGGGCAATGAGAACGCACTGCTAGGGTCCATGAACTGAGGACACTTACGATACGCTACAAAATATTGCTTCATAAAAATAAAGGTTTACATTGGGAGAGTTTTCTACAGAGACAACTGCAATTTGACATATGGTGAATACCGTACAAATTATTCACTGAAAAGTTTAAGGGATCTACAATCATGTCCACAATTCGTAAGGAGGATGGCTTAATGACGGCTGGATGCAGGGAGTCAGCAGAATATCCTGTAATAGCCCTATTTCCTGATGATGAGACAGACGTAGATACTAAATACATGCACAACTGAGAAGTGAACGGGATAATGAATACGACAATCTGACGTTGGTAATACCTTTCGCTCTAAAAGAAGTTGCTGTCGCAATTTCCCAGCTCAAAATTGGAGAGGCACCTGCTCTGGATGCCATCTGCCCAGAGGTCGTGCAGATTATAGGTCCGCTGATAGTGCCATATTTGACAGCAATACTGAACGAGGCCTTGTGAATAGGTAGGACCTGCCTGATATGGATAACAGCAAGAGCAGTAGTGATTAAAAGATAACAGGACAAAGAGCCGGCATCACTGAAGAGCTATAGACCTATTTGCTTACTAAATGTCTTGTCCAGTTTTTAGAAACATCTGCTCTGTGATCGGTTGCGGGAGCAAAGAGAGCCCTTTGGTCTAAACCAGTGTCAATATGGATTCAGAAAAAGGAATTGTATAGATGATGTGGTTAATAGAGCTCTTTAGATTGTAGATAATCATAACGAAGTACGCAGTAGCGCTTATGATTGACAGTACAGACGCATTTGACAATCTTTGGTGTCATCCCACGTTCACACGCCTTCTAGATCCCAGTGTCCCCAAATGTCTGTGTAAAAGCTTTGTAGATCATTCTAGCGGCAGTAGTGTCCATTGACTTGCGGGACAAAGCAAGGAAATCAAAAATATTACCAAGGGCTATCCTCACGTCTCCATTACTGTTCTGGGAATTTAGTACTGAACCCCTATTACATATGTTAGACAGGGCAGATTCTGTTGCAGGTGGTGTCGCATATGCAGATGACATGCTAGAAGTAGTGTCTGGAGACTCCTGGGCGAGACTCGAGAGAAAAGCAGCTGATGTGCTTGCCCCAATACAGCATTGGTCGACGAGCAATTAACTGGCTATAGTTGTTCATAAAACTACAAACACACTTCTGATGGGAAGACTTCCTCCTGCCAGGAATCATTTCCTGAGGCTTGGCGGAATACTAATAAAACGCAGTAGTGTTTGTAGATATTTAGGCGTTCTTCCAGACGAGAAAAGGAACTTTCTAGGAAAAGTAAAATCTGTAACTCAGAAAGCGGTTAAATAAACTGAGGTCATTTGTCAGTCACACCACTTCAGGCGTTTCTGAAAAAGAGAAATTTGTTAACATCGAGTATAGATTTAAGTGTTAGGAAGTCCTTTATGAAAGTATTTGTATGGAGTGTAGCCATGTATGGAAGTGAAACATGGACGATGAATAGTTTAGACAAGAAGAGAATAGAAGCTTTCGAAATGTGGTGCTACAGAATAATGCTGAAGATTAGATGGGTAGATCACATAACTAATGAGGAGGTGTTGAAGAGGATTGGGGAGAAGAGAAGTTTGTGGCATAACTCGACTAGAAGAAGGGATCGGTTGGTAGGACATGTTCTGAGGCATCAAGGGACCACAAATTTAGCATTGGAGGGCAGCGTGGAGGGTAAAATTCGTAGAGGGAGACCAAGAGATGAATACACCAAGCAGATTCAGAAGGATGTAGGTTGGAGTAGGTACTGGGAGATGAAGAAGCTTGCACAGGATAGACTAACATGGAGAGGTGCATCAAACCAGTCTCAGGACAGAAGACCACAACAACAACACATTAGGAAAAAATTGCATAGGCCACACCTCCTGACAGTTTCGGAACCTCATGACATGACGTCGAAACTGGAAAACGTCTGTTCCCTCTCGTCATTAACTTTCTGCACCAAACAGTTAGTAATGACAGGAGGTTACCCATTTCATTCCCCTACATGCACATTCGACAACTGTAAACCATCCAGATCTAAAGAAAACTTTAATTTGGAACCTGACCTGTACGATAAAATTTATTGGTGAACTGGGGGACTAACGTTTACAACCTATTGTCACGTTCGTGCATTTTTTGCCTTCAGTACTACGAGGGTGTCAAAGAAGATAAATTCGGATGCATGCTCAGTCGATAGAAATTTAGGTAATCAGCCCCCACTGTCGTGATAGACTCCTCATATCAAGTCGATACTGTGAAATCAGGGCCTGTAGATGTTTGTATAGAATTTTAATCATCAGTAAATTTATCGAAAGGCTCTGCAGTATATGTACAAAAAGACTGTGTGATTAATTGGTCATTACTCACAAGAATTGTGCAGTGAGGTGTATAAGCGAACAGGCTCTGCATCACATAAAAAGCATTTTAATGAAGACACCACAAAGTGCCAGCTTCATTATAGTCATTTACGGCTTCTTGGGTGAATGTATACAGTTTGTATTGAAGGATATTGCCTTCATCACATTCACAAATGTTGCACATGTTATCAAAGCGTTTTCCACAAACATTGCACCATAGAAACCATTCACAGAGTTAAAGTGTGACAAGAGGCAAAAACAGTTTAACGGCCAAAGCATAATTACAATGTGATACGCTGAGACAATCCCAGGACAGCTTATCTAGATATACTGTCATCGCTTTCATTATTTGACATATAGATGCAATTGTGAAATGCAGCAAGAAGGTTTCATGGATACCTAATATTTATGATCACAATGTGATTTGGAACCTGGAACAATACAGGTACCCACCTTTGTGGTGGCTTTTGCACAAATATAAGGAAGAAGAGGAGGAAGAAGAAGAAGAAGAAGAAGACGAAGAGAAAGAATAAGAAGAGGAAGGAAAAGGAGAAGAAGAGGAAATATATCTACTCACATTATAAAAATGGATATATGTATGCGTGTGAACATATATCCACTGGAGCTGTTTCAACAAAACTTGGTACGCATTTCACTTACTGTCTGGAACGAATGGCTATGGGATGAGAGCTACCCACCTATCACAGATGTGGGGACGAACAAGCAGCGTGGCTCACGATGCGTGAATACCCAAATTTTTGTCATCTGGTGTATGAGACAGAGAATGCTTAGAAACTTACAACAAACTTTGAACATAATTTCAACCCCTTACGAAATTTTTTTCTCTCCTGATAACCGCACAAAATAAGGAAAGGAAAAAAGTTTGTTACTGACTTCATGTTTGCTGTTCATGCAGTAAAACTGTCACATGAAGCATGACGTTTAAATTTATTACTTTTTTACAGCTAACTGTATTCGTGACACATTTTGCAGCCAGTATTCACAAACTAGTCACGGAAAGGGGCCCACATATGCGAGTCTGTGATATAAATGTAACACAACTGCTATTGAGTGAGTGAGTTTCCAGATTCGAGGCTGATTTTAAGTTATTTCCCATTATGTATAGTCCAGGGGACGACAATGTGTCTGTCACAGCGCAGTATTAGTATTCGTATTTCCAACAGTTCGTATAAACATGCTGGCAGGATTTAAATATACGGTGTTAAAAATAGAAGTAATGTTAACAGCTAACTCTATTTTTGGTTTAAAATAAATATTCTTTACGAACTCCCTTTGCGGCTGAATTATTAGAACAACAGAACTAATGCTTCTCGTTTTTATAAACCAGAGAGTGGTTAAGATTAAGATTTTGTGGTAAACTACCATAATTAATGTTAATTCAGCTCCCTCTAACTTGTAAGAATTTCTACAAGTCCCTACACGCAGCAAAATTTTCTAAGTAGACTCAAAAGATTTCACAAAAATTGTCTAACATCTTGCCACAAATGCATGAGAAATCCGCAAGTCCCCGATTTCGTACAATTCTGAATGTTTCGTGTTGCAACTTACTTGCCACTCATAGGTACATGTGTCTGCAATAGATCCAGCTCTGCAGAACGTCTGTTCGATGCGAACAGACTCTTTAAGACATGGATATATCGTTGCGAGCATTCCGATACAATATGTGCTATACGTCACAGCAAACGTTTATCTAGTACTAAACATACATGCAATATACCGCGACAGATCGAAATTTTCTCAGCAATTGAAAAAGTCCTTATTTTCCTGCTGAGTCATTTAGTTTTCTAATAAATCCCGGTTTTGTCATTGCGATTGTTCATTTAGGCTATCGTGATGTTTAAAATTCATGTAGGATCTAATACATTTATAGATGAGTACCTAAGCCTAATTTACTATGCTCCCATTACGTTAATCACTTTATTGTTGTTTTTATGAGAAACTGACTTCGTTGTGGCTCAGAATACAAATTCCGACATATAGTTAAATTACACACTACATACAAATGTGCTCCTTATGTTCTATTTTTATCGAACTCGCCATTTCTGTTGGAGAGGAATTAATATTTTTAAGTTCATGTTATTTGCAAAATTCAGATTATTGACTCAGAATCTCCTGGACCGATTGAGGACGCGATTACATGCACGCTTTTTATATCTTTTTCACTTTCTGGGGATGTGTTTGGTTATTTCATAGCTTTCGGTTGGTCTGTTTATTAAAATGTAGTAGCCTCTCGTTTCCACGGTTGCAACCACCCTCTCCAAGCCCTTGTCGAACGGCAAAACTAACAGTTTCTGCAGCTGCAGTGCCAAATCACCCGTTTACATGCTTCACTCTGGCAGCCCGTTGAATCTCATACTCTCGTTTCCGACAGTCACGGAAAGAGAACTCTGTCGTCTGCTCAGGTATGACTCAATTACACCGCGACCTGTCGGCTAACGCTACGGCGCCGGAGCCGCCCGCCCCTGTGTCCAGCCAGGCACGGCCAACACTTCACCCTCACCTGTCAAACACAATACAAAGAGTGCTCTGTCACGTCTTCTTTCTCAGGCACAAGGAGATGCATGCGCACAGACGTGTCTGTTTTCTTTAGTCCCAGCTTTCAGCCGTATCTGTCTGTAACTTCACAGAGTGTCGTCCCACCATTCTGGTTAAAAAAACCGCTAAATGAGAAGAATATGAATACATTTTACAGCATTTTGCACTGCGTAAAGCAGAGGAACAGTTCGGAGAAAGTGACCGTATCGGCATGACAATTCGTCTTGTCATAAAGTTGCATTTGTTAGGCAATAGCACATGTGGAATATTATTCGTGAAATGGTCTGTCCTGCCCACCGTTCCGGCGTGAACCCCATCTAACGCCTCTGGGATGGGTTGCAACGTCGACTTCAGTCGAGACCCCAGCGTCTAACATCATAACTTATCTGGTTTCTGCTCTTGAGAAAAATGGGCTGCAACTTGTCCACAGAAATTACGACTCCTCACGGGAGGTGTCCCAAGCGGACTTCGTCATATGAATGACTTGTAGGCACACGCACACCATACTGATATCCACTAATAGGTGTACGGATACCTCTGATCAGGTAGCATATTTGGTAACGGTGACATCCGCCGTTGCGAGTGTACAGGCCTGAAACGTTTCTGAAGGGCTCCTGCGACCTGATTGATCGCGGGAGAGATACAATACTTATTCATAGTCTATCTGTGTCAGTATCTGACGAAACTTTGGCGTCTGAAATGATCTTACGAAGCGAAATTCTCAAGTGTAAATAAAAGAATTTGTTTAAATTTCGGTCCTGTGCAGAGGGGAAAAAATTATAAAATATATATTTTTTGTTTTTTCACGCCTTTCCATATTGTTAAAGAAACTAATGTTAAGTTTGGACCGAGAATTCGAAAACCTCTTTTTGTAGGCCAAAATGTCCTTGCAGTAGCATCGAAATCTGGTAAACAAACGTCTGACCAGGTATCAAGACATTTGAAACATTAAATTTCTGCGGCGATCAGTGTGAAAGAACCGTTTAGAGCATCGTACATGCAGACAAGGAACTTGTTTATCTGGCAATGCCAAACGAATCGACGCCACTGGTAGAGTATGGGACATAATACGGCTTTCTACATTGGAGGAAACTTGTGAGAAGATTTTCACATCCAGTTCTTTTGGATGATTCTGGTCTTCACCTGAACTTGAGAAACAATGTAACCAAGCTGCAGTCAGTAGTACATAATTCAATTCTATTCTTCAAGGTACCAATGTCCTGAAATATGCCTTACACAAATTCAGATATTCAGAAAATCACCCACAACAATTTGAAATCCTACTTAATTTTGTTTTAGATTGTGCTCTTTCATGTGTATTTATTAAAGATTCCTTTACAGACTATTATTATTTAAATGATTTTGTGTTCCAACAAGGAGGCATTTATTATTTTAAATTAACAAAGTACAGGTATATGAAACGAAAATCTAAAAAAATATATATAAAACTTAAAATAACGATATAACACAGATAAAATATAAGTAACATCAGTAATTAGAATAATAATAAATGATCAGATATTTTAAATAAGTAGGTTGAAAATACTCCGCCAGAACACCGTGTTCAGCGTACATCCCAAAAACTGTATTTCAAAAACCAGTTTTATTACGCATGGACATATGTAGCTTGAAAGCTTATTTAATTTAGGTTTAAAAAAAGTTTCCGTTTCTAAAAATTAATTGATGGTGACAGGATATTTTGAAAAATTCCAGATTATTTAAAAGTTGGTTACACACCTTTCAAGTACGTTAATTACATATTAAAAAAGTGCAATTGAGCATAAACAAGATAATATATCTTGCATTATTTGCACCATATGTACACCCGACAAGTTTCATCAAAATATTTCATTTTCATTTGGGAACATTCCCTGGTCAATGGTAAAACAATAATTTATAGGCATTGGTTGGATATTTTGCAACAACAACCGCGCCATACGAAACTTAAAGTAGTGTGTTAAGAACTGCAACATTGATGCAGTATTTTCGTTTACTATACAAATGTGCATAATCTGTTACGATATGTTGTAACGTTCTGGGGAAATGCAGTTTTCGCATAGTATTAATTTAAAATTGAAAAGTGAGTAATATCGATAATGAAAGGGTGCAAATAGGTAACCATGCAAAAATTATGTAAAGAATTTAAGACTTTAACTTTTCCATAACTACACGCGATGAGTACTCATGCAGTTTTAACTATCATCCTGAGAAATTTACCCTCATGGATGTTGGTGGTGCTGTAGATTCTCCTCTGAAAGTCGCCCTCAATGTGATACATTTTTCGCAACGACGAGTAACATCGCAGGTACTTTTGTTGTACAAATCTGCGTTTTTGCTCTTCAGGAAACTGACTACCACGAAAATTACTTAGTCGTCATTGAGAATATGTGACAGTTTCCTGTACTGAATGCGCAACGGTATTGTCGATGACCAAACACAACAACAAAGACAGTTTCCAGCAACCCTTCGTCACATTACGGTATTATATTCCTCTGAAGGTTTGCCCGTTCCTACCCTTATCTTTAGCACCACAGTCTAAAGAAAACATCATCACGATGCTTTGGTTTGGTCGTTGCCTTCCTTTTGGTGAATTCACTTGTTACCACAGTTGGCTATACCTCTTTGTCTCGGGGTCACAGCATTACACCCAGCACTCGTCGGTGGTGATTAGGTAGGTACAGAAGCCATTTGTATTGGTGAGACGCAGCTACAACATTTCCGCTGCTGACTCGGTTCGGCAAGATTTTCGAAAGGGTGTGAGCAGTCGCGGAATTTAGCGGGAGGAGAACTTTGCCTTCTTCAAAATGTGCAAGATGTTGCAAACGAAGCCATGGTTCATTTTTGCTTTTTCCACAAACTCCTCACTCCAGTACTCGGTTCTGCGAGCACCAGGGCCTCCATCCCTTGCTGTTCCCGGTTTTTCGTGAGGAGATAATCTACCGTTTCCTTCTCCGTCAGTTAGACATGATTGACCTCGCTGGAAGATTTCGTGTGATCTAACCATTGCTTCACACGACGGAGGCTTTTTGTCGTACGTTACCACCAACACGGCACTGATTGTTACAGCATTGGTGCGCTTGAGAAACAGAAAGCAAATAATCGCACGATACTCCACTTTACCAGAGTGAGATGTGATTTAGAATACGCTTAATATAAACAATGTTTCTACTGCTGTATCTCACTTTTGATTGTTTGTAAGGTTTAAAAGATGATAACACTTGAAATAGAATATAAAATTTCTGTTTTCTTCTTCGTTAATTAAAATAAAAATTTGTTTACAATTTGTATTACTCAGTGCACCGTCTACCGTGTACTACGATAAAAATGACTTTTTATCTACATTTCTACGTTTCTCCTGGGATGTACTGGATTTCAGAATCAAATCTCTTTACCGAAAGACTCCACTGCGAGCTAACATTCCTAAGATGTTCGGGATCACTTGCGGTTCCCCTTTGTTGAAATGTCTTGGCTCAAACTCGTCTAGGAGTTCAACAGCACGTGTCGCATTACACACTCCAACTTAGACAATTGTGACCCTCTGGTTAAATTGTCTGGCTGATGGCAAGTTTGCGAAATACAAAGCTAATATAACATATAATAACAGTAATAACAATATCGAGAAGTAAATTACCGACCCATAAATGATATAGGTTCCATAAATGAAATAGGTAGTGAACGTATCACTATATGTATATGCCCACAATTGTGGCTCACCCACCAAATGTCTTTTCACGAATTTTAGCTTCGCCTCGTTGGACATTCGCTTCATAAAAGCATCCCTGCATGATCCTAGAAAATTTACTGGGTGATATTTCCCGTCGTCTCCAAAACATTGGACCGTTCCAAAGTTCATCCACGGAACACTGATCACTGTAGAGATTTTATGTGCAGCTCATCCACGGAACACTGATCACTGTAGAGATTTGATGTGCAGCTAAAGTATCCAACTCGCTTTTCATTTCACTAATTTGCCTTTTAACCTTACCATTTTCAATTTTAATGCCAGATTCTACCTGTTCTTTTATTTTATCTACTTCTTTCTCCCTTTTACCTATTAGAGCGCATAAGTTCCTAATAGCCTCTGTCGTCTCAGCCATTAGAGCATCTTGCCTTCTCATATAATTTCTTACGTTGCCTTCCAGGTCTGTCTGCAACTTCTCCACCTCATCACTGAAATTTTTCTCATCTTGATCAACCTTAGAGTAATGTATCTCAACTTCATCGGAGATTTTGCCCATTTCATCCCGAATAGCTTTTAATTTTCCGTCTATCAATTCCTCTATTGCACAAGTAATTTTACCTACTTCGTCTTTCACAACCTAAGCTATTTTGGATTGGACCGAATCAATTTTTAAATTTATGTCACCAATATCGTTTTTAACAGAATCAATTTTGGATCCCATATCGGTTTTAACACAATTATTTTTTGATCCCAGTCCTCTTATCATTCGCATTATTTGCGACATCAGATCTCCCCCAAATTCATCTCCCATGCCTGATTTAGTACTATTTGGCCTACTAAATTCACTGCCGATCACGATGTCGCGCTCCGACTGCGGGCTAAACGGCTCGCTATTATTTTCGGACCCACACAAACTGGCAGACTGCTGAATACTAGCGACGTCTGTTACTGGCGATTGAACTACAGAATCAAACATAATCTTGCTACCAGCGCAGGTACTTAGCTTTGTCGTGCTGGATCCTTCTGCTATGATATTGCTGCCGATGGTACAGTAGAAGCCGACGCTGAAGGTCTCGTAGCCCCTGCTGTGGTACTGCAACCGTCGCTGCTCGATGAATCGCAGTTGAAGATACCCTGATGGCTGGAAACACGTGCTCTCGATCTCACCTTTTCTTCTGCTTTATTTTTTTTTTGTCACTCCTAACCACTGCTAAAACTCGGTGCGCACAACTCTTGCAAATGCGTAGCTGAGAGCCCCCACGCAAACTGCCTAAACTGCCACATACTTGGAATCTAGATCACAGAATGTCGCTGTGAGAAATACAGCTGTAATATCACAACTATTAAAGGAACCTAATATTCATTCCTGAACTGATCCCACGTTTAATTTTTGCGAGGGGTCCTGCCTATCGAATTCAGATAATACTTTTCGAAACACTTTGCAGAATTCAAATCCAACTCTAAAGCTTTCCAGAGTTCGTATTCCGCAACTAACGCTTTCCAAAATCCAATCCTGTTCCAACACTTTGCAAGATTCGTATCCCTCAACTAATACTTTTCAAATTCCTATCCCGGACGAGACCCCATTTGGGAGCTAACATCACATAGATGTTCCAGCTCACATGCGGTTCCTCTTCCTCGAAATGTCTTGGCTCAAACTCATCTACGGGTTGAATTGCACGTGTCGCATTACATACCCTAACTTAGACACCTGTGACCCTTTGGTTAAACTGTCTGGCTAATGGCAAACTTGCAAAATACAAAATCGACATAACATGTAATAACAGTAATAACAATATCGGGAACTAAATTAACGACCCGTAAAAGATGTAGGCTACGCAGTTGCGATTTGGTGAGAATAATGTTTATTCATAAAGACAACTAATAGCAAAAGTGGTCGTATTTAGAGTTACAGTTAGACTCGAGCGCATATCCATTTGACACAGTTCGATCATTCACAATCCCATCGCGGAACACAAGTCCAATACTCGACCTCGTTATTTACGCGAAAAGGTGTTCACACCAAGCGCACGGCTGCTCACCGCTCAGACTATAAGTCCCACGATATCACACAACGCGAAATTTTGTAAGTCGTTTGACTTCCAAGCTACCTAAAGACAGACCGTCTCCACCAACTCTACCCTTTGGTGTCTACACCAGAACTGATCTGTCTGCTTTCGCGTCTGCACCAGCACTGTCCACTGTCCGTCCCCGGCCTCGTTTTCCGCGCTGCGAATATTCTCGCTCAACTGACTACTGCAATTCCCTTCTCTGAAGCCGTCCATCTGATTGGCTACAGCTTATTGTACATTATTTTACGTTTTAACATATTTAAGTAATCAAAGATTGACCACTTTCACGTTCTAAATAAAGTAACAATAATATCCATCACATAAATCACGTTAATTTCTCTTACACAAACCAATACAATTTCCTCCTTATCTAGGAATGTCACGGCCAGTAGCCTTGCACCATTGTACTGTCTGATAAATAAACAAAAAACAAAAGTAACTATTGGGCAATAAACTTTACGACAAATATTCTATTACATATTGATTGAATAAGGTGTCATGCTGTCATCGTTCATTCAGTTTTGTGTGGAGAACATGATGATTTGATGCTTAACTGAAAATATTGTTAAGTTAAATTTACTATATATTTTAAACAAAGTTACATAGTTGATATTTATAACATTTATCTTTTAATGATGCGCTTCAATATGAAATGTTGATTTTTAAGATCGACTAAAGCGTTCAGAGTTTATAATTCTGGTCTTTGTTACAAAACTTGTTAATATCACTTTAACAGTAAATCCTAAACTTTTATAGATATAACTAGTGTTCAAGTTTTATGGGGATAATCATGAAAATTTAAGAAAGATGGTAGATTAAAATTACTGTGGCCTCATGCCCTGAATTACTACAGATTTAAATAGTTTTCATAAATGTTTCCCTTTATAGCCGATCACCATCATGTAATTCGGTTATGCATAATACTACATTTTAATTGAAAATTCGAGGCTTTGACATCCAGTTTCACTATGGTAACCTATCCAATTAGAAAATCAGAGAACCTTCTGAAACCTAATGAAGCTATGAAGGCTTCACACTCTGTGACTCTAAATTCTCGTTCCCAACGTGGAAAGACTCTGCTTGAAGATGCAGTTGTGCGCTACTTTCTCTGGTGGTTTAAGTTTACCGGGTGATAGACATTATCTACTAATCAATAATTGCAGGATTCACTGCCAAGATAAAATTTTTCGTCTAAACCTGAATGATATTAAACAGGTGCACTTATGAGTTGTTCTTTGATATACTCGAGTGCAGCTTGCTGTACCGTTCCCCAGAACCAAGCACTGTATGTTTTGAAAAGATTAAACAATGCAGGTAGCGACAGGCTATGTCCTTTTAGAAACCGATGATAGAAATTGTATGATCCAAAAAGTAGCTGTAAATGCATTCGATAAGTGGCTATAGAAAAAATTTTGCACTGATTGAAGTTTCTTCGGACTGAATTCAGTGCCTTGTGGTGCGCTAAAAGTCCCAATGTATGTTACACTCATTAAATAATTCTAATTTCTGCAGACTCAAAGTTACATTCAGCACTTATAGCTTTTCAGTATTCTTTCTAATAAATGGGGTTGCCTTTTAAATGAGGATGCGCATCCTCATCCCTCACAGCTGCAAAACTAGATACAGCACATAGACGACTTGTAGGTTACATCCTGTGGCAGTCATGGCGTAAGAAGTCAAAGGACGACTATGCTACTGCAGAAGTACAATAGCTCCATACCAGACAGTACTCTCTTCCCATCAGCTACGTACGTTACATTTTCAACACCTCAGATCACAGGAAAGACATGCTGAGGCAGATACAAAGGTGTATATACAGGATGGTCCATTGATAGTGACAGGGCCTAATATCTCACGAAATAAGCATCAAACGAAAAAACTTCAAAGAAAGAAACCCGTCTAGCCTGAAGGGGGAAATCAGATGGCGCTATGGTTGGTCCGCTAGATGGCGCTGCCATAGGTCAAACGGATATCAACTGCGTTTTTTTAAAAATAGGAACCCCCATATTTTATTACATATTCGTGTAGTACGAGAAGAAATATGAATGTTTCAGTTGGACCACTTATTTCGCTTTGTGAAAGATGGCGCTGTAATAGTCACAAATGTAGAAGTTTGTGGTTTCACGTAACATTCCGCCAGTGTGGACGGTATTAGCTTCATGATACATTACCCGTGTTCAAATGGACCGTTTACCAATTGCGGAAAAGGTCGATATCGTGTTGGTGTATGGCTATTGTGATCAAAATGCCCAACGGGTGTGTGCTCAAATGGCTCTGAGCACTATGGGACTCAACCGCTGTGGTCATCAGTCCCCTAGAACTCAGAACTACTTACACCTAACTAATCTAAGGACATCACACACACCCATGCCCGAGGCAGGATTCGAACCTGCGACCGTAGCAGCAGCGCGGCTCCGGACTGGAGCGCCTAGAACCGCACGGGCACCTCGACCGGCTAGGGTGTGTGTTATGTATGGTGCTAGTTAGTTAGTTGCTTGGTATCCTGGACGACATCATCCAAGAGTCCCGACCGTTCGCCGGAAAGTTACGTTATTTAAGGAAACAGGAAGTGTTCAGCCACATGTGAAACGTCAACCACGACCGGCAACAAATGATGAGAGGCCAAGTAGGTGTCTTAGCTGCTGTCACGGCTAATCTGCTCATCAGTAGCAGACAAATTGCGCGAGAATCGAGTATCTCAAAAACGTCGGTGTTGAGAATGCTACATCAACATCGATTGCACACGTACCATATTTCTATGCACCAGGAACTGCATGGCGACTACTTTGAACGTAGTGTACAGTTCTGACACTGGGCACAAGAGAAATTACGGGACGATGACAGATTTTTTTGCACGCGTTATATTTAGCGACGAACGTCATTCACCAACAGCGGTAACATAAACCGGCATAATATGGACCATTGGGCAACGGAAACTCTACGATGGCTGCGACAAGTGGAACATCAGCGACCTCGGCGGGTTAATGTATGGTGCGGCATAATGGGTGGAAGGATAATTGGCCCACATTTTATCAATGACACTCTAAATGGTGCAATGTATGCTGATTTCCTACGTAATGTTCTATCGATGTTACTACAAGATGTTTCACTTATGACAGAATGGCGATGTACTTCCATCATCATGAATGTCCGGTACATAGCTCGCGTGCGGTTGAAGCGGTATTGAATAGTATATTTCATGACAGGTGGATTGGTCGTCGCATTGTCAATGCATGTGCGAACATTACGGAAGGCAAACTACTCGCTGCTGAGAGAAACTTCGTTACACGTTTTGCCAAATGCATTGACGGTGACGGACATCATTTTCAGCACCTACTTTCTGTATTTGAATTTAGAAACCTACCTGTTACCAACTGTTCGTCTAAAATTGTGAGCCATGTGTTTGTGACTATTACAGCGCCATATATCGCAAAGTGAAGAAAGTGGTCCAACTAAAACATTCATATTTCTTTACGGACTACACTAATATGTAATAAAAAATGGGGGTTCCGATTTTAAAAAAACGCAGTTGATATCCGTTTGACCAATGGCAGCGCCATCTAGCGGGCCAACCATAGCACCATCTGATTTCCCCTTTCAAGCTAGACAAGTTTCGTTCTTTTTAGTTTTTTCGTTTGACGCGTATTTCGTGAGATATTTGGCCCGGTCACGATCAATGGACCACACTATATACATCCACTGCCATCACGCATGACATAATTGCTCCCTTGAAAAAGCAGACGAACTGAGATTACTGACATGAAACACTCGTCTCCCAGGTCATCTAACAACAAGAGAAGATGAGATATCTTTGAGTAACACTCCACACTATAATGACGAAAGTCATAGGATACCTCCTAATATCGAGTCGGTCATCCTTTTGCCCGGCATTGTGCAGCAGGTCGACGTGGCGTGAACTCAAGAAGTCGTTGGAAGTCTCCTGCACAAATTTTGAGCCGTGCTACCCCTATAGCTGTCCATCATTCATGAAGTGTTGTCGGTTGAGGATTTCTGCACAAACTGACCTTTCGATTACGTTCCATAAATGTTGCTCTGATTTATTTCGGCGATCTGGGTGGCATCATCATGCGCTGGAATTGTCCAGAATGTTCTTCAAACTATTCGCGAACAGATGTGACCCAGTGTCGGTTGTTTAGGAACATGAATGAGTTCCAGTAAATGGTCTCCAAATAGGCGAACATAATCATCTGCAGTCAATGATCGGTTCAGTTCCACTAGAGGACGCAGTTCATTCCATACAAACGAACCCCACACCATTATGCAGCCACCACCATCTTGCACAGTACCTTGTTGACAACCTGGGTCCATGATTTCGTGGGGTCTGCGCTACACTCATCCCCTACCATTAGCCCTTACCAATTGAAATCTGGTCTCATCTGACCAGACCACGGTTTTGCAGTCCTCTAGGGTCCAACCGTTATGGTCAGGAGCCCGGGAGAGGCAATGCTGGCGATGTCGTGCTGCTAGCAATGGGAGTCCCGTCGGTCTTCTGCTGCCTCAGCCCATTAACGCCAATGTTCGCCATACTGTTCTAACGGATACGTTCGTCGTAAGTCCCACATTGGTCTCTGCGGCTATTTCAAGCAGTGTTGCTTGTCTGTTGGCATTGACGACTCTACGCAAACGCCGGACACTGCGTTGTCCATGGTGAGAGGTAGCTGATGAAAACTGGTATTTTCTGCACATTCCTGACTCTGTGGATTTCAGAACACTGGATACCTTAAAGATTTCTGAGATGGAATGCTACATACGTCGAGCTCCATCTACCACTCCGCGTTCAAGGTCTGTTAATTCCCGTCGTGCGACTATAACCACTTCGGAAACCTATTCACGTGAATCATGTGAGTAGAAGTGACTACTCCTTCAATGCACTGCCGTTTTATACCTTGTTTAAGTGATACTACCGCCATCTGTACACGTGCATATTGCCATCACATGGCTTATGTCACCTCAATATACGAGCATGCAAACACGGTGATTCAACTAAGTTATTTACCTTAGATATTCCTTGAACCGTTAATGATAGAGTAATTCAGTAATCACCTAAATTAATTCGGAGGGAGTCCTCACTAAATGACGTACAGCTTCTTCCCATACCTATATTCATTCTGCACGTTGAATTTGTTGACTGGGGTCATTTGGGCATATTGCTAGAAATGGGTTCCAAGAGTGATACACTCCAATCAGGATGGCTATAAAATATCTTCGGGAGTATAAGTTTCTTTCAATAAAAGCACACGTGATAATACACCAGTAAACGCGGAATGTTCTGTAAGGACTAATGCACAATCAAAGCGCCAGAAATGTTATCAAAGGCGGCGCTGCCCTCAAACACCGATACTATGGGGCATCCGCTACACTGCTGGTACCGGTTTACTCTGATATGGATATCTGTAGTGTAGTTTAGCGCTGAGAGACGATTTCCGTTGTAACAGCGAGGAATAGACCGACTTAACTTTTAAGTATGGAAAAGCGTCCCCGTCGATAGCAGCCACACCGTAAACTGTTGCCAAGAGTGTTTTGTCGTTTCTGCAATAAGGCTCGTGTACAGGAATAGGTAACTTTGAAACGTGGGTGTTAAGTTAAACACGGTAAAATATGAACCTAGTATGAGCATCAGGCAGGTAGGTGGCCCGCCAGTGTGATGTAAGCCAGACGTTCGTGTGGAACATTCTTGACGACAACGGCCATTATCCGTTTCACTTACAACGTGTACAGGCTTCATTACCTACTGGGATTTCTGTCATCTGTTCTATTAGCATATGATGCTCTCTTTGCGAGTGGAGGAATTGCAGTCAGCACTGGTTCAGTCTCCATATGTGGGCAGGGGTAATTACCGACTACGTTAATCGATCTATCATCATTCCACAGCGCCCAATAGGCGAGGCAAATCATCAATTCCTGTGGATAACCCAGTCTCCCTTGCTTGCCTCTTGTAGTACGAAGTGTAGTGTGGCTATTACTTGATGGTGATCCATAACACTTGCGCATTGACATGCAGCGGCATTTCGATACCATCTACCCAGGCCTCTGGTGACTGTGTGGGTCAGTCGCTGCTGCGTCGTGGTCACGCATGTTTAGAGGCTAGTGGGAGCCACTTCGAACACATTGTGTAATGGTGGTCTCATCATATTAAATACCCTGTATCTTAGGCTGACGGAATCGACTGCGGCCACACTAACAAACGTAAATTTTTGAAACGTGGCTAAATATCTCCTCGTGCTTGTCCACAACCAGTAATAGGCTAAATTATTATTTTAATTTATTCATTATTTGTCGCTAAAAACGTGATCAAAATACACACGACAAAATGACGTCTTTGTTTCAACCGCCTTCAATTTTATTATTTTGTCGAATTTCAAAAAACTGTGATATTACTCAGTGCGCAATGTTTTTTGCATCTTAGATTTATATAAAATTTGCAGACCGGAGGGCCTCGTTCAAGAACACAACTCATTTCGGAAATAACAAATTAAATCCTCGGATGAGAGGGCTAGTGACAACTGAATTTCTTTTCATAAAAATCAGAAAATTTTGTCCAAAAATATATAATAATGCGACAAGTATTTATTACTTAATGAGATTCTCCAGAAAACAACGTAAAATTCGGTGTTATCATTGGTTGACGGAGGAGAAGTGCCCCTTAATCTTCTGGTTAACTGAAACATTATACTGTGAGGTTTCAGTGTCCGCACACGTCATATTACGGGAGTTCTGATATAATTCTTTAATTTACCTTTTCTATTATTTGAATCTCAGGTGAGTGGCATGCCATACATGGCTGCTTTTGTCTAACAATAGTAGAGCGTCAGTCGGCGATGTTGTGGCCGGTCGGTGCGAGGGTAGTAGTGTCAGGGAGTACTTTACACTACAAGACGGTTCACGGAAGTGTTGCGGTTCGTTGTCGAACGGAACGACGTGGTTGTTGAAATATGAAGTGAAATTTATAAACATATTTCGGGTTTCCACGAGCGTTACGGTGAGTAACTTCAGAGTACATCATTTGTAAAGTTAACTTTAAATTCAAAGAATATAAGTATTGCTCATGTTCCATGCTAAATAAGAAGAGTCAAATTCATGAGAGGTAAATGGTGTCGCGTTTTTTAACTCTGAAAGGAAAGGAGTTAATATAGCGCTGTTCACCTTGTGATACAAGTGGGTGAACGGGGTGAACAAGAACTCCATTGATAAACTCTCAGAGGCGGTTGCATGCACTGTAACAAGAAAAAAAGTTGTCATCATGGTCTCTAAGACGCATACCTTAAAAACTATGAGTACATGTTTAGTGGAAGGAAGAGTAGTTGTAACGTCGCTCGGCAGCGAGTATGAACAAGTGTTCGCAACTCTTAAGGTATGCCTTTTAGAACACTCGTTTACTCTGCTTTTTTTCTTATTTTTGCCCATGCTAACTCCTCTGACAGTTTGGCGGTGCAGTTTGGTTCGCTCTGTATATGTCGGAACAGACGACGAATACGAGATCTGCAAAGAGATTTTCGGGAACTGGGACATGACAGCCAGGAGTGGCTGAACGCACTCTCGTCTGACTGATCGAAAGCTGCCACTACTTGAACGAACCCCAAGTGTTTACACAGGAATAAGAGCGATGTTCATGTCCTGATATATGCCTCCAAACCGAAATAATGATTTATGGACAACGCCATTTTAATTTTCACTAGTAATAACGAGATATCCAAGCTTCCAGAATGCGCAGCAAGGGGGAAAGTTAGTCGCTGGTAATATCACAATTTCATGTTGTGGTCGAACTCTCTGCAAACTATGTCCGTCTATGTCCACTGTGTGTCCGCAGCTCGTGGTCGTGCGGTACCGTTCTCGCTTCCCACGCTCGGGTTCCCAGGTTCGATTCCCGGCGGGGTCGGGGATTTTCTCTGCCTCGTGATGACTGGGTGTTGTGTGCTGTAGTTAGGTTTAAGTAGTTGTAAGTTCTAGGGGACTGATGACCATAGATGTTAAGTCCCATAGTGCTCAGAGCCATTTTTTTTGTCCATTGTGTAAATCTGTTATCAACTTATTGGTCAGCTTCGAATGTAGCGGAACGACCCATAGGAGAGCTTAGAAGACTTACAGAGCCTACTGTGGGAAGAAGCGTAAGAACTGGCTTAATATTTTAACAGTATTTAAGAATGTCAGCGTCTCGTTCTTGTACATTGTTATTTGGGAAGAACCTGACATCTCTGATGAATGAATAAAGTTTCATGACACCCAATAAGTAACATCAGAGGAAAGACGTGAGTTGCCTTTACAATAGATGCATCAAGAGGTATTAACGAAAAATGCAACTTCTTATCATCTGGTTAAACTAGCGTAATTGGAGATGATGTTTCCATCCGTTAGTATTGGAGCAACCTGCATTCTGAGCCACTGTGCATCGTTGCCAGATGTATCCATGATGGCGGCGATGACGTCATCCAAGATGGCCGCATGCAGACTTGGTAACAGCACATGACGTCATCCAAGATGGCCAGATTCATTGAAAGTCCCACTCTCTTGTATAACACAGCTTCAGATGTCCGATTACTTTACAAATGAGTGAATGTGTTAAGTAGTTGAGTTTTAGCGTGTAAGTCAGAAACATTTCACAAAAGAATTGAAACTATGTTTAAAACGTTCTGGAATTCACAGAGTTTCCTCATCCTCTGGATGGATCGGGTAATTAGCACACCATGCATAGATTCTAACTATAATAACAGTTTTGCTGTGTTAATCCTGTAACATAAGATTATACCTCTCAATGAGAAGATTATGGCAGCATTTAAAATCTTTAAATTTGGAAAATTGTAATAAACTCTGAAAATCAAAATTTTGTGCCTTGAGAAGCTTTCGACAGCCATTATTCAATTGGGATTGTGTATCATCAAGCTTAGAATAAGTAATACGACACATTGTTTTTCTCGGTCAGTCTCGGCTGAAAAAATTGCGGAATTTTTTGTGGGACATGATAGAATATTCTCTCTTCAACCCCTTCACGAATCAGCAAGAACATTATGAGATCACTCACTCAATAGCTGGTATGTCCATCTTTGGCATGGATAATAGCAGTGACGCTTTGTGGTATGGAAGCAATGAAGTCTTGGTAGGTCACTGGAGGGACTCGGCACCACAACTGCACGCACAAATCACATAATTCCTGTGAATTCCGAGGAGGGGGGCGACGAGCTCTGACTGCATGTTCAACCACGTCCCAGATGGGTTCTATCAACTTCATATATGTCGAGTTGGGGGGGGGGGAGGGGGGAGGGCGGCACATCACTTGGAACTCGCCACTGTGTTCCTCGAACCACTTCATGTCACATGGTGCAGTACCTTGATGAAAAATTTCACTGCTGTCGGGAAACGTGATATGAAATTTGGAAATTTGTGGTAATAGTTTATGGGACCAAACTGCTCAGGTCATCAGTCCCTAGTCTTACATACTACTTAATCTAACTTAAACTAACTTACGCTAAGGACAACACACACACCAATTCCCGAGGGAGGACTCGAACCTTCGATGGGGGGAGCCGCGCATGTCAATGCGCTATGTCCTGTGCGACTACCCCGCACGGCTAAACATGATCGCCATGAAGGTGTGAACGTGGTCTGCAACCAGTGTACGATATTCTTTGTCCGTCAAGGTGAGTTGCACGAGCTCCACTGGGCCCACGGATTTCCACGTCAATGTGCCCCAGAGCATAATGGAGCCGCCGCCAGGTTGTCTCCGTCCCTTAGTACAGGTGTCAAGAAGCTATACCTCTGGAAGGCGACGGATTCATGCCTTCCCACCGAATGATGCAGAAGGTATCGGGATTCGTCAGACCATGCAACGCTCTGCCTCTGCGCCACAGTCCAGTGGAATTAACATTGGCCTACGCATGGGTCTTCGGCTGCGGAGGCCCATCGTCAGGAATGTCCGGTGTTCTGTATGTTGAGACACACTTGCACTCTTTCCAGGGCTAAGTCTAATGTTAGTTCCGCCACAGTTCACCGCCTTTCCTCTTTTAGCAATCTGCCCAGCCTACGATGAGAGACATCAGTGATGAGGATTAGCCACCCAACTCCACGATGTTGGCAGCACCACGGGTACCAGATGATTTTTCTCATCATATCTGATATCGCGCAACATTTTACCGTGATGCGCATTACCTGCATGCTCACCAGGAACACAAGGGCATACTGCACTGAAAGTAAGGTAACATTTTACAATGTAATACCAAAATTTCAAGTGTGAGGCTTTCATACCCGTCTTTCCGTACAAAAGCCAACCATTAAGTACAGGCACACCCAGAAGCGACGTAAAAATAGTCGAACACTATTTCTTTCCTCCAACATTCAAACTATACATCGTCATATTTTCGTTCATTCGGTCACTTCTCCACGTGTTTTCTTTTCCCCAAAAATATACGATCGGGGTAAAGAGATTCTTTCCTCCTTTAGTCAGGAGTATCGCTCCACTGAGCTGACTGGATTGATGCTATGGCTGGCACAAGCAATTGTTACTGCATAATTATCTACCCATCGGTAGATGAACATTCCACTTTCCTCGGCGCTCTTGTAATCAAAATTACTTCTCTTATTTCTCTTGGAAATAGTTTTGCAAGGTATGAATTGACATTATTCAAGCAGAAAATTCTCATGAATAGTCCCAGTTGCACGTTTAAGTCTTTCCTTAGGATGAAACTAACTATCTGTGACGTAAACAGGTCGTCGAAATAAAAGCTGTAGGGATTATTTTTACTTGTTTATGGAAGTGGCAGATTATTTGAACCAGACTTGCAGCACAGTGTCCAAATTCTTTCTCTTGCACTAAATTCATGTGTTATCAGTTCTATGAATATTTATAAATGCAGTGGATACCCCAATGTTGCGTGTAGGCACCAGGTTTTGAGCCCAATTATAATAAATTGTTTACAGCCGTGTCTGCCAAAATACTTTATCATGCTCTCATAACAATCGAAAACAGACTCAGGGTGAATGTGAAGAGAAAATCTTTTCCTAAGTACATCTTTTCATGGAAGAGGTTTCCATAATTTCTCATATACATTGATTAGTGTGTTATCAAAATGAGTGAATGAATCGCATGTTTATTTCAAATTTGTGTCTCCTCAACAAATTGTACACCATTTTATTTCTCATGTTCAGCAGCGAATCCCAGTAACATCTTCAGCTAGGTAGAGGATTATAGCCGGAGAGAATTGTAATTCCTAGGAAACTTTTAAACTTTTCACGTGTTATTTCTTGCACGAAACATACTTTCAGATTCAATGATCGGAAATTTAATTACTGCATCATTCCAAAACAATATGAGACACTGAACGGGGGACAAACTTCTGTATTTACTATAACCTCTATCAGGAAACATAGCGTTATCATGTTGTAGATCCTCAATTCTCCACTCTGTTTGATGTGAGCTGAGCTGATATTTCTTTGGTTTTTTATCATGAAATCAATCGTTCTCAGGATCAACTTCTAACTTGCTCAGGTGGTCAAAGCCACTTCTGCATTAGCTTAAAGACGCCTTTGTCCAAGATTATATATCTTTCCACCCCCATCTTCTTCTGCCTACTTCATATTAGCTTCCGGACGCACAATAAACATTTTGTTTTACCTTCCTCCTCCACCCTGGAAACACCCAAGATTTCATGCACAGCAGGGACTCATCAGCAGACGACTGTTGCATGTTCCAAATGATATGACCAGCTAGATTGCAATGGGCATGAGATCATGCTTTTGGCCGTGGATCAATCGGAACTGGTCACCTGCCCTGATGAAACACATTACTCATCACATCAGGTCGACGGGCGTGTCTGCATACACCGTCATCTACATACTGGCTGCCCCGATTGGTTTAAATCCCATCCACCGAAGGGAGAGTGAGAGAAATGGAGAAAGAGAGAGAGAGAGAGAGAATAGGGAAGGGACGCTCGATTATTTCTGTTATGCCTGGGGGGCATTTTTGGATTTTTATGCCGACGCTCGGCTCCCCTTGGATTTCTTTCTCATATTAGAATTAGTAAATAATTCTTGCCCGTAGTAAACGTATTGCAAAACTGCACCTGTTAAACCTAAAAGTAATTTATAATGAATTCCCCGGATCTAGTTGATACTGTAGGCACTTATTTTTCCAAAATGACTTTTCAAGATACCTGACATTCCGTCCCATGACGCTTACATTCCTTTATGTGTCTCGAACAATGCTTATTTTCTACGGAGATTCGATTTAGACAACTATTTCAAATCGTCATTGAAAGAAACCATGTTCACGATGCATAAATAATTGTACCTGTCTGAAGATGGGGTGAACATAAATCATATTCACTCTCAAAAACATCTACTTTGAGCCGTGATTTGTGGGCGTGGCGTGTGAGGACAGCTGTGACATTCATATCTGTGCGTTTACTCCATAACCATGAACATCACAGGCCGTACAGTTTTGGCTCCTGTCTCTCATGATGAGGCAGCCCGCGAGCTTAAGTAAGTATGCGAATCAGGCCCACGAGTGCCCAAAGGTCGGCCATGTCTGATACAGACAAACTGCAGGGTAACATGCAGTTTGTCCCGGAAGGACACCGACAACGCTTAGTAAATTGTGCGGAACGCCAAACTAATGGTTTTTGAAGATGGAACCCATATCAAGAAACGCACGGCTTGGGAGTTGGAGAGCATCGAAGTCTGTGACGACGTGTTCCGATATCTTTTGGTGCCTGAATAGTGAATGTACGCAACGCTTTAGCCATCTGTGTACAGCGGATGGACAACCAGAGACTAACAGCATTAGTGCGGATCCTACTGCAGACCTTGTGTGTTCTGCCAGCGCAGTAACGTTGTTGACAGCAGTGCGACATGTGCCAGTACACAACTGTGGAGATGACCGATGAGGTGCTTGCTTATGGAAAAGCGGATTAAAGTGGGAGAGTTGCTACAGGATTCGAGTGGTATATGCGATGTTCAGGTGATTCCGCACATAGACACCAGACTGTGCTGGAGCTCCGTCGTGTTGCAGCTGCGCCTCCGTCAGAGTATGTACTGTCATTACATCCAATAGCGTAGGGAAAACATCTCTGATAAATGAGAGGCAGAGCTGGCCTGTTAGTCTGTTTGGTAGTAGCTATGGCCCAATGATATGGTTACCAGTTATCCCGGCCCAGATGCTAATACCAAACTTGTGTTGGTGAATCTGAAACACATGCGGATTTTCGTCCACCCAAACTTGCATGTTGCGCAAGTTTAATACGCCGACCCTTGTAAACGTGCATTCATCCGTGAATAGCACCAAGCTCGGGAATTGCGTCACGCTGGAATATGCGTTCATGTAAATACCAGTGCGCAAACTATGCCCGTCACGGTTATTCCTCCTCCTGTAATGCCTCGCCTTGTTGAAGATTGTAAGGACGAGGCCGGTGTTCATAGGCAACACGTCATTCGGCCTTTTACCTGTGAACAGCACCTGCGCTGCGGATCGTCCACACTCAGCTCGAGCACGACAGTTGAGGATGACATGACGACCACGTTCGAAGAAGACCCAGCGACCAGCACTCGGCACGTGGATATCGACGTTCAGTCCACACTCAAACTGAGGTAGTGTTGCAGCAAGATCCACCATAAAGTATCCAGGGTCGCAGTGTGGGGTACATACATAACGAAATCCAGTTAACATATTGTTCAGTGCCACAAATAAGTTAGTACCATTGACAGAAGCAGAGAATCAGGCACGTTGAAGTATGCAATTCTGCCAGAGTTTCAGCTTTTAGATCTATCTGGTACGAAATACTGGCAGCGACAAAAGTAATGAAGAAAAGTGACCTTAAAACATCTTTACTGGTTGTCGGTCTGCCTGTTAATTGCTGTTTCACAGAATAGGTAAAAGTCTCGTCTCCAGTGAGATTATAATCGAAAAGTAATGCTTGCTTTCCTTTTAAAGGAGAACATTTTGCAGCCCAGTTAACAATAAGATGCAACAGTCAGCGTTCCTTTCTTGTTCCAATGAAGGGTAAGAAGGGTAATTCATAATGAAAATGGGGAATTAAGGTGCGGATTGTGTTGGAGCGTGTTTCCTGGAGTTAAACCTTAATTTTGCTACCACTATTTGACCCCGTAAGAGAGAATCATTCACAATATTTAATCTAAATGGTAAGTAAACAGGAAGTTAATTTATTGGGGTAAGTCCGAACTACTACAGGAAGTAAACTGACGGTCACGTAGTCGCCGAATGTATTCCGTAATTTTCCTGATCTGCATTAAACGTGCAATAGGCAGATACATTTGCTCAGCCGATGTGATTCTTTGGCTGTCTAGCACACGGGAAGCTCGTGCTTTGAAATGAATAAACACGTAAATAATTACAATGTGCTCCACCTCCTGATAACATAAAAGAAGAGGCAATTGTGATGAGCATGTAGAACAAGGAATCAAACCTTCCTACACTAATGACCCAAAAATGTCATTCTTAGGAGTAGCTGTCATTTATTCTATAAAAACCAGCTCATGAGTTCCAAAGTGCTACCAGCAGTTCAGCTAACAAAATGACTGTGTACCGGCAGCTGAAAAGAATGGGTACAATGGATGGGCAGGTCCTCATAATCTACGTATTTCTATAGTCACATCTAAGTAACGCTTGAGATGGTGTATAAAAACACCACTGGATGGTGGATGATATTCGGAGATTCTTCCACCTTGTATTTGCTAAACTTTGTCCTCCTATTGGTCATTATATTCACAAATATCTGCACATTGTGCCTCAACACATACGAAATGGGAGCCAGCTAGTTGTGTAACTACACCTAGGTAACCGAGAGATATCTGCCCCCGGTAGCTGAGTGGTCAGCACGACAGAATGTCGGTCCTAATGGCCTTGGTTCGATTCCCGGCTGGGTCGGAGATTTTCTCCGCTCAGGCACTGGGTGTTGTGTTGTCCTACTCACCATCATTTCATCCCCATCGACGCGCAAGTCGCCGAAGTTGCGTCAAATCGAAAGACTTACACCCGGCGAACGGTCTACGCGACTGGAGGCCCTAGTCACACTACATTTACATTTACAGTGAGATGCTTTGTTGGAAACTACAATTGTAAAGGTGAAACATAATTCGGACAAAAAAGACGGTTACGGTATATTGGCGCCAGAGGTGGTGTTCACCATTTGCGCAGACTGGTATTGTAGACAATGGGCTTATGGCTGATAATAATGAAAATGGAGATGAATCCTATATTACATACCTCCTTTTTAATGGTTTCTACAGCTGAACATTGATGCAGTACCTAGCACTCTCTAATTTTCAGGCTGTCTGTGGACAGCTTTGATGTTTTAATGTTTACTAGATGATTCAGACATACGTTACATTTTATAAGTGGTTTTTGAGTATCCAGAAAGTATCATTGAACATCACTCTGAAATAACGTTTTGATCAGAGGGAATAGTACCATTATCAAGCATTAATGAGCCAGGAATTCCAAAGAGACTGCTTTCCCATTTTTACGACAGAAAATTTATGTGAATGACTACAGAAATTTTAAACAGTGTTTGAATAATAATCTTTTTATAAGCATAATTCCGGCTACTATTATTACGACCAGCTCCCTGGCTGAAACGATATATAGATATTAATGTTGAGAAATGTAAGAGCGCGAGAAAAACAATTCGAAAAGAATTTTTTCAAACTCATGAATGACAGTGTTTTTGGTGAAGCGACGGTCATCGCTTAGCAAAACAGCGCGACTTGGAGGTCAATGGGACATGATAGTAACATGCGATTCGCCTTGCATGTAGGGAACTCGATGGTCAGGCATCAAATTTTGTACTTAATGCCTATTGCTCTCAACACATTTTACGGACTGGCTGTTGCCATTCTACTCCTGCGGCTGCAGTCGAAGGCACAATGAAACTTGCGGACATCGTGAATATTATTACTGACGTCATGCAGTCCTACATCCATGACGTTTCCTCGATGGCGACTGCATCTCGCAGCAGGATGACTGTTCGTTTCACAAATACAAAACTATGTCACAATGGTTTGAGAAGCATTATAGTGAACTTACTAGACATCCTGGCCACCATGATGGCCCGATCTGAACCCGATGCAACATATCTACAACAGTGTCTGTCACTAGCCCAGCAACCAAAACCACCAACACGTAATTTACGGGAATTGTGAGACAAAATTGTAGAGGTTCCGCTGGGAAGCCTTTACACATACTCCGCACGGTCCTGATATCCCCCAAACGATTTCCATGCTTTGGCGCCCTGAAGATGGACATTCGTGTCCGTCGATTTGCTTTTGACAAAGATCTGCATGCTTGGGTGGTTCCGTAAGCAGCCGCAAACATTTTTCCGTCAAGGTAATGACTGTCTTGCCTCTAAGTAGGATAAATGTGTTAACATTTATGGCAGTTACTTTTGAGATAATGTAAAATTTATTTATTTTTTCCATCAGTCTCGTTTTCATTTGGCTGCATTTATAGTTTCCACAAAAGATGAATGTGTTTGACGACCACTTGGTGACTGATGTGTTAAATGTCCGACTGAATACAATAGTATTTCTATACGTAGGTGTACGATGATTTTAATAATGGGACGAAACATTTCTCTACAGTACGTACTTATACCTTAACTCAAAGTTGTCTTGAAGTTGAATCTGGGAAGTAAGTTATTATTTTGCACAGGATAGAAGCACAATATGAACTGCTGACGATAAAACAACGAGTAGTATCGTCCAAGTGTTTATAAGGCCATTGAATGTTTTTGACATATGTTCAAAATGTAAGCTGTCTTTACGTCAAATTAATGTGTACTGTATATTACGAATTATTTTCTCAGCCCTATTATCATAATTAAATTCTTACTACATATAGTACTTTTAGGATGTTAACTGTCGCCGGAGTGGCCGTGCGGTTCTAGGCGCTACAGTCTGGAGCCGAGCGACCGCTACGGTCGTAGTTTCGAATCCTGCCTCGGGCATGGATGTGTGTGACGTCCTTAGGTTAGTTAGGTTTAATTAGTTCTAAGTTCTAGGCGACTTGTGACCTCAGAAGTTGCGTCGGATAGTGCTCTGAGCCAGTTGAACCTTTTTTTCTTTGTTAACTGTCAGACCCCTTCAACACACATTAGCATTTCGTACTGGAAAACCCACGCTTTTCCATAAACTGATATGTAACATAACTTTTGTGTAACGCCACTCTCCCAGCGATATTTGGTGTATCTTTGGCCTGGATGTGTCGAGCTGTGTATGTGCCCAAACGCTACACACAAGAGCTCCATTGACAGTGTCGGTGCATCCTGTGCGATGCTTTATTCATCGCCTTGCTGTTGTGATTGAGACGTATGACGAGTGTCGTAAACAAGTTTGAATTCAAGTTTTCTTTGAAAACGGTTTGTGATTTTTCCACGTGCCTCCAGCTAACAGAGTGCAGCTGTTTAAAGCTTTATAGTACTACTGTCGTTGACTTTGCAGTTGTTTTAGAGATATGTTACTGACACTAACAACTTCTTCACTGCAGTCAAGAAACCGAACTACGTTGTACTTTTAGTGTTAGGGAACCATCCTACCATGTTATGTTGAAAATTATTGTGGGTATTTACACATTTTGTGTTAGCAATTTTATCACGCCCTTTCATTTACATGTTCGTGAGTCTAACTCATGAACTTCCACTTATTTCGTTATAGGTCGACTTGTTGGCGATTTAAGGGCGAAACTAGTTGAAAAGAAAAGTATTTTTATGATCAGTGCACTATTATGCACTTCTGAAGAAAGCTGGTTAAAGATAAGAACATATCTTCTGCCAAAAAGTGCTAATAAAGTAGGTCGTTGCTGTTTTGTTTTCACTCATTCCTTGATTTGAATACCGAGCGAGGTGGCGCAGTGATTAGCACACTGGACTCGCATTCGGGAGGACGACGGTTCAATCCCGTGTCCGGCCTTCTTGATTTTGGTTTTCCGTGATTTCCCTAAATCGCTTCAGGCAAATGCCGGGATGGTTCCTTAGAAAGGGCACGGCCGATTTCCTTCCCCATCCTTCCCTAATCCGAGCTTGTGCTCCGTCTCTAATGACCTTGTTGTCGACGGGACGTTAAACAGTAATCTCCTCCTCCTCCTCAATTTGATTCTCGAGGAAGGACGTTCTTGCGTCGGTCCAGATCGTCTTCCAGGTAGCTTGGTGCGCCACTCACGGGAAATTCGTCCTCCTGGCGTTGCATGTTGATCTGTGGTTTGTGTGGTGACTTCTGCCGATGGCAGGTGACCTGCGTATGATCAGACGACTGCCTTTGACATTTAAGCTTCGTGTCAGGTTTCGCATCGTGTGGTCGTCGCTCTAAAACACCGAATTATCAGTCTTACGCTTGCAGCAATGACAAACGCTGAGAGATGATGATTTAACCGCTATATTGGTTGCAGTCACAATTGACAAATGCACGTAAGGACGGATAAATTTAACAAGTAGATCAAATATCGCTGCTCTGTTTCTGTTTACATCTTGTTTCTTACCATAGTTGGATTTTTCGAGAGATATCGAGTAGGAGATTTAATACTAAAGTTCCAAATCTAAAAGTCTCACGTGAGTCATCGCTACTAAAAATATAATTTATAACACTGTTAATCTAGTAACCAAGTTTTATCTTGCTTATTTCAACAACACAGTTCTCTTTTATACAGTATACATATAAGCAGTAGTGAATTTCAATAAACTAGAAGACTTATTTCAACCCTAAGTTTCTAAACGGTCACGAAAGTTGCAGCATTGCTCTCATGTACGAGTACATTAACATCCCACATTTAAACATTGCATTGTTTCATTCCCTCTCCTTTTCTATGAATTGGATGTAGCTATAAAAATTAAGAATTTGGATATTTCGCTCACTACTCTATGTTGTGATCTTGAAATATGGTTCACGGGAGAGAGGCTTTGTGAGGTGCCGGTACAAATGTTGTTAATGAATGTGTCGTTTGTCAAAATTGAAGCAGTGCGCCACCTCATTAGTCAAATTGCATCTACTGCTGAATACAGCAGTTCCTCTGGTTTTGCCATGCATTAATACCTTCAAACACACACATACACGTTGCTACTGCATGTTTTGTAATGGCATCGACTAGGACATCGTCATAGTCTTTTCGTATCTCGTGACATCCGAAGTCAAACCTCTTTCTTCTATCTGTATTTGGTTGCCCAGCGGCAGTGTTTTTCTCCAGGCTACTTAATGGAGATGTTTAATCCTACATGTAAAGCTGATCAATTATAGATAATGAGAGCTCATCATTGGGGTTTTTACCACTGCGTATTGACAGTAGCATATCGTGGAGGAGCTGTGACCTACCTCCTTATATAATGTTATCCTTTGTAGCGATACAGCAGCATTTAACACACAGATCGAAAACATCACGAACAAACCAGAACTGTTACGTGAATTTTTATATGTAGTGTCAGCACGTATTCTCATCTTTTGGGAGTCATGACCGAAAGTGACGACATAATCACGTGATGTTATTTATGTCGAGGAATGAATCTGTGCTGACAGTACTTTTCCCGTGATGGTAATTCCTCGAATATGAAGAGACGATAACCCAAGTGTAGCATTAGAAGGCTGTGCGAACATGCTAGAGCCACCACAAGTTGTAGCAACTCTTACCATACGACTGCTTGGTAAAATCAGACTTCGTGCGGAGTATTAATCATTCGAAGTTTAATTTTTAATGGGGGACGCGCCAAAGGGGGCTGAGGAGGGAAGGACAGAACAGGAAAGCAATCGAGTAGGGAGTGCAGAGACTCAGGAGGCGAAGAAGGAAAAATCACACAGAGGGTTGGAGAGGATGGGAAAGGGGCGGCCCTGGGTAGGTGAGTGAAACAAGGCAGGGCTACAGTTGGTAAGAAGGGTAGACATCATGTCAATGTTCATCATCCGCGATGGGAAATGCTCGACATTGCCCTGATGAGGGATATGGAGGGTGTGGAGATGGAGACAGGGTGGGATACAGTGATAGAGGTGTGACAACAGGCAGGGGGTCGAGAGGAAGAAGAACACCAGCGGGTTGCAGGGATCAAGCTGTTGACAGTGTCAAGGATGCAGATATGTTGGAGGAAAAGGAGGAGGTCGGGGAAGGGGATGAGCTCGTACAGGAGCCATGTAGAGGATGAAAGGCGGATATGGAAGGCAAGGTTGAGTGTGTGACATTCAAGGATTTGGATGGCCTTACAGAAGCGGAAGGGGCTGAGGAGCGGAGGTCCAGACAATGCTGACATAACAGAGGATGGGACAGATGAGGGATTTGTACGTGTGGAGGATGGTGGAAGTATACAACCGCCTTGTCCATCCAGAAAGGAATTTCGAGAGGAGGCGGCAGGTATGTGCTCTCTGCTGGATGGTCAGGACATGAGGGGTCCAGGTGAGGTGACGGTCGAGTGTGAGGCCAAGGTATCTCAGGGTAGAGGTGAGCTGGATAGGATGACCACAAATGGTGAGGTAGAAATCATGGAGACAGAAGGAGTGTGTAGTGCTGCCTATGATGATTTGCTGAGTCTTCAAGGGGTTGATATGAAGGAACAACTGGTTGCACCAAGTGGAGAACTGGTCAAAGTGAATTTGGGGAGGGTTCATTGGGATCATTGAAATGTATAATAGAGAGCCAGGAAGGCGCTGTCATCAGCGTATTGGAGGAGGTGTACATGTGGGGAAGTCTTGGGCATATCAGGAGTGTACAGGACATAGAGGAGATGGGACAGGACGAAGCCTTGGGGGAAACACGCCATGGGATAGAAGATTTGTGAGTTGGTATTGTGGAGGGTGACATATGGAGGACAGCATGAGAGGAAGGACGTGACCAGACTGACAAAACTGATAGGCAGGTCGCAGTTCTGGTGTTTAAAGAGGAGGCTGCGATGCCAGACAAAGTCGTAAGCATTTTGAAGATCTAGAGAAACAAAAATGGCAAAGCAATGGGAGCTACATTGGAGGGAAAGAAGTTGGACAAGGTTAAGAAGTTGGTCTCTGGCGGAGAAGGAGGGTTGGAAGCCGCACTGGGTAAGGCGGAGGAGGTGGTGTGGATTAAGGTAGTGATGGATACGATGGGACAATATTGATTCGAAGACCTTACTGAAAATGGAGGTGAGGCAGATGTGACGGTGATTTTTTTTTCCTTTATTGTAATTTCATGCCTGAGCTGAAGTGGGCCAGCAGTGGCCTACACACGCCGCTCTTTGGCCAAAAGACACAACATAAATACATGGAAGGCAAAAAAAAACCATATAAAACATGGTAAACACAAGATGAACACTGCACAAGAGATCAGAAGTTCTTTGACAGAAGACACTGTAATGAAGGGTGGCCCCAGTTGAAAACAGATGAAAACGTCCAGGTGGAGACACGAACGTAGGAGAAAACACGGATGAAGACACTGTACACAAACGGAGAGACACTGATGCGCATAAAATACTGGATGATCATTGGCGAAGCACGCACACTGACGAAGGAGGTGGCCTGCCTCCAGGTCAAAGGGAGAGGTAGGAGGGCGGGAACGGAAGGGGGGTGGTGGAGCCAGTGGGAGAAAGAAGGGAGAGCAGGGGGAGGAGAGAGGGATTGGAAGCCAGGGGTGGAAGTGGGCGATGTGGGAGAGAGGAGGGGGGGAAGGAAGGTGAGGAGGATGGGAGGGAGCACTTGGGGAAAAAGGGGGGGAATGGGAGGGGAGAGTCAGATATGGTAGGAGGGGTAGATGGACGGGACAAGGACATCATCAAGGAGGGGGAGTTGGCGGAAGATACGTTGGTAAAGGGTAAGGAGGGTGTGAAACGGAGAGCAGGTGGGAGGTAAAATGTAGGTGCGGCAGCAAGTGGGGATGGGCGAGGATGGGAGAGACAAGCAGATGTGGGGGGATCGAGCTTGTGGGACGTGTAAAGGATCTGTATCCGTTCGAGGAAAAGGAGAAGGTGCGGGATAGGAATCAAGTTGTAAAGGGTCCACATGGGGAATGAGAGATGGATGCGATAGGCGAGGCAGAGCGCATGGCGTTCAAGGATTTGGACAGAGATCCAGGCGGGATGAGCAAAGCAGAGTATGGGGCGGATGAGGGATTTATAAGTGTGGAGGATGGTGGAGGTGTCCAGACCCAATGTGTGGACAGAAAGGAGTTTGAGGAGGTGGAGTCGGGAACATTGTGACGACGTTTTTCTTTTCTTTATTGGGTTTCGATTCCCCCTGAAGGGGGAGGGCTGGCAGCAGCTTAGTATGCCGCACTTCAGCCGACAGAATTTGTTTTAAAAAGATGGAGATAATAACTTATAAAAACAGGCGTTAAAATCGGAGACTTAAATGGTAACATGGCGGAAAATCGTGGAACTTAAAATACAGATAAAGGGTTGACCTAATAAAATACATATGAAGCAGACAGGTAAAATAATAGACAGACAATTACGAAACACAGCGACAGTGCAGTTTCTGTTTGCAAGACATAAAATTCACACCCAGCGACAGCATGATTTCTGTTTGCAACACTTTGGAAAGACGAACAACACTGAACATTCACTTGAACACTACATTAAAAAGCTGACAACGATGAGAGAGGAAAGGGGGGGAGGAGAGGAAAAAAAACGAAGTGGGGGGGAGGGGGGAAAGGAGCCGATGGAGGACGAGGACCCATAAGAAGGGGCGGGGTGCTGGGCAGACATGACAGGGAGTGGGGAGAGGCAGAGGAGGGGAAAACAAAAAGGACTGAGAAGGGGGGAAAGGGAGAGAGAGGTTAGGCTGGGAGAAAACAGGAAGGAAGGGGGAAAGAGGGAGCCTGGGGGAAGGACAGAGGAAAGGAGGCGGGGGTGTGAGGATCAGAGTTGAGATGTAGCGAGAGCAGGCATCGTCCTGGAGGGGGAGTTGACAGATGCCACCTTGTGAAAGGAGATGAAGGGTGTAGAGATGGAGGGTAGGGGGGACACGACAGTGAAGGCGCGGCAGAGGGCAGGGATTGGAGAGGAAAGGAGCAACCAGGAGGTGAGGGGGATCAAGGCGGCGGGAGGTGTAGAGTATGCAGATATGTTTGAGGAATAGGAGCAGATGGGGGAAAGGAATAAGGTCGTAGAGGACCTGCCTGGGGGACGGGAGGTGTAAACGGAAGGTGAGGCGGAGTGCATGGCGCTCGAGGATCTGGAGGGATGTATAGAATGTGGTTGGGGGGGGGGGGGGCGTGGATATCCAGGCAGGACTGGCATAACAGAGGAGTGACGATGTTGTTTTTTTTCTTTTTTTTTCTTTATTGTGATTTCATTCCCCTGCCCCATATGGGCAGAGGAGGGCTGTCAGCAGCACAATCCGCCGCTCTTCAGCCGAGAGACATGACAACTAAAACAAGAGTAAAGTAATACATACATAAGGAGGTAAAAAAGGGGAACATAAAACAGAGTAAGGGGAGAAAATGGAGGTAAAAATACACTGGCATGTAGACGTTCATTGGGGACAGTTAAAAAAGTCACCAGAAAGTTAAAAAACACAGTTGGCGATTCTTAAAACACAGAGAAGACACTGGATGCGCATGCACAGGTTAAAAGTTGGCCACGGTATTAAAAACACTCCGAAACAACACACTTAAAACCCACTTGGAGCACACACGACGAACAATAAAACTACCAGGTGGGACCTGCCGAGGGAAAGGTCAGAGAGAATGGAAAAGGAGGGGAGAGCATGGGGCAGCTGGGGAAGCGGCGGGATGAAGAGAGGAGGGGCAACCGTGGGTTCACCAAGAGGCAGGAGACACATGGGGCGGGAGAGGAAAAGGGAAGACTGGGCAGGAGGGAGCGCAGAAACTCTGAAAGAAGGCACAAGAGATGGAGGGGGAGTAGGAGGGGAAATCCGCTCAGAAGGAGGGAGGGGGAGGAGAGGGAGCCCGGAGGAGGAGGCAGGAAGAGGGGGTTAGAGTTGGTAGGAAGGGTGGATGTCAGGGCGAAGCTCATCATCCGGGAGTGGTAGACGGTGGAAGTTATGTTGGGAAAGGAGATGGAGGAAGTGGAGATGGAGAGAGGGAGGGACACAACGGTAAAGGCGCGGCAACTGGTTGGGAGTGGAGAGGAAGGGAGACACCAGGGGGTGTGGGGGATCAAGGCGGCGGACAATATATAGTGTGCAGATGTGTTCAAGGAATAGGAAAAGGTGGGGGAAGGGGATGAGGTCATAGAGGATGCGCGTGGGGGACGGAAGGCGGACGTGGAAGGCAAGGCGGAGTGCATGGCGTTCAAGGTTTTGGAGGGCGTTATAGAACCGGGGAGGGGCGGAAATCCAAGCGATGCTGGCATAACAAAGAATGGGGCGGATCATGGATTTGTAGGTGTGGAGGATGGTGGAAGGATGCAGACCCCATGTCCGGCCGGACAGGAGTTTCAGGAGGCAGAGGCGGTTGTGAGCTTTGTTTTGGATGGTAAGGAGATGGGGAGTCCAGGTGAGGTGGCGGTCGAGGGTGAAGCCAAGGTATTTGAGGGTAGGAGTGAGGTGGATAGGACGGCCATAAATGGTGAGGTAGAAATCATGGAGGCGGAAGGAGCGGGTGGTGTGGACTATGATGATCGCCTGGGTCTTTGAGGGATTAACACAGAGGAACCACTGGTTGCACCAAGTGGTGAATTGGTCAAGGTGGGTTTGGAGGGTACGTTGGGACCGTTGAAGGGTAGGATAAAGGGCTAGGAAGGCAGTGTCATCAGCGAACTGGAGAAGATGAACAGGAGGGGGAGGTTTGGGCATATCAGCAGTGTACAGGAGATAGAGGAGCGGGGAAAGGACAGAACCTTGGGGCACGCCGGCAGAGGGGTAGAAAATACGGGAGTTGGAATTGTGGATAGTCACATAGGAGGGACGATGGGAGAGGAAGGAAGCAACAAGACGGACGAAGTTGATGGGGAGAGCATAGGTCTGGAGTTTGAAAAGGAGCCCGGGATGCCAGACACGGTCATAGGCGTTCTGGAGAACGAGGGAAACAAAGATAGCAGAGCGACGGGAGTTAAGTTGGAGGGGAAGATGATGGGTAAGGTTAAGGAGCTGGTCGTCAGCAGAGAAGGAAGGCCGGAAGCCACATTGGGTAAGAGGAAGGAGGCGGTGCTGGTTAAGGTGGCGGTGGATACGGCGAGAGAGGATGGCCTCAAAGACCTTACTGAACACGGAGGTGAGGCAGATGGGACGATATGAAGAGGTAGCAGAGGGGGGTTTGTTAGGCTTAGGGAACAGCAGGACACGGGAAGTCATCCACAGGTCAGGGTAAAATCCAGTGGAGAGGAGGACATTGTACAGGGTAGCAAGGACAGACAGGAAGGATGGAGGGGATTCCTTGAGGTGACGGTAGGTGACACCATCATGACCAGGGGCGGTGTTGCGTTAGGAGCGGAGGACGAGTGTGATGTCTAGCATGGTGATGGGTGTGTTGATGTCGGAGGGTGGTAGCTGATCCAAGTACTGGAAGCTAGGGGCGAGTGGGGGGACAGAGGTGTCAGTGCGGTCAAGGACAGTGGGGAAGAGGTAGTAATCAAAATGGGGATCGTCAGGAATGGAGGGGACCTCGGATAGGTGGGAAGCAAAATGGTTAGCCTTACTGAGGTTGTCAGGAAAGGGTCGATCGTCATGAAGGCTGGGGTAATGTGGGGTGGGATGGCTACCAGTAAGGCGGTGGAAGGCTGACCAGTACTTGGAGGAGTTGACAGGGAGGGTGGAGTTGAGGCGTGTGCATGTCTGACGCCAGTCCCGGCGTTTCTTTGCTGTAAGGAGGTTCCGGATATGTCGCTGTAATTGCCGGTGGCGGGTGAGAATATCCCGGTGACAAGTGCGGAGGAAGGAGCGGTAGAGCCTGCGGGATTCACGCAGAAGAAGGACGGCCTGAGGAGGAAGCGTAGGGCGGTGAGGGTGGATGAGTTTGGTAGGGACATGAGCTTCCACAGCATCAGTGATGGTCTTATGAAGGAAGGAAGAGGCATGGGTGATGTCATCTGGGTGGTGGAAAGTTAGGTGGTGGCTTTCGACCTGTAAGGCAATGGATTCCCGGTAGGCATCCCAATTGGCACAGTGGTAGTCATGGAGAGACATTGGAGGGGCAGTTGGGCGGGTGGCTGCAGTGGCAGGACGGGTAGAGGAGATGGTGAGAAGGACAGGGAGATGTTCACTACCGACGGGATCGAGGACATCAATGGCAAGGTGACCAAGGAGTTTGGGGGAAGCGAGGATAACATTGGGGGTGGAGTTACTTTCAGGACGGGTGTGCTGTGGGAGAGGAACAAGGTCACCATGGAGGGTGGCAAGGAACTGATGCCACTGCGAAGGGTGGCAGGGTCACGGCTGTGGATGTTGAGGTCAGCGGCGATCACATAGGTGGAGAAGGTACGGTCAACATGGGAAATGAAGTCAAAGGGGAGAGGAGCTGCGGGGCGAATATAGATAGTGGCACAGGTGACGGTGAGGGAGGGAAAAAAGAGGCTGAGGAGAAGGTGTTCGGTTGGGTCATTGAGGAGGGGTTGTGGCCAGACAGGGAGATGCCTGAGGTGGCCGATAGCGACCCCGCCTCGAGCTAGGGGAAGGGGATTGTCAGTGCGGTGAAGGAGATAAGGGGAGATGCGGACCACATGGTGGGGTTGGAGGAAGGTTTCATTAAGGATGAAGGAGTCAACCTGGTGCTGGGAGAGGGTATGCATGAAGAGGTATTTGTTTGCAGGGAGGGAGCGAATGTTGAGATAGAGGAGACGATACTTTTGACGAGCCATAGGGTTGGGTGTGGGAAGGGTGTGGGAAGGGGAGAGAGGGGCTTAAACGAGGGTGTCTAGGCGGGTGAAGGTAAAGTGGGCCTGGTTGTGGGAGTATGTGGCGTAGGTGTTTAAGTGGAAAACAGAGCGGGCAGCGAGGGAAATCTGCTGGAGTGTGTGGGGGCGTTGGAAGGGGTGGATGTTCTGCAGGACGACTATGAGGAACCGGATGATGTCATCTGCTGTAGGGGGAGGGCGGAGGGAATTGTTAGGGTGGATAGGTGGGTCATTGGGGCGAACAGGGACAGTGAGTTCAGGGTTGGTGGGAGGGGGCTTGGCTTTGCATTTGGAGGAATAGGTGGGGTGAGGTTCATTGCAGGTGTTGCAGGATGGGGGGGGGGAGGCGAGGTTGGGACACTGTTTGAGGAAGTAGCAGGCTTTACAATGGGGGCAGGTGGGTGGGTTCTTGCAGTTTAGGGTGAGGTGGTCATTGTACAGAAGACAACGCTGGCAGCGGTAGGATCAAGGAGGGGAACGGGACGGGTCGACAGGGTGGTGGCGGTTGAAAATCAGGGCTCCCTGCGTGAGGAGGTGGTCGATGGAGGAGGCGGACTCTGTAAAGATACGCATGAGGAAAGTAGGGCCAGAGGAGTTGTAAATACGGTGGGCAGAGCGGACTTCCAGGGAGGGGTGGGCATTCAGTTCCGCCAACACCTCAGCCTCCGTGACCACAGGGCTGAGTTTTGTGAAGACGGCAGTGAGGGTCGGCAGACGACGAGGCGGTTGGGGTTGATGAGGAGAGGAGGATGTAAGGAATGGGGTGAGGGATGCGTGGGGCCCAAAGGTGATGCGGGGAAGGCGCCGGAGGAGATCAGTATGGAAGGAAGGAGAGGGAGACTTGATGAGGACAGAGTCTCTGCGAGGGATAAGTTGGGTGATGGGTGCATTGGTGATGTACTTCCGGATTTCAAGGGTGAGGGTGCTGGCATCCAGGAATTTCGGATCAGGGTTGGCTAGGACAAAGGTATACAGGGAGGGGGCTGGAGAGGAGGGAGGTGGGGTGGTATCCATAGTCGGGTCAGTGGGAGGTGGGGCGGGCAGTGGCTTTTTGGAGGAAGGAGTAGAGGAGAGGTCGCCACTGGGCTGTTTGGAAGATTTTTTGGCGGGTGTTGCCTGGGAGGAGGGATGAGGGGCTGGATGGATGGGGAGGTGGTGGGAGGCAGGGCCCTCCTGTGAGGCAGTAGCACCGGATGAGAGGGTAGGGCGCTCTGTGGCGGCGACTGTGGCGCGGCGGGCGGAGACTCTGGCAGGGGAAGCAGCGGTAGTCGCAGGGGGGAGAGGGGGAAAGTCGTCTGGGCGGGCGACAGGAGGGGTAGGGGGGTTGGGAGCAGTGACAGAAGCAGGAGCGGGAGAAGCAGCTGGGGCAGTAGCAGGGGTAGGAGCAGGAGTGACGTACAGGTGAGGATACATCGATGGAGAGGAGATAGATGGGGAGGAGACTGTGAGTAGGGGAGGTGCATGAGACGGGTGAATCCCAGAAGAAGCACTCCATGACGTTACAGTGGGGGCAGGTGAAGGAGAGGTGTAGATGATGGTGGTAGTTGGGGCGTCCATGATCGCAGGCGGCAGCGAACACCGAGAGACGGCGGCAGAAGAAGCGGCGAGCACCAAGAGACGGCGACAGCGGCGGCGGCGGCGGCGGCGGCTGAAGAAGCGGCGACCAGGTGGCGGCGGCAGAAGAGGAAGTGGCGAGCACCGACAGACGGCGACCAAGCGGCGGCGGCGGCGGCGGCGGCGGCGGCGGCGGCGGGCAGCAGTGACGGCGTGCAGACGGGCAACAACGCGACAAGCACGGTTGGGGCTCTTCCACGTCGAAGATACACCCTGAGAGTAGCCCAGGCAGTGCAAGTCCTCGATGAGGAAGTGAGGGATACCAACCCTCGAATCCTAGTGACGATGGACCATCCTGCCCCTATGTACAGGACTCCTGTAGAAATATCATTTGAGAATGAATCACACTTATCCATATTTATGAGTCACAAATCACATCCTGTCCAATGCAAATGTGAGGAATATATTGTATCATATGTTTTACAAATATAGTGCCCATTATCTTAGCGGAACACGATGTCTCAAGACGAAAAAGAAAACCGACCCGTCACTTTCAATCGCCTCCAGTCTTGTCCAGCGCCATCTACTCGTTCTAATGTGTACCTGAAGAGCCGGGCAGCAGAGAAACCGCTGTTTGCTGAAGGCCCAGCTAAGATGTAACTTCCAATCTCTTTCCAAGCACTCCTGCTAACAGCCGCCACGCACTCACCAGTGGCTGAGATGTATACAGTAGTTCCATCCCTGACATAGCCTCCTCAGTTTAAAAAATTGGAGACTGAGATGTTGTTTTTCATGTGAAATGTAGATGCCTCCCGTTTATACAATTTGTTTTAGAAGACAGAAGGAACTGAATCATACACGCGTACTCACGCCGTTGAAAGTATCGTTACCTGTTGTAAAAATCCTGTACGACACTATGGCATAGGCTACGAGTTCCTCTAAGTATTCTCTCACCAGGTAGAAAAAAATCTGTTCTTATCTGCCACATCCCACATCACAGGACTAGAAAATTAAACTCAATTTCGGTTCATGACGGAGTGTTGAGAGCGTGCTCTACCTCTCTCACGGGATGCCTCCTTACTTTCGTACACTCTCTTAAAGTAACCAAGTGCTTCGCCACATGTCAATTCTCTCATGGTAACAACACAGAGAAGTTGTAAATGTCAGAACGAAATTATGTATCGCTTTATAAATTCGATACTCTAGCTGTTTTATGTGATGATCATCTAGCCCTGTGTGGGGACGACTGTTAAAAGATTTCACCACATCCAAAATACGCCTGATGCTCACCTCCTCACTATCGAACTCTCTCTTAAAGTAAACATATGTCTTGTCACATACAATACCTCTCAAGGAAACCGCAGAGAGAAGTTGTAAGTATCAGGGGAGCTATCTTGGGGAGAGGGGGAGGAGCGAGAGAGGGGATCGTGGAGTGTTGAGTGGTGTGCAGGAAGCGGGGAGCGGCAGAGGCCCAACAGACCGCTGTGGTGGTGGTGTTGTGAACTAAGTCTGTTGGTCTCCATACCTGAAGGTGAACCGTCAAGACTGGATACTCCCGCCAGTAAATTTGAGTTTCCAACCATTCATTTCCCAGGCCCCATTTTCGTTTACATCATTGGAGTGGAGGGGGCTGGGAGTTCCCTTAGGGCTACCCATGTACTCGCTGCGAAAATCCCATGACGTCATGTGGGGGTGAGTATAATTAATTGATCGAATAATCAATTTGTATAATAAATTTAATATCAATTCTACATCAAAATTGAGGCAGAGCTGTCTTTATCTCACTACTTGTATTTAATATGTGTAACTTTGAATGAATACTAAACGATACCTTCATGTTGTTTGAAATATCAATAGAGTTGCTGTCCTCTTGCGGCGAATATGCCAGGTACAGTTGCAAAATTTGAAGCCCAGCAACAGTGACAGCAAACTTAGAGCGGGAAAATGATATTTTGGAAAAAAAATACATTCGCCTCGAACCACATTTTACTTTACTGAACGCCTCAGTTGCTCATCAGTGCGTAGACTTTGAACATGTGCTCTGCCATTCTCGTCTAAAGGGTAAAACTGAAATTCGGAAACAGAAGAATACCAAACTAAGAGAAAATGTAGCACATCTGCAGGCAAATAGCGTTCCGAACGCAAAAGTCAGGAGTCCTGAACTGAAATGCGAGCACCAAATGCAGAAGGAGGCGGCGACTACTACACTACGATAGAAGGAAACCGTATTCCGGCAGTATTGAGTGTGTCGGTAACAAAATGATTTCAAAAGAGTGAGAATAGCTTTAACCCAGAACGTTAATCCGAAGGGAACCGAGCTAAGAAGTATAACAATAATAACAACATCAAACTTGTTGATAGTGGAAACAGAGACGACTGAAGAGTGTCAAATGGCCCTAAGCACAGTCGAACTTAACATGTGAGGTCATCAGTCCCCTAGACTTAGAACTACCTAAACCTAACTAACCTAAGGACATCACACACATCCATTCCCGAGGCAGGATTCGAGCCTGCGACCGTAGCAGCAGCGTGGTTCTGGACTGAAGTACGAAGAGTGTCCTAAGAAGAGATACAGAAGATTTAACAGGGAGCTTTGCGTATCACCAGGGGTTCGTTTAGTCAAAGCGAGAGCGTTACACTGATGCTCAAACAATTCCAGTCACAGACACTGCAAGAGAGGGGCTGTGCATATCAGAGAGGTATATGTTGAAATTTGGAGACAGAAATTTTCAGAAGAGTCTTATAACTAATTATTTTTTACAACATACACATCATGAAATGACCACCACTAGAGCATTCGAGAAACTGGAGTTAATACAGATTCCCACTGACAACAATTCTTCCCACGTGCCACTTACGAGTAGAACAGGGAAGTGGGGATCACGTAGTGATATTAGAAGAATCCCCGGTCTCGCGCTGTTTGGTGACTTGCGGAATACGACGCAGGTGAAACTCAAGCAGGAAACAGAGATTAACTTGCCAGGAACCAAAGAACAGGCGGCCATTACTGACAAACGATCAACGCCGTTCAATTTTAATTTAAAATTTTTGTTAGAGATTCAAATTCCATGCAGTCAAGGTCGCACGTGAAATTTTCTTAGTTTGCATGGATTAATAGTTTCGGTTTACAATCTAACCATCGAAGTCGTAAAATAGCATTTTTTCATTTTAGCAACATACAACAGCTTACAGTACTGTACATAATGCTATAGCTGGATTAATGAGTAATATACATTTTAAATACTGGATACATACCGTAAAACCTTCTTGATTAGTGTTGGTGCCATTCTGGTTCCACACATCGTTAAACACCTTAAAATGACAATTAATAAATGACATAGTTAAAAACAGTTTCTCATAGTTCATGGCAAACGTAATTGAACGATGGCCAGAAAACTGCAAACATACATTATTAAAGAGAAGAAGTAGTGAAAATGGAGGGAAAATGTATGCATAAAGGAACTGTCTACTAAAATGACTAAATGTAAAAGGTATCGTCTTACCAAAGGCGGTATGCCATTAAAAATTTGTAATGACACATATCAGCATCTGCATCATCACTTAACAGAGATCATCATTTATGTGTAGCTGTAATGTGGTACGTGTGAGTAGTTGGGTTGGGCTGTTTGGGGGAGGAGACCAAACACCGAAGTCATCGGCCTCATCGGATTAGGGAAGGATGGGGATGGAAGTCGACCGTGCCCTTACAAAGGAAACATCCCGGCATTTGCCTGGAGCCATTTAGGGGTATCACGTATGAGTATTATTGCAGCTTCTGAACATTACAAGTTTCAAGAACTACACCATCCGACATATACAGGGTTGTCCATTGATCGTGACCGGGCAAAATATCTCACGAAATAAGCGTCAAACGAAAAAACTACAAAGAACGAAACTCGTGTAGCTTGAAGGGGGAAACCAGATGGCGTTATGGTTGGCCCACTAGATGGCGCTGCCATAGGTCAAACGGATATCAACTACGATATTTGAAATAGGAACCCCCATTTATTATTACATATTCATGTAGTACGTAGAGAAATATGAATGTTTTAGTTGGATGACTTTTTTCGCTTTGTGGTAGATGGCGCTGTAATAGTCACATAACGTATAAGTACGTGGTACCAAGTAACATTCCGCCAGTGCGGACGGAATTTTCTTCGTGATACATTACCCTTGATGAAATGGACCGTTTACCAATTGCGGAAAAGGTCGATATCGTGTTGATGTATGGTTACTGTGATCAAAATGCCCAACGACCGTGTGCTATGTATGCTGCTAGTTAGTTATTTAGTTACTTAGTTGCTTGGTATCCTAGACGACATCATCCAAGTCCGCCGGATGGTTACGTTATTTAAGGAAATAGGAAGTGTTTATCCACATGTGAAACGTCAACCACGACCTGCAACAAATGATGATGCCCAAGTTGGTGTTTTAGCTGCTGTCGCGGCTAAGCCGTTCATCAGTAGCAGACAAACTGCGCGATAATCGAGAATCTGAAAAACTTCGGTGTTGAGAATGCTAATCAACATCGATTGCACAAGTACCATATTTCTATGCACCTGGAATTGCATGGCGACGACTTTGAACATCATGTACAATTCTGCCACTGGGCACAAGAGAAATTACGAGACGATGACAGATTCTTTGCACGCGTTTTATTTAGCCACGAAGCGTCACACACCAACAGTGGTAACGTAAACCGGCATAATATGCACTATTGGGCAACGGAAAATCCACTATGGCTGCAACAAGTGGAACATCAGCGATCTTGGTGGGTTAATGTATGGTGCGACATTATGGGAGGAAGGATAATTGGCCCCATTTTATCGATGGCAATCTAAATGGTGCAATGTATGCTGATTTCCTACGTAATGTTCTACCTATGTTACTACAAGATGTTTCACTGCATGACAGAATGGCGATGTTCTTCCAACATGATGGATGTCCGGTACAGTGCTCGCGTGTGGTTGAAGCGGTATTGAATAGCGTATTTCATGACTGGTGGACTGGTCGTCGAAGCACCATACCATGGCCCTCACGTTCACCGGATCTGACGTCCCCGGATTTCTTTCTGTGGGGAAAGTTGAAGGATGTTTGCTATCGTGATCCACCGACAACGCCTGACAACATGCGTCAGCGCATTGTAAATCCATGTGCGACCATTACGGAAGGCGAACTACTCGCTGTTGAGAGGAATGTCGTTACACGTATTGCCAAATGCAATGAGGTTGACGGACATCATTTTGAGCATTTATTACATTTATGTGGTATTTACAGGTAATCACTCTGTAACAGCATGCGTTCTCAGAAATGAAAAGTTCACAAAGGTACATGTATCACATTGGAACAACCGAAATAAAATGTTCAAATGTACCCACGTTCTGTATTTTAATTTAAAAACCTACCTGTTACCAACTGTTCGTCTAAAATTTTGAGCCATATGTTTGTGACTATTACAGCGCCATCTTTCAGAAAGCGAAAAAAGTTGTCCAACGAAAACATTCATATTTCTTTACGTACTACACGAATATGTAATAAGAAATGGGGTTCCTATTTAAAGAAACGCAGTTGATATCCGTTTGACCCATGGCAGCGCCATCTAGTGGGCCACGCTATCTGGTTTCCCCCTTCAAGATAGACAAGTTTCGTTCTGTGTAGTTTTTTCGTTTGACGCTTATTTCGTGAGATATTTGGCCCGGTCACGATCAGTGGACCACTCTGTCTATTATACACATGTGTGGCCGTAACTGTAGCGAAATGGGTACTGACGCCGACTAGGTTCCGAAACAGCTAGGTGGAATTAGCATCTTACTGTAAAACTTACATCAAATCTACATGTTCTTATAACACTTCAGTAAAAGGAGTGAAACATATTTAAAATTACATAGTTCACGTCAATACAGCTTGGTTATGACTAAACCAACTGGACTTTAACGATAATAACTAAGGTGATAGAAATGTGCTGACTTTATATAAACCAGGCGAAATAGGATTATGTAATACCTTAAGTTGCTCATACTTTCAGTGGATTACCGGTTTTAGCCACTTTCTTAAAATATTGTTATTCTTAATACATGGCTACACAGCGAACCAAGTTTCAAGGGACATCGCCTACAGGCAATACTACAGGGCCTAAATTGAGGTCGAAATAATGCAGATAATTTATCCGCCATTGTGAAGATTATGGGTAATAACAAAAGACTGTACTGTTATTAAACTGAAAAGGATGTAGAATCTATGAATATGCATATATTAAAATAATGGCATTTCTTAATATGTTATTCCACATCTCTTCATAACATACCATGATATAAGGAGCATCACTCATACGCAACATTATGACTGATAACGGAGGTCGAAATAATGTCAGCAACTTTTATATCTTGATGACGTTACTACATATTATCAAAGGATTATTCAATTCATTGAAATGAATAAGTACCAAATGTATGACAATATACGTAATATAAAGAGGAATTACAAAAGAATGAATAATAACAATTGCATTTATCTCTGTGACGAGATGCTCACCAACTGCATACACAAAGGTACAATATTTAGATTTTATGAATTTATTATTATCAATGACGATACAGCCATAGATCTACGCATCTTATATAACCTAGAAAACTCAGAATCACAAGTAACAGACGAAAGACAAATTTCGAGAAGACAGGTTACTGTCTCACCTATTTTTCATCAATAATTTGTATGAAATAAACATTTTTGTTATAACGTTACACAACTTGCGCGAGACCCCAAAAAGTTAACTGCCTGAGCGGGCGTTGATGGAGCTAGAAGCATGAGGAATTTTTATTGTTATTAGTTTTTAGAAACGGCGTGTTTGAAGTTGAAAGCAAGTGGCTGCGGGCCATACCTCATCAGATCTTGCCGGACAGGCCCACGGCCGCATAGAGGCCGACAGAGCACTACCTAGTCGAGAAGCGTTTCCAGGAGGACAATGTCCGCATTTCCTGCATCGGCAGCCGGCCGCGGTGGTCTAGCGGTTCTAGGCGCTCAGTCCGGAACAGCGCGACTGCTACGGTCGCAGGTTCGAATCCTGCCTCGGGCATGGATGTGTGTGATGTCCTTAGGTTAGTTAGGTTTAAGTAGTTCTACGTTCTAGGGGACTGATGACCTCAGATGTTGAGTCCCATAGTGCTCAGAGCCATTTGAACCATTTGAACCATCCTGCATCGGCGCCAGCCGAAAGTTGGGCTGGGGGCGATAGACTGAAGGGACGCGTCTACACACTGGGGTTGTAAACAGGGCATTGTGGACTGCGCCACGCCTAATAAAAATTTACAGGTTTTCGAGTTTACCGAAAACTGTAAATGGGTCTGTGACCCACTTCCATCAGCCGCCTTGGTCGCAAAGGAAACGCTGGCATATGGGAAACGTTTAGAAATAGAATCTTTATCACACCACACAGCTAGGACTAACTTGCTCGAAGGCACAGGCAATTAGGATTAAGATCTGTAAGATTGTATCTGTTCACTTGTTGCCTCGGGAAGCGACGCGACTTCAGAGAAAGACACCTTCTTCCACCGCGGAATCTTAAAAAAGGCGGTATCTTTTCTTCCCGAGATGCAGGCCTCTTAACTCTTGCGCTGATTGGTCATCAGTTTGTGCTGACATGTAGGATGGGAAATTTAGCGCCTCTAAAGCTCTGTGGTTGGCTCAAGATGGAATTGAAGGCGTTGTCGTTCGTGTACAGTGTGGAAAAACGGGAATTTTTGTTTATCTGTGAGGCACTGTGTCTCGAGACTTCGGTCTGCGAGGCACACTGGCTCTGGAGTTTGGTCTGGAAGCAACTTCTGGTCGAAGCTATCGCAGGTGTGGTTGGTACTTGGGACCTGTACTAAGACTGACTCAACTTGCGAGAAGTTAGACTCGGGAGCCTGTGATGAAGTTTTTGCTGTACCGACAGTGTGACTTCAATCGTCTCGGACTACACATTTGCCGAGGGGGCATTTATTCGATTTGGTTTACCTGTTTCCACGTTCGGCATCCTTGGGCACTCTGCCGTATAAGTGCGCCGAATTGCTCCTTGGTACGACCAGTGAACGAGTGCGTCACACACTGAAATCTCGCGGGGTTTCAGGGATGTAGTAGGGAGTAAATTGCGATCCGTCTGCCTGATCGCTATATAGTGGAATTTCTCATTTCGTTCCTGGCGCGATCGGCTCACAGGTGCCGCCTTACGACTTGCCACTGCAGCACACGACTCACCAGCTGCAAGTTACATCGCTGCACGAAGCAAGCAGGGTAAAGTACTGCTGCTCCGGCCTTGTCTAGGCCTACAAACCCTAATCGCCACTTGCTCTCAACTGCACCCACATAGCCTAACGTAGACTGAACAGTCAAAGTCTGCTCACGGTCAGAACAATTGAAGGTCGCGTTATCCACATTTTTTTAGGGTCAGTGTATTTACCTCACCTTTGCCACGCAGGATCCTTGTCCATCGTGGTCTTAAACCCCCTGTTAGTTGTTCACGATATTCGAAAATAATCTGTTTAGGTTTAATTAGGCCTGTCTTTGTTTCTTTTGTTTTTTGTGTGTTTGAAAAAATAAATGTTGTCAGTAAACCAAATTTTACCAGCCTTCTCAATCAAATCGTCACTTTGATATTGTCACCCCAAGTGTTAAATTTCATTGTGTTCGACTCTACTAGGATATCATGCATTTTAGCGTCAGCTGTCAAGAGTAAACGTTCAATATAGCGGACCCTGTCAGAAAAATTTTCGTAACTATTCAATTTATAGTTCCCTGTCAGAAGGATAAAATATTCGTAACCATTCCATTTAGCGTACCCTGCCAGGATCTCTCACTTTATTAACGTTATCTATCAAAATCACTACTACGGATATTCTATTCACACATTGCCCGAAAAAAGTAGTACATCTGAAAAGACGAAGTCTGCTTTGATGCGATGGCGGCATATGCCTCGTGAGGGACAGTAAATGTATAGATAATGGTTCCAACGTCGTACGCCAGCAGACCGTGTAGTGGCATAGCTACCACTGCGCCATCTGTGTGTAGCCTTAATAGAGAACACTCACGGCCAGAAGGCTGTGTGTGGTGCCAACGTGTGAAACATGCAGGCATCCATGCCACGCATACGCCTCCTACACCCTATCGAGCGTGTTTGAAAATGGTCAAACCGCTGCCTTCGTAGTGACGGAATGGTTCTTTCGGAGAACTGCCTCACAAGTTGGATGTGACGCGTCGGTTGTGCAAAGATGCTAATGTCAGTGCTCATGTGAACATTCTCACACCCACAGACGAGGCTATGGGCGTCCACGCAGCACAGACTCCCGCCACGATCGTCGTACTGTACTGATCGTACAGCTACCAAAGCACAAATAAGAGGGCTTGTGATCCCAAACGTGTCAACAAAAACTGTTGCGATCCGGAGACTGGCAGTGGGAGTACAGGCACACACATCTCTCGCCCGCCTTCCATTCTCGCCACAGAATCGATGTCCACGGCTCGACTGATGCCGTTAGAGGAGTACTTGGAAGATGTAAAGGCGCACCGTGGTATTCAGCGATGAGAGAAAATTCTGCTGCACGCAAGTGAAGGTGGTTCGCACGTACGACGTAGACTTGATACGCACTGTGTAAGTAGGCTGTTTAGGTATTTTTATTGGTAACGCCACCTCTGTATAAAAATCACTGGCTGTGCTGTGTGCAGTCTGTGTCTAGTTTGCATTGTTGTCTGCCATTGTAGTGTTGGGCAGCGGCAGCTGGATGTGAACAGCGCGTAGCGTTGCGCAGTTGGAGGTGAGCCGCCAGCAGTGGTGGATGTGGGGAGAGAGATGGCGGAGTTTTGTAATTTGTCATGAACTGCTGTATATATTATGACTATTAAGGTAAATACATTGTTTGTTCTCTATTAATATCTTTCATTTGCTAACTATCCCTATCAGTAGTTAGTGCCTTCCGTAGTTTGAATCTTTTATTTAGCTGGCAGTAGTGGCGCTTGCTGTATTGCAGTAGTTCGAGTAACCAAGATTTTTGTGAGGTAAGTGATTTGTGAAAGGTATAGGTTAATGCTAGTCAGGGCCATTCTTTCGCAGGGATTTTTTGAAAGTCAGATTGCGTTGCGCTAAAATTATTGTGTGTCAGGTTAAGCACAGTCATGTATAATTGTAAAAATGGGACGTTTCATATGGCGACCCTGCTGTTTTCTTCCTGTCTCTGTGTAGTTTCATAGAATTTTTTCTTCCTCTAATACTAAGCTACATTCACTATGATGAGGAATACTGTTACCCTCAAATATAATTGGCATTAATAATATGTTATTTACCTTGTAAATATGCTTAGACATTATTTATTCTGTTTTGTTTTAATGCTCATGTGTGAAGTTGATGTTTCAATAATTATTCTGATCTTTTATGTATTTACTTATGTCATAATTGCTGTAACACTGATGAATATGTTTATTTCCATTCTTTTGCAAAGCCCCTATTACTACAGATGTTATCTGTATTATTATGTTTTTAATGATGTATTTTGTAGCGTTGTTATTGTATTCTTATGTTATAAAATTGTAATTGATACCAGTTCATCATATTATTAACTTGTAAGTTACATCTCAGTGCACACGTTTCGGTTGGTCATAGTATATGGACAATATGTGAGAAGTAGGGACTGGCAGTGTTTGCACGTGTGTTAATAATTCAGCAAGGGACTGGATGACAGCATTGCTGGTTCTAAGGACAATTCCAAAAACTTTGTGAGTGCACAAGTGGTGGTTATGGACTTGCTGTATTATCCGCAAGACTCTTCAATGGTGATTGTGCACCTGCACAGTCACAACAGATGGATGCTGGCCATTTCTACAAGGACTACAGTGGGTCTACACCTTTGCTGACTCACCAGTACCATTATTTCTACAAGGACTGCTGTGGGGCTGCACTTCTGGTGGCCCACCAATACCGTAATCTCTACCAGGACTACAGTGGGTCTGCTCTGTGATGATCTACCTACCAATACTCTTCAAAATTTCGACTGACTCTGCCGTGGGTTTGCTCTACTGTGGACCAATACCTGTCTGCATGTCAAGAGTCAGCACTGTCTTTCCGTTGGAAGGACAACATTACTTCTTCAAGACTGCATGGAAATCCACTACGTCCGTGTGCATTCTCTTTTACTACTCAGACTTTGAAAAAAAAAAACACTGTAATTTTACTGTGATAAATGATCAGGACTGTCTTTATGGACTGTGAGAAAATTTTAGCCTTTGACCAACATCGTATCAATAAGTGTGTGCATTTGATATCTTTGTTATTGTAAATATGAAAAATTTTATCAAATCATTATTGGCCACTGCCCAAAACAATTTGTAAAATTTTTTGTGGGGAGCATGGGGGCTGTGCAAGTAGGCTGTTTAGGTATTTTTATTGGTAACGCCACCTCTGTATAAAAATCACTGGCTGTGCTGTGTGCAGTCTGTGTCTAGTTTGCATTGTTGTCTGCCATTGTAGTGTTGGGCAGCGGCAGCTGGATGTGAACAGCGCGTAGCGTTGCGCAGTTGGAGGTGAGCCGCCAGCAGTGGTGGATGTGGGGAGAGAGATGGCGGAGTTTTGTAATTTGTCATGAACTGCTATATATATTATGACTATTAAGGTAAATACGTTGTTTGTTCTCTATTAATACCTTTCATTTGCTAACTATCCCTATCAGTAGTTAGTGCATTCCGTAGTTTGAATCTTTTATTTAGCTGGCAGTAGTGGCGCTTGCTGTATTGCAGTAGTTCGAGTAACCAAGATTTTTGTGAGGTAAGTGATTTGTGAAATGTATAGGTTAATGTTAGTCAGGGCCATTCTTTCGTAGGGATTTTTTGAAAGTCAGATTGCGTTGCGCTAAAAATATTGTGTGTCAGGTTAAGCACAGTCATGTATAATTGTAAAAAGGGACGTTTCAACTGTACCATAGAGCGCATTCGTCCAAGACACACTGGCCCCATTTCAGTCCTTATGGTCTGTGTGCGATAGGTTGTGCTACCCTCTTTCACCTATGGTGCCAACAATGTGACAGAGTATGTACAAAATTAATTTCTACTGCATACATCTCTATAAGTGGTTGTCGAGTAATGGTGCATTAGGATATATTCCAAGAACATAAGCAGAGGCAGTCGCTAAGGCCGGCAATCCCTTGTAAATATATACATATGATAAAGTTTTACCTAATATTACGGCGCTTGGTTTATATAAGGTCAGTTGAATACTACTACGCTAGTCTTTATCGTTAAAATCAGGTTTGTTCAACTATAAGACGAGTTGTATTAATGTCAACTATTTAATTTTAAATATATTTGAACATTTTTCTTTTAGAGGTTATTAGAACATGTAGATTTGATGTGAGGTATTCAGAGTCAGATGATAACTCTACCTAGCTGTCTTCGCCTCAAGCAACGTGTCGAAAGATTGTGGCCATCAGTAACTATTTCGCTACAGGTCCAGCCACGCCTGTGTGTACTATGTGTATGTCGAATGCTATGTTTCTTGAACGTTATGTACACAAGCTGCCATACTATTCACAGGTACCACGTTAGAGCATCATACACTCCTGGAAATGGAAAAAAGAACACATTGACACCGGTGTGTCCGACCCACCATACTTGCTCCGGACACTGCGAGAGGGCTGTACAAGCAATGATCACACGCACGGCACAGCGGACACACCAGGAACCGCGGTGTTGGCCGTCGAATGGCGCTAGCTGCGCAGCATTTGTGCACCGCCGCCGTCAGTGTCAGCCAGTTTGCCGTGGCATACGGAGCTCCATCGCAGTCTTTAACACTGGTAGCATGCCGCGACAGCGTGGACGTGAACCGTATGTGCAGTTGACGGACTTTGAGCGAGGGCGTATAGTGGGCAAGCGGGAGGCCGGGCGGACGTACCGCCGAATTGCTCAACACGTGGGGCGTGAGGTCTCCACAGTACATCGATGTTGTCGACAGTGGTCGGCGGAAGGTGCACGTGCCCGTCGACCTGGGACCGGACCGCAGCGACGCACGGATGCACGCCAAGACCGTAGGATCCTACGCAGTGCCGTAGGGGACCGCACCGCCATTTCCCAGCAAATTATGGACACTGTTGCTCCTGGGGTATCGGCGAGGACCATTCGCAACCGTCTCCATGAAGCTGGGCTACGGTCCCGCACACCGTTAGGCCGTCTTCCGCTCACGCCCCAACATTGTGCAGCCCGCCTCCAGTGGTGTCGCGACAGGCGTGAATGGAGGGACGAATGGAGACGTGTCGTCTTCAGCGATGAGAGTCGCTTCTGCCTTGGTGCCAATGATGGTCGTATGCGTGTTTGGCGCCGTGCAGGTGAGCGCCACAATCAGGACTGCATACGACCGAGGCACACAGGGCCAACACCCGGCATCATGGTGTGGGGAGCGATCTCCTACACTGGCTGTACACCACTGGTGATCGTCGAGGGGACACTGAATAGTGCACGGTACATCCAAACCGTCATCGAACCCATCGTTCTACCATTCCTAGACCGGCAAGGGAACTTGCTGTTCCAACAGGACAATGCACGTCCGCATGTATCCCGTGCCACCCAACGTGCTCTAGAAGGTGTAAGTCAACTACCCTGGCCAGCAAGATCTCCGGATCTGTCCCCCATTGAGCATGTTTGGGACTGGATGAAGCGTCGTCTCACGCGGTCTGCACGTCCAGCACGAACGCTGGTCCAACTGAGGCGCCAGGTGGAAATGGCATGGCAAACCGTTCCACAGGACTACATCCAGCATCTCTACGATCGTCTCCATGGGAGAATAGCAGCCTGCATTGCTGCGAAAGGTGCATATACACTGTACTAGTGCCGACATTGTGCATGCTCTGTTGCCTGTGTCTATGTGCGTGTGGTTCTGTCAGTGTGATCATGTGATGTATCTGACCGCAGGAATGTGTCAATAAAGTTTCCCCTTCCTGGGACAATGAATTCACGGTGTTCTTATTTCAATTTCCAGGAGTGTATATCTGATGATCAGTGTTACTAGAAGACGTAGACGCTGATTGCCTCAGTTACTAAGTTTTAACAGCGTCACGCTTACTGTAGGATGATACCTTTTACTTTTAGTCATTTTACTGTATAGTTCCTTATAAAAATGTTTTTTTTTCTTTTCAATACGCTTTCTCTATATTAAAGTACGTTTGCAGTTTTATGACCATAGTTTAATTACACTTGCCACGAACGATGAGAAACTGTTTTTAACTATGTCGTGCGTGAACGTTCTCATTTTAAGAAAGGTTTTAACGATGTGTGATGCCATATAGGTGATGAAACTACTCAAGGATGTTTTATGGTAAGTTTTCTGTCATTAATTCGTGTATATACATTTGAATCCTGCTACTATATTATGTGCAGTTCTGTAAGCAGTTGTATGTTGCTAATATGAAGAAAAATCAGTTTCACGCCTTATATCTGAAGATGGCTTGACTGTTAGCCGAAACGAGTGGTTCATCCAAATAAAGAAGATTTCATAAGCTATCTCGACTTCCTGGGTTTTTAATCCCCAACATAAACAAAAAAGGACCCCCGCAGAATATGATTCGAAGGAGAAGCTATGCTTCAAAACGAGACCAAAGGGTTGATCAATGATCAATCAAGTTATTGAAGTTAGCCAACGTCTAAGAAGACGTCTACTTCAAAGAGGCCACTGATTTTTTAGCGTGCTTTCATTATAACTTTTGTGTCATCTTGCATTAATCAAGTACTAAAAGTGCTACGACCGTAACCATTCCACCAAAGTCTGCAACGACTCTGAAATTATTGGTATGTCGGAGCACCACTTAAATAATTTAACAGCTCAGAGGATTCCTTTACCAGGATACAGATTAGCTGGCTGTTTTTCAGAGTTCCTTGCGGTGTGGGGGAGTTGCTATGTTCGTAAAAAGACAGTATACCATTTGAGTCCATAGACGTATCACGGCACTGTACTGAACAGATATTTGAATGTTGTGCAGGGGCAGTTACATTTAGTGAAACCAAACTTCTACTTGTTGTTATTTATAGGCCCCCTAACTGTGACTTCAGAGCATTTCTGCTCAAGCTGCAGAGAGTTCTTAATTCACTTTGTAGGAAGTACCAGACATTAGTTATATGTGATGACTTCAGTATAAATTTTTTATACGGTGGTGCAAGAAAAAGGATGTTGATAGGTCTCCTAAGTTAATACGATCTGATGCAGACTGTGTTTTCTCCAACTAGGGTGCAAGGGAACAGTAGCAGAGCCATAGACAATATTTTTATTCATTCTTCATTACTAGATGGGCATTGTGTTACTAAACCCTTTCAGACAATGATTCACAAATCTTAAAATTAAATGGCTTTTGTAGACAAGGAATCGTCACATATAATTACAAACTATGTAGGAAAGTTAATACAACAGCAATACAGAGTTTTTTAAACCTGGTTAAAGAACAAGGATGGCAGGATGTTTATAGTACCGATAACATAGATGAGAAATATAATGCGTTCCTTAACACATTTCTCATGCTCCTTGAGAATTGCTTCCCATTAGAACGTTCTAAACGGGATACTAGCAGTAGTAGGCAGCCCAGGTGGCTGACAAATGGGATAAGGATATCATGAGAACAATTTTAGAAGTAGTCGCAATCAAGCTTCAGTAGCCCATTACAAACAGTACTGTTAGGTGCTTATAATGCTACTGGGAAGGGAAAGAGTGTGTGGTATGCTAATAGAATAGCTAACTCACACGGTAAAATTAAAACCATATGGTCACTTGTGAAGAAGTGTCTGGTCAGCAGCAGAAGGTCGATGATACAAAGTCAGTTCGTAGTAAAAATATTTCTGTTACCAACAAATCAGATATATGCACAGTATTTAACAATCGTTTTCTGAGCATTGCTGGTGAATTAAGTAAAAATTTAGTTTCTGCAGTTAATCATATAACTTTCTTGGCAAATGCCTTTCTGAGATTGAAATACCCCTATGTAATACAGGTAAGGGGGAGATAGAGCCAATAATTAAATCACTGAAGACTAAGGACTCTCATGGTGGTGATGAAGTGCCTAGCAGAATGTTAAAGTACTGTGCTCCACATGTGTGCCTATATTTAGCAATATTTGCAATTTTTCCTTTAGAAATGGTCACTTTCCTGAACGATGAAAGCTCTCAGTAATAAGACGCTTTATAAAAAGGTAGAAAGAGATAATGTAGACAATTTTAGACCTATTTCTATGCATTAGTTTTTGCTAATATTATTGAAAAGCCTGTGTATGTAAGAATAATTCATCATTTTATATCACACGATTTGCTATCAAATGTACAGTTCGGCTTTAGAGGTCGTTTAACAACTGAAAATGCTATATTCACTTTTCTCTGCGAGGTACTGGATGGATTGAACGAAAGGTTTCTTCATTTAACTAAGGCGTTTGATTGTGTTGATCACAAAATATCGCCCCAGAAGTTTGACCATTACGGAATACGGGGAGTAGCTCACAACTGGTTCACCTCTTACTTTAGCAACAAACAGCAAAAGGTCATTATTCACAGTGTTGAAAGTGGCTGGGATGTGGGGTCTGAGTGGGATACGGCCAAGTTGGGATCAGTGTCGAGGCCTCTCCTGTTCCTTATTTATATAAATGATATTCCCTGCAGTATTACGGGTAACTAAAATATTTCTGAAACTTCCTGGTAGATTAAAACTGTGTGCCGGACGGAGACTCGAAATTGGGACCTTTGCCATTCGCAGGCAAGTGCTCTACCAACTGAGCTACCCAAGCACGACTCACGCCCCCTCCTCACATCCTCACTTCTGCCAGTACCTCGTCTCCTACCTTCCAAACTTTTCAGAAGCTCTCCTGCGAACCTGCGGGAACAAATACATTCAACAAATAAACTCTCAGGAGTACAAGAAATATACCAACCAACAGAGCTATACAGAAAATACGAAAGCCATCAAGACGAAGATAAAAGTGCATGAAAACTGCAGGAATCAACAAAAAAACCAAAACACCAATTGGACGGAGGGTACCGTGTGACCCAAGTTATGAGCGACTTTCATACGACGATTCGTCAGACAATGACACACAAATTGCTTAGGCAGCACGTACGATGCAGTAGCAGGACCGCCTGCAGCTGTGTATATGCAGGCCAATCAAAGTCACAAAATGCCATACGACAGTTTGAAGTATTGGACCTACATTAAACCAATAGGATCTGTCTCAGGTGGATTCACAAACGTGAATACAGAAATGAATAATGCGAACATAAGTGATGTAAATGTAAATGATCAGCCCACAGCCGCAACCCCAGCCCCCCCAAGATCCGAAAAACGAGTATTAATAAGAGTAAATGTGAGGAAAGGAACAGAGATTCGGCACTAGATGTCACTGGCATCAGATGATGCGTAGAGGCTGCCACCACCAGCGAGCTACTATGGGGTCGCTGCCGACGCTGAAAGCACACAAAGCACTGAGAAATCAACCACATAATCTATATTAGCCACTACAAAAACACCATCTACTTTGCACCATCTAAACTATGAGACCATACAAGCAGACATCACATATACGTGAAGACAAGAAAAGCTTTTAAACTGCAAAATGACTAATACACATTTAATACCACTCTGTGGGGCAGCATCTGTTGCCCAACGGTGATACAGACTGATTGTACGAAGTTAAGACGAGAAATCGTACAGATATTCCCTAGGTAACTATGTGACATTTTAACTAAAGTATGCACTATGACGTCTGAAACATTGAGCCTTGACCAAATCTCTAATGACTTCGTAAGAGGACATAGCGGGACACAGTTTTACCACCATCGGACTGCACCGCTATGCTATGTTTTTACTAAGTGCCTATAATTAATATATTACAAGTTAATGCAATGAAGAGCATCCTTGTAAGCAGTTCCATAACTTCCCACTAGCCATGTTGTGACAATAGAAATTGGTGCAAGAACCGAGACATGAGTGGTAGCAATACTTTGTCCCCAATACAGCTATGTAACAGTCCTTCATGCTCAACTAACTCAAGACATTCAGGACATGCAGCTAACAGACCGTTAATTATCTGTGCTCTACACTGCGAGTTCGGTTAAGTGATACGTGACTGACAATATGCGGTGTAGTGGCTGGGCCAGATAGGTAATCAGACGCTGAGCAGCGTTCTAAGTCATTGCAGCGAGCTGTGACAGGAGGTGCGATAGCTGCCCGGCGGGCCACTATGTGCTCGATACGTGCATAACCCGTGGCAGATGGATTAAACTGTGCCGCCGCATGCTTATGGACACTAAGCAAAAACGGTCAGGTGCTGACTGTGCTGAAACTGAAACTTCAAATTTTCATTAAAGTGCTAAAACCACTCTCGCAAGTGCCAGAGGAAGTCTAATAACAACATTGAACTAGCAACAAGGAGACGAATCGCCTAAAATAGTATATCTTTAAAGTACATATTTACCGATTTATTAACATTTTAAATATGAGATTATATATAAGATGTATAACACCTGCTAAAGACACGATATTTGCGCTTATAACACACCGTTGTGTAGATTTTGAAGGTAGTTATAGAATGATCTTATTTAAAGTGTTGTTTAACAGTACAGAAATTCTAATTAAATTAAATATCTGACGAAATAATGCTAACAGAAAGAGTCCTTTATTTAAAAGATTAGCGCCAGCATGAATAATTCGATTAATCCGATTTTTTATGTTTATTTAATGATAATTTAGTGAGTTAATATTTGTACGGTACTATTCGACTAATGCAGTACTGCAGGGGCAAGCTGAATAAAAATGTGAACTTCACTAGTTTCCTGCCTCTCCGTTTATAATGTATTAATAGTAAGTAAAAGTAGAAAACTGAACTATATTTAGAATTTAATAATGTAATATCTTACTGCGCTTTATCAGAAACTATATGAAAGATACGTAGATGCTGAAATTTTTATTATCGTCAATATAGAGGCATAGTTGTCATTTGTTCATATGTATCTACTAGTTGGTCACTATAAAATGTTTTTATATACACAAGCAGTGCATGGTACGAGATATTTTCGATGTTCGTGTCTTGGTGTGAAAGTTAGTTTGGTGAGGTTCACTGCCGATGGGCCGCTTGAGCTTAAGTGTAGGTTGTACAACTATTCACGACTTACGAATATTTCGTTGCAACATTGCGAGACTAGTGTAGCTAACAGTAAGTACACTTTTATCAAGATGACTGTATTATTTTATACAGCCTTGAATGAACGTACTAAACTTTAGAAATTTAATTCAGTTTCAGTGATTCGGTGTACTCCACAGTACATTTGGTTTACATTCCCTACTGCTTGCAACGCCTTGTTTGCACTGCTAAGTCAATCATTTGATGTTTTACTTATGCAACGTGTTTAAATATCAGCCTGTGTAAGATCACCATTAAAAGTAACGGTTCATTCGTTTAATTTCTCCTTTGCATCGTTAATACATTCATTAACTTATTTTTTACACAAAATTTTGGACTGGTTGTCTCTTTTAAATTAGTATAATGACTGTCAGATGCTTCCACACGGCGCAGTGACGGTAATGTGACGACGTGTCAGAAGCCTGAATGAAAATCTTCTGCAGAGCGAACCGCTGAAGGACATGCAGGAAGGTAGCCAGTGATCTGGAAAGAACTGACAGGGACTCCAGGGCCGTGGCGACTGCGCTAGTTTTCTCGGTTGAGGGTCCGTGGCGTAAACAGCCGGATCGAGGTGGTCCCACAGGTTCTAGACTGGGTTGGAATTCGGGGAGTTTTGTAGTTAAGGGGAGTACGTGAAACCTATTCTGGTGCTCTTGGAACCACGAACTTACACTGCTAGCTGTGTGACACGTTGAACAATCATGCTTGTGTATGACATCCTGCTGAGGAGGAACGAACTGCACGTATTGGTGGACCTAGTCCTTAAAGATAAATACGTAGCTGTATTGATCGACTGCGCCATCTAGAAGGACGACATTAGCCAGGTAATGCAGGAAGATCTTTCCCAGACCACAAAGCTGCCTCCCCCGGTTTGGCCACTTCAGACGATTGTTGCAGGGTCTTTGCTTTCATACGTTTCACGCCAGTGAAGTATAAAACATGATTCATATGGAAAGGCCACATCTCACCAACCAGTGGACGAGCAGTTGCTGTATTTCAGAATTCGTCGCCGATGAACGACAGTCAGAATGGATGCATAAACCAGGCGTCTGCTGCAGAGGCCCATACGCAGCAATGTTCGTTGAGCGGTCGTTGAAGACACGCTTCTGGCAGCCTCTTGGTTTCTCTGGGAGCTTAGTTGCTCAACAGTTGCCCATCTATTTGCCCCTACACATCTGCACAGCCATCGTTAACCCCTGCCATGTATAGCCCCTTTTGTACCATAGTCACCTCGTCGCAGGTTTTTGATAGTGTAATTTTACCAGGCATGGTATTCTTTCACCACAGCGGCAAGCGAAAGATTTAGAAACTTTGCCATTTATGAAGTACTTCCACCCCTGGCCCAAAATCCAGAGATTATGTGCTTTGGGATGTCAGACAAATTACTTCAAAATGGTTCAAAAGGCTCTTAGCACTATGGGACTTAACATCTATGGTCATCAGTCCCCTAGAACTTATAACTAATTAAACCTAACTAACCTAAGGACATCACACGACACCCAGTCATCACGAGGCAGAGAAACTCCCTGACCCCGCCGGGAATCGAACCCGGGAACCCGGGCGTGGGAAGCGAGAACACTACCGCACGACCACGAGCTGCGGACCAAATCGCTTCATTTTCGCATCACGACAACGACGGAACTGTTTTCTGCATCTCCCCATCAAGCTTTATATACCCTCCTCTGCCGTGCTGGCACCTTCCGTCTGTAAGTGGTTACAGCACGCTGACGTCGATCATAGGCGGTGGTCAGATAGTAACAAACGGATGTCGACTGTCAATTAATTTAACATCTTGTTATTATTTACCAGGAACCAACCAACGAAACAGATGTTGTAATAATAAATAGATACATAAACTAATTAAACCAACACATACTACCGTCTCTGGCCATCCTGATTTAGGTTTTCCGTGATTTTCCTAAATCGTTTCAGGCAAATGCCGGGATGGTTCCTTTGAAAGGGCTCGGCCGATTTCCTTCCCAATCCTTCCCTAACCCGAGCTTGCGCTCCGTCTCTAATGACCTCGTTGTCGACGGGCCGTTAAACACTAACCACTACCACCACCTACACATACTAAACAGAGAGAGTCATCCAACGACATATCACCGAAGGTCCGCCCACGCAAGTAACATTGATGTTAGGGTGTTGAGTGATAAGGTCTTGAGATCGATAGCCAACTGGAAAGCACTGGAATGACTTTCATAGAGTAACCTTAATGCCATAGATATAGAGACTGCAATAAACACACAAGCTTCGCCAAGAAGAACTGATTGCTTCTGAATAAGGATGACTCGCCGCGACTAAGTAAAGAGATACACATTTCGCTAAAGAAATCTCCAAAACGAATTTTCGACTTTAAAATTCACCAGTTAACAACACCGATTCGAAAAGCACAGACAAGCGCTGTACCTGTTTCAAACAGCACACACGTGTTTACCAATGGAGCTATGAGCTAACAAAGCTACAAAAATTAACAAGAAGACGTGAAAACAGTACCAAAAGCATAAAATAGCACAGGGCAGATACACAAATCTCAACTTGTTTTGCTCTAAAGCAATGTCTGGGGTATATGGTATAGACTGTTTACTAAGAGAGTGAAGACCTACCAGGTTTGTCGTCGCTGAGGCTATCAAACTGTGCAGTGACTCAAGGACAGAGACGTACAGCACAATATCTGATCCACAAACTCCACCCAGACTTTGATCAGCCTACAAATAACCACTCACAAGCACAAATGAGAAGAGAAATGCAACAGAAATACGTATCAGACACCGTCGTTTGTCGTTTCGCGTGAAAGGAAGTGGCTGTGACGATAGCAAAACTATAAAGGAAGAAAGGCCCAGAGCAGGTCGCATCCATTCAGGAGCAACACCAAACTTGCTGAGTACTACATTCTTTACAGATGTATTAAATCAGGTGCTACGGCTGGGGATAAAATTTGAAGAACAGTGAGCATAACAATTATTAAAAAATCTACCACATTGAGACGCTTATGGCCCAAAATCATATAGACCCATACATTTACTCAACTAGTTAAATACTCGGTGTTGCCACCCTATGTACTCATTCCAATCTTCAATTAGTTCATCACCTACTTCCCCTCTCTCTCTGTCAACCTCCTCCTCGCACTCATCTCTGTCCATTTCCTCATTTCCCCTTTCTCCGTCGATCTGCTCCACCCTTCACACTCTGCCCATCTCTTCCTCCCTATCTCTCTGTCCATCTCCTCCTGCTCCCTCTCAGTGTCCATCTCTCCTTCCCTCATCACGCTGTCTACCACCTCCGCCAGCCTGAGCGGTCGAGAGGTTCTAGGCACTACAGTCTGGAGCCGCGCGACCGCTACCGTCGCAGGTTCGAATCCTGCCTCGGGCATGGATGTGTGTGATGTCCTTAAGTTAGTTAGGTTTAAGTAGTTCTAAGTTCTAGGGGACTGATGACCTCAGATGTGAACTCCATAGTGCTCAGAGCCATTTGAACCATTTTTTCTACCACCTCCACCTACCTCTCTGTGTCTATCTCCTCCTCTTTCCTTTCTCTGTCCAGTTCCTCCTCTAGCCTCTCTCTATTTAGTTCCCACTCTTCCCCTTCTCTGGCCAACTCATCTTCCCTTCTCTTTGTCCACATACTTTTTTCCTCTGTCCTTATCCATCTCTTTATTTCCCCCCTCCCCCCGGCCCCAACGCAGTATTTTTTTTTCTAGATAGTAAGTAATATGTATACCATGTTCGTCTTAAATCGATCAGACGGTTCAGGAAGAGCATTTTATCTGTGGTTGCCAACATACGCCCATGTCACATATATTTTATATTGTTCACAAATATTTCACCTGTATCTCTAGTAAATTTAGACATGCAGTTTCGTTTCCACGCGGGTCAATGTTTATGAAATTGTATCTCCTTAACTATGTGTCATGCAATGGTGTAGTTTCGCAAGTATATCGAGTAGTATATGTGGGTACTGCCTGTGAGATGTGTTACGAATAGAGATAGTAGTAAAGAAATACTAAACCAAAGCGTCATGCACGAAGTAGCAGTGTATCATTCGTATTAGTGTTTATAGCGTCATATATCCTGAAGTATGTGTCTGCATTTACATATGCATGTACATGATTAATCTGCAGTTCACAAAGAAGTTCATCGACCTACCTTCAAGTTACATTTCTACCGCCCCGCTCTCGAACAGTGCGTGGAAAAAACGAACACATATTGGTGACAGAAATTTCGTGAGAAAATCCTGGCGCATTGTAAATCGCCTTTGCTTTTTGTGATTGCCGCCCCATTTCACGTATCACATCACTGGCACTCTCTCCCTTATTTCGCGACAATACAAATCGAACTGTCCTTCTTTGAACTTTTACGATGTCCTCTGTCAATCGTATCTGATGCAGAGCGCACTCAGCACAGCAATGCTACAAGAGAGGGCGGAGAAGCATATTGTAAGCAGTCTCTCTAGTAGCCCTGTCCCACTTTCCATGTGCTCTGCCAATAAATCGGAATCTTCCGTTCACCTTTTCCACCTCATAACCTAAGTGATAGTTCCATTTTACATTATTCGTAATATTAATTCGTAAATATTTAATTGAATATACAGCCTTTAGATTTTTGTGTTTTATCCTGTAACCGAAATTTAGCGGATTCCTTCTAGAACTCACGTAGATGACTTCACACTTTTTACTATACACCCCCCGGCGGAACGCCCGAAGTTACTTTCAAGTTTGAAGACGTCGCTCCGTTCAGAAAGTGTTCTGTTTGCTAGAAACGCTTCAGTCGAGTCACACAGCTGGTCTGATACCTTATACACTAGTATTTTGTTCATTAGGCAGCTTCGAGGAACTGTACCGAATGCCCTTCAGAAGTCAAAGAACACGGTATCTATCTGGGTGCCTTTATCTGCTGCTTTCGGTGTCTCGTGGACGAACAGAGCGAGAGTGGTGTCACACGATCGTTGTTTTCGGAAACCATGCTGGCTGCTCCATAGGAGATTGTCGGTGTTCAGAAATGCAAAAACACTCCAGATAAAACATTTTCCAAAATACCATAATAGACCGACGTCAGATATATAACCCTGCAGTTTTGTGCGTCTGTCCGACAATCCGTCATGAAACTGGGAGGGATCTGTGCTATTTTACTATCATTAGGAGCGCTTCGTTTTATTAATGCTGGAGAAGGTGCTAATTCTTTCATATACTCTGTATAGAATCGAATTGTTATTTCGTCAGGTCCAGTGGGATCTCCTCTCTTGATTGATCAGTTTTTGAAAAAGACGTTTAATTATTCGACCTGTCTTTGTCATTCTCTGTTCGAGTGCCATTATAGCCACACGGTATGTAGACAGATGGCTTCGATCAGTTTAGTGATTTATCAGAACACCAGAACTTCTGTCAAGTTGGTAGCTAGAATTTTAATTTCGTATTCGTTGAGCGCTTCGCGCTTAGCCCTCCTTACGCTAATATCAGCATCGTTATTTTTTTTGTGTGTGTGAGGCTTTGACTACGTGTAAATTAGCAGTAAAACTGTTTGCTTTAACAGTAGCTTCCAAACACGATTGTCGACTTAGATTAGGTCTTTTCCATCCCTCACAACTTTGCTCGGGACATACATTTCCAGAGCATATTCCACGATACTCTTTAATTTTGTCCATTGATGCTTAATATTGGCAATGTAGGAGATGAAATTTTCGTGAATCTGAATTCTGTCTCTTGTCTCTCTTGCTAAACAGAAAGATCATCCTGCCTTTCTTTGTATTCCTGTTTCCAACTGTATGAAGAGACGCTGTAACAGTGTTACGATCAGTGACACCTCGTTCTGCTCTGAGTTGAAACGTTCATGTCTGTCACCAGCGGGCCCGCATCTCGTGGTCGTGCGGTAGCGTTCTCGCATCGTACGCCAGGGTTCCCGGGTTCGATTCCCGGCGGGGTCAGGGATTTTCTCTGCCTCGTGATGGCTGGGTGTTGTGTAACGTCCTTAGTTTAGTTAGGTTTAAGTAGTTCTAAGTTCTAGGGGACTGATGACCATAGATGTTAAGTCCCATAGTGCTCAGAGCCATTTGAACCATTTGTCACCAGCGGAACGAAGGTGTTATCTTCACGAGTCGGTTCTATGATAAACTGCTGAAGGTAATTTTCGGTGAAAGTACTTAGAATAATTGCACAGATTCTCTTTCCCTACAACCCGTCTTAATCACTTGAGTCTCCCAACCCACGGCACTGAAGTTAAAATCTCCACTTGCAACAATAACATTACGAGGAATTTACGCGAAATGCTCTTCAAGTTGCCCCTCAAATGTTCCGCCACTACTGTTGCTGAGCCAGGTGTTTCATAAATACGTTGTGCCCAACGTAAGTGACATCTGACAATGCATGGTGGCCTGTGTTGTTGGCGCATCTTTGATAATCTCACGTCATTTCGGTGCCGAACAGTAGTCTTCTTTACACATATAGACGCAGCATAGCAAAGTGGCATGTGGGAAATCGAAAGGAGGTGAAGAGAAATCAGTAACGCATTTCCAAAGGATTCTCTCAGTGGGCCAGTCTTTGGGACTTTGCCTATTAACCACATCTACAACTGGTAGATGGAAGTGAATACACCAGTGTAGTCGTTGCTTATGCAGACGATTTACTGGCGATAGTAGCATCCCGACCCAAGAGCAATCCTAGAAAGTAAATAAAAAGTGCTTAAACAGATAAAAAACTGGTGTAACAATAATAAATTAAAGCCAGCACCCAAGAAAACAGTCTACACAATGATAAAAAGTAAACTAAAAAGAATCCACGTGATCAAATCAGACAACTCTTCGAAAACATTTAATTCATTAACACGATACCTAGGCATACATTATAACTAATAACTTAACATTCATCACCGTCTACAAATAGTTTCCGACAAGGCCAATGGTCTGTTAATTAAAGTAATTGGGGTAAATACTGAACACTTATGATTACCACCTGTCACACTACGCACCTAGCACTGGGGGGTCTGAGTTGATCTGTACGCTTTGCGGCCAGTACATGAGCACAGCACCTGGGCTACGTTACTAACACAACAGTTGTTAGGCACGTAACCTAACACATATGCTGGAGGTGGCCCAGCCAATTAAGTTCAGAACTTAAAATTTTGAGAGCACGAAAGTACTGCTTGGCCGTGGCAGCGACGGTTTGTCCTCCATCTTGAACAGCACCAGGGAATTCGTAACACAGCGACGCTTAGTGAGTTGATACAAAGAACTGGTTGGCGCAGGTATAAGTCGGGCTTTTTCATGCTCGTTCGAGGAACAGTGGCAGACCCGAAGGTAAGAGCTGAGACATCTATTATTTTTAAAAGTGGAGGAATATCCGAATGTTAAAGACTCAATGGTAATTCGACCTCTCATTGTAAAATCAATCTGAGTACGCCTAAATCACCAAGCAGTTATTACCCTTCTACTCAAATACACAGAGCTGTGATATCTAATAATACGGAAGCCAATTTTTGAATGCAAGCATATCAGTTGCGGGCTTTCAAATAAAATGGAATTATGGCCGTCAACTACGTACCCTCAGACTCAGAGTTGAAATATTAAAAGTTTTGGCTGCTTTCGTTGTCTAGGGGCTGGGATACGAAACTGCCACATTACCAGCCAAATACTGCTGAGTCTACCGTATACAATATGAGTATACACATGAATCGAATGGTCGAAGGTTCGTGTCACTCGGCAACTGCGAATTTTGAATGTAACAGTCGCCTAGAACTTAGAACTAATTAAACGTAACTAATCTAAGGACATCACACACAACCATGCCCGAGGCAGGATTCGAAACCGCGACCGTAGCGGTCGCTCGGCTCCAGACTGTAGCGCCTAGAACCGCACGGCCACTTAGGCAGGCTCACGTGATTAGTTATGACCATCGACATAGCTAGCGAAATATTCACTTTTAAACGCATACTACGTCTTCACTGCAGAAGCCACGGAAACCTCACAAGCGCACAAGTCGGCACTACGAAATACGAGGACTATTCAGAAAGTAAGGAACGATAGGTCGTGCAATGGAAACCACAGCGAAATTCAAAACTTTTTTTTATTTGCAACGGTTAGCTACACCTTGCAGCTACTTCTCTACACAATCGCCACTCAGACTTAGACATCTGTCGTAGCGTTGTACCAACTTTTCAATTCCCTCGTTATAGAAGACAGCCGCCAGTGCTTTTCGACAATTTTCTACTCTGAACTACAGCTCGTTGTCTGTGTCAAAATATTGTCGTCATAGCCAGCGGTTCATCTGAGCAAAGATGAACCTCAGGGGTAGCCAATTATGGGCTGTATTGTGAGTGAACATACACTTCCCATCGAAAACGCTGCAGGAGCATCTTCTTTGCTCGTGCAGAGAGAAGCCGAGAATTTTCGTGTAGAACGAACCCCATGGCAGTTATGTTTCGTGGACAGCATAGCTTCAGGCGAAATCTTTTGTCAGGCCCTCGTACTTGGCGGGAGACGCTAATTTCTAGCCATCTTTACGTTCTCACTACGAGCTCAGAACTGTAAAGAGCGATATGATGCGATCGATAGGCGTACTAGAAACAGTGCCCAACGCATCTGCGCAAAGCTTCATCAGGTTTTCACAGTATTTTCTATTTCGCGACCGATCGTTCGTTACTCTCCGAATAACTCTCGTATTTCTATCTCCCGCGACCACACGCTAACTGCTCCATCCTCCATGTCTTTCCCGCGACTGTACGTCCCTGCTGCACGTCGACTCGTTTCCGTGACCGCGCGTCCGTCGTGCCGTACTAACCAGGAATCTCTCGTGTCCTATCCCGTACTGTCCAGAATTCCCCTGTCCTCTCTCGAAACGATCCTCCTCCCCCACGTCCATACAGACTTCCCACGTGTCCTTTTTGGAACGATCGCTGTGATTGGCTGGAGAGCTCCCGCCCTGTCTCCATGCCAAAGCACACTCACAAACATAATTAAACACATTCTAATCAATGACACGTATCGCCTCCAGTAAAGGCATGGTCCACACAACAGCTGGCTGAGGCCTTTACTCAGTCCATTTACAATGCATGTATCTTAGTGATAGTGAAGGATGTACCTGTTAGGACAAAGGCTCCCCAAGCACGTCCTAATGCATTGCATACTTTTCAAACAGCTTACACGATTAGAGAATACATACGGGGACGGAAACTATGCGACTAGAGACCAAACAATAAGGAAAGAAAATCCATAGCACAGTAGGCTCGATCCCCAAGATCATGCACCTTTAGCATACAAAAGAAGCGTAAACAGACAATAACCGAAACCCATCACACAAGAAACAATCAACATGAAAGACACCTCAGATCAAGGAGGCGAAACTGACTCATGTAATAGTAGTGACGATGTTGATAACTTCTTTGAACAAGTCACCTAATACATAAACCGTAACAAGTTCGTTCACCATGAGTAAACAAAAGTAGGCAGACATCTCAGTAACCATACGAGCCAGTGGTGGGCACATGGCTCACGTCTTTCCTGTACTTTGTTAAAATGTATCTAAAGCTTACCCCTAAACTTCCCTGTCATTTTTTACCTTCCATAAGATACAAAAAGCAAAACAAAAACTACTTAGTTTCAATTTACTAATTGATATAATGTATATTTTCTACATTGTTTCAGCAGTTGAAGAAAAATCTGTGGGCCCGGAAATCTTATCAATGACAATAAGTGTCAGGACGTTAAGACTCAATGCAGTTCCGATGATAAACCCTTCCGATGACTGTTGGTTGCGGGCAAACATCTTATATTTCGTTTCCTCTCGTTCTTTTCTTTTCTTCTAAATTACACTTCGGATTTCAAATATTTTTAATGATTTGTTTATTTTAGTACATTTATTTAGCACCCTTCGTTTCCTTGAACTAATTTAATCTTAATTATACAGTAAGTTTTTGTTATTGCGTTGACTTTTTATTGCTGTAAAAATATTCCCTTATAATTTGGCCTTATAATTTGGGAAAATTCAATTTAATATTTGATAAATTTTTAATTTGGAACCCGTTTTTAAAATATTACGCAACAGGTATTTGAAGAATCATCATCATCATTCATCATCATTGAGTTGTCTGCTTGCGGCAGGTTTTGACTGCATCGCCCTCCATGCTTCGCTCTCTTCTGCGTTCCTTTTCATTCTTTAGTTCCCTATTTGTGGCCTGCTGACATCAACCAGCATCTGGAACCTTCTTCTGCCCTTCCCTCTAATTCCTGGAACGAAACCTTGAATTTCCTCTGCTAGAAAGCAATCTCTTCTTAGATTGTGGTCTATCCAGTTTAGTTTCCTGTTCTTCACCGTGAGCAACATCCTCCATTCTTCTCCAACTCTCCTCAGCACTTTTTCATTCCTGACTTTATCATTCCAGCTGATCTTCTCCATTCTACACCATATCAAAATTACACAACCTTCAATTCTCTTATCATCCTGCTTTCTTAAGGTTCACGTTTCTGCCCCATACAAGGCCACGATCCATATTAACCACTTACCCAGTCGCCTCCGTAATTTCTTGTTTAAACAACTAGTTAGAAGTCTTCTCTGTTTTTGAAATGCCTATTTCGCCAGAACCCTTATCACTTTGCTATCTTGTCGGCAGTCCATGTCTTCTTTAATCCAACTTTCCCGATACTTGAAAGCTCTTACCTATTCTACGATTTCTGACCACAATTTAATTTTCACTTTTTTTCTTTAGGCCTACAACCCCGCTTTTGGTTTTCTTTTCATTAATTTTCATTCCATGTGCTCCACAGGCTTCATTCAGGTCATTTAACATTTGAGTCAGCGTCTCTTGATATTCTGTGAGGATCGCCATGTCATCTGCTAATCTTACACACACAAATTTCCACCAACCTATCCTGACGCCTCTTGTCCCATCGAGTTTTCCAGTAGTTCCTCCAGATAAACGTTAAATAATATCGGCGAGAGACAACAGCCCTGTCTAGCACCTCTCCCAATCTTTATATCTTCAGGGATCCCATTACTTGTTCGTACCCGTCCTTTCTTATTCAGGCACAGATTTGCGATCAAACCTCTCTCCTTCCACTTTACTCCCTTCTTTTACAAGATATCTAACAGATTATCCCACTGCACTCCATAAAAGGCCTTTTCGAGGTCTATGAAGACAGCATACACATTTTTGACCTTTTCTATGTATCTTTCGCCGATGGTTCTTAGGATTCCAGTGGCATCTCGTGTTCCCTTTCCCCTTTTGAAACCATATTCTTTTTCACCAAGTGTTTCGTCCAGCGTTCAATGTAGCCTCCTATTCAGAATTCGAAGAACTACTTTTGCTGCCTGCGATATTAGGCTGATTGTCCTGTGGTCTGCACACTTTTTGAGATTATTAGTCTGGGGTTGTGACTATTATACTTACGAGAAAGTCTTCTGGCCATTCCCCTTTGTCATAGAAGTAGTTGCAAAGAGAAGTGAACTCATTTTTACCTGTTTCTTTTAAACTCTTTAATGTTTCTGTCGGAATGTCATCTACATCACACGCCTTGTTGTTTTTAAGTGCTCCAAACGCCTTATTTATCTCTGAATCTAGGATAAAAATTCCTTTATCATTTTCATTTACTGATTGTTCCTTCTCAATATGCAGATCGGAAGGTCTTTGATCCGCTTCATAGAGCGTTTCAATATATTCTATCCATCTATACTGAACAGCGTGTGGGACACCTAAAAGGGTTGCATCTTTCCCTTCTATCTCCATATTTGCTTTGTTCTTCCTTCCCTGAAATACTGTTTCCTTGTTTACTTTACACATATTTTCGTACTTGCCCTCTTCCTCTAGTGTCTCAATTTCTGAGCAGATTTCTCGCGTCCAAAGCTCTTACGTAGTAAAATAAAACATTCTTCTTACATTACTTCATGGAATGTGTCAAAGCAAACAGTGAAAGACAGTCATCGATCATTGTTCTGTTACACTGGCCAATCGCAGGTTGGTTTTTGGACGATCCCACACATTTCTCTATGTCCAGGCAAACTCAAGGATCGCTCCATGTATGACACGTAACGGAATGCAGAATAAAGTTAACAGACTTAGCACAACCATAGCATTCACTAAAAACATTTCATCTTAACTTAAACTAAGACGTTACGTCAGAGGCGGCATCCCAGAAATACCATAATTTGGAAATCCAGCAGGGGCCAGTTCTTGCCGTGTGCGAAACTACAAAATTAGAATAAGATTGTAAAGGTCGTACTTTGGTCGCCCACATTCTAATCATGCTACTTGCACACGATCTGAATTTTGGGACATTACTTCATTTTCTATTGTAATAACGTTAGTAGCAAATGTATTATTACGGCTATCTGGAATGTATAAAAGTAAAGTGTCTAGACCGGACGTATACACAAAATTACATTGCCGGTAACATAATATCAAAACCAAGCAATTATCCCATATAGATAGATTTTAATAGGTGCTGGATGTCTTGTAATTATCTGAATAACGATAGGCTAGGACAGTAATTCTCCCCCAAGAACTATGGACCTAGTGGGGAGGCTTGCGTGCCTCAGCGATAGAGATGGCAGTACCGTAGGTGCAACCACAACGGAGGGGTATCTGTTGAGAGACCAGACAAGCGTTTGGTTCCTGAAGAGGGGCGGCAGCCTTTTCGGTAGTTGCAGGAGCACCAATCTGGAAAATCGACTGATCTGGCCTTTTAACATTAACCTAAACGGCCTGATGCTTCAAAATGGTTCAAATGGCTCTAAGCCGAGGGTATGCGGCCTTACTGTATGGTTAAATGATGATGGCGTCCTAATGGGTAAAGTAAGTGAAAGTAAGTGAAATAGTCCCCCAATCGGATCTCTGGGCGGGGACTACTTAGGAGGACGTCGTTATCAGGAGAAAGAAAACGGGAGTTCTACGGATCGGAGTTTGGAATGTCAGATCCCTCAATCGGGCACGTAGGATAGGAAATTTAAAAGGGAACTGGATAGATTAAAGTTAGATGTAGTGAGAATTAGTGAAGTTCGGTGACAGGAGGTACAAGACTTCTGGTCAAGTGAATACAGGGTTATAAATACAAAATTATACAGGGGATATGCAGCAGTAAGTTTGATAATGATTTAATGAAAATAGGAGCGCGGGTAAGCTACTGTGAACAGCATAGTGAAAGAATTTTCGTGCCCAAGATAGACACAAAGCCCACGCCTACCTCAGTGTACAAGCCTCTATGCCAACTAGCTCCACACATCACGAAGAGTTTGAAGAAATATATGATGGGATAAAAGAAATTATTCAGATAGTGAAGGAAAACGAAAATTAAATAGTCATGGGGGAATGGAATTCGATCGTACGGAAAGGAAGAGAAGGAAAAGTGGTAGGTGAATGTGGAGTGGGGGTAAGGAGTGAAAGAGGAGGCCGCGTAGTAGAACTTCGCACAGAGCGTAATTTAATCATAGATAACACCTCGTTTAAGAATCATGAACTAAGGTTGTATACTTGAAAGAGGCCTGAAGACGTTGGATGGTTTCAGATTGACTTTATAATAGTAAGAGAGTAATTCAGGAACCAGTTTTTAAATTGTAAGGCGTTTCCAGGGCAGATATGGTGTATGACCACAATCTATTGGTTATGAACTGTAGATTAAAACTGAAGAAACTGCAAAAAAGTGGAAATTTAAGGAGATGGGACCTGGATAAACTCAAAATATCAGATGTTGTAGAGAGTTTCAAAGAGAGCATTAGGGAATGGTTGACAAGAACGGGGGAAAGAAATACAGTAGAAAAAGAATGGGTAGCTTTGAGAGATGAAATAGTGAAGGCAGCTGAGAAACTGCAAAAAAGGTAGAAATTTAAGGAGATGGGACCTGGATCAACTTAAAATATCAGAAGTTGTAGAGAGTTTCAAAGAGAGCATTAGGGAATGATTGACAAGAACGGGGGAAAGAAATACAGTAGAAAAAAAATAGGTAGCTTTGAGAGGTGAAATAGTGAAGGCAGCTGAGGATCAAGTGGATAAAAAGACGAGGGATAGTAGATATACTTCGGTAACAGAGGAGATATTGAATTTAATTGATGAAAGGAGAAAATATAAAAATGCTGTAATTGCATGAGGCAAAAAGGTATACAAAAATCTAAAAATGAGATCGACAGTAAGGGTGAAATGGCTAAGCAGGGATGATTAGAAGACAAATTTAAGGGTGTAGAGACATGTATCACTAGTGTTAAGACAGATATTGCCTACAGGGAAATTAAAGAGGTCGTTGGAGAAAAGAGAACCTGTTGTATGAATATTAACAGCTCAGATGGTAAACCAGTTCTAAGCAAAGAAGGGAAAGCAGAAAGGTGGAAGGAGTATATAGAGGGTCTATACAACGGCGATGTACTTGAGGGAAATAGTATGGAAATGGAAGAAGACGTAGATGAAGATGAAATGGGAGATGAGATACTGCGTGAAGAGTTTGACAGAGCACTGAAAGAGCTAAGCCGAAACTAGGCCCCGGGAGTAGACAGTATTATATTAGAACTAATCATAGCCTTGGGAGTGCTAGCCCTTAAAAAACTCTACCATCTGGTCAGCAAGAAGTATGAGACAGGCGATATACTCTCGGACTTTAAGAAAAATTTAATAATCCCAAACCCAAAGAAAGCAAGTGTTGACAGGTGTGAAAATTACAGAACTATCAGCTTAATAAGTCACGGCTGCAAAATACTAACACGAATTCTATAGAGACGAATGGAAAAAGTGTTAGAAGGCGACCTCGGGGAAGATCAGTTTGGATTCAGAAGAAATGTTGGAACACGTGAGTCCTACGACTTATCTTAGAAGATAGATTAAGGAAAGATAAACTTACGTTTATAGCATTTGTAGACTTAGGGAAAGCTTTTGACAATGTGGGCTAGCATACGGTCTTTCAAATTCAGAAGGAAGCAGGGGTCAAATACAGGGAGCGAAAGGCCATATACAATTTGTACAGAGACCGGTTAGAGAATTCCCTCCCTAGGCCCGACAAGCCGCCTCCTGAGACGCGACGAGATTGCAGTAGGCAAAACGCAACGGGGAATGACAATATTAATGTGGTAATAGTAAACTGCAGGAGCGTCTATAGAATGGTCCCTGAACTGCTCTAATTAATAAACGGTCACATTACCCACATAGTACTAGGGACGGAAAGTAGGCTGAAACCAGATGTAAACAGTAATGAAATTCTAAACTTAGATTAGAATGAATATCGCAGAGACAGGCTGGGCAGTGAAGGTGGAAGCGTGTTTATGGCGACAAAAATTGCAATTGTATCGAAGGAAATCGATTGAGATCCGAAATGTGAAATAATTTGGGTGAAGGTCACGGCTAAAGCAGGCTCAAACATGGTAATTGGATGTCTCTATAGGCCCCCTGGCTCAGCAGCTGTTGTTGCGGAACACCTGAAGGAAAATTTGGAAAATAGTTCGAGTAGATTTTCCGACCATATTATAGTTCGGGGTGGAGATTTTAATTTATCAGATATAGACTGGGAGACTCAAACGTTTACAACGTGTGGCAGGGAAACAGTGAATCAGCGATCATAAAGCGGTTACAGTATCAGTGATAATCAGCAATAAATAGAAATATTAAAAAAGGTAGGAATATTTTTTTGTTTAGCAAAAGTGACAAAAAGCAGATTTCAGAGTACTGGACGGTTCAACACAAAAGTTTTGTCTTAAGTACACAGAGTGTTGAGTATCAGTGGACAAAGTTCAAAACCACCGTACAGTATGCATTAGATGAGTATGTGCCGAGCAAGATCGTAAGAGATGGAAAAGAGACAACCAGGTACAACAACCGAGTTAGAAAAGTGCTAGGGGATCAAATGGAACTTCACAGTAAACATAAACACAGCCAAAGCCTTGCAGACAAAGAAAAATTACACGAAGCGAAATGTAGAGCGAGGAGGGCTATGTGAGAGGCGTTCAAAGAATTCTAAACTAAAGTTCTATGTACTGACTCCGCAGAAAATCCTAAGAAATTTTGGTCTGATGTAAAAGCGGTAGGTGGGTCAAAACAAAATGTCCAGGCACTCTGTGACCAAAATGGTACTGAGACAGAGGATGACAGACCATAGGCCGAAATACTAAATGTCTTTTTCCAAAGCTGTTTCACAGAGGAAGACTGCACTGTAGTTCCTTCTCTAAATTGTCGCACAGATGACAAAATTGTAGATATCGAAATAGATGACTGAGGGATGGAAAAACAATTAAAATCTTTCTAAAGACGAAAGGCAGGTGATCCCGATGGGATACCAGTTCGATTTTACACAGGGTACCCGAAGGAACTTGCGCCTCTTCTTGCAGAGGTGTACCGTAGCTCTCTAGAAGAGCGTAGCGTTCCAAAATATTGAAAGAGGGCACAGGTCATCCCCGTTTACAAGAAGGGACGTCGAACAGATGTGCAGAACTATAGACCTATATCTATAACGTCGATCAGTTCAAGAATTTTGGAACACGTATTGTGTTCGAGTATAATGACTTTTCTGGAGACTAGAAATCTACTCTGTAGGAATCAGCATGGGTTTCGAAAAAGACTATCGTGTGAAACCCAGCTTGCACTTTTCGTCCACGAGACTCAGAGGGCCCTAGACACGGGTTACCGGGTAGATTCCGTGTTTCTTGACTTCCGCAAGGCGTTTGATACAGTTCCCCATAGTCGTTTAATAAACAAAGTAAGAAAATATGGACTATCACACCAATTGTGCGAGTGGATTGAAGAGTTCCTAGATAACAGAACGCAACATGTCATTCTCATTGGAGATTAGTCTTCCGAAGTAAGAGTTATTTCAGGTGTGCCGCAGGGGAGTGTCGCAGGATCGTTGATGTTCACAGTATACATAAATGACCTAGTGGATAACATCGGAAGTTCACTGAGGCTTTTGCGAATGATGCTGTAGTATATCCAGAGGTTGAAATAATGAAAAATTGTACGGAAATGCAGGAGGATTTGCAGCGAATTGACGCATGGTGCAGGGAATGGCAATTGAATCTCAATGTAGACAAGTGTAGTGTGCTACGAATACATAGAAAGAGAGATCCTTTATCATGTAGCTACAATATAGCAGGTCAGCAACTGGAAGCAGTTAATTCCATAAATTATCTGGGAGTACGCATTAGGAGTGATTTAAAATGGGATGACCATATAAAACTAATCGTCGGTAAAGCAGATGTCAGACTGAGATTCATTGGAAGAATCCTAAGTGAATTCAATCCGAAAACAAAGGAAGTAGGCTACAGTACGTTTGTTCGCCCACTGCTTGAATACTGCTCAGCAGTGTGGGATCCGTACCAGATTGGGTTGATAGAAGAGACAGAGAAGATCCAACGTAGAGCAGCGCGCTTCGTTATAGGATCATTTAGTAACCGTGTAAGCGTTACGGAGATGATGGATAAACTCCAGTGGAAGACTCTGCAGTAGAGATACTCAGTAGCTCGGTACGGACTTTTGTTGAACTTTCGAGAACATACCTTCACCGAGGAGTCAAGCAGTATATTGCTCCCTCGCACTTATATTTCGCGAAGAGACCATGAGAATAAAATCAGACAGATTAGAGCCCACACGCAGGCATACCGACAATCTTTCTTTCCTCTAACAATACGAGACAGGAATAGAAGGGAGAACCGATAGAGGTACTCAAGGTACCCTCCGACACACACCGTCAGGTGGCTTGCGGAGTACGGTTGTAGATGTAGATGTAGACCAGATGGCAGTTGTAAGAGCCGAAGTGCACGAAAGGGATGCAGCAGATGAGAAGGGAGTGAGACAGGGTTGTAACCGATCTCCGATGTTATTCAACTTCCATATTGAGCAAGCAGTAAAGGAAACATCAGAGAAATTTGGAGTAGGAATTCAAATCGATGGAGAGAAAATAAAATCTCTGAGGTTTATTGACGGCATTGTAATGCTGTCAGAGACAGCAAAGGACCTAGAAGAGCAGTTGGACGCAACGGACAGTGTGTTGAAAGGAGGAGATAAGATGAACATCAACAAAAGAAAAACAAGGACAACGGTATGTACTAGAATTAAATCAGGTGATGCTGAGGAAATTAGGTTAGGAAATGTGACACTTAAAATCGTAGAGGAGTTTTGTTATTTCGGGGGCAAAATAAGTGATGATGGTCGAGGATATAAAATGTAGATTGGAATTCGAAAGGAACACCTTTCTGGAGAATTGAAATTTGTTAACATCGAGTATATATTTTCGTGTCAGGAAGTCTTTTTTGAAAGTATTTGTATGGAGTGTAGCCATGTATGGAAGTGAAACATGGACGACAAATATTTCAGACAGGAAGAGAATAGAAGCATTCGAAATGTGGTGCTATAGAAGAATGCTAAAGATTATACAGGTAGATCACGTAACTAATTTGGAGGTACTGAAAAAGGGACTCGTGGCACAACTTGACTAGAAGAAGGAATCGGTTGGTAGGACACGTTCTGAGACATCAAAGGATCGCCAGTTTAGTATTAGAGAGCAGCGTGGAGGGTAAAAATCGTACAGGGAGTCCAAGACATGAATACTCTAAGCACATTAAGAAGGATGTAGGTTGCAGTGGGTACTTGAAGATGAAGAAGGTTGCACAGGATAGAGTAGCACGGAGAGCGGCATCAAACGTCTCTGGACTGAAGACAACAACAACAACAACAACAACAGGACAGTAATGCGCATCATATCTTTAAGTTTAGTTGTCTACCGTAAGGTGGCCGTGCGGGTTTAGCCGAGCGGTCTCAGGCGCTGCAGTCATGGACTGTGCCGCTGGTCCCGGCGGAGGTTCGAGTCCTCCCTCGGACATTGGTGTGTGTGTTTGTCCTTAGGATGATTTAGGTTAAGTAGTGTGTAAGTTTATGGACTGATGACCTTAGCAGTTAAGTCCCATAAGATTTCACACACATTTTAACATTTTTCTGTAAGGTAGGAAATGTAAGATGTGTGTGGTCGTAAGGTTGCAATTCTTGTTTTTGGGGAAGGAGACCAGACAGTGAGGTCATCGGTCTTATCGGATTAAGGAAGGACGGGGAAGGAAGTCGACCGTGCCCTTTGAAAGGAACCATCCCGGCGATGGCCGGACGCGGGATTGAACCGTCGTCCTCCCGAATGCGAGTCCAGTGTCCACCCACTGCGCCACCTCTCTCGGTGGTTGCAATTCAAGGGGGTATTCATGTTCCTTTGTCATTTCTCTGCACTTTGACGCGAGATATTTACAGAACTGTGAGATATGTGCTGCTGAATTGTACGCAGTAGTAATAAGCTGAGAAATATCCACTGTTTCCTAAATAATTACCTGACGCCGCATAAAACACAACATATTTTGGATTAATTTAAATAAAGAGAACTTTCTCAGCTGGTTTTTCTACAGCCACACCAGCATTTACAAGAAAAATATGCATTCGTAAGATAGACGGAGCCCTGAAACCATTTACGACAAAATAATGCGGTATCATGAAAAAAATGTAGTGTTCGTTTAGTTTATCGTCATCATTATATAAATAAACAGTAGGTATAACACAGCATACATTATTTGTGCTCATTTGACTAAACATATTCTGAGTAACAGCTATACAGAGTTCAGTATGAATCAACAGCCGACGTGCCCTGCGGTTGTTTGAGATTCTTTACTATGAAGGCCTTGTTTATTTTCATGTCGGTCCAGATTATGTGCCTTCCGACCGCTGCTGTTATATTTGCGTAGCGGTCGAAACAGTATATTTTGCTGCTACTTGTGTTGCCTCTGTTGAAAACATAAACAGGAAAATACATATATGTGATCAAATCGAATACTTTATCTTTCAATATATTTCTGTTGTGTACCAGGGATGTATTGCTATTTTTATTGAGATAATCTCCTGCTTTTATAAAAAAAATATCAGTTTGTTTTTAATTTCCGTTCACATATGTTTAAATTTGACGATTGCATTGCTAATGGCGTGGATCAAAGCCATTAATTTCTTAACGAGATCTTTTTTCAAGAAACAAATAGGACTCAGAGACAATAATAACTGAATGCAACAAGACTAAATCTGCACTGGCTTGTATCCATTTAATAGTGTCGTTTGTGACACAAGTGTGGTATCAAATTGTGTTCAGTCCTTATGAAGTCTAAGACAAGCAAAGCTTTAATGGTCAAAGAATATGGTAAATTACTTTCTCTTTGAATTAATACCAAGTAGGTTGGAAGGATACATCTACCCGTACGTAAATTATTCAAGAAGCAAGACGGACAAGCTGGAACTAGGTACGAATCCTATCGAAGACAATAAACACCTTTTTTTTTTTTAACTGAAGAACTGTATTTAGACTGGAAGATCATTTCCGTTCAGTGGAAATTGTGGTCTGTCCAGACAAAGCGCGGTATCCTTGGAAAGGATTCACTAGCGGTGGAAGACAGTCTTATCAGAGGTTAACTCATTTACCATAGATTACAAAATATTAGCCGTTCAGAAGAGGACATCAGATCTAAACTACGCCTGGTTTTTGAGTTAACACGGTTTGTAAAGCCAAATTGACAGAGGAACCCTATTTCTATGTTTAATGTAACTGTTTACAATGCCGAAGAACGAAATAGGTATCCCTAGGTACAAATGTGTAGTTGAATATTACTAAATTACACGGGACTGACATCAAATACTTTCATTACACACTATAAGTTCAGTAGCATCACTATGGCAATATTTGCAAAGGAAGAACTATGTGGTCTTCTTCGTCTACATTAACACGGAGTTTTCGCTTTCCATCTTGAAGGTTACCGTCTCACCGTTGATTTTAATATCCTTGAACAGGCATTCGTGCAATCGAAACTACCAAACTTGCTTGGTCAAACTGGGGGAGTAGACTCGTTCTGCATCTACTTACTACTACCGTTAACGGTTTGTGTTTGAACTCCAAACTGAGGTTTCCCAAATATTATCTTATTTCGATGTTTAATGTGGTCTACAAAGGTATGCTTCCTAACTAATATTAGATAATTTATACTTGGAGATTCAACTTTTATTCTAGATTTCTGTTTTACTAACTCCCTAATTTTCACTTCTGCTTATTCGAACAGGTACTTCGTACAGTCTGACTGTATGAAACAAGTCATGTTTCAGAAATCACCAAGAGCTTCTCATAAACATTTGTTGAATTCCACTTTCGATCATGTGGTCCACATAGTGTGAGGTGTCGGCTGAACTATTTAGGATACACCCAAAATGGTTGAAGTGAGAGCCCCGATGACCTACAGGGAAGGGAAGCTCCCAATAAGATCGTCCAAATGTAAGAAAAACAGTTTCGCACAACAGAAACGTCTTATTAAGGGTAAACTACACCGGATGGTTCAATGAAGTATGAAAGTATGGGTACCACACCACACACGGTTGTATTAATGGAGGGGCTCCTATAACTGGAAAAGCCAATGTATATACACTCTCGTTACGAATACAAAAATTTATTTAGACTTACTGAGTCAGATGTTGGGGAAAAGGTACGTTAAAATATGGCTGAAATGTGTCAGATACAAAATACAGGGGATAGGCAAAACAATGTAAACAGTGGTAGGAAAGGAATGGTTGTGTTTGACGGTCAACAACGGAGTTGAGGCACGTGTCGGTTGGGACTGTGCGTGGTGAGTACGGACTAGGCATCAGTGTAGGTTGTTTACGAGTAGTGCATACTCCGCATTTGCATTCAGAGGCCGAGGTCGGCATGCAATGAAACACCTAAGTTCCAAAGAGAGCAGATTGTAGGGGTCCGATTGGCTGGAGCATCAGTAACCAAGACAGACAACTTATTGAAATGTTTCAAGAGTAACTGTTTCAACAGTCATGACAGCCTACACAAAATATGGAAAGACATCATCGCTGAAACGTAATAGTGGGCGTAAATCAAAACTAAATGACAGAGATCGTCGTACGCTAACACGAATTGTGTCAAAACAACAGAAAACTACGGCGGCTAAAGTGACTGCACAACTCCTTAGCCATCTTCGAGACCCCGTATCTATCGACACTGTTCGCCGAGAACTCTATAAAGTGAATATTCATGAACGAGCTGTTTTACCGAAACCACTACTGATGACAACCAACGCAAAGAACCATAAAACATGGTGTCAAGAGCATAAATCCTGGACGGATGATCGACGGAAACACGTCATAACGTCCGACCAGTAGACGTTTTCGGTATTTCCAACATCAGGCTGAGTTTACGTCTGGAGAACGCCAAAACAAGAATACAGTTCTAATTGCTTGATTCCAACGGTTAAGTATGGAGGTGAATGTGTGATGGTTTGGGCAGCCATTTCATGGTATTGTGCTGGTCCCACCATTGCACACAAAGGCCGTGTTTCAGCCAAAGATTATGTGAATATTGTAGATGATCAGGTGCACTCCATGATTCAAATGCTGTTCCCCAACAATGATTCCATATTTCAGGACGATAATGCACCCACTCACACGGCCAGGACATCACAATCGTAGGATGAGGAACATGCAACTGAACTGCAGCGTCTTCCCTAGCGAGCACAGTCTCGATACTTGAACATTATCAAACCCTTGTGGGTAGTTAGGCGTTATTGGAACGCAGACTCCGGAGCAGATTGCAGCCTCCCTTGTCACTACAGGAGTTAGAAGAGGTTTCGATCAAAGAGTGACACAATATTCCACTGGAGGCTATACTATCGTTGTATACCAGTATTACAATGAGAATTGCAGCTGTATTAAGGGCAAATGAAGGTCCAACTCCTTCTTAATAAACCATTCCCAAGTACATCTGCTTCTACATCTACGAGGGCTATTGGGAAAGTAATGAACGATAGGTCGTGAAATGGAAACCACAGTGAAAATGAAAACTGCTTTTTTTTTTGTATGGTTAGCTACACGTTCCAGCTACTTCTCTACACAGTCGCCACTCAGACATCTGTCGTAGCGTTGTTCCAAATTTTCAATTCCCTCGTTACAGAAGACAGCCACCAGTGGTTTTCGACAATTTATACTCTGCACGGCAGCTCGTTGTTTGTATCAAAATATTGGCTTCATAGCCTACGGTTCAATCGTGCAGAGATGAACCTCAAGGGTAGCCAATTACGGGCTGTATGGTGGGTGATCAAACACTTCCCATCGAAAACGCTGCGAAGCATCTTCATTGCCCACGCAGAATGCGGCCGAGAATTTTCATGTGAAAAGAACCGCATGACATTTATGTTATGTGGATTGCATAGCTTCAGGCGAAATCTTTCGCCAGGCCCTCATACTCGGCGAGAGACGCTAATTTCTATCCATCTTTACGTTCTCACTGTGAACTCAGAGTTGAAAAGAGCGACATGATGCGATCGACAGACGTACTAGACATGGTGCTCAACGCATCTGTGCAAAGATTCATCAGAATTTCACTGTATTTTTCCATTTCGCGACCTATCGTTCATTACTTTCCAATTAACCCTCGTACATCATACTCCACAAGCCACCTAAAGGCGTGTAGCGGAGGGTACCTTCGGTACCACTATCAGAACCCTCTAACCCCGTTCCACTCGCGAATAGTGCGTGGGAAGAATGATTGCCAGTAAGCATCCGTATATGCTCTAATTTATCGAATTTTCTCCTCTTAGTCACCGGCGAGATGTACGTGAGGCTGAATAATATGTTGTCCGACTCCTTCTGAAATGTGCTGTCCTGAAATTTCAATAGATAATCTCATCGTGATGTACAACGCCTCTCTAGTTATGTCTGCCAGTGGAGTTTGTTTAGCATCTCCGTAATGCTGTCTCGCCAGCTATATGATCCCTTGACTAAACGCGCCGCTCCTCGTTGGGTCCTCAGCGTCTCCATCAGTCCTATGTAACAGGGATACAAGACAGGTTAACAATACACAAGAATCGGGCGAACAAGCTCCTAATAAGGCACTTCTTACGTGAATGCTCTAAATTTCCTTAGGACTATTCTCATTATTTTGTCTATCCCCTGTATTCTACCTCCGTAAGGATGCACTATTATTAATGTTGATCGCAAATTAATCAACAGTAAGTCTCTAGCCACGAGGGCTTATAAAGAAAATAGGCTTGTGATCACAAAAATGTGAATACACAGCCAAAACATTATCATTTTTCGAGGAAAATATCTTCTCCGAAGTCCTTACAGATACCATCCCGAAGTTACAAAAAGAAATTAGGAATATTGTACGCAAAACTAAAAATCTCGTGAAAGACTCTCAAAAGAAAAAGGTAATTAACAGGAACCCTAAGCCACTCCGCCACTGCTTGTCCCAAGCCCGGGGCCTCATCTCGCAAGGGATGAGGAAGGAGGAGGGGGAGGAGTAAGCACCTCGTAAAGAAAACCCGGATCCATGTGGCTCTGGTTGATAGCACCCTGTGAGGGCCCTCCCTAGGGTTACAAGTGAAGCCCGGTCAAAGGTCTCAACGACGGAAGAGGAATCCTAACTCCCAAAAGCAGAGAGAGCTGAGGAATCTGATGGACAAAACCCTGAAAAATAATCATTTCTGACTAACAGTCATATCTTACGTTGGAATTTGTTTCCTACCATGTACAATGCACAATTTCAATTGCAGAATGGGAAGTCCGCTAGAAGAAAGCACTACCCCAGGTAGTAACTCGAAAGAGGAATCCTCCACTGCTTTATGCAATGTACCTAGACCTAGTGTTATGGGGAGTCCCAACGTCTGCATTAAAGATGAGTCGGAGGATCCTTGGTATCATCCCAAACTCAAATTCAAAAGGAAATTCTTTGCAGGCACCTTGAACGTAAACTCATTACTAAAAATTGATAAACAAAAAGAACTCGAAATTCTCTTAGACAAGCATGAAATACAAATTTTAGCTGTTCAAGAAACAAGATTTTCGGATGAAAATGTTACAGAAACCAAAAACCATAGAATTTTAAGGGTAATCCAGCAATAAAAATCCTGAAGGGCGCGCCAATACTTGGTCACGCTTTCTATGTTCATAAAAATTTAGTAGATAACATTACAGAATTCAAATCAAATTCAGACAGACTATCTCTTCTCACAGTTAAATGCAAAAAATAAACAGTATACCTTTGTAAATTGTCATGATCCAATTAATGATGACAATAAGATAAATCCAAATAAAGAAGAAGCATTCTGCGAACTTATAGAAGAAGCAGTATTAAAAATTCCAAAATCAAATATTGTTATACTAATGGCGGATTTTAATGCGCAAATAGGGAGGGAAAAATTGTTTGGCAAAATAGTAGGATATTACCCAGCTCAAAGAAGAACAAACCATAAAAATGGCACAAGACTAATCAGTCTTTGTAGAACATTTCAGTTGATGGTAATATCCACCTTCTTCAAAAAGTTACCAAAAAAGGAAAAAAAATTGATCTCTCCGAATCCAATGCTAGGGGAGTTCCAGTTAGATCATGTGGCTATTTCTAAATACAATTTTAAAGAAATCATGAATGTAAAAGTAGCAAGAAACAGGGAATTTGATTCTGGTCATTACCTGACTAAGATTAAACTGAAATTTCTCCCCAATAAAAACCAAAAGAGACAGCAAAAATTAATTACACATAATACAGACAGTCTCAAGATCACCAAAGAGGTAATAAAAAATTTTCAAGAAGAAATTAAAGGAACTAAATCAGGGAAATGTGAAAACATATCGAAAGGAATGAATAGGGCTGCGAAAAATGTATTTGGTACAACAAAAATGTAGAAGAAAGATTGGTGGAATGAAATCTGTGAAGAGGTAGTTACACACAGAACAAAGCCGTGGAAGAAATGGAAATGTTCTGGGAAGGCTGAACACCTTGATGTATTTAGAAGGAAAGAAACAGCAAGAATAATAAAGAACGCTAAAAGATCTTTTGAGAAACCACAACGTATTGACATACAAAAGGGGTCAGGGATTTTCTCTGGCTCGTGATGACTGGGTGTTGTGTGCTGTCCTTAGGTTAGTTAGGTATAAGTAGTTCTACGTTCTAGGGGACTGATGACCATAGATGTTAAGTCCCATAGTGCTCAGAGCCATTTGAACCATTTTTGACATACAAAACAAATTTGTAAAAAATGACTACCGGAATTTCTCTCAGATGTTTAAAAGTCATCTAAAGGGCTATCAAGCTCCAAGTATTTGCTTCACAGATGAAAATGGTAAAGTAGGCCTTTGCAACAGCCGCAATTGTGAAATACTAAGAAAGTACTTTGAAAAATTATTGAACTGTGAAGAACCAAACTGTAAGCTAGAATTTCCAGTTCTCCATGAAAATACAGAAGCAGATCCACCACCTACAGCTGAAGAAATTAAAAAAGCAATAACTACCATGAAAAACAAGAAAGCCAATGGAGAAGACTCAATTACAGCTGAAGATACTAAATGGTCTCAACCAAAAATTATGACCAACCTTTAGCTCATGTTTGAGGAAATATGGGAAACTGAGAAGATACCAGAAGACTGGAAAGTGGCTCTCACTAGTCCCTTGCTCAGGAAAGGTGATAAGCAAAATGTAAATAACTACAGAGGTGTATCTTTGTTGCCAGTGGGTTATAAAATATTTTCAACAATACTGCTAAGCAAAGTAGTAGCAACACTTGAGAGTATCAGAGTGGATTTAGAATGGGCAGTTCTTGCTCAGAACAGATTTTCAACCTAAAGTCCGTAATTCATGACAGACTTACAAACTCCAAAGATAAAGCTGTAATATTTATGGGTTTTAAAAAGGCAGTTGACTCAGTTGATATGTAAATACTAGATAAAGTCATCAGAGAATTTGGCATCAGATGTAAATTAGCAAACTTTATTCGTGAAAGGCTCATAGGTACCAAATCAAAAGTAAAGTTTTAGGGTGAAATATCGAAGGCATTCAACATAAAAATATGAGTAAGGCAAGGTAAATGCCCGTCTCCACTCCTCTTTAACTGCGTACTAGAGAAAATAGTAAGAGAATGGAAACAAAAACTAAAAGAAGAGAAGCTATCACCAATCAGACTGGAAACTAAAAACAAAGGTAGTGAAATTCACTGTTTAGCATATCCTGATGATTTTGCCATTCTGTCTGAAAACCTAACACATGCTGGAATATAAATCAATCTCTTAGAAGAAATAGCCAACAATGCAGGTTTAAGAATATCTGTAGAAAAAAAGAAAATTCATGAGAAATATAAAAAAGGCTCCAGAATCCCTAGCAACAGATAATGGACAGGTAAAGAGGGTAAATAAATTTAAATATTTGGGAGAAATTATCCAAGAAAATGGCTTGGAAAATATCGCTATAGAAGAAAGAGTACATAAAATGGAGACAGCTTATGGAATAACTAGGAATGTCTACAACCAAAGGTGTATGTCTAAAATTTTGAAGATACAGCACTACAGCTCAGTAGTAAAACCAGAATGTCTTTATGCAAATTACACGAACCTGAATTCCTAGGAAGATAAAAAATAGAGAGGTATGGAAATTAAGAAGCAGTGAAGAAGTATTTCGTAACATAGAAAAAATAAATGAAACACTACGTAAGAGGCGACTGCTATTTTGTGGACAATTATACAGAATGAACAGCAACAGGTTAACCAAACAGATCTTTAAATATCTTTGGAACGAGAAGTCAACTATAGCCTGGATTCAAGAAGCTAGGAAGGATTTGGAAAGAATCAACATAAGTGAAAAAGATGCAACAGAAAGAAAGAGTTCCAAGAGTAAATTGTTAAAAATGGAAGGATTCCAAGGCAGGAGTGAGAAGAAGATAGGGTCAAAATGGTCCAAGAAGAGAAAAGGGATACACAGTGAAAAGATGAAAGAATACTGGAGGAAAAAGAAAGAAAAACAAAGTAGGAAGCATTGAAATTGGTGCGTGGTCCTTAGATGACCCAAACGAAGAAAGAAAGAAGATAAGAACCCTAAGCTCCCTGTTACGACAAGCCAGTTCAATGTACATAAGAAAACCACTATATTCTCCCAATTCTTAACGGGATAAACAGTCCGCATTAGAAACTAGAGATACTTTGCAATCTGAAATCGAAGAAGCTTTCGTATTTTAAGACACTTGTTTCGTTAAAAACAGTTCCGATTTAATAAATAAGTTGAAATGGTAGAGTGGCCCCCTCTCCCTCGATTGATACCAGTGACGCGGTAGATTTCACTCTCAAAAATATTCAAAATAATATCTGGCTGCATACATTAACAGACCTATAAGTATCCAAATTACTGACTTTATTACAGAGAGTACTGAATTAAAGTTACTTTCAGTTGAATGGGAAACTGTATGAGCGGTTTAGCAATTAATGTCTCTTATCTGGTATTGAAGGAGATATTTTTGTAAATGCGTTAGAAGAAAATTTTTTTAAGCGTAATCACTTTTTGAAGAGTGTGATTCATTTCTACGCTCCTTACGTAGACGACATACTCATAGTGTTTAATGGCAGCGAGGAAAAATCTACAACAGATGTTCCATGCTTTTAACGACTACAACAAGAAATACAAATCGATAGTAGAGAACTTAATCTCCTAGACTGGGCACTAAGTTTACTCAAGAAAAAAATCAGCTTTGACTTTTCTGTCAACGTACTTCTGCAAATAATATCATTCCAGCTTACTCAGGTAATGCACAAACTGGCAAAGCCGTTTTTTTCTAGTCTGCAGTGTCTCAGGCAGTGCATACTTCTTTAGAAGCTGTAAATTCTTCAGCTTTGAGCAACATGAGGTGTTAGAAAGGAAGTGAGAGTATGTTCCTATACCATTTCTACGAAGTGTATCTCACAGAACACATAGACTCTTAAAAAGGAATATGGCTTCGAAGTTGCTTTCTCTGTAAATAATAGATTAAAGCAATAATTAACCCATTCTATTATAGTATAGAACGGAATACCTTTCAAAGTAAGATATAAAGAGAACTTGCTAAGTAGAGGTGAGCGAAATGTGTACAGTTCCACTTGTGCTGAACATCTGATTATTCTCCAGCACACACCATGGGCAACAGAAACCTTAAAACTTTTGCATGAGGAAAGGATAAGGCTTTACCTGCTGTATTAACAATGGAGCTATAGAAGCCTTAGGCAACGGCCTTGCTGCAGTGGATATACCGGTTCCTGTGATGTCACCGAAGTTAAGCACTGTTGGGTGTGGCCGGCACTTGGATGGGTGACCATACAGCCGCCATGCGCTGTAGCCCTTTTTCGGGGTGCACTCAGCCTCGTGATGCCTATTGAGGAGCTACTCGACCGAATAGTAGCGGCTTCGGTCAAGAATACCATCATAACGACCTGGAGAGCGGTGTGCTGACTCCACGCCCCTCCTATCCGCATCCTCCTCGGAGGATGACATGGCGGTCGGATGGTCCCGGTAGGCCACTCGTGGCTTGAAGACGGAGTGCTTTATAGAAGCCTTAGAACTTTTGCATGAGGAAAGTAAAAGGCTTGACCTGCTGGAATAATTATGGATTATTAAACATCGTACTCACAAAGATGGATCCATTTTAAATAAACAGGTGCAATTCAGTAGTGGAAATTTTCTGCATATTTTCAGACCCCCTGCTTTCGTTATCGTAACAGAGGAGTGACTCGATCTCCCACATGACTTTTGTATTTGTCATTTTCCTAGCCTGTTAGTACTCTTGGCACCTGTATCTCTTCTTTGTTATGATTTAAATATATTTATAGAGGTGTAACGTTCTTTAAAAAATTATAACTTTAGATTACGTTGAATATATGTCCGAACTGTGGAATTGTCGTGAGGCGTGTTGTAAATGCAAGTAGTGTCCTTACTCTGAGTTGCTGTTAGCAGAACTATACACGAACTGATAGGACAATGCAATTCCCAATACAAATAAAGAAATACAGTCACTGCAAAATACATTCAGCCCCTTAGGCACTGAATCATCTGCTCCGGTTCAGAACTGATAACTTTGGTACCTGTGCTCATAACAATTAACTAAAATTGTCTTACCTCTAGAGCAGCAATGGAGTAACGCAGTATATTCTGGTCTCCCATGAATAACAAAAATATGCTAACTACAGGCTCAACAGAGTGCAATGCTGGCAATAATACTTTGAAATGCACATGAAATTCTTTTGGCTGATAAACGAGAACATTTAAGAAAATCCAACTTCTGAAAAATAAATATACATGATATAAACATGGAGGAAGTACTGATTATGGCGAATTATTAACAATGAGTTTTTTGGCAAAATTATATTGGAAGTTAAGTTTGGCTTTTAAAAACATGTGACAATTGAAGTTACATTCCTCACAATTGATTCACAAACAATGAGATTTAAACAGCAACCATTATCTAATTTCATTAATCCAACATAACTGCAAATCTTCAAATTAAATATAGTTCTGTTAACAAATCTTAGAAGCATTACAAAAATGAAATATCTAGCTACCCTTTTTATCAAAACGGTTTACGTACATTCTGGGGCTACTCAACAATTACGAATTATCAGCCAACTCATCTATACTACCGCACTGGTAAAAAAAAATTATATAATTATTTAATATCCTTACCTTGGTTGCATGAAGACTTCTGCTTCCGTGTTCTACAATATTCACATATCTACATTAATCTAACACTCTTGGTGGCTCCACACAGCGCACCACAAAAACTGCCTACCCCATCGTCTTTCCTTCACCGACAACTACCTACAACTGTGCACCCAGCACTCTCTCATTCCAACACTATAATAATCTCGGACCAAAGATCTTTGGCTCTGCGGTCGCGCACAGTTAGCGATCCGTATTATCGAGCATATCAGAGACTTTCATCGCATATAGTATACTAGTTTCATTCTAATTTATTAATATTCTTATATTCACAGTTTTTCAAATCTGTTATATTTCTGAGTTATTCACGTTTTGCCACCCCCCACCCCTTACCAACAACCCTCACAAAGCCTCTTTCCTTCCCTCCCTCTACCGCCATTCTTCTACCTTTTCCCCTATTCCCTCCGTTTTCCGACATTGTCTTTTTGCTATTGTTTCTGTTTGTACCATCTCACAGTTTACGTAATTTGTTATTACCGCAATGAATTTTTCGATGGTAACTTTTTTATCTTTTGCCATTTTATTAATTTTACATCTGCACACAGCTAAATATGATCTGGTTTTTTAAGTCATGTATTTTAATTTTAACGTTTTAAGGAAGTATAGCATAGTACTAGTGACCTCTCTTTCCAGGAGCTTTTCTTAGCCCAAGCGTTCAGTTCAGGACACTAATGCACTAGCTGTACACTGATGAGGAAATAGCAAATGATAATAACCACGTTACCCATGTTTTAATTATAATGGAGGTGAGAAATTTTATAACTGACCGACGCCTTTCGGCAGCATTTTAACGTACCTCTGCCACAACCCGTACCACAGTGAGTCTGAATAATTTTCTGTATCCGCAACGAGATGTTATTCTGCCTAAACACACACACACACACACACACACACACACACACACACACATATATATATATATATATATATATATATATATATATATATATATATATATATATATATATATATATATATATATGGTGGTCCATTGATAGTGATCAGGCCAAATATCTCACGAAATAAGCATCAAACGAAAAAACAATAAAGAGCGAAACTCGTCTAGCTTGAAGGGGGAAACCAGATGGAACTATGTTCGGCCCGCTAGATGACGATGCCATAGGTTGGCTCAGAGCACTATGGGACTTAACATCTGAGGTCATGCTGCCATAGGTCAAACGAATGTCAACTGCGTTTTTTTAAAATAGAAACTCCCATTTTTCATTACATATTCGTGTAGTACGCAAAGAAATATGAATGTTATAGTTGGACCACTTTTTTAGCTTTGTGATAGATGGCGCTGTAATAGTCACAAACGTATAAGTACGTGGTATCACGTAACATTCCGCCAGTGCGGACAGTATTTGCTTCGTGTTACATTACCCCTGTTAAAATTGACCGTTTACCATTTGCGGAAAAGGTCGATATCGTGTTGATGTATGGCTACTGTGATCAAAATGGCCAACGGGCATGTGCTATGTATGCAGCTTGGTATACTGGACGACATCATCCAAGTGTCCGGACCGTTCGCCGGATAGTTACGATATTTAAGGAAACAGGATGTGTTCAGCAACATGTGAAACGTCAGTCACGACCAGAAATAAATGATGATGCCCAAGTCGACGTTTTAGCTGCTGTCGCGGCTAATCCGCACATCAGTAGCAGACAAATTGCTCGAGAATCCGGAATCTCAAAGACGTCGGTGTTGAAAATGGTAAATCAACATCGATTGCACACGTGCCATATTTCTATGCACCAGAAATTGCATGGCGACGACTTTGATCGTCGTGTACAGTTCTGCCACTGGGCACAAGAGAAATTACGGGACGACTACAGATTTTTTTGCACGCGTTCTATTTAGCGACGAAGCGTCATTCACCAACAGTGGTAATGTAAACGGCATAAAATGCACTATTGGACAACGGAAAATCCACGATGGCTGCGACAAGTGGAAGATAAGCGATCTTGGCGGGTTAATGTGTGGTGCCGCATTATGGGAGGAAGGATAACCGGCCCCCATTTTATCGATGGCAATCTAAATGGTGCATTTTATGCTGATTTCTTACTTAATGTTCTACCGATGTTACTGCAACATGTTTCACTACATGAGAGAATGGCGCTGTACTTCCAACATGATAGATGTCCGGCACACAGCTCGCGTGCTGTTGAAGCGCTATTGAATAGCATATTTCATGACAAGTGGATTGGTCGTCGAAGTACCATACCATGGCCGGCACGTTCACCGGATCTGACGTCCCCGGATTTCTTTATGTGGGGAAAGTTGAAGGATATTTGCTATCGTGATCCACCGACAACGCCTCACAACATGTGTCAGTGCATTATCTTTCATGTGCGAACATTACGGAAGGCGAAATACTCGCTGTTGAGTGGAATGTCGTTACACGTATTGCCAAATGCACTGAGGTTGACGGACATAATTTTGAGCATTTATTCCATTAATGTGGTATTTACAGGTAATCATGCTGTAACTGTATGCGTTCTCAGAAACGATAAGTTCATAAAGGTACATATATCACATTGGAAAAAACTGAAAAAAATGTTCAAACGTACCTACGTTCTGCATTTTAATTTGAAAAACCTACCTGTTACCAACTGTTCGTCTAAAATTTTGAGCCATATGTTTGTGACTATTACAGCGGCATCTATCACAAAAGGGATAAAAGTGGTGCGAATAAAACATTCATATTTCTTTACGTACTACACGAATATGTAGTAAAAATGGGGGTTCCTATTTTAAAAAAAACGCAGTTGATATCCGGTTGACCTACGGCAGCGCCATCTAGCGGGCCAACCATGGCGCCATCTAGTCTCCCGCTTCAAGCTATACAAGTTTCGTTCTTTGTAGTGTTTTCGTTTGACGCCTATTTCGTGAGATATTTGGCCCGGTCACGATCAATAGACCACCCTGTATATGTCGAATGCTAAGGTTCTTGATATATATATATATATATATATATATATATATATATATATATATATATATATATATATATATATATATTAAAGTCGTCTGCTCAACTTGGGGGTTCGAATATATATATATATATATATATATATATATATATATATATATATATATATATCGTGATAAGTTGTCAGTATTTCCTTCTGAAGAAGACGTTTTTATAATCGAATGGAACTATAGTAAAGGGGTTCCTGTAAACCTTCCATTTTGCAACTGATTGTCTTTATTATTTCTATAAGAATGAATTATGTATGTAAAGATTTCGTAAGTGCACAAAGGACTGTAATCTGTCTGTACTTATATACTAACAACAAAATTGTAAAACCGTCGTGTCTGTGTGTTTGTCTTTTTGAACTAGCTAATATCCAAATTATCAAACGTATTTACAGGGGGTTTACTCAGGTAAGTTGAGCGTAGCTTGGAGCAACGTGTAGGATTCATAAGTATCGGAACACTAAAAAAATTGTTGTAATTTAACACTTGATTTAAAGTCGTCTGCTCAACTTGGGGGTTCGAATGTTTAATCATCACAGTGTAGTACACTAAAGAACGAGTTGATTGTGTTGTTAGCTTTTTAATTCAGAGACAGTTGCATTTTCAGAAGGTTACGTCAGTGACAGGATTAAATGGTACCGTACTACCTTGACGAATAGAATTGACAGCGAAATTACTGGTTATATGGATTTAATGATGTCACTTTGCATTTTAAACACTTAACGATATTTCTTTGTTTCTTTAGGTATGATTTAGTAATTTTTGACTTATTCCCTACGAAAGGTTTTTTAGGTTGGTTACAGAAGTGTTTCCGGATGTTTACTTCAGTGACAGAATCATGCGTCACGGACTAATCTTTATGAATACAAATTAACATTGAATTTATTTGGCAGAGATACAGAGATTAATAGAATTATGTTTGCATAGTAAAAACGTAACGACATTGCTTAGCGCCTTCGGCATTTAACGTGTAAAATATCCGATGAGCTTATGTCATGCCATGACTACAAACAAGTCACAAGAACAGACGCTGTGTGTTGCGAGCATGGATCTTAGTGTCAGTTGCTGTTTGCGTGACTAGCTCTTCATGGTTCCCTCCGGTGTTACTAAAGCAAATATGTTCTTCACTCACGTCCCCAACCTTACTACTTCAAACGTAGTACAGAATGAAGGTATATAAGTCAAAAACAAATTCCATGTGCATGGAGTCTCAGGCACAGCTATAAATAAACGCCCAGTGAATGCCGGGTTTCGCAAGTAGTTACGAAACACAGCATTGGGGCAGCTGGGTGAACACAGGAAAGGATAATATGAAACTAGATATCGGATATGGTCAATAATGGGAAATAGTTTGTAGTTAGAAGACAGAACCCAGAGAAATAAGTACTAACAACAGTAGACTCACCAAAGACAGTGATGAAGCAACTAGCTGGAAGCAAACTTTAAATCTGTGCAATTAAACCCCAATATAAGTGAACTAGCCACGTATTCCCCTCAACATGGTGCGTTCATTTTGAATGAAAAGTGGAATTACTGGCAAAACATGTGTATATTCTAAGCCCTGATAATGTACACGTTCACTGCCAAGCCCATGCTGATCTTAACATAGCCATGCACAAACCCTTTCATTCACGTTAGCAAGTTTATGGTAACGTACTTCCAGAAACCTGAACAGCTACTAAGCACTGATTATTCTCAAATGAAATTTCTCGCCATACTATTAAGTTTATCAGTGTCCTATGCACTCATGTTTTTAGTCACTGGTCTGCTCAATATGCCACAAAATTACTTAAAAAATACGTACCGGTACGTTCTAATAAACACACCGGAATAAATATGCATCCACTTTAAAACACGATTGAAACATGTAGCACAACTAAACCCGGCGAGTTATAACTTCCTTCGGAGCTCATACTACACACGACGGTACCCTTCTGGGGCTGAGCTCGGCCCCCTTAGACTGCTATAAGCATTCTATATTTACAAGAGAAAATACTTTCTTTAAGGCCAATAGAAAAACATTATTCTCTTGCATTTGTCCGCACTTTTCATGACTAACCAATCAACAAATAACACACTTTCAAACTGTGCTTTTATCCGAAATAAATATTTAACATTCTGATGCTTTGTTTCTACTTTAAGTTATTAAGTATTTTCATCCTCACTCAAATTGGCTTTCCTTTTACCATACAATTACTTAAGATACTATGATACAAAATTCCCCATCGTCTGCATTCACACTGTCTTAATAATAGAAACAGACTGAAAGAAAGTTTCATCTCTAGCAAAATACCATATGCTTGAATATTTCTATTATCCCAACTGCAGATTTTTCAGCGCTCATTTAACTTTAGGACTCTCTATCTCACAGTTAACAAAAATGGATTTCTACCACTATTAAAATAAGCCCTTCCTATTTACTTTAGACAACATTCACGCATCATTCACACTACTAAAAGCATATACAAAATTGTACAAACGTAAATCAGCAAAAAAGCCTTCAAGAAATAAACTGAACAATTCTCAGAAACATTCTCCTGATCCGTCTCTTGAATGTCTCTGTTGACTATTGGACTCTGGTAGTCGAGATTCTTAACTACGTTGTAGTTCTTTCTGTTTAGTCCAGTCTGCTACTGTCATCTAGAAGATGAAAATTAGAACTACGTACTCAACTGAACCCTCTTCAGACTATGTCACTGTGCACGCATGAGTAATTCTCCCGATACAGAGGCTCTAGACAGGAGCGATATAAGGCGCCACGTCTCAAAGGTGACTGCGCCGTCGGCTCATTCTTTTTACTCTAATATGTTTTGAATGTGGATGATGGCGGCATTTGGGCTCGGAATTCTGAGTGCAGCTTTCCCTCTATATTCTGCCGTACGGTGCAACATGTCACGCGCCGGCAGCAAGTATATATCTGAAACTTCTTAGTTTTAGTCTACAGATATAACTGAGTAGGTCAAACTTCTTTGTTTGTACTGAAACTGCCGAATGCAACTGAACTTACTGTCTCGTTACTTATTTTTATCGTTTCAACACTGACATACGAAATTTTCCCTGACAAAAACAATTTAAACTTAACCCATTCATTTATTACCCACAATATACAAGTGCAACACAATCTGACTGCTCTGCAATGACAACATTACTTCAAATAATTAACACAAAAGAATGGCCCTGAACTGGAAGAAATCCTAGCAATAACCCACAATTTTCCATAAGCCACTTACCTCACAGAAAATCATCATAATACGAACTACAGCAATTACAGCTAGCAGCAACTACAGCCAGCTAAATTCTAACTACTATTGGCTCTAACTTCTAGGAGGTATATTGTTAGCAAAAGAAAGATTTTGTTGATGAGCAAACAATGTATTTAGCAGATTTTATCTTATTCATGTAACATTCAGTTCCAAAAATTATATACTCGTTAATAATACCACTACCCAAACTCTACCAACTACATCCTTCATCATTTTACAATGCATGTGCTACCAACACTGAGTCCGCACGAAGGACGTATGTCCAAGCCGTCCGTTCGCTAACTGTTAACTGCTAGTCCGTCCAACCACAGAGTCTCTTATCGAGGGCGGAGAACGCTTTCAGTGACATTAATTGCAGTCTATAGTGCTACCAACATACAAACATCTAAATAGGCTACTTACATATCCTTAGATGCCGCGGCAGCAGTTAACGTCTCACTTTACCCTTCGAAACTTAGCTGATTCTAACAGCTTAAGAATCTCACCTGCCTATAACAATAGAACTTACGAGTTTCACCAATAACAAATTTATAAATAATTTTAAAAAACTACATTCGTTGTAATTGACGGCAAGTCATCCAGTAAGATACAAGTAATATGAGGCGTCCCCCAAGGAAGTGTTACAGGCCCTCTGCACTCTTAGACTGTTTGCAGATGATGTTCTCATTTACCGTCTTATGAAGTCATCAGATACTTAAAACAAACTGCAAAACGATATAGACAAGATATCTGTATGGTTCGAAAAGTGGCAACTGACTCTAAATATGAAAAGTATGAAGTCATCCACACGAGTACCAAGAGGAATCCGCTAAATTTCGGTTACACGAAAATCACACATTTCAGTCATCCACACGAGTACGAAGAGTAATCCGCTAAATTTCGGTTACACGAAAATCACACGTTTCTGAAAGCTGTAAATTCAACTAAATACTTAGGGGTTACAATTACGAATAACTTAAACTGGAACGATCACATAGATGACGTTGTGGCTACAGCAAATTGGCTGAACTTTGAGAAAATACAACAGGTCCACTAAAGGGACCCCCATACTAGACTTTTAGGTCGTCTTATTAAGTATTGCTGTGCAGTGTCGATTTCACATCAGACAGAATCGACGAAGGACGCGGGAAAATCAGTCATTAAAACAAAGGCATTATTCGTTGAGGCAGGATCTTCTTATGGAATTTCAGTTACCAACTTCCTCCTCAGAATGTGAAATTATTTTCCTGGCGCTTACCTACATAGGGAGGAATGACCACCATGATAAAGAGAAATCAGATCTCACACAGAAAGATTTAAGTGTTCATTTTCTCATTCGCTGTTCGAGAGTGGAACGGTGGAGAAAATCTTGAAGTTGGTACGATGAACCTTTTGGCAGGAATTTATTTGTGAATTGTAGAGTAATCATGAAGATCTAGATGTAGACACCCTTACAGTTTTTGTTATGGTTAACTGAAGATGGTCTGGTGTTCAATGGAAGGTAGAAAATATCTCGCGCTCCAGGACAGGTCCCTAACCTCAGACAGTTAAAGGGGTCACACCTAAACAAGCGTGGAAAAGCACGCCTTCTACAGATATGATAAATGTGAGCCAGTTATGGTCCCTGTTACTTGCATTCAAACGTCCATTATTTTGTGGCGTAACTACAGAGAAACGGCCGGTCCCAAGCTCTCCAGTCTTAATTGTTATAACTGGTTTAGATTTTATCTTTCCAAAAACGATTTCTGCCAGCATCTCGCTCGAAGCGGTTTTACGGCACACAGGTTGCCCCTGAGGCACCTGTTGTTCAGAGACAGGACCCAACGGATTCCCTGTCTTCTACCTGCCCAGGATGGGCTGCTTTCAGTGCCAAACAAGTTTATGGCTCTTTAGTATCTAAAAGTTAACTTCCATGCCACGAGCCAGCTCGGAAGATCTCCCAAGGTCGCAGAAAAGAACAGGCAACCCTCACTGTAAAAGTAAAGTAGAAGAAGAAGAGATTATCTGCGCAATCATATGCAGCAGTCAACATAATCTGCAATTTTCATGCAGCATTAAAAGATCGACTATACTGACTACTGGAATATGCATATTACACTATAAAATAGGTTGTGTCACAGTTTCAGTATAAACTGCCAGGTAACATCAGATATCACAAAATTATTTACAGCAGCTTGTTTGGAAACGATCTTACTATGGGTCCGAAAAAATGGAAATATTTGTGTATCTCTGTCATTAATAGTACAATCTATAACACACTTAACATATTAAAGAGGGAAAAGCAACTTCGTGATCAGACCTAGTGGACTACACGATTCAGACCAGCCAATGTGGCACGCTCTGACGTACAATGACATACGGGTATGACATGGAGGGGCCTTGGTTAGTGCACTGTATACACCTTTCCAGACCTTGGAGCTTGTGCTTCTCATTCCAGCATTTTGAGACTGTGTCGACCACGTTCCTCTCATCCCCTCAAAAAAAAATCACAGGTTTTAACGGGAACCTCACCAGGGCCCTCCACAATATAGTCAGACACACTGACCACTCAGTTACACAGCTAAAACGAAGTGACGTCGTCAATTCAAAAAATGTTCAAATGTGTGTGAAATCTTATGGGACTTAACTGCTAAGGTCATCAGTCCCTAAGCTTACACACTACTTAACTTAAAGTATCCTAAGGACAAACACACACACCCATGACGTGCCTGCCTGAGGTGTCAGACGAAGTGGTCACCGGACGTGGCTGTCTCCGGCAGAGAGGAGACGCTGATTACACAATAAAATTCAAGGTGGGGCTTAGTGCACCGGTGACTGTAGTGCTGAGATTTGCGTAACTTCCTTGGAGAAAAAGGTGGAGCTAAGTTTTGTGGTAAAACGGTGGGTCACTTCTAGCATTTGTACCTATAGTTTATATAAAGGCTGTCCATTACATCCAGCGAGAGTCAGATTTTACTTTATATGTAACACTAATGCTACAAAAATCTGTGTAATAGCTTGGATGGACACAACGTCTAACAGTTGCTACTGTCAATAGCTACAGCTGATCAGATATCTGGGAAAATTTTTGGCTCAAATGGTTCAAATGGCTCTGAGCACTATGCGACTTAACTTCTGAGGTCATCAGTCGCCTAGAACTTAGAACTAATTAAACCTAACTAACCTAAGGACATCACACACGTCCATGGCCGAGACAGGATTCGAACCTGCGACCGTAGCAGTCCTGCGGTTCCGGACTGCGCGCCTAGAACCACTAGACCACCGCGGCCGGCGGAAAATTATTGATCAATTCTAACGCTACGACACAAATTACATGCAGGATACTTACACACAGTGAGACGACAACTCGACTTCTGTCGTGTATGTTACCTCTCTTCATATATAGAAACGAATGTCTATTAATAAAATTCACTGTAATTCAAAAACTGTGTAAAATATGTAATGTTTAATAGCACCACCGAAAGCGTATAAAAAGCTGCTTAAAAGTGACATGCCGTGTAAATCAGTGGAACGATACTGAGATATGTTTTAATTTTTACGACTGAAGAGAATCAGAAAATGCAATACCATCTGTTAGGTATCAAAACGACCGATGTGGAAAGTCGAAAAATTGTGCTGTGTTGTACTTAATTAAATTTGCCTCCATATGAATAAACCTGGGTCCGCAGCTCATGGTCTCGCGGTAGCGTTCTCGCACGGGGTCCCGGGTTCGATTCCCGGCGGGGTCACGAATTTTTCCTGCCTCGAGATTACTGGGTGTTGTTGTGTCATCTTCATCATCATCATTCATCGCCATTACGGTCGGAGGAAGGCAATGGCAAACCACCTCCACTAGGACCTTACCTAGTAAGGCGGCGTGGGTCTCCCGCGTCGCTCCCCTACGCTTTGTAAAGGAGTATGGGACTCACCATCATCATCAATAAACAGCCATTTTCTAAATTTTATACTGGTTAGTTGATGCAAGTACATAAAAGTCCGTAGCGGTGAAGGAGAGAGTAAATTTCAGGCGCAACGTGATCTAACATCTTTCACGCTTCGCAGAGAATACACAATGTCGGTGACTGTAGAATATCGACCTGCACTCTAAAACCGGTAGAGAACTTTTGTTTTTGAGCTGAGCGTGGAACAACTTAGTAATTTTAGCTAGTGGTTTTGTTCGAATTAGAATCAGACCATTTTAGTTTTTTCGAGCGACGAACTTTATATAAGCTACACTAATATTGTTTGGAATTTTGTTTTCTGAAGGTGGTTTATAATGTATGTAGTCACATTCACAGCCAGAAAACCGAAAAGAACTTTAGTTTCTCACGATAGGAAACAATAATCTCTGGTTCCTGATTACACTAAAAATTTAATACACTGATATGAAACTTATGCTTGCTAGGTCTTGTAGAATTAGTTAGTAAAATAAAAACTTGACTTTATCCGACCAAACAATCACCTGAGAACTTACAACCGAGTGAAATTAATAACATTTATTTTCCTACCAAGAAATGAAAAAGTAAATTAATAATAGAATGAAGTTATTCAGTAGATAATTACACTACTGGCCATTAAAATTGCTACACCAAGAAGAAATGCAGATGATAAACGGGTATTCATTGGACAGTTATATTATACTAGAACTGACATGTGATTACATTTACACGCAATTTGGGTGCATAGATCCTGAGAAATCAGTACCCAGAACAACCACCTCTGGCCGTAATAGCGGCCTTGAAACGCCTGGGCATTGAGTCAAAACAGAGCTTGGATGGCGTGTACTGGTCCAGCTGCCCATGCAGCTTCAACACGATACCACAGTTCATCAAGAGTAGTGACTGGCGTATTGTGACGAGCCAGTTGCTCGGCCACCATCGACCAGACGTTTTCAGCTGGTGAGAGATCTGGAGAATGTACTGGCCAGGGCAGCAATCAAACATTTTCTATATCCAGAAAGGCCCGTACAGGACCTGCAACACGCGGTCGTGCATTATCCTGCTGCAATGCGGGGTTTCGCAGGGATCGAATGAAGGGTAGAGCCACGGGTCGTAAAACGTCTGAAATGTAACGTCCACTGTTCAAAGTGCCGTCAATGCGCACAAGAGGTGACCGACACGTGTAACCAATGGCACCGCATACCCTCACGCTGGGTGATACGCCAGTATGGCGATGACGAGTACACGATTCCAATGTGCGTTCACCGCGATGTCGCCAAACACGTATTCCACCATCATGGTGCTGTAAGCAGCACCTGGATTCATCCGAAAAAATGACGTTTTGCTATTCGTGCACCCAGGTTCGTCGTTGAGTACACTATCACAGGTGCTCCTGTCTGTGATGCAGCGTCAAGGGTAACCACAGTCATGTTCTCCGAGCTGATAGTCCATGCAGCTGCAAACGTCGTCGAACTGTTCGTGCAGATGGTTGTTGTCTTGCAAACGTCCCCATCTCTTGACTCAGGGATCGAGACCTGGCTCACGATCCGTTACAGCCATGCGGATAAGATGCCTGTCATCTCGGCTGCTAGTGGTACGAGGCCGTTGGGATCCAGCACGGCGTTCCGTGTTACCCTCCTGAACCCCCCTATTCCATATTCTGCTAACAGTCATTCGATCTCGACCAACGCGAGCAGCAAATATCGCGATACGATAAACCTCAATCGCGATAGGCTACAATCCGACCTTTATCAAAGTCGGAAAAGTGATGGTACGCATTTATCCTCCTTACACGAGCCATCACAACAACGTTTCACCAGGCAACGCCGGTCAACTGTTGTTTGTGTATGAGAGATCTGCTGTAAACTTTATTCATATTAGCACATTGTAGGTGTCGCCACCGGTGCCAACCTTGTGTGAATGCTCTGAAAAGCTAATCATTTGCACATCACAGCATCTTCTTCTGTCGGTTAAATTTCGCGTCTGTAGCACGTCATCTTCGTGGTGTAGCAATTTTAATGGCCAGTAGTGTAGTTGTGCTATTTGCGCTTAAGTGTTGTGGACTATGATTTGTTGGACATATCCCATGTAAATTAATTTACAGAGTACACGCACATGCAGGTAAGAAGAGGGATATTCTTGTACACCGGCTGTCTGTCCGAAGAGTCGCCAGAAGCTTTTCCTCTGTTGTTTCTGGATGTATGTTTAATTTCGCTAATGTGTAGCTTGAGTCAGAAAAACAAATATTGCTCAACGCATTTTTCATGCAACGTCCAGTTTCGACAGAAAACGATGCTTTCTTCTTCGACTTATAGAGCGGAATTTAACGTGCCCACTGGATAGAGTGGTCCTAGATCAGAGTATTGCGACATTTTGGTACATATGTATTAATAGGGACAGTAAAACTCAAAGTCTAACAAGTGCTCCAGCAGCGATAGCATTGGACACCCTTGACCGATAACCTGGTCCGCGCTGACTGCTACCACTATGCAGTAGAACTACTCAATCGCTGTTGGAGTACCGGTTATTCGTCGTGTTTTACTGCCCCTGTTAATACGTATCGACTAATTTCACACTAGACTAATGTGGGTCTACCCTACTGAATGGGCAGTGAAAATCCCGCTTTAAAAATAATTTCGTTTCTGTGAGGAAACAAACCGACGCTTCCCATCGACAATGGGCGTGGCATGAAAGGCGCAATAAGTGAGGTCTGTTTGGGCTGACTCCAGCTACATATTACAAACACGAAATAGCAGATATGAGCCGAAATACAGAGAAAAAGCGCATGGCGACTCTTAGGAAAAACATTATGTATAAGTGTGTTTCGTCTGACCCTGTGACATCAGTGATGAACCATTACTATTCAGCTATGAATTACACATGGTTGCCGGCAGAACATACATTAAGGTGAAAACAATCATGGTATACTTCCCAGTACGGTGTCACACCTCCTTCCGTCCTGTGGCATGGACTCACAAGTCGTTGGAAGTTCCCTGCAGAGATAATGAGCCATGCAGTCTCTACAGCCGTTCATAATTATGGAACTGTTGCCATTACAGAATTTTGCAGACGAACTGGCACCTCGGTTAAGACCCACAAATGTTCGATGGGGCCGGCCGCTATGACTCGAAACCGGGATCTCCCGCTTACACGGCAGACGCTCCATCCATCTGAGCCATCGCGGGCACAGAGAACAACGCGCCTGCAGGGACTTACCCCTTGCACGCTCCCCTTGAGACCCACATTTCCAACATGTCCACACCACTACATTCATAGTGTGCCTAATAGATACTTGCCCATCACATTCATTACTCGTGGCAGGTTAGCCCACAAAGTGCTATACGAGTTGGAGCATAGAGTGTGCGTTCGCACAAGAAGGTCAATGGCCGGGTAGCCATATTTTATTCCCCAACTCTTCCGGGACTTGTAGACTGATCTGCCACGCCGGCCGGAGTGGCCGAGCGGTTCTAGGCGCTACAGTCTGGAACCGCGCGACCGCTACGGTCACAGGTTCGAATCCTGCCTCGGGCATGGATGTGTGTGATGTCCTTAGGTTAGTTAGGTTTAAGTAGTTCTTAGTTCTATGGGACTGATGACCTCAGAAGATAAGTCGCATAGTGCTCAGAGCCATTTGAACCATTTTTTTGATCTGCCACGAGTAATGGCTCATAAATCCATGGACCTCGCATGTCAGCGGGGGAGTGTTCAAGTTGGTGGAGGCTCTCTAATGGTGTAAGGCGTGTGCAGTTGGAGTGGACTTGGGCAATTCTAGCAGGATAATGCGACACCCGACACGTGCAGAATTGCTACAGAGTGGTTCCAGGAGCACTGTTCTCAGTTTAAAAACTTTCTCTGTCCACCAAACTCTCCAGACATGAACATTGTTGAGCATATCCGAGATGCTTTGCAACGAGCTGTTCCGAAGAGATCTGCACCCTTTCGTACTCTTACGGATTTATGGACAGCCCTGCTGGATTCATGGTGTCAGTTCCCTTCAGGACTACTTCAGACATTAGTCAGTACCATGCCACGTTGTGTTGCGGCACTTCTGCGTGCTCGCGGGTGCCCTACATGGTATTAGGCAAGTATACCAGTTTCTTTCGTTCTTCAGTGTACATTAAACAAAAGTGTAATATATAATGACCTGTACATGTATTAGACTATCACGTCAAAATTGGAAGTAATTTTTCGAGAGCTTTCGAGATTTTTGGTCACAATCTTTAAAATTTATATAGTATATATGTGCTAATGTGCCGTATGTATTTAAAAAAGTGAAGCTTATGTCCGTCCGAACGTTTATTGGAGAATTGTTTAGAAGTCTGTAGCCTATTCACTCCAAACGATTGTTGGAGCCACACTCGTAAACACTGTCGTCATCGTAAACATGTCCCTGCAGACGCTGCTCGCCGACCGTGGCCCGTGTTTCTCACAACACGCAACTGAACGTCGGACGTTTCAAGCGTCAACTTAAGGTTACAATATCTCCGGATGTAATTAACATTTTACAATGCAACAAACGGCACTGATTACGTATTTGTTTATAAGTTCAAATGTGCTAACAAAACTAACGGGGTTCCATTTAAAAAAACGTAGGTTTGTGTTAAAAAACATAGTTCCGTACATTTTTTTATGGTTTGTATTAACCAGTTACACTAGCCCCTCTCCTCACGTTCGGTCTGTGGAATCGATTCGTCAGTATTTGATGTGGTTTACGAAATATATCCAGGGGTAATGTTAGGTGACTCACCCTGTATATATGTGTGTGTCAGTGAGTGTGTGTGAGTGTCTGTGTGCGTGTGTGCCAGCCTCTGTGGCCGAGCGGTTCTAGGTGCTTTAGTCTGGAATCGCGCTGCTTCTACGGTTGCAGGTTCCAATCCTGCCTCGGGCATGGATGTGTGTGATGTCCTTAGGTTAGTTAGATTTAAGTTTTTCTAAGTCTAGGGGACTGATCTGGTGACCTCAGATGTTAAATCCCATAGTGCTTAGAGCCATTTGAACCATGTGTGTGTGTGTGTGTAGCGTATGTACCTCCGAACGTTTATTAGAGTCGCATGTAAAATTCTGAGGTAAATCGGCCAGAAACTCTTTCAGCTTTTTGGTAATAACGTTGAACTACGACTTGTCTTAATACAGTAGTACAGACTGTTCGTTAGAATAAATTTCTCAGAATCCTGGCATGTAATTCAACATTTATTACGCTGATGATACTTCTGAAACTGTAATTTGATCGCGTTGCTCAGGTTCTACGCGTTAACTCTTCGTTCTTAAAAATTGATAAAGATGTTAGAACCCATTGATTCGTTAACTCAATTGATACTGTCAAGTCTTACACCTGCTATTTCTTACGTGCTATTTCGTCAACCTAAAGGGCCTTTAGGTGCACTTTCTCGTATCGTGTTTTCTTTTAATTTTGTGTTATTCCGTAACTTGTAATTACAGTAGTTCGAATTATATATATTTTGTGGGTGTAAAATGAAATTATTTGGCCTGTGAGTCCTCGCCAAGCCGGTGCGTGATCCCACCACCGTCCCGCAACCTTCAAGCATCCGCGTTTTCGCCACAGGCATTAAATCACCAGGTTACCTAGTGCCCTTCTGTCAGCCGGCTCACGTTGTGGCATCTTGTTCCCGCAAACTGCTGAGAAAGTGTCGCTAGCCAAGAGTAGCTGACGGCTCCAGTCGCTACTGCCTCGCGAGTGATGCCCGCTTGTCCCGGTTAACGCTCCCCGCACCCCATCACCTGTCTTAACAACGCGCATACAGCCATTCCCGTCTGTAATCTCTTTGCGTGTAGCCACGTCTGTGTGTAATGTCTCGTAGCCATCTCACACGGTTCGATACCTTCACAAAAATTCCAATCACCGTTCTAAACAGAAAAGAGGTATCACCAAAATGTTGGTGGCGTGAGCAGGAAGATCTGTATTATTTAAGAACTATTTCCAGAATAAACGGCTAATTTGACAAAAAGAGGTCAGTGCATATTAAAAGATCAGGAGCTTCAAGTGAAAAAGAACCGACGAAATGGAAAGGTTTCCTCTTATTCGTAAGCGGAGTCACCTGTCGCACAAGAGAATACCATGAAGATGCGGCAATGACACAGTGTTTAAACCAACAATAAAGCTGCAGGAATATTTAAATACTGTCCGCCGCAAGCAACGCCAGGTGTATATACGAGGGGTGTTCAATTAGTAATGAACAGATTTCTTTTCTCAGCCATTTTCGGTTGAAGAAACGCGGAATTGTTTGGGACATCATGGAATATACCCGCTTCACTCCCTGTAGTTTAACGACATTCCCACAGGTGGCGGCGATATTCATAGGTTTCAAATAGGCGTCTGTAACGGAGGTGTTTTGCAAACAGAGATCTGGCATTGAATTTCGTTTGAGGGAAAACAACATCATCACAGATATTCATTGGCGCTTGCTCATTGTCTTCGGAGACCTGACAGTGAACAAAACCCGGTGAGACGTTGGGCGAGGCGACCATAATCATCGCAACAAGGTCGTGAAAACCCGTCCGATATCCAGGGTGCTGGCCAACTACATACAGCTGTGACTGTTGCAGTGTTGTATTGTACATTCTCATTCGAAGTGACCGACGGATCACAATCAAACACCTCGCTGCTCAACTGGACGTCTCTATAGGTAGTGCTGACACACTCGTCCACCAGTTGTGGTACTCAAAGTTGCGTGCAAAATGGTTCCCCGTCGCCTAACTGAAGACCACAACGATCAACGAAGGACCACGGTATTGATTGTCCGTTACGAGGCTGAACCGAACAATTTTCTTTCCAACATCGTCACAGGCAATGAAACATGGGTTCATCACTTCGAACTGGAAAAGACAAACTTCTTCTTCTCCATGACAACGTAAGGCCCCACGCAAGTATGTGCACCCAAGTGGAGTTCACAAAACTTCATTGGACTCTTTTTCTTCATCCACCCTACACCCCGGATCTCGCATCTCCTGACTTCTATCGTATGTTGCAAAATAGAGTCCTGTAGCCAAAAGAGTAGGGTATAATGTGGTGTATTGGAATCGTGAATAAAACCAACTTGAAAGCAGAAAACAAAATGTGGTGCATTACCTACTTAATGTCCCTCGTAAAATCCCTTGGACATGCGGTCAGATGTACAAAGGAACTACAGAAAGAAACAGTAACAGCCGGCTTATGGAAATTAAGAACATATGTCGTCTGGTAACAGAGGTAAACTGGCAGAAGCTGTTTGTGCACTGGGATGAGGGAGCTACTAAATTTATTTTTATGATACTTTGGGCTTATCAAGGTATCGTCGTTACTGTGCTAGAATGTACAGAAACACGACATAAATTCAAATCACAAAAACCAATTTAACAGAAAAGAAGGAATAGAATTTGGGTAGTTATGGTCCTTACGGCTACATGAAGCAAACACTGTCAGTTCATTCAACTATAAGTTACGTGACAGAAGTCATTTAGACTTCGTGTCCTCAAGATGTTACGAATAGACCCTTGTAGGGATCAGTAGAAAAATTTCGGCAGTCTCAAATTATTTAAATTTGAAACAGCCATCTGAATCTTTATAGTCTCTGATGATGACCCCGGCATTGGGCACAGACTCATGGTTTAGTCCAAGCGCACAAATGGATGGCTTTATGGTGGCAGCCATATTGTCTTCAGTTATTTGGTCGTACGAGCTTGTCGATGGACGACCTGTGTGAATGTGCGGGATGTCAACTGCCCCTAAAAGTGTTTGGAACACACGTGTAGCTTTTCTACGAACTCTTAAAATATTTGTATCAGTCCGTTGACATTAATTCCGAACGGAGGATTGGTGTTTCAGACTTGTAAAATTTCTACATACTTTCGTGGATTTAAAAACCTTTCCGCAATAGAATTTTAGGACTTTAACTCCAAACAGCAGTGTGATGTTCAGGACTTAGTGAAGTTTCGATCGAGCTCGCTTATCAGACTGATATTAGACTCACCGCATTAATACGAGCTGGACTAATATTTTAATTCATTAACCAGCACCCACACTCTATTAAGACGGTTTTCATTTCGCCAATTATGTCACGCATACAATTTAATGACTTTTGAGAGACTTACCAGAAGACCAACAGAGCAATGCGATGAATGTTTGACCGTTCTCTAGACGCTAACGTGGCTTTAAAATCAGTCACACAATTTATTGAGCGGTATTTGTGTATTGAGGTCCAACTGCAGCACTGTAACACATTTAACTAATGGCCACATAAATAGCTACACCTTCTGGAGAGCTGTTAATTTTTCATTACTATCGAATTTATTACCTTATATTCACGGATCACTGCTAGCAGAAATAAATTTTAATTGCTCTCGATCATTTTTATTTCCTCACTTCGTCTGCCGTATATCAGTAACGACCTTTCCCACCTTTTATTAATGGCCAGCAGTCGTATTTCTGTCCTCCCTTTCTCGAAAGCCTAGCTAGTCTCACTACGTCCTATGAAATACTGTAGTTATTGAAGTACTATTAACAGTTCATTCGCAATAAAACTGAAAAATGAGTGCTTGCTAAAAATTCCAGATTTTGACAATAAGATAGGAGGTTTTGGAGGGATCTTAATTAAAAATATATTTGGTCTGTTGGTACCACCAACTGTTAACTGTCAGTCTTCCATAATAAATTAATTACGCTTTGCACGAAATTTCGGTGGAGAAAATCTAGACCAAAGTCCACCACGTGCTAGATAAGTATGTGCTTAGCAAAAAAAATAAGGGAGGGAAAGGATCCACCTTGGTACAACAAACGTATTAGAAAGTTTCCAGAGAAAGCAGAGTATTTTGCACAGTCGTTTTAAACGTAGTCACTGCCCTGCTGACAAACAGAAATTATGCGAAATGACAGCAGCTGTCAAAAGGTCAATGAGAGATTCTTTTAACGAATTTGAAAGCAATATTTTATCTGCAGATTCTAAAAATAACCCAAAAAACGTTTTGGTCGTACGTAAAATCTATGAACGCTACATATAATTCAGTACCTTCTCTTGCTGAGCGTAGGGCTAGTGTAACGGATGATGATAAAAAGAAGGCCGAAATTCTAAATCTAGCGTTGAAAAACTCGTTTACGATAGAGGACTGCAGCACCATTCCCCCTTTCAGTTATCGAACAACTGCAAGGATGACTGACATTGTATTTAGTGTACCTGGGATTGTAAAGCAGTTAAGATCCATAGACGCCAGGAAGGCATGTGGCCTAGGCGGTATCCCTGTAAGATTGTATGTTGACTATGCCACAAATATAGCTCCATTCTTATCCATCTTCTATCAGATCATTTGAACAGCGAAAAATTCCAAGGGACTGGAAGAAGTTCCAGGCCATAGCACTCTCTATAAAACGTAGAAAATCGGATGCACATAATTACCGGCCAATTTCACTGACGTCGATTTCTGTAGAATCATAGAACATATTTTGTGTTCAGACATAATGACCTTTCTAGACTCTGATAAGCTCATCCGCAGAAACCAGCACGATCTTAGGAAACTGCGGTCATGCGAGACACAGCTGGACACTTGGTGCATGATATACCACAGGTTCTAGATACCGGCTCCCGGATGCCATATTTCTCGACTTTCGAAGGGCGTTCGACTCACTTCCGCACTGTCGCTTGCTGCAAGAGGTGCGCGCTTGCGGTCTATCCGATGACATATGCTGTTGGATAGTAATTTTTCTAACAGACGGAGAGCACTATGTCATCCCGAATGGGGTGACTTCAACAGAAACAAGCGTAACTTCAGCTGTGCCCCAGGGCAGCGTTATAGGGCTGCTGCTTTTTACGATGTAAATAAACGATGTGGTTGATGGTATTGACAGCGGCATTAGACTGTTTGGCGAAGATGCTGTAGTCTACAGCAAAGTAATATCACATCAAAGTTGTGAACAAATCAATGAGAATTTGAAGAAAATAAATGCGTGGTGTAACGACTGGCAGTTATCTTTCAATATTAGTAAGTTTAACCTACTGCGTTTAACAAGGCGAAAATCCCCATTAATGCACGAGTAAAAAATAAATGCCCAGTCTTTGGAAGCGGTAACACCCGTCAAGTATCTCGGCGTGACTATTTGAAATGATCTAAAATGGAATTATCAGATTGCACAAGTAACGGGCAAGGCGAACTCTAGACTGCGGTTTATTGGTGGAATCCTGAAGCGATGCAGTCCTTCAGCAAAGGAAATTTTCCACAATACATTAGTTCGTCCAGTCTTAGAGTACTGTTCGACGGTATGGGACTCTTACCAGTTGGGTCTCATTCAAGAGATTGAGAAGGTCCAAAGAAGAGCAGCAAGATTTGTGACTGGTACATTTAGCCATCGCAAGAGCGTTACAAATCTCGTACAATGTTTGAAGTGGGATACACTTGCAGATAGACGACGCGCTAAACGGAAGGGGCTGCTCACTAAATTCCGGAAATCGATGTTCGCCGAGGATGTTGAGCATACATTATTAACACCTACTTTCAAATCGTGCAGTGATAGCACTCAAAGATAAGGGAAATTAGAGCTCGTACTGAGGCGTTCAGAAAGTCGTTTTTCCCTAGTGCGATCCGCGAGTGGAACAGAGGGGGGAAATACGACTTTGGCACGAATTGTGCCCTCCACCAGGCTAGTGTAGTATATATGCAGATGTAGATGTATAAAGAGTATAAAAGTTTAGTAAAATTGTATGTGGAAGTTGCAATCAGTGAAACAGTAGGAAACATGTTTCAATTTGGGCACTATCACTAAGGACGGTAACACAGTACTTTGAAAATGCAAAAAGAGCAAAATAGTTAAATTAGTGAGTCTGAAATGCAATATACTCACTGAAATTCACACACGTGTCCTAAAGAGCAGACTCTTGCATGTGACGCCGAAAAGATCGAACTGAGGGAAGCAGGAATAAAAATGGGGTATTTTTAATTAAATTCGTTTCTTCGAAAGGAAATTGAGATATTCGAAAAATAAAAATTCGAGCGAATACTGATTTGACGTGGTGTCAGGGACGCAGGTAGCGAAAATACGGTTACCGACATACCGCTTCAATGGAACTTAAAGCGTCCTGGGAGGTATGCACCGCAGGTTCAGAGGCTATACAACGGCCCCAGGCTGGAAAAACATTTTACGGAGTCACCTATTTCATTATCCTGTAATACATTCAGCCCACCAGAACAATTTCGCATAGAATACACAGGATAATGCTCTTGTAGATATCTTGGGCCTTCCGCACTACTTACATGAATTCATTGCTAGTTTACTTGTGCATCTTCACTCATTCGGTAATGTGATACTTAGTCACGTTACACTAGCTCTGCAGAAGAAATCTAAAAAAAAAATGGCCACCTGATTACCAACAATAAGATAGCCAATTTATTACAGATAAATTACTGAAGTGTGGATGCCTGGTACAGGAATGGAGTACATGTAAAAAGGATACTCGCTGAACTTCCACATTTTCTCAGGCATATGGCTATGGTTAAAAAGGATCCGTAAGTGGGGAGATGACCCACTAATCCAGATGCTCTAGCGCTTTCCATCTCTTTAACACAAAATGCATCGGCAACAAAATGTTTCATGTATTTGGGGGATTCACGAAATTTCAGATCTCTTATGCTCTTACTGGCGACCGCCACGGCTTTGCAAGAGTAGCACTAAGTATTTATGGCCAGAAGACTTGTTATAGTGTAGGCGGTTTAATTCCTAAACAAAATGAATCAGAATGCAGTACGTAGACACTCAAATCACAAAGAAAATTTAAAACATTTATTTTCCTAGTCAAAATGTCAAATTTAAATAAAACCTATTGAAAAAAGCAAAGCAATTTCGTTAAGTTTTGGATACACAAAGCGCAATCAGTAAATCCGTATATCCTAGCCAAATTAATTCAACATTGGTTTGTAATCCTAAAGATAAAACTGGGGTGCTTCATTCTGTGATCGACGTAAACTTCCGAAAATACTTTTGTCACTTAGAACTTACATGCTTACTCACTTCTGTCTGTTAGAACTTAGAGCGCCATCTATTGGTTCTTCAGCATGATAGTAAATTAACTAACAACGCCATCTATTTGATCTTTATTGTTTATGTTTTTCTGTTTGGACGTCTATAAAATAAAAAAGGGACTCTGATGAGGGTTCTAACCATAGCTCCATAGCTGATTTGGTTTTGATGTCCCAGTAGTATATTCAGTCCTTTTATCCCAGCAGTCTACTCAGTCTTTTCTCTTTTTGCTACGTTTACCAATTTTTCATGGCAGAGGACGCACTTATATTTACATATAATCACATATTACAGAAATTATTTTTATTAATTTAACAAGAAAATATCATAACCTTTTGAAAAACACAAAGGTGCAACAAAAATTTACTGACACGACTACAGCTACATACCATTAACCTCTGCTCGGTAACTTCTTGCCTCTGCTCACCATGCGTTTTCTTTTTTATTAATTTTACCAAAGGCAATGTGACAGGAATCAAACATTCGTCAGAGGAGGAATTCTACAAGGCATCCAGCTTCTTGAAGATTAAATACGAGATTCAGCATCTTCACAAAAAGCACGCGATAGCGTGTCATCCTTTGCCATATCCAACAGGTAGTTACCATATACTGATAAATGGCACAAGGTTCCGTGTCATATCCACTCCCCACCACATAATAAACATAATTACCGAACGTTCCTTTAATCCTATTCGTGACGGACTCCCAATTTAAAGCAGACATTTTCAGTGGACAACGATCAGTAATAACACCGACCGCTGTTGCCGAGCGGTTCCAGGAGCTTCAGTCCGAGACCGCGCCGTTGCTACGGTTGCATGTTCGAATCCTGCCTCGGGCATGGATGCGTGTGATATCCTTAGGTTAGTTAGGGTTAGGTAGTTCTAAGTCTAGGGGACTGATGACCTCAGATGTTAAGTCCCATAGTGTTTAAAGCCATTTGAACCATCAGTAATAACAGCCAACAATGGATGGTGGGCGAAAGCAACAACCCTTGGAATCTCAGCCGTGTCAGATCCCCGCAAACTGAGCAAGCGGCATTTCCGGTAAGGCTACAGAATGCATCCAAAGCGCCTTTGAGCACAAAAATGTCGTTATGAGTACGAGGAAGCACCATAACGTCATCGGAAAACATGCAGATGATAAAGCTTTCTCGCAGGAACGACCAGCCGCTCTAACTAGCATCTGTTGTCCACAATAAGAGTTCTAACAACAGCACGAATAATGACATAGATAGGAGAATCCCTTGTAGAACACCTCCACACACTTCAACGCTCGAAGTAAGAATAAAGGCCTCAATACCAGTAATTAGAGAGGTGAATATCCATCGTGCAGCATCATTAAAACATACAGCCATCAACAACTGCAACACAAAATTGTGAGTAACTCGGTCAAACACATAATTGTATTCAGTAAAGGGTAAAGTTCCCGACACAGGAACAGTGGAAGTAATCGAGATGAGACCACGACATGCAGAAAATGAATTGAGTAGAGTACGACCCGGGAGACAGCTTTGATAATGTGCCATAATGTCAGCAGGCAAACCCGAAAAACGGATATTTATCTACATCTACATTTATGCTCAGCAAGCCAACGCTGTGTGGCGGAGGGCACTTTACGTGCCACTGTCATTACCTCCCTTTCCTGTTCCAATCGCGTATGGTTCGCGGGAAGAACGACTGCCGGAAAGCCTCCGTGCGCGCTCGAATCTCTCTAATTTTACATTCGTGATCTCCTCGGGAGGTATAAGTAGGTGGAAGCAATATATTCGATACCTCATCCAGAAACGCACCCTCTCGAAACCTGGACAGCAAGCTACACCGCGATGCAGAGCGCCTTTCTTGCAGAGTCTGCCACTTGAGTTTGCTAAACATCTCCGTAACGCTATCACGCTTACCAAATTACCCTGTGACGAAACGCGCCGCTCTTCTTTGGATCTTCTCTATGTCCTCTGTCAACCCGACCTGGTACGGATCCCACACTGATCAGCAATACTCAAGTATAGGTTGAACGAGTGTTTTGAAAGCCACCTCCTTTGTTGGGGGACTACATTTTCTAAGAACTCTCCCAATGAATCTCACCCTGGCACCCGCCTTATCAACAAATAATTTTATATGATCATTCTACTTCAAATCGTTCCATACGCATACTCCCAGATATTTTACAGAAGTAACTGTTACCAGTGTTTGTTCCGCTATCATATAATCATACAATAAAGTTATATTTATCGCCCGTGAAACGATTTTATAATTAAAATATAGTAGCTTTACTAGTCGGACCTTATCCACGGACATACGTCCCCTCCTTATGGGAACTGAAACATTTTTTCCCACCCTGAAAGAGGGTGGGATAGTTCCTCTTGCATCACTACATTGACCATAGATATTATTGTATTTTCTGTCAGAGGCCAAAACTGAATAAAAAATCCTTTAGGAAGTCCATCCACACCTGGGAACTTGCAGGAAAGACAGCGAACTACGATATCAGGTACGTTATCATGGTGAGAAGTTGCCAAAACCTCCTCATGGAGTGCTGTCGTAAAAACACTGTCAAGGAGGGCTGTAAGATCAGCAGACGGTATAGCGTCTGATTCCTATCTAATGTAAAGATCGGAAAAATACGTGTAATGTTCACACATTATATGAGGCTGGGATGAGCATTCGCGCCCATCAATAGAACGACCGGTAGTACACACGTCCTTTGAGATCGCATTCGAAACCCAATTAGATAATATATCCTGGCGAATCGAAAGTGTCTGAGAACGCTAACGAAAGTCATCTAATAGCAGTATTTTGAGTTGCAGGAGTTTCGCCTCCATGGATGAATATCCATAGCTCTCAAAGGGACGTCTTAAGCACCATCATAAAGCTCACAAATGACAGCGTAATAAAATTCACGAGACCTCCTCAGTTGAGCCCCTTTAACAGCGCTAAGACGCATTGGTGTAGTGCGAAGTCGAGGTTTGGTGACTGCAAACGAATGAATAAGGGATAATGCACATGAGAACGATTAGACCGCCCCCACTCGGCAGCGATGATATCCAGATAAAGGTCCGTTAGATGTAAAATATTTAGCTACTAAATAAGGCGAGAAAGATGCATCCGCTACGGGACATAAATTAGAGTCATCAAAACAACACAGTGGTCTGTGAATCTCGCAGGAATAACGTCAGTTGCCGAAAGCATGCTACATAGGGAAGCAGACAAATAAAATTTTAGAAAACATTCTGGAGCACAGTGATCGGTATACTTGCTAAAAATAAAACAGTATCCATAGCGTTTTCAGATTTTTTTATCTGTTTGCAACTAGTTTCGGGCCTTTCCTCAGACCATCTTCGGGTTTTTGGCCGCAATTATGGCGGCTCGTCGCGGCAGATGCAGCGAGATCCTTAAAAGTAACATTGTGACAGTGAAAACCTTATCCTTAAGGATCTCGCCCCGTCTACCGCCAACAGCAGCCATATTGGCGGTCAAAAGCCTGAAGATGGTCTGAGGAAGCGGACGAAACCGGTTGTAAACAAATAAAAATACTGAAAACGCGATCGAGACTGTTTATATCTGATTTTTAGACAAATAAAAACTGTCTATTCGACTATTAGAAGGAGCTGTAAAATGCGTAAGGAAGCCGCACTAATGTGGGATTTGCAAATCCAAGCATCTTCTAAGTTCAACGACGGCACAACATCATTACATTCAAGACAATAGTTAGAACTGGGAGTCTGATCCACAGGACTTAAGACGTAGTTGAAAACTCCCCCATCAAAAATTTTCGCAGATTCTGATGAAGTAAACGAATGGCATCTTCCTTATACAAACGAGATATGCCATATGGACAACTAGATTTGCCAATAGAGCTTTCCGGGGTAACATTAAAAAACATAGAATAGGTAGAGAGACAAAGAACATCAAATAACACTTTTTGCAAACACACGACATCTGCTTGAAAATCGTAAATAAATTGTCCTAGCGCAGCAAGCCGTTATGTAGAGCTTATCAAATGGCTCTAAGCATTTAGGACTTAACGTCTGTGCTCATCAGTTCCCTAGAACTTACAACTACTTAAACCTAACTAACCTAAGGACCTCACACACATCCATGCGCGAGGCAGGATTCGAACCTGCGACCGTAGCGGTCACGCGGTTCCAGGCTGCAGCGCTGTAGAGCTTATCCTTTTTGCATTTAGAGTAAGAAACTTATATGCGTACATTAGTCAACACATGTAGGGCATGAACAGAGAACTAGAAAAGAAAATACTCATCACGTCACCGCGCACAACCCCGGCAGTTCGCGGAGAAGAAAGTACAGGATTTCAATTATCCACACTGGAAGGTATAGATTCCATGCCTTGTTTTTTTCAGCGCGACGCTTCACGCTCACGTTGAAAACGTTGTTTCATCCAACTTCGTGGTAGAATAAATTCTTGAGGTGGAAAGGAATGCGGTAAACACAGCAGAAAGCGATGATGATGATGATCATCATCATCAGATAAAAAGGGGACAGGCAATGTAGGGTTTGGGGCTGTCCGAATCATCTGACCACACGGAACAGAAACCATAGTAGCCTATTGCTTCACAGTAACAAATTCAGTAAGGAATGGTATTGCACTAGAACATTAAAGGTAGAACAGTAGATAATATCTCCGCTAAATAATCGGAACCTAACAAAATAAACGTCTCTACGGTGGAGGAGAGGACGCAGATGCAACACTGATTTCAACATTAGCAGAAACAGCCTCGTCATCCCTGTCGAAATAAGAACCGTAACTAACATCACTACTCAAAACATCACTCTGGAATGAAGCACCCTCCATCATCACCTTCTCTGGGAGGCTACATTGGCAATGGGTGATACTGGGAGTGATTGACTTCAAAATCTTCAGTATACTGAGTCCGCCGCCGTTTAAGTTGTGCTACCGGAGCCGGCGGCTTAACGGCATTAGGTTCTAAAATGGCTCTGAGCACTATGGGACTTAACTGCTGAGGTCATCAGTCCCCTAGAACATAGAACTACTTAAACCTAACTAACCTAAGAACATCACACATCCATGCCCGAGGCAGGATTCGAACCTGCGACCGTAGCGGTCGCGCGGTTCCAGACTGATGCGCCTAGAACCGCTCGGCCACTTCGGCCGGCTACGGCAGTAGGGACCGCATCCGAACGTGTTGGTAACGGTTCAAATTCGCCCAGAGCGGGCGGGAGGGGTTGGGGGGGTGGGGGGTGGGGGGGAGTGTAATATCTTCCCAACATCCTTTAAAGTTGGGTAAGTGTTGACAATAGAACGTGAAGACACTAATTCAGCTAATGCCGACGAAAGACGTTTTTCATTCGACGACTTTAAAGAAGCAACACGACGCGGACAGTTGAACCTGAGCTGGCCACTTTCATTTCAAAGGAATCATGTTCTTTTTTGCCCTACAAATGTAACATGAATCCTGCAACCATAAACATTCATATGTGAAGGAATATTCTTTTAAAGATACTTTTCTATGGTGTGGATCACTTGAAAACCAACCCGAGAGGGAAGCGGGTCTATCTGCAAGGGATCTTGAAATTTCACAAGTTCTGCAAGGTTCGCAGGAGAGCTTCTGTAAAGTTTGGAAGGTAGGAGACGAGGTACTGGCAGAAGTAAACCTGTGAGTACCGGGCGTGAGTCGTGCTTCGGTAGCTCAGTTGGTAGAGCACTTGCCCGCGAAAGGCAAAGGTCTCGAGTTCGAGTCTCGGTCGGGCACACAGTTTTAATCTGTGAGGCCTTATAGTTTGAAACTGCTAAAAGACCTGACTGTCGATGACTGCCGGCCGCGGTGGTCTAGCGGTTCTAGGCGCTCAGTCCGGAACCGCGCGACTGCTACGGTCGCAGGTTCGAATCCTGCCTCGGGCATGGATGTGTGTGATGTCCTTAGGTTAGTTAGGTTTAAGTAGTTCTAAGTTCTAGGGGACTGATGACCACAGATGTCAAGTCCCATAGTGCTCAGAGCCATTTGAACCATTTTGTCGATGACTGAGGCAGACGCTTTGAAATTTCGGTACAGGTCCAACAGATGGGTTTTGTGAGAAACTCATGTTCATTGGTGAAACAACATTTTCTTCTGATTGACGCGGTGACAAGGCCCAACATATAAATCTGGGGGACGTAGAATTGCCACGCTGTCGTGCAGCACATTTTTGATTTATCAAAAGTTATTGTGCACTGCGCAGTATCAGGGGTTAAAGTTTACGGCTCCTTTTCTTCTGCGGAAAGCCCGTTACAGAATACGTTTATCTGGACAAGATTCTCGTCACAGTTGGAGACCGACAGTGTGGACTTCATCTACCAACAGGATGTTGCTCGAGATGACTTCCATCATGACCCTCGTGAGTTCTTAAACAGGAAATTGAGAAACAGGTGGACGGCTCATGGTGGGGTTGATCATCAGCAGTTCATTTCATGGCTTCAACACCTTCCCGACCCAACCACATTCGATTTTTTTGTGTTGGTTTGTGTGAAAGATTCAGTATTTACTCATCCTCTAATGTCAAATAATAAAGGTACAGGCAATCTGTGAAGTAGCTTCAGTCATTTATAGCAACATTGTAAATTTTACAACAGCGAACACCCTTTAATCAAGAAAACGTCTCCATAGCTGGTGGGAAGCTGTGTCACCTGCGTCTGTTATCCAACTAACTCTCTTTTCTCTGCAACAGACTCTGCATACCCCGTTCCAGACAGCTTGTCCGTGCCTGGAGATAGACACTGTATAATTGTTTGAGGCCCTCCTAGGCCGTCCTAGTCACAACAAACCCCTTCGTCAGACCGTACGGCGCTTGTCTGTGAAGTAGCGAGTTCCCTGTATGAGGATAATGCTAACTAGACACACCCTGTGTTTCTCATTAAGCACGAGTTATCTTTGCATTGTCCAATTTTTACTAGTACCCGGCGTTCCACGTAAACGCAAATGCATGCCCGCTGTTCTCACCGTCTAGATCCCTCGACAGCTGCCGAAAAACATCTCGGCGCGTCAGAGCTTACTTAAATTAAGCATACTTCTATTTACCGCTGTTGCTGAAAATGACGTCCCATAGTGGCAAGAGCAACTTGACACTTTATGAACACTCGTTGAATGGTGGTTACTAAAATCCTTTAAATCACAAGCCCAATGCCGTCATGTAACTTGTCGAGTGTATGGGACTTACGTTTTCGTATTTCCCAAACAAAGAGATCGTATAGAATTAGGACGCTAGACAACTATCGTGCCACCAGAGACTTACGGTAATACTGTTACAGTCACACTGGCGGTGTGTACTGTTGCACTTTCCTGCCTGATATAGGTGTGCGTCATATCCTTCGATCTTAATTCTCTGAAAAAAAAATGTCTATAGTATAATGGTTACATAGCTGTCAGGAAATATGGCGTGGTGGATAGAGATCGGTTTAGTAAATCGTGTTAGACTCACAGCACACATAAGTCTTGTTCTCATATGTTACAAAATGTTGTTGATGAAGCGGTGAAGGCATTCGTAACTCTAATGTTGAGTCTTCTGCGATTTTATGTGCTCCGAGAAATGCAACCAAGCTTTCTTAAGAAGAAAAGTGTGGATCAACTGCTCCATCACCTACTGACTACAATAGTCATTTGGAGCACTGACCTCCAGCAACAGTATGTGGAAAATAACTGACACACCAGTCTGAAGTGCTAAATCTCGCAACAGTTTTCTCGGATTTTTTTCCAACGCCGCCCCTAACTCACATAGTTCATTCGCAGTTAATATCTCGGATCTCTATACCTTTGTTTGTCTGAAAGTCTTTCGAAATTTCAAAAAATGGTTCAAATGGCTCTGAGCACTATGGGACTTAACTTCTGAGGTCATCAGTCCCCTACAACTTAGAACCACTGAAATGTAACTAACCTAAGGATATCACACACATCAACGCCCGATGCAGGATTCGAATCTGCGACCGTAGCAGTCACGCGGTATCGGACTAAGCGCCTAGAACCGCTCGACCACCGCGACCGGCTTTCGAAATTTATTTACTAATTCATGTATCGCCGAATGCCTGGTGACGCATGCACCGGAATTTTCGCATAAACATCAGCCAATAATTGACATAGGGCTTCGGTCTTGAGTAGTCCAACGCAAGAAATACTCGTTAATCATTCGTGTTTTCCATAGTGAACGGAAACTACACGCTTCAAGTAAGGAAGAAAGTATACTCGATAGCCCCATCGTCAGGCCCAAACACAGACTGTTGACTGATCCGCAATGTATGAGACTTTCCAAGTTACGTGTGCAATGACGCTGGTATCGGCTCAGACAACGTTTGATTTTTCCTATAATTGCGTACAAAGTTCACCGTACAAGACAGCGTTGTACCCTGCAACACTTTTCACCCTTTCATCGCTAGCTGGCCCTGTTATAGGAGTTTCATATATTTTACTATTCTGTTTTTAAACAACAGCATTCTTTTTGTGTGTGCTTCAGCTTCTCCTTAAAATTACCGATACTACCTCATAGAAGTATGGTTTTTCGAAATGTGAAAAAAAATCCAAGATACAACACAGTCATGTAACTAAGAATATTCTATTCAGTTTTAAAAGTGTTGCACTAGAGAAAATCTCGTCAGTACTCTATTTAATAGTCTATCTGTTACATTATTACTCTATTAAGCAACACAGATCAGTGACTTTAATCAAATAAAGTGGAAGTGTTTTCTATAACCAAGTACAAGTTAAATACATGCTGCAATAGAAGATGCGGGAAACGAACCACAATTTCCATTTCCAAGGGGAATAAAATAAATTGTGAATACATTAAACAAACATAGTTAATTGACAAACAGCACATGTTCCATACTGGAAGAGCTTCCGTTTAAAAGCTGTAAGCTGGTGCACGACAGACGAAGTATAGCTTAACCGTCCGCACTTTCTAAAAGTGGTTTTAAAAATATATTCAATTTTACTCAGGATTAAATTCTGTAACCGAAGACTTACTATTATCTTCCAGACAACTTCAGTACACTATACACAACATAAATACCTAGAACTGAAAATATTTACAAAAGCTAAAACAAAAAAAAACCAAAAAAACAAAAAAAAACATGTCCCAAGTACGCCCGGCTAGCGGCGCGGTCTAACGCGTTGCTTTCCGAGCGTAAAGGCGTGACGGTCTCCGGAACGAATTAGCCAGGCGGATTAGAGTGAGGTCCGTTGTGCCGGCCAGCCTGTGGATGGTTTTTAAGCGGGTTTCCATCTGCCTCGAATGCTGGCTGGTTCACTTTATTTCCACTCAGTTACACCATGTCGGAGATTGCCGCGCAAACACTGTCTCCACGTACGCTTACACCATAATTACACTACCACGCAAACATTTGGGGTTATACCCGACTGGTATAAGACGTTCCCGGAGGAGGGGGTAGGGGGTGGGGTCCACTGAGGGTCGAACTGCACAATAACTCTGGGTTCGGTGTGGGGCGGCGGTGGACTGGGTGGAATGCTGTGGCCTCTTGTGGGGTTGTGAACCACTGAGGGCTACAGTGGGAAGAAGCCTCTCCGTCGTTTTTAGGTCCCCGGTTCACCCACACACACATGTCCCAAAACAATAAAAGAACAGCTAATTCCGAAAACTTGTTATGGCAGTCTCTATCATGCATTCCTTCATGTTAATTTAATACCAGTCACTAGACTGAAACACTGGTCGTGAAAATCCTCAAGCTAAAACAATTTCTCTTACCACACTAACTTAGTGACACATTTTGACATTTAAACCTGTAATGTAGAGTAATTCCTCTTGTGCACATTTACGGAATGACAAGTCGTTTTCCTGTCATTGGCTGCAAGCTTTAGTCCCTCCATGAATAGGTCGCTCTTATTACCCCATATTTTCGTGTATGGGTATATATAATAAGATGCCAGCGTTAGAAATCCTACACTCGTGAACCACGGCCTGCAGGTGAGGACTTGAGTCGTTCTGATAGCCTGTATGTGGTACATGAATGCACTTTTACTAAGATAATCTACGATGTCATGCCGGACGATAGTGCGTAAGTGAAGGACGTTAACTACAGAAAGGTGACTAAACTCATGGAATAAAGATATTCACACATGCAGATAGAGGTTGTATCCCCTAAAACGGTGTAAAAGTTATCTGCATTGGTGGAGCTGTCGTTCGTACTCCGGTGATTCGTGTAAAATGGTTTCTTACATGCTAATAGCCTCATGACGGGAATTAACATACTTTAAACGCAGAATGGTAGTTGGAGCTAGGTGCATGGCACATTGCATATCATATATCGTTACCATTTCAATACTCCGAGGTACTAAAGTTCAGGCATTACCTCTCACCACGGAAAACGCAGCGGCCGACTGCCTTCGCTTAACGACCGAGATCAGTGCTATTTGCGTACAGTAGCAAGTGTTAACAGACTGGCAGCACTGTGTGAAGTAACCACAGGAATCAATGTGGGACGTACGACGCACGAATCCGTTAGGGCAATGCGGTAATATGTGGCGTTGATGGGCTATGATAGTAGGCGACCGACCCAAGTGCCTTTACTAACAGTGTGACATCGTCGGCAATGCCTCTCCTGGGCTCGTGACTATTCGGGTTAGATCTTACACGACTTGATATCCGTGGCCTGGTTAGACGAGTCCCGACTTCAGTTGGTAAGAGCATATGGTAGGGATCGAGTGTGACACAGATCCCACGAAGCCATGGACCAAAGTAGTCAACAAGGCACTTTGCAAGCTGGTGGTGTCTCCGTAATGGTGTGTGTCCGGGCGTAACGTCAAGCTCCGGCACGCCAGGCGAGAACGTAAGAGCAGAGAGGGCTGTGAGACGACGTCAGCCAATAGTAGGCGGACCAAGTCCTCTCTAGGACGACACCGAGACGGCAGCGGCCTCTAGCAGAAGAGAACAGAGGCGCTGCACCCGCCTGGTCGCAGCCCAGTTGAATGTTAGCCATTCTACAAATGCTACAGCAGCGACTTATGAACTTTATTGTTTCACTTGTGCTAGAGGTTGTATACACTGAAAGGACTTCTCATTTGACTGTCGCCAATTGCTTGCCACACTCAGTTGTAAATTTCCGAAGTTAAGTATTGTCATTTATCTTACTGTAATAAAAATTCATTAATACTATTTGGCTGGATTGTTGTCTAGCGGTCCGAGAAAGCAGGTTTTCTAGGTACCCCATATTCGACGTGTAGGCAGGACACAACAGTGTGGGCTATGTTTGCATTAAATAGACTGGATCCTCTAGTACAACTGAATCGATCATTGACTGGAATTTGGTATGTTCGGATATCTAGAGACCATATGCAGCCATTCATTGGCTCTATGTTCCTAAAAAACGATGGAATTTCTATGGATGACAGTGCACTATGTCACTGAGCGACAATTGAACGCAATTGGTTTGAAGAACAATCTGGACCATTCCAGCGAATGGTTTGGCCACCCATCTCGCCCGGCATCAGTCCAATTGAACGTTTGTGTGACATAATTCAGACGTCAGTTCGTGCACAAAATCCAGCATCGGCAACACTTTCGCAGTTGTGAACGATTACACATGCAACATGGCTCAATATTTCTGCAGGCGACTTCCAACGACTTTTTGAGTCCACGCCACGTCTAGTTGCTTCACTAAGCCGGGAAAACGGAGATCCTACATGATATTAGACAGTATTCAATGATTCTTGTCGCGTCAGTGTATACTTCTTGTTTCAGCCGTTCAGACGGAAGAAATAGCGGTACTGTGTTCCTGTAACATGCACTAAGTGCGTTTGAAAGTCTGCGACAGTCGCAGTAGAGGGAAGAGCGTGATCATTACGGTGGTTTATTCGCCTGTGTGCAGAGCTTGAAGTGTGCATATCATAGATGAACTAAAAGTTCCAGACGTAATATGAAAGTAGAATCACGTTCGGATCCACGCAACAACTGGTGCATCTCCTCTTACGAGAGTAGCTCCCAGGAAGTTACGAAAAATGTGATTTTCGCTGAGGAGATATTCAGGCGTGATCATGTGTTCGCTAGTCGGTCGTTACTTCCCGGAAGTTCGCAACAATTTCATCGTGTTGTCATTTACAAGGAAGCTATCGCACTCCGTGAACACAGTGCAGACTGCTCGCCGAAACTCTTCTGCTTCATAAAAACTGTACATGTCCGTTATTAAATATATTCCGTAAGGCATGATTTTCTCTTTAATATTGATGACATCATTCTCCTTTTACTGATAATATTTTGGTGCTGCACTATAACTCTTATGTAGGATTTCAAGAGAACTCCTTCCGGGAAGAGTCGGACAACATGTTGCTTCCTCCCACGTACATTTTTGGAGATGACCAGTACGAGAAAATTCGAAAAATTAGAGCTAATACAGAGGCTTATCGACCATCATTCTTCCCATGCGCCATTAGCGAGTGGATCTACGTAGAAAGAATCAGTTAATTTTACCACAATTACCCTTCGCCACACGCTGTAAGGTGGCTTGTTGAATATGATGTAGATGTAGAGGTAGACTCAGATGCACTGGGAGAAGCTTCCTTGCTGCATTAACCTCGCCATTTGTTCCATTATGAAGGCTATTCATTTTACCACCTTAGTTCAATGAATCCCAAAGTGGCCGACTCCCAACTAAGACTTACATGTCATCGAAGAAAAAAAAAGTAGGGGTGCATTAGATGTAAGCAGGTATCCACCAGAGTGGATCCCATTTATGCAGGTCACAACCGAAATTCCTAATTCTTGTCACAGAGGAGAAACTTGAAGCTGTATACGAAACTGTTCATCTCATCGGCTAAGAGAGAGTAAGGAGCAACTATTTAGTCTGATTCTGCTGCTCACAACATTCAGCCACATTATTAATTATTATTCTAACTGTACTCCATAAAGTACTACCCCTTGCCAACCTCCGAAGACGGGAAAAAGTATCTGGTATTGCCCGAGTTTGGCCCAGAACCACTTCGTAACTCATCGACATTTGTATTAATTTGCGACACAGCACCTCAGGCACAACAACCACTTCACAGTGGCTACAAACGCACTGTTTGGTGTTACATCACTGAGGCTGGGAACAGACGGACATATAGCATGATGGGGCCGAAGTCGATCGACTCCCGCTGATACAGAACATAGGAATCCTCGTTCATCTCTTTGTGAGCAAACTACAGGTAGGTACCATACGAATTAAAGGAAATCAGTGCCATGTTTTTGGGAGTGTCGGGCAATAGTAAGTAATTTTTATCAGATTTTCGTGTTGTAATTCCTTCGATTGGATAAAGACGCACCGATCACGACTTGAGGCTCAGAAGGTTGATTTTGATTACTGTATCTGGTGAATGGGGAAGGTTGTCGATATTGCAACTCCACCTACTTTCTAGCACTACTACGAAATCCGTACCTCTCGAGCTATCCGAAATTTAATGAGGCCAGCATGGACTATCTGTTTCTTGGCGTCATATTTTCAGGAATGAATTCTATGAATTGAGGAGCAGTTCATCTGAAGACAGCGTTCATTTTACTGTACTTTTCATCTAACTTTTTGAGTTCGAGGCGAAGAGATTTACTGGTTTAAACGGCAACATGTTGATCTCTTTTTGTGTGAATTCGAAAGAAATAACCTTATTTTTCAGACAGTCTGAATCTGCATTCGTTGCGGTTCGTTTGTAGGAAACTGTCAAAAAGAATAACGCGATGTCACCTGGTAGACATTCATAAGTTCCAGGTTACGTACTGGTACGATTTACATGCACAGTGAACTTCAGAAATGTGTTTATCAAGATTGTGGTTAATTTTGAAATTCGTTTCTTATCCTAAGTTATTAATTAAGTAATTATTTTGTGTTACATTACGGCAACAGAAAGACGTTATAGAAAGCGGAGCACAGATGAATTGCATTTAGCTATAACAGTATATCTAAATGGAAATCATGGATTAAATAAATGTACACGCTAATAATATGTATCTAAGCCAATAATTAAGGGGAGTGCTAAAATAAAAATGAAACTGCAAACTGGGATTTAAAAATTTCAAGTTTTGTAACGAAACTCAAAACTAATTGTAGGAACACAGTCTTACATTTGAATACAGGACGTACGGTTTATTCACACCTGACTTAAGACTCCTTGCTTGCGACAACGTAGAAACAAACGGATTGCACCATAATTTCAATGCAGAAGGAGACATGGCAACCAAACAGCCGGCTAAACGGGTACGTTCAAGAAATATCGCCGAATCCGAGAGAAATGATGACAGTTCCGAGCAAACCCTCAACGTCTAGCCAAGGAGTCTTTGAACAGAAGAGTAACCTATTAAAAAATACTTAGCAGAAGCAATGGAGAAGAAATTTAGAATTCAGCTTAACATGTGCAAAGAAAGTGTTTGTGAGACCCTGCGGGGAAGCCACCACAAAAACTCGGTCGTGAAACAGAGGAATTGTGAATTGTGCCCAGAAGGTAGAATGGGAAAAACGATCACATGCAAGAAACGCAAAATGTGAATTCATGGGAAGTGTGCAGGAGTGCTGAAAGGAGTGGAAAAATTATATTGTAGTGCTTGCAAACAGTGATGTAGAAATAAAATATACTACATCTCCTTCAACTTAGACAAGTACGTGTCTACAAGTTCGGAAGCAAAGCTTATAAGAGTGGTACAATTTATGCGCCCATTCGTAGAAACTAGGAAACTACATTACTAATTTGTACCGCTAGCAGTTTAGAAAAACGTGTGCAGTATTTTATTTTTTACAAAATTTGCATTCTTTAAATAACATACAAAGTGCGACACCCTACAGTTAAGGATGACGCTTTCAAATAATTTTGTAACATTCTGTTAAGGCAACGATTAATAATACCTCAATTTATCTAAGAAAATTGCTTAATATTTATGCACAGATAACTGATACTAAACATGGCTAACATAAAAAGAAATATAGACAGTATGGTGTTCATTATTTGAAGTTTACCTTCATTGGCATTTCCTGGGTGATTTCGTCATTCCGATAGCCACAATGGATTATCTCAAGTATGGATCTATCCTTGACGACCATGTCCACTCCCACAAGCAGTTAGCCTCTCCTCTGCACGTTGGCATCTACCAGCAGAAGCTGCAACGTGTCACACAGCTCGCAGTGTACGATGAGTTTACCGTAATCTCCTGGCCATCAGACCGCACGTATTAAAACCCAGTAGAGAATTGCTGGGACCCTCTCATTCGGGGCATTCGAGCCATGGATCCCCAATCGAGAAACCTTGCGCAGCTGGCCACGGCATTGGAGCCGGCATGGCTCTTCATTCCTGTCGCTACCTTCCGGAACCTCAGTGACGTTCTTCCTGTACGGCTCACAGGGTCCCCACTGCAAAATATGGTAATTCAGGCTTTCCACACGTGGTCACATTAATTTCACTGGTCATTGTATTATGATTTTCGTTTCGGTAGACCATCCTACGGACAATATTCAACTTCAGTCAACAGTTTGCATTACTGTATGGATACTAGAGCAAGGAGCAGCACTTAGCACCTACGCACTCGTGTTTTCAGTGAGCAAAGAGTGTCGTGACACAATGTTTAACATGCTGCAGTAAAAAACGGGAGACTCCGAATAACAACCATCAGTTGTCCTAGCGTGATTTTGCTAATTCGATCGAGGAGAATGCAAGCAGTTTGTTTTGAAAATGAAATGTCCGGTTTCCTTCTCTATCCCTGTTCTATTGGAGGTTGTACTACACCACCAGTCATCAAAGGACACAAAGTCTCAATGTGATTCTATATTTATAGATTCCCAGTAGGCGGCTGGCGTTGTTCCTCACTAGTGCCTTCTACTTAAGTTGCCTGTGTGTGGGGTAAATTCACATATGTGCTACTGGACTCCTAATTCGCTTTCAGAAACATCACAGTTCATAGTAACTAGCATAAAGTCATCGAGCAAAACAGAAGTCATGTCTTACGTTCCGCAAGAAAGTAACATAGGTCCACTCTTATCCTTTATGGAACAATCTTAACAGCCCTCTTAGATTGTTTGGTGATGATGTTGTCGTTTACGGTCTAGTAGCGTCATCAGAGAATCAAACTCACTTGAAAAATGATTTCGACAAGATATCTGTTTAATGGAATTTGCAGCAGTTCACTACAAACAGTGAAAAGGGCGAGATCACCCACACGAGTACAAGAAGGAATCCGTTAATGATAAATCACACAAATGAAAAGGGTATCAATTCTATTACATACCAACGTATTATATTTATGAACAGCTTAAATTGGAAAAATTACACAGAATATATTGTGTTGGAGGCAAACCAAAGACTGCGTTTTATTGGCAGACCTGTTAGAAAATGTAATGAATCTACTTCAGAGACTGTCTGCACTGCGATGTGCGGCCCATTCAAGAGTATTGCTTTGCGGTTTGCATTTCGTACCAGGCAGAGTTGACGGAAAACATCGAAAAGTCTCGAAGAAGAGCAATGTGGTCCGTATTATCGAGAAACAGGAGAAAGAGTGTCGCTGATATGGTACGCGGGATGGTGTGACAATAATTAAAACGAAGGCCTTTCTCGTTGCGGCGAGAACTTTTCACGACATTTCAGTAATTAGCTTTCTCTTCATGATAAGGAAGTACTTTATTACCAACACCTACAGAGGGAGAAGCGACCATTTTAATAAATTAAGAAAATGATTTAGGTTTTTTCCCACGTAAATTTGGAGAGTGAAACGGTTGAGAAATGGTGTGAATATCGGCCCATAAACCATCTGCCAATCACTTAAGTGTATACTATAGAGTAGTAATGAAGATGTGGATGTAGATCGCGTAGTCGGCACGTTAACCTCTGATCTGCCTTTTTCTTTTCCCATCGCTGCTTCCATCTGACACAACGCCCGAGATCCCAAAGGCAGATCTGATGTTTGAAAAGCCCTCATATAATAGACGTCAATAACCCTTAACACGGATCATACAATAGCGATTTGGCGGAGACGATGATGATTGGAGTAGTACGCTTGCGTTTGCGAAACACAAGGCGTTATTCTCCGTCAGTCCTCCTTATTTACTGAAAGAGTGTTGTACCTCTATGGACATGAAAATAATTATGATTGTTTTCCGTCATTGCACTGCAAGCGGAGGTTAGAAAGCCAGTGACGTACGTAGATGGAATGAGTTACATCGTCTGTTTCGACTGATCGCGCGATTGTTTAGGCCATGCAGATTTTGCAGATAGGTGAAATTTTGAAAAAAATTAGTAGTTTCGTATCTACATTTCCATTGTAGGACATTAAAATTACAACAACAGCAAGAACAGCAAAAGACGAAATTTTAGTTATTGGGCTTGGGAGGAGGAATATATAATTAAATTGGCAGATGGTTTTGAGTATGCAGGGTCATACATTTAGGGCAAATAGATTTTACCACTGGTGGAAACCATGGGTCGATCCTGGCTCGGCTATGGGTCGAATTAGAGTAGGAGAAGGGCTTTGGTTACGTCATTTCATGCTGCTACAGCTCTATGCAGGAGTTCATCACTTATAGTAACAGACGGGCGATGGCTTGTCCCTCTGTAGGCAACCCAACGTCAGACATTGGCATTTTCAAAGGGTGAGAGAACTGGAGACCGAGGTTATCAGGGCAATAGAATACCCTCTGTATCTAGAGTGGTTTGAACAGCACAGGCAACACTCTGTTATCCTGCTGAAACAAAATGTCATGGAGATCCCGCAGATAGAGCACAGCCATCGACCTTTACATGGCACAAATGTGATACCTGCTCTTAAAGCTATCGCCTATGCGAAACAAAGGTATGTTGCATACCGAACGGTACTCCCTACTATTGTTCGAAGTTCTGGGCCAATAAGACGATGACGAACACTTCTGGAAAGTTCCTTCTCGTAGGAGCTTTCACACAAGGACAGTTCCACCATGATAGTGTTTGCAGACCGGGACTGTTCTGAAGACACAAAACCGTGTCATTTCCATCTCAACTATTGTCGTTGACCACATCACACGTGGACAGCTAACTCAGCTTTCGAGCTGCCACAATGGCTGCCGTGCAGATTGTCCATGCCTCCCCAGACGTCGTCGGTCTGTCTTACTGCAAACAAGCAAATTTACGCTTAGGTCACTTCCTTGCCTGTTTGTTCGGTACAAATTTTGCAATTGATTTTACACAAACTTTCCGTGCGCTAGAGACTTGAAACCTTAAACATATCTCAGAACAGGGTAACAAAGCAGTTTTAACACGCTTTCTTGTCGGTCTGTGTGGTAGGTTTGGGATTGGGGAGAAAAAGATTGGCATCGCCTCACACCTCAGCTGTCCTGCAGGACCAGCGTACATCTACATCTACATGATGTACGTACATCTACGTGCATCTACATCTACATGAATTCTCTGCAGTTCATATTTAGTGCCTGGCAGAGGGTTTGTCCGACCATCTTCAGCCAATTTACTTATATATCTACCCTTGAACAGTGTACAGGAAAAATAAACACTTGAATCTTCCCGTATGAGCTCAGATTCCTCTTATTTTACTACGACGATCATTTCTCTACATGTAGGTGAGTGTCAAAAGTATTTTCACATGTGGAGAAGAAAGTTGGTCGTTGAAATTACCCTTCTTTGATCTTTCTTGACGTCCTGCGTCGATCCAAGTATACAGCATGGCCATACTCTAGAAGAGGACAGACGAGTGTAGTGTAGGCAGTATCTTTAGCAGATCTGTTACGTCCTCTAACAGTTCTTCCAATAAAACACGGCCTTAGGTTCACCTTCCCCACAACGTTTTCCATGTAATGGTTTCAATTTAAATTGCTTGTAACTGAAATCCCTAGGTGTTTGGTCGAATTGACATCCTGCAGATTTGTGTGATTTAACGTGTAACCGAAATTTAACGGATTCCTTCTAGTACTCATATGGAAGAAACCCGCACTTTTCATAATTCGGATTACCACTCTTTGTTCTATATAGATACCTTGTCTCTATCATCTGAATCCGTGCTGAGTATTTGTCAATAAATCGTTTACTCGAGCCAATTTATAATATTCGAACTCATTACATGTTACAAAACCCTACTGCAAATCGCCTGTCGCGGTGGCGGAGCGGTTCTAGGCTCTTTAGTCCGGAACCGCGCTGCTGCTACGGTCGCAAGTTCGAATCCTGCCTCGGACATGGATGTGTGTGATGTCTTCAGGTTAGTTAGGTTTAAGTAGTTCTAAGTTCTAGGGGACTGATGACCTCAGATGTTAAGTCACATATTGCTCAGAGCCATTTGAGCCTACTGCAAATTGACGTCGGTGTTATGGGTCTGCGATTCAGTGGATTACTTCTACCTGCTTTATTAGTGTGACTTGTGGAACTTTCCAGTCTTTAGGTACGGATCTTTCGTTGAGCGAGCGTTTGCGTGTGACTGGTAAATATGGAGCTATTGTGTCAGCAAACTCTGATACGGGCCTAACTGATAATCATTCTGGACCGGATGACCTACCATAATAAAGCGACTGAAGTTTCTTCGCTGCTTAAATTGGAACGCATTCCCAACAGTATGCCATCGGGCGGGGACGGCTGTGCAGGTAAGTGGAGGAAGAGAAGATAGACGGAGAGAGAAGGCGGAGGAGATGTGTGCGATCTAAATGTTTTACGCGCACATTAGGAAAGGTGTAGATACAAAGCCAGTATATATAAATGATTATCAAATTAAAAGTACAATCGCGTGAAATGTTTAATTTCCATTGAGAAATATCTCACAAATAAGAAAATAAATATTCAAATGAATGTAAATATTCCTTATAACGCGTTATTAAATCCGACAGCTAAGTATATATATTTTATATATATATATATATTTGTCCTAGCCCTATACAGATTCATAACCCCATACAGACAGTCCTATAATTTGCGTTTGTGAATTTTAAGTAATTACAGTACTTGTAGCTTTTATAACGAAAAATGTTGGGCAGATTCAGTGTACGATCGATGTAATATTTTATTTCATAGTCTTCATGACAAAGCTTTGTACAAGATGAAATGTTTCGGCTATGCAACAGCCATCTACAGAATCTCTCATTCTGCTGCACGGCAACGAGTCATAAACATGTAAAACCAAGACTCGTGTTAATTTGACATGTTTATGACTTCTTGTAGTGTAGCATGCTATGGTTCTCAAGATAGCTGTTGCTTGCCGAAAGCAGTAATCTGGCACAACAAGCTTTACGATCAAGATAATTAAACAAAAATTGTGTAAAGAATGTGACCTATCTCCAGGTTGTCATTTAATGTCACATAAATGATGAATGAATATTTTACCTCATAACTATTATCTATTGCACCCACACCAGTTTTTCGTTATAAGTCTTCCAACTATTGTCAATGCTATTAAAAATTATCAGTCAAACTGTCAGGACTATCTGCATGCGGTTAGGAATCAATATGGGACTAGGAAAAATTATTTTATACTTCTTAATCCAATTTAAAAAGCATTATGTTAAAAGTTTATTATTATTTAAATAACCATAGTGACAAAAGGTGCATGACGTATTGTACCAGTCTGCATGACCGAACGAAGAACGTGTTTGTCGTCTCGGGTACCAGCCACTGATATTCTGCATTGTTTACCTGTACGTCTTCTCGATCCATCGAATCCATATTGCATTACAATCGTAGGATCCCGACCAACGCGAGCAGCCACTTCATGAAAAGATTAATCATAGTCTCGATCTTCCATGTTCCTGCTGTGCAGTTCCAACAGTTGCTGTTTCACATTTCTCCTTCTTACACAAAACATACCATAATCTTCTAATAACAAACACTGAGATGATATTTCTGAATGTGAAACCTTTTGCTGATAATTCCCTATCTACAGGATGTAGACGGTGTTATTCTTGACTACTTTGTGCGGTTGCGTTGAAGTGCTAGTTATTAGTCTACTAAAGTATAAAGCGCACATCATGCCGATTGTATGTTTGTTATATGGCACCTTCATGCAGTTAGCCTTCTTACACAAGGCAATGAAGAAAGCAAGAGAGCTCGAAAACTCTCAAAGCCTCTTCGTAATGTGATTTTCATTATTAACAGCTATTTGCGTCGGAAAGAGGGCTATCTAGAAAATTACAGATGGTATATCGCGTTTCTTGGAGGACAGTGTCGAAAGTAAATGATCTTCATCCTCCTTGTAGAATCTGAGTCAAGTAATTTAGAGAAATATGGAAAGCCTACATCAGGATGACATGTCGAGGGTTCCAACTCCTCTCTTACGGAGCGCGAGCGCATTGTGTTTACCACAGCCTGTGTCATTCCCTGTGAGGTGCTACAGCGTGTGTGTGAATATGTGGAGTGCAAGAGGTGCCACTCAGCGGCGGTCAGTTAAACCGTTCACTCAGCTCTGCTACTCAGTTATTCTGACAGCGTGAAGTATTCTCAAACCGGCCGAAAAGAGGGCATTTCGTAATATCGCATCGATTTCTACTCTGGGTGGAGATTTATTTGCAGGTGATGGTGCAGCAATCAGATTAATTGAGGTCACGTTCTCTGCTTCAACTAACGTCGGTCCGCATGTGGTAATAACTTTAACGTTCGTGTGATATCTGATCTCCTCGCTAAATTGCAGCCGTAGGAAGGGTGGTAGAGATTTTAATTTGTTAGCAGGACGAATGGCTAAGAATTTAATACAGTTTTCATTTTATGATGTACCAGAAATTCAGCCTTTCGACCCGATTACTCCTACCAGATGTAGGGTTTCTTCTCATTGCCTTAAATGTCTCCCTTCCATCATAGCCTCCTACCTATCTGTCCCAATGAGATCGTCTGTGTGTGTGTGTGTGTGTGTGTGTGTGTGTGTGTCAGTTTGGCTACTGCTGTTTTTTATACTAGTGTTGACTGTGGAAATAAGTTCTTTGTTGGATTAAAGTTGAATGGCAACATACAACTGGAGTTCAGATGTTAAACTTAAAATCACTACGACAATTACAAGTCTATGATCGGAGATCTGAATGTAGGTAAGGAGCGTATTCATACAAGAATGATCGACAAATGTCAGTCAGATGTAAGAACCCTTCACAAAGCAACAGAAGCAGCAAAAAGATGGGCGCTCCGTAATGATACACTATCAGTGCAGTGAAGGAGGATCATGCACTGTTCGAGTAGCGAAGATATCGTAATAATCGCTGAATTACACTAAAGGGTCTCAGTTGACGCCAATCGCTATAGATGTGGGGCCTACGGAAACATTCTATTTCGCTTGTTCTCGAACATAGCAGAAACACGGGGCAGTCACTTGAGAAATGTGAAATATTCCAACATTATTGTCGATTATAAAGAAGAGTAACACACAATGCTAAGTATAGCTGTTAATGTAATACATGACATTGCCCGTGGTATGCTGCAGGTTCCAGTAATTGACTGAGAGGAGAGATTGCTATTGAAAGGCGCTGCATGTGAGGGACATCCCACCCGTTTCATAGATGAAGGAATGTATTTCTCGGAGAAACTTCACAAACTTTGCCACCTGTGTTAAACGATCCATCCTATCAAAACATAGAGCTGAAACCCAAACATTCCACACGTAAAGATAACAGTTGAACCTCTCTTAAGGGAAACGTATTCCTGGTGCTGTAAGTGGACATTGTACCAACCAATTCCTGTCGTGTAAAGAAGGTTAAGGTTTAGGGTACAGCTCATGACTAGGTTAAAAGAGTTAGAGCGGGGTAAACATGGGGTTGAAAATTGGCCTTGCACTTTCGAATGAATCATCCAGGTAGTTGGCTGGAAGTGGATTTGAACCGCCATCCTCCAGATTAACAGTACGTAGTCATAAGAGCACAATAATGTTCAGTCGAGTGCCTTAAAAAGGTCACAAGAACTTATTTCTCCCTATACTCTGGAGTAAACGATGTGGACTTTTGACTTCAAGTATTTCAGTGCTTAACGCCTATATCCGATAAAAATTGTCACTGTCGTGATAATACGGCATTTGTATACTTTCCAGCTTCGCTGTATTCGCCGAATATCAAAACTCTGTCTCCACTGAAATGCAGGCAAAGACTTCATTCTTTTGCTGTTCTACACTCCTGGAAATTGAAATAAGAACACCGTGAATTCATTGTCCCAGGAAGGGGAAACTTTATTGACACATTCCTGGGGTCAGATACATCACATGATCACACTGACAGAACCACAGGCACATAGACACAGGCAACAGAGCATGCACAATGTCGGCACTAGTACAGTGTATATCCACCTTTCGCAGGAATGCAGGCTGCTATTCTCCCATGGAGACGATCGTAGAGATGCTGGATGTAGTCCTGTGGAACGGCTTGCCATGCCATTTCCACCTGGCGCCTCAGTTGGACCAGCGTTCGTGCTGGACGTGCAGACCGCGTGAGACGACGCTTCATCCAGTCCCAAACATGCTCAATGGGGGACAGATCCGGAGATTTTGCTGGCAAGGGTAGTTGACTTACACCTTCTAGAGCACGTTGGGTGGCACGGGATACATGCGGACGTGCATTGTCCTGTTGGAACAGCAAGTTCCCTTGCCGGTCTAGGAATGGTAGAACAATGGGTTCTATGACGGTTTGGATGTACCGTGCACTATTCAGTGTCCCCTCGACGATCACCAGTGGTGTACGGCCAGTGTAGGAGATCGCTCCCCATACCATGATGCCGGGTGTTGGCCCTGTGTGCCTCGGTCGTATGCAGTCCTGATTGTGGCGCTCACCTGCACGGCGCCAAACACGCAGACGACCATCATTGGCACCAAGGCAGAAGCGACTCTCATCGCTGAGGACGACACGTCTCCATTCGTCCCTCCATTCACGCCTGTCGCGACACCACTGAAGGCGGGCTGCACGATGTTGGGGCGTGAGCGGGAGACGGCCTAACGGTGTGCGGGACCGTAGTCGAGCTTCATGGAGACGGTTGCGAATGGTCCTCGCCGATACCCCAGGAGCAACAGTGTCCCTAATTTGCTGGGAAGTGGCGGTGCGGTCCCCTACGGCACTGCGTAGGATCCTACGGTCTTGGCGTGCATCCGTGCGTCACTGCGGTCCGGTCCCGGGTCGACGGGCACGTGCACCCTCCGCCGACCACTGGCGACGACATCGATGTACTGTGGAGACCTCACGTCCCACGTGTTGAGCAATTCGGCGGCACGTCCACCCGGCCTCCCGCATGCCCACTATACGCCCTCGCTCAAAGTCCGTCAACTGCACATACGGTTCACGTCCACGCTGTCGCGGCATGCTACCAGTGTTAAAGACTGCGATGGAGCTCCGTATGCCACGGCAAACTGGCTGACACTGACGGCGGCGGTGCACAAATGCTGCGCAGCTAGCGCCATTCGACGGCCAACACCGCGGTTCCTGGTGTGTCCGCTGTGCCGTGCGTGTGATCATTGCTTGTACAGCCCTCTCGCAGTGTCCGGAGCAAGTATGGTGGGTCTGACACACCGGTGTCAATGTGTTCTTTTTTCCATTTCCAGGAGTGTACTTTTAGCAACGGAATTAACTACCACTCTGTAAGTTTTATTATATTATAGGATAAAGTATTACGGGATGAAAATAGTCCCCCATTCGGATCTCCGGGCGGGGTGTAATCAGGAGGACGTCGTTATCTGGAGATAGGAAATTGGTGTTCTACGGATCGGAGCGTGGAATGTCAGATCCCTTAATCGGGCAGTTACGTTAGAAAACTTTAAAAGGGAAATGGATAGGTTAAAATTAGATACAGTGGGAATTATTGACGCTCGGTGTCAGGGGGAACCAGACTACTGGACAGATGAATGTAGGGTTAAAATACAAAATCAAATAGGGGTAATGCAGGAGTAGGTATAATAATGAATAAAGGAATAGGAGCACGGGTAAGCTACTACGAACAGCATAGTGAACGCATTACTGTAGCCAAGACATGCACGAAGTCCTCGCCTACCAAAGTAGTACGAGTTTATATGCCAACTAGCTCCACAGATCACGAAGAGATTGAAGAAATGTATGACGAAAGAAGAGAATTTATTCAGATAATGAAGGGAGACGAAAATTTAGTTGTCGTGGGGGACTGGAATTCGATAGTAGGAAAAGGAAGAGAAGAAAAAGCAGTAGGTGAATATGGAATGGGGGTGAGGAATGAATGAGGAAGTCACCTGGTAGAATTTTGCACAGAGCATAAATTAATCATACCTAACGCTTGGTTTAAGAATCATGAAAGAAGGTTGTATACGTGGAAGAGGGCTCGACACACTGAAAGGTTTCACTTAGATTCTATAATGGTAAGAGATTTACGAACCAAGTTTTAAATTGTAAGACATTTCCAGAGGCAGATGTGGTCTCTGACCGCAATCTATTGGTTATGAAGTGTAGATTAAAACTGAATAAACTGCAAAAAGTATTGGAATTTAAGGACAAGAACGGGCAAAAGAAATACAGCAGAAGAAGAATGGGTAGCTTTCGAGAGATGAAATTGTGAAAGCAGCAGAGGATCAAGTAAGTAAAAAGACGAGGGACAGTAGATATCCTTGGGTAACAGAAGAGCTATTGAATTTAATTAATGACAGGAGAATATATATAAATGCAGTAAATGAAGCAGGCAAAAAGGATTACAAAGATGTAAAAATGAGATCAACAGTAACTGCCAAATGGCTAAGCAGGGATGGCTAGAGAACAAATGTAAGGATACAGAGCCATGTATCACACTAGTGGTAAGACAGATACTGCCTACAGGGAAGATACAGAGGGCTTTGAAGAAAAGAGAACCTCTTGTATGAGTATCAAGAGCTCAGACGAAAAACCAGTTCTAAACAAAGAAGGGAAGGCAGAACCGAGGAAAGAATGTATAAAAGGTCCATACAAATGTTCAAAAACGTAAAACTGTCCACTTCATAAAATGAAGTAATATAGTACTCCATGAGTATAATATCAATGAGTCACAGTTGGAAACGTTTATCTCTTAGAAATACCTGGATGTAACACTTTGTAAGAATACAAAGTAGGATAATCACATAGACTCAGTCACAGCTAAAGTAGGTGGCAGACGTCGATTGGTTGATGGATCCCCCAGCTACCTCTGCCGGCAATATCCTTCCCCACTATGCTGGGTTGCTAGTCGCCTGTTCTGCAGGCAAGGCAGTGAGCACTGCAGTTACGAAGGGCTGTTGAAAGAGGCCGTCTTCGGCTAAAGAACTCCTTTTCCACATCTGTCGCAGACAGTGGCCGGAAACGATGATGACATCATCCGTCCAGGAGAGCCAACGGCCTTTGAAACCGTTATCTTCAGCTGTGACAGCCATTCATACGGATCAAATGTAGACATCTGCTTGATGTTATGACCTGAGGCCAGAAGGCTGCAGAGATAGTCGCATTCTGGAGTCGTATTCCGTTCGTTGCATTCTACAGTAAACAGTCGTGTTCTACACTCGACAACTGCAGTTACGATGTTACATACGGTGGACCGTTGAGAGAAGCCATACTGGAGTACGCCGTTTTAGCAACTGGTTTGTTATATGAACAACAATAACCCTAGTGCTGGTTTGCTGCTAAGGATTTAGTCTCTGGAGGGCATTCCTATTGGAACTGTTAACATGTAAAGCACGAAGTTTGATTCTGTATCCTATATTGAGCAACATAGTTCATATTAACGCATTTTATAAGTTATAATAAGTAAGAATTATTTAAGTTGAAGTGATTTATTTGTGGAGTTGTTTCAGAGTGCTGCACTCGTCTAGTCGTTAATTGTGATGTAGCTCAACAAAAGTATACAGTGCGTCAAAACATTGGTAGAATACTAGTGAAATATAATCAGCATACACAGGAGGTTGCTTATAAATAATTCCTGGAAACATACTAGAATACTTCTCGAGTACGTGGCATCCTCACCAGTCAGGATTAACAGCAGGTGTTGAACGTATACAGAGATGGGCAGCATGAATGGTCACAGATTTTTTAACTCTTGGGGGGGGGGGGGGGGTTGGGGGGAGGGTCTCACAGTAACTTAAGTAACTGAACCGGCAGACACTTGGAAACAGACACAAACTGCCACGAGGAAACCAGCCTACTAAATTTTCTAGAACCGGCTTTCAATGACGACTCTAGGAATACACTACAACTCTCTCCGTACAGTAGTTGTCGTTAGCACAAGATTAGATTAATTACAGTGTGCATACAGGCACTTAAACAGTGATTCTTTCTACTCTAGATACGTTGATAAAATGAGAAGAAATTGTAACAACTGGTACAATGGGAGGTATCCTCAGCTATGCACTTCACAGTGGCTTGCAGAGTTTGTATGTAAATGTAGATGTCTTACAACTGCCTCGAATGACTAGTCCTACAACTCACACGAGAGAGAAATATTTTCTGGTACCACGCGCCGCGGATTTTGAATCCGCGCCAGATGGCATAGACGTCGAAGATCCCTAGAGGTCTCTGCACCATCGCACCGTAAGCTGTGGCCGCGCGCGCCTCCTGGCCTATGTTTAATGTGAGGGCGCCACAGTGGAACACGTGGTCCCAGCGGCCAATAGCGGCGTCCCCGATCACGTGTTTGAACGCCTGCCTCTCGTTTAGCCAGTCCTCTCCCTCCTTGGTTCCCCCCCTTTTCGTTTTTTCCTCTCCTCCCTCCTTGTTCTTTCCCCCTCCTGGAGCCCCCCCCCCCCCCTCCATCTGCCTTTGGCTCGGGAGTGTCGTCTTTGTGCTGCCACTTTCGTGCAGTGTTCCACGGTGAGTGTTCTACAGTGCCTGTTTTCCAGTGAGTGTTCCGTGTTGTGTTTTTTGGGACTTGCTGCGAACGGCCATCATACTGTCGCTGGGTGTGCCTTTTATCTCTTGCGAACAGAAACCAGACTGTCGCCATGATTTTTAATTGTGTGTCTACTATGTTACTTGTCTGATTCCTGTGTATTTTATCTACATTGCCAACCCCTTTTGCTTTCTGTTTTAACTTTCCGCAATTTTACGCCATTTCACACTTTAAATCACCATTTTCTCGCCTGTTTTTCCTTGTTTCTTTCTTCTTCCTTTATTTAAAAAAAGTCTGTAGGCTGTAGAGCAGCGTAGTAACCTGCTGCCAGCCCGCCCCCCTTCGGGGGGAATTGAAAATCAATAAAGAAAATAAAAAGTTTAGCCAGTTCCTCCATCTTCTCCTTTTCCTTGAACACATCCGCACACTCTATGTTGTCCGCCGCCTTGATCCCCCTCACCCCCTGGTGTCTCCCTTCCTTTTCACCCCGAGCCCCTTGCCGCGCCTTTACCATTGTGTACCACCCTCTCTCCATCTCCAATACCTACATCCGTTTCCCAACGCAGCTTCCACCATCTACCCCTCCTGGATGATGAGCTTCACCCTGACGTCTGCCCTTCCTACCAACTCTAACCCCATCTTCCTCCTGCCTCCTCCTCAGGGCTCCCTCTCCTCCACCTCCCTACTCCTGAGTGGCTTTACCCTCCTACTGCCCGTCCCTCTCTTGTGCTCCCCTTCAGTGTCTCTGCACTCCCTCCTGACTTGTTTTCCCTCTTCATCTCCTGCCCTACCTATCTCCTGCCTCTTGGTGCACCTGCTGACGCCCCTACTCTTTCGATCCCGCGCCTCCCCTGCTGCACTTTGCTTGCCCCCCTTTTCCATACTCTCCAGCCGCTCCCTCGGCACGTCCCACCTGGAAGTTTTATTCTGAATCGTGTGTGATCCAAGTGGGTTTAAAGGAATGTTGTTCTGGTGTGTTTATAATACTGTGGCAAACTTTTAACCTGCGCATGTGACTTCAGTGTCTTTTTTTGTGTTTCTACGAATCGCTAACTGTGTTTTTTAACTTTATGTCGACTTTTTTAATGGTCGCCCCATGAACTTCTGACAGTCCTCCCCGACCCATATTGGGTAGGAGAATGAAATCACAGTAACGAAAAATAATTTATCCAGTCAGTCTAATCTTTGAGTGAGTCTGTTGACATCTCGCTTCAGACAGCGTATATACATTACTTTGTTCAAATGGTTCAAATGGCTCTCAGCACTATGGGACTTAACTGCTGGAGTCATCAGTCCCCTAGAACTTAGTACTACTTGAACCTAACTAACCTAAGGACATCACACACATCCATGCCCGAGGCAGGATTCGTACCTGCGACCGTAGCGGTCGCGCGGTTCCAGACTATAGCGCCTCGAACCGCTTGGCCACTCCGACCAGCGTTACTTTCTTCCGTGTACGAGTGGACGTGGTTGATTCGTGAGGTCTTCTTGTGACTCCATTGTCTCTTGCTTGCTGTGGTTCGTAAGGTCTCGCTCGGTTGTCATTCATTATTTATGTGTCCGCCCTCTCCCGTGTGTGTTGCTGCTTGTGGGTCGCTCCATGGGTTACCGCACTTTCCTTCACAGCAACCCCGAGCCCATTCTGGTAGCGGTTGTAACATATTTCATACCTAACTGCAAACAGACCTGGTCCTTTGGAAAGTGTCATCTATGACAGAAGGATTAGCACCTATAATGCTGTTACTAGAACAATTGACACCAAAGGCAAAAAGGTCATCAAGAAAACTAGCAAAGTATTTCAGTTTGGTCGAATTGATAGAGAACCACCATCAGGTCACGTTAAGGAAGAATGACGCATTTACTATATATCCAACATAAGCAGAAAAACTGGAGTTAAAGTTGAAAGATCTTATATACGGCAAGCAGAGTAGGTACGTTCCAAGTGAAATAGTACTAGACAGCCAAGTCCCTACATGGTGTAACGGCTCCAAACGGATTATGTTTCAGTCAGGTACTTACACTCTCAGTACATGGTACGGAGCAGAAAACTGATTGAAAAATGTTCATAGCAACTTGTGCATCCGTAAGAAGAACTACGCATTAAGATTACAAACATTTTTCCAGTTGACCCTAACGAATTATACAGAGTGTTCCTGGAGGAAGGGTCAGTATTCAGGGATATGACAGGGATACTCATTGGGACATATGTTCAATTCCGAGTGGTTTTTGAAATACAAAACATTATTTTGGTTATGTTTTGTTTTCGGCTAGGGTGCCCACTGCTTTGTTTTTTCTACCCTCTTTGCTGGGGATGGCTTTCTGCTGTTGAAGTAGCCGGTGGAACGGGCAGTTACCATGGCGTGTTGTGAATGAGGTAGTGCGAGAGATTGCCAATATATCAGACCTATCCATCGATTGACTACGTCTGTAAATGTGCTGCTAAAATGACACACGCTTATACTAATGAAGGACATGCTGATATTCTGTATATTTACGGCTTCCACGATGGTAATACTTCTGTTGCATCAAAGACTACCGTTGGTGTTTTCCGCACATCGTATTCCTGATCGTGGAACCCGTGCAGGAACAACATGCATTGTTCAAATGCTGCAGCGAAGTCCTGCTTCGACCACAGGACATCTTACAGCACTTATCAGTGTTACACAAACCCTTGTATGGCGAACGTTAAGTATAGAAGAAATATACCCATTTCATACATCGTGTATCCACAATCTTCATATTGGCGACAATGCCAGCGACTTGAATTTTGTCACTGGTTAAAATAAAATCGTCATTTACTACCATTAATACTATTCGATGATGAATCCACGTTTACGTGGAATGGAATCCACAAGTTACAGCGGTAACCAATATCCATATTCGTTTTTAGATCAATGTTTCGTTCGGCATGATCGGTAACATGGTGATAGGATCAGTCGTTTTAGTGCAGCGAATGATAGGACATAATTCCTTGAATGCTTCGAAAATTTGGTTTTTGAACGCCTTGAGGAAGTTCTTTTGACCACTGGACAGAAATGCACTTCCAGCATGACGGAGCCCCTCCACATATTGCTAGACGTGTGAGCGAACATCTTAACTGTACTTACTGTAATCGATGGAATAGTTATGTTGGTACAGTTAGCTGGCCATCAAGATCGGTTGACCTATGCCATTCTATTTTTTATGGGACTGGATGAAGTCTGAGGTTTTGAAACGAAAGGAAACTGTTGAGATAAGCTGCTTGGGTGCATCAAGGACACTACTTCCTTAGCCGGCCGAAGTGGCCGTGCGGTTAAAGGCGCTGCAGTGTGGAACCACAAGACCGCTACGGTCGAAGGTTCGAATCCTGCCTCGGTCATGGATGTTTGTGATGTCCTTAGGTTAGTAACGTTTAACTAGTTCTAAGTTCTAGGGGACTAATGACCTCAGCAGTTGAGTCCCATAGTGCTCAGAGCCATTTGAACCATTTTGAACTACTTCCTTTACTAGCGAACGTGCAGATGTACTCAGACAAGTAACACAACATGCTATCCCGTGGGTGCATAAATACATTGAATATTCGAACATAAGTATTGTGAACCGTATAACAGATGTAATGTGACGTGTATGACAGTTCTGAGAGGTGAATGTGCGGAAAAACGTATTTTACAATCGATGGTTTATAAAATGCTTATCGTCATGTTTAGTAACTGTTGTACATTTGTAAACTGAAAATGTGTCGAATAATACAGAAAATAAGTTACATTACGTGGATTCAACCTCGCAAACCATTCCGAATAGGTCATACGTCCATATGAATTCTTTTGATTGATATAACCGTTCCTGCCACATCCCTGAGTATTTACCGTTCCTCTTGGAGCACGCTGTCTATAATAAAATCGTAGGAAATCCTAATCATACCTTAAGCCACTCAATTGGTCCAAATCTCCCCAGGATCCTCTTAGAGTCCCGACTGCTGTTGGAACTGAAGACAGCAAAGAGAAAGCAAATATAATGAATTTCGAATTTTAAAAATATACTGACGATGCTGTTGTCCACAGGAAAATATCGTCAGAAATGCAAAAGCAGCTGTACACAACCTCCACATGGTCTATTGAAGGGTAACTCCAACAACCTCGACAAATGGAAGATAATGAGAAACAACCGCATAGTATCATGTTACAAGATTTCAGGCAATTCCGTTGAGCACATCATATCCTGTATACAGGGTGAAGCGAAATTCGCGCATTCGGGCTTCGCAGTCCGGCGAGTACATCCTGCAGAAAAGGGAAGTTAAAGAGTGGCAATCTGGCAACACCGTACCCACATATACTGTAACTACCTCTGTCAGCAATACTTGCTGGCGCTGTACAATTGGTGCAGTGAGGATAGTTTTGAGTTAGCATGCAGGACGTGGACGGTTCGATCCCTGGTAGAGGCGTGTGTTTTTTATTTGGTAAATGTAGTCCAGGTGGTACGATATCTGACATCTTAATCGTCAACAGTGATTGTAGCGGTTCCTCTAGAAAGCATTTGCACTTACATACTACAATCGTAGGAATGGAAGATTGGTCAGCTTTGAAAGAAGCCCTTTCCACTTCATGTACTAGACGCGGAACCCGTTTTCTTTGTAACCTGCTCCAATGGTCCCACAGACTATTACCAACTACTATTCTTGACTCGTTCAGGTCCATTACATTTCGCTAAGGCCTTACGTTACCAGTAGGACTAGCAACGTGGTTTGCGAATAATGTCCAATGTCGGTTACTATTTGTATGTGTTGTCACCATTGTCCCACTGATTATGCCTTTCAACATTGAGTCTGGTAACCGCATGCTGTTTAGTACGTATCTCAATGCATTATTATTATTATTATTATTATTCTATCGATGGGATTGTGGAAACATCACGTCTATTACCATTAGGGAAACAAAGTAATTTCAAACCGAACGTTCCAACGTTTCATAATTAGCGGTGTCGGGATGAATCACGGAGAATAATATCTGTCAGAGGGGTAATGCTCGTTAGGTGGAACAGTTCGCAGGTCAGACGGTGTGTTTATACTGTATGCGCTGTCCAACAGACAGGGACTGGTTGCGAGCGGAGTAATGCGCACGTGGCGGGCTCCAGTGTACATGCATACATGTATCGAATTTTCTTATTGTAAACCTCTAAACCAGTGTGGCAGACATACGGCATACACAAAAGATAAATATGTGGATATGCTTCTGGTCCTTGGTGCATCTGATAACAGGAATGGTGTTGCCGCTCGTGAATAAGCTTCTAGATATCCTCGTCAACGCCATCCAGACAAAAATGTGTTCCGTTGTCTGGAGATGTGCCTTCGGGACTCAGGTTCTCTCCTATCGTGTGACAGAGGTCGTTCATGGACTCGCCGTACTCCAGCTTCTGAGGAAGCTATTCTGGAGGTTATACACCAAGAACTTCAGCGAAATACACGTAGTATACCAAGGCAGCTGCGTGTCTCGCAACACACGGTCGTTAACGTGCAGCACGAGCATGTGCTGCACCCCTACCATTATGCTTACACGCAGCCCCTGCTTCCTGCAGACCGCCATCAGCAGATACAATTTTGTGAATGGTTCCAACAACAATAGAAAGTCAACGATGACTTCGTGGACACTATAATGCGGTCAGATATGCAGCATTCGCTCGTGAGAGTGTCTTCAATATGCACAGTCCCCACTATTGGTGTGAATTTAACCCACACGTCACCCGTGACGATGAGTATGAAGTTCATTTTGGTATCAACGTCTGGGCCGGAATATTGGGCAAAAGATGTTTGGCCCCTACATGTTGCCTGATTGCTTGGTTGCTCATAGGTATCATACATTTCTCTCAAACTATCTGCCTGATACGCTGGAACATGCTGTACTATATGTTTGGCAGAGGATATGGGTCCAACATAATGGTGCACCTCCACACTCTGGAAATAATGTGCTACAGTATTTAGACATAACATTTTCAGGGAAATGGCTCAGAGGTGGAGGTCCAGTTGTAGGGCCACCGCGTTCACCTGACTTAAATCACTTGGATTTATTCCAGTGGGGACACCTGAAGGAGCACGTGTACTCTACTCTGCCGACGAATGTGGAAGAATTGGTAGTGCGTGTTCATGCTGCTCTTGTTGCTGTGGACGCAGCTTTGCTATGAATAGTCCAGTGCTGTAGGCGCAAGGAGGTCGCTTTGAGCATCTGTTGGTCTGAGGACAACATATTCTGTTGTGATGGTCATGCGGTCATTAATATAGACGTTATTGTTGCCACTGGTTGCGAATGTACGATATCTGAGCGGTCAGTGGCATAAAGAACCAATGACAAGTAGATGTTATGTGACTGTACTGTGCTATCATCTTTAGCATCTCGAAACTGATATTGTTTTTGTAGTTATTCTGTCCTAATACAGGTCATTTGTTTCAACTATTTCTTCATTGTCTAACCACGTATCTGTTACCTTCAGCGTCACAGAATGTTGCAAATTTAGGATACATGTGGCCTAAGAAACGGTGTATATTACAGTATGAAATATCAGAAAGAAATTAACAAACGAAAAAATACGATCCAACCCAGGATCGAACCCTCGCTCCCTACATTCCCACATACTAACCCTAAACTCAATCCTCTGCACCAACTGCGGACTATAAATGCTCTTTAGTGTCCTTTTGGTACCGGATGTACTCGCCAGACGAAATTTTGTGATCGACGTTTTCTATCGCTGCCATGTGAGGAGTTGTGCTGGGAAGCCCGAATGCGCGAATTTCGCTTCACCCTTTAAATACAGGGGTACTACTAAGAAGAGAAAGGAAATGAAGCGATGACATGAAATCAGTATTAGGGTAGGTAAATGGAAGCGTTAAATCTGATGGAACGTTTCCAGGAAGGCACAGAGCGCCTACACCGAAAACAGCATACAAGAAACTGACAAAAGAAGTGGGGGAAGCGCTAATCCATGGCAGAATGTGCAGATAGATGGATACTAATCTGACATGTTTCAATACATCCACAGATTCCTAAAGTGATACTTCGTAAATCGATCACTGAAGAATTCAGTGGCAATCATTCAGTGAAATAATTGGTTGATGTCAGTGAATTAAAACAGAAGTTCAGTGTAGAGTATGTAGAAATTAAATTCGAATTATAATAAGAGAACAATACATAAAACACAAATTTAAAAATTCGTTGTATCCGTTTTGCAGGATGAATTGTAACTATGATATATATTTGAAGTTTATGTAAGTACAATAAGCAACCAGTTGCTTTTCGAATTTATACTGATTTATTGTATCATTAACTAGTTTTAGAGCCACCGCAGGCTCATCCCTATCAGATGGCAGCAGTACAGGAACATAATTTTTTCACCATGCGTAGCTACACACTAGAGCCTTAGTGATGTTGAAAATAAGAGAAATTTTGTTATAGTTAACGAAATGTGTAAGAAACGATAAGATCACTGTAATTTAGGACACGACAGAGTACAGTTTAGCAGCCTTACGACTCCTCCCCCCCCCCCCCCCCCCACACACACACACACACACATTATGTACGCTAGTAAACAATGTAAGCAGTATATACGTTATATGTAGTAACAGCATAAGCGTATGTTCAGTTTACTTTTTTATTGTGCGACCGGTTTCGGTGAAAGACCATTATCCAGCGCCTGTTGAAAACACGTCATTGACGTGGTAGTTACGATGCTAGCAGTTTTTATCACACGGCTAAGCCGTTAGCGTGAAACAGCAGCGGTAGTCTGTCAATACCGTAGATTTAGATTGCATCACATGGCTCTTATGAGTTGTATGACTTCTGTAACTAGATATCATGAAAGTTTTCAATATTGTTATGGGTTTCTACATCTTTATTTAAAATGGAATTTGGTTATTAAGCATAATGTGAACAACATTCCACTTCTTCCATGAAATTCATATATCTGGCTTTCTCTGCTAAATAAAAAAAAACAACACTGCTTTAAATTTTTCTACTACGGATTCATTACAAACGTTGCTCTGCGTTTTATACAGGGTGATTTTTGTGAACGGGTACTAACACTAGGAATTGATCGATGAGAGGAAACGGAACGAAACGGGTCCAATGAAATTATGTCCTGTGATGTATGGTTTCCACGCTAGAGACAATTTATTGAATCACACATAGTCTAATACGAGCAGTGCCATGCAACCACTGTTACAGTATTTGTTGAAAATGCTTTCCATGCGCCTTAACACATGCGTGTAAGCGCCGTAGCTTGTTCTGTCTCACACGTTCACATCGACCAGCCTGCATCCGAATAGTGTCAAAGGTAACATGAATACGCTGCTCCAGTGTCTCCACATATGGAATGGACTCTTTGTGCACGATACTTTTTAGATGGTCCCATAACCAGAAATCGCACAGATTGAGATCCAGTGAACGAGCAGGCCATGCCACAGGACTACCATTGCTCGATCCATCTACCGGGGAAGACACGATTGATATGAGCTTGAACGTTAACGGCGAAATGGGCTGGAGCCCTATCATGTAGCAGCCACATAACCCTTCGAATCATCGGTGCCACTTCTTCCAGCAGGGGATGCAGAGTCACTTGCAAGAAACCCCAGTAGTTCCGGTGTGATAGGCGACTTAGAAGGAAGACTGGTCCCAAAATACGGTCGACAGTTACCCCGGCTCACGCATTCCGGCTGGACCGATGCTGGTGATTCGCTGTCACCATACAATGGCAGTTGTGCATACTGTTCCAGGGATGACTCTTACGAAAGTTGAAGATACCACTGCGCGTAAATGTGACGTCATCTGTCAATAGGATAGATGACACAAGTCCTGGAATCGTGGTTGCGTGGTGCAGAAACCAGTGAAAAACTGCACCCGATGTGGAAAGACTGTCGTCAGTGAGCCCTGCAGACGCTGTAAGAGATAAGGGTAGTAACAACTGTCATGGAGAATGTTCTCCACGGTCGTGTGGCTTACCATCTACTGACGGGCAACTGCCTGGTACTGAAATGGCGGCCGCCTTCCGCAGTGGTAATCACATTTTCCTCCAAGTCAAGTTTCCGAACATTTAGGGTACGTCCTTGACGATTTCCTGCTTCCTAAAATGACTCTGTCTCAGACAAAGGGCGAAATTCTTTTGTAAACTTTCAATGCTGGGGTTGTTGACAGCGCGGATAGATCTCCTGACAGACAAAACTTTGCGGCCCGCCGCCCTTTGTCATTTCCCTTTCTGTAAGTAAACACCTTGTCGGGAATTTCTCGATTCGAATACGAAGCTACTAAGTACAACGCTGTATCACATCCTCTACAAATTGCGTCAGTCAGAGAAGTGAATCGGACAGAATATTACCAAATACTACTGCAGGAGAGGGCGCTAGGGCATTATGTATGAGGAACAGTACCGTCCTCTGAGGAAACCATGCATACGGTACCTGTGGCTGCATGGTGCAGCGCGTATTAGACATCAGTCCCAGTAGCAAAGTACGATTAGATAAATGGTCTCTAGCTCGGAACCCATGCATTTCCAGACATAAGTTCATTAGACATTTTTTTCCGCATCTTCTCAGCAATCAGGCCCTAGACTTTGCACACGGTGGAAAAAAATACCCTGTATATTCCCCACAGACGGTAGTAGGTTAACGGTTCAGATGTAGGCCTAATATTGTATCGCTTCAGACTGATGCCCTATAATATATTTCCAGGCAGAAAGCCCATTTGCATTCCGAGTTGATGACATAAGTAATAAATTATTTTCCGATATTTGCTCTATGTATGATAAGACTGGTTATTTTTAATTCTGTCTTCTCTCTTCATTTATTCATCTTATTTATCTCCGACGCACCTTGTAGTCCTTGTTATCCCTTATCTCTATAGATTTCATTAAATGTTTAGGATTGTTTTCATTTTCCATTGCTGTAGTGGTAAGTGGATTATTCTGTGTATCATGGCATGAAACATTGTTACTTTATCGGTCTTGGGAGTACTTAAGGTATTGTGGATTATCCCATTGGATATGATCGGTTTTCAGATGTCACTAAATGCATGGGTCCCATATTCATTATCGCTATCAACACCTAAGAAGGTTGAACTCATTTCTTTTTCATATTAAATGTTGAATGATGAGGTTGTGGTCTTCAGTGCTGAGACTGGTTTGATGTAGCTCTCCATGCTACTGTATCCTGCAAAAGATTCTTCATTTCCCAGTACCTACTGCAACCTACATACTTCTGAATCTGCTTAGTGTATTCATCTCTTGGCCCCCTCTACGATTTTTACCATACACGCTGCACCACGATACTAAATTGGTGATCCCTTGATGACTCAGAAAATGTCCTACCAACCGATGTCTTCTTCTAGTCAAGTTGTGTCAGAAACTGCTCTTCTCCCCAATCCTATTCAATATTTCCTCATTAGTTATGTGACCTACCTATCTAATCTTCAGCATTCTTCTGTAGCACCACATTTCGATACCTTCTATTCTCTTCTTGTCTAAGCTATTTATCGTCCATGTTTCACTTCCATACCTGGCTACACTCCATATAAATACCTTCAGAAACGACTTCCTGACGCTTAAATCTATACTCTAAGTTAACAAATATTTCTTCTACAGAAACGCTTTCCTTGCCGCTGCCAGTCTACATTTTATATCCTCTCTGCTTTGACCTTCATCAGTTATTTTGCTCCTCAAACAGCAAAACTCCTTTAAGTGTCTCATTTCCTAATCTAATTCCCTCAGCATCACCCGACTTAGTTCGACTACATTCCATTATGGTCGTTTTGCTTTTGTTGATGTTCATCTTATATCCTCCTTTCAAGACACTGTCCATTCCGTTAAACTGCTCTTCCAAGTCCTTTGCTGTCTCTGACAGAATTACAATGTCATCGGTGAACCTCAAAGTTATTGTTTCTTCTCCATGGATTTAAATACTTACTCCGAATTTTTCTTTTGTTTCCTTCACTGCTTGTTCAATATACAGATTGAATAAGATCGGGGAGAGGCTCCAAACCTGTCTAACTCCCTTCCCAACCACTGCTTCCCTTTCATGTCCCACGACACTTATGACTGCCATCTGGTTTCTGTTAAATTGTAAATAGCTTTTCGCTCCCTGTATTTTACCCCTGCCACCTGAAAAGAGAGTATGCCACCCCAGTCAACATTGTCAAAAGCTTTCTCTAAGTCTACAAATGCTAGAAACATAGATTAGCCTTTCCTTAATCTATCTTCTAAGATTATTCGTAGGGTCAGTATTGCCTCATGTGTTCCTATATTTCTACGGAATCCAAACTGATCTTCCCCGAGGTCAGTTTCTACCAGTTTTTCCATTCGTCTGTAAAGAATTCACGTTAGTATTTGGCAGCCGTAATTTATTAAACTGATAGTTCGGTAATTTTCACATCTGTCAACACCTTCTTTCTTTGAGATTGGAATTATTATATTCTTCTTGAAATATGAGGGTACGTCGCCTGCCTCATACATCTTGCTCACCAGATGGTAGAGTTTTGTCAGGACTGGTTCTCCCAAGGCTGTCAGTAGTTCTAATGGAATGTTGTCTACTCCCAGGGCCTTCTTCCGACTTAGGTCTTTCAGTGCTCAGTCAAACTCTTCACTCAGTATTACACCTCCCATTTCATCTTCATCTACTATCTTCTATTTCCATAATATTGTCCTCAAGTGCATCGCCATTGTATAGACCCTCTATATATTACTTCCACCTTTCTGTTTTCCCTTCTTTGCTTAGAACTGGGTTTCCATCTGAGCTCTTGATATTCCTACAAGTGGCACTCTTTTCTCCAAGGTCTCTTTAAATTTCCTGTATGCAGTATCTATCTTACCCCTAGTGAGGAGAGCCTCTACATCCTTATACTTGTCCTCTTGCCATCCCTGCTTAGCCATTTTGCACTTCCTGTCGATCTTATTTTTGAGACGTTTGTATTCCTTTTTGCCTGCTGCATTTACTATATTTTATATTTTTTCTTTCATCAATTCTATTCAATATATCTTCTGTTACACAAGAATTTCTACTAGCCCTCGTCTTTTTACTTACTTGATCCTCTGCTGCCTTCACTACTTCATCCCTCAAAGATACCCATTCTTCTTCTACTGCATTTCTTTCCTCCATTGCTGTCCATTGTTCCCTTATGCTCTCCCTCAAACTCTGTACAAGCTCTGGTTTAGTCAGTTTATCCAGGTCCCATCTCCTTTAATTCCCACCCTTTTGCAGTTTCTTCAGTTTTAATCTACAGTTCAAAACCAATAGATTGTCGTCAGAGTCCACATCATCCCCTTGGAAATGTCTTACAATTTAAAACCTGGTTCCTAAATCTCTGTCTCACCATTATATAATCTATCTGGTACCTTCTAGTATCTCCAGGTTTCTTCCATGTATACAACCTTCTTTCATGTTACGCGAACCAAGTGTTAGCTATGAGTAAGTTATGCCCTATGCAAAATTCTACGAGGCGGCTTCCTCTTTCATTTCTTACCCCCAAACCATATTCACCTACTACGTTTCCTTCTCTCACTTTTCCTACTATCGAATTCCAGTCACCCATAACTATTAAATTTTCGTCTGCCTTCACTATCTGAATAATTTCTTTAATCACATCACACGGTTCATCAATTTCTTCGTCACCTGCGGAGCTAGTTGGCATATCAACTTGTACTACTGTAGTAGGCGTGGGCTTCGTGTCTCTCTTGCCCGCAATAATGTGTTAACTATGCTGTTTGTAGTAGCTTACCCGCACTCGTATTTTTTAATTTATTATTAAACCTAATCCTGCATTAGTCCTATTTGATTTAGTATTTACAACCCTGTATTCACCTGACCAAAATTCTTGTTCCCCCTGCCACCGAACTTTACTAATTCCCACTATATCTAACTTTAACCTATCCATTTCCCTTTTTAAATTTTCTAACCTACCTGTCGGATTAAGGGTTCTGATATTCCACGCTCCGATCCGTAGAACGCCAGTTTTCTTTCTCCTGATGACGACGTCCTCTTGAGAAGTCCCCACCCAGAGATTCTAATGGGGGACTATGTTGAATTTTATGTGTCTGTAATTGTGTTATCTTTTCTTTCGGACACGTCAGGAAGAGCAGACACCATTTTGATTCACTATGTTGATCCTTTATGTCTTGATACGTTTTTGCAGTACACTGAATTTTTGAGGCGATGCAGGTGCTTCCTCTTTCTTTCCATTTAACAAAACAATTGTGTCACCTACATAGCATCTACACTATACTGTCTTGTCAACTATCACAGGTTGTTCTACAAAATGTTGATTTTCTGTATGATCAAGGAAAATGCTAGCTCAGTATCTCGTCAGGCCACACCCTAGAGCTAAGTCCTTTTCTTACTTGAAAATTTTCCATTAATGATGAAACAGTTGTAGGATAAGGTCAGCTGTAAAAGTTTAGTAACCTCAGTGGTTTCTGCCTGTCAAAGTATCCAATATTTCGCAAAATGTATTGAGAACTTTCTTGATATCCTCTTACAAAGATACTACTAGGCGTGAGGGACAATTGATTAGAACTACATCTACGGAATTTGTATATTACAAATATTGTTTCCTAATGGTACCTCATGATTATTTGCCAATCTGTTTTGTGAATTCCTTGAAAAGTTGTATGAAATTCACAATCCATTCCTCTACCTCTGAATGAGCATAGATTATTTAAAAGTAGTACTTATTTTGCGACTCTTTCTTTCTGTACATACGTAATTCTGACTCTTAAGAAAAGTCAGTAGGTATGGCATGAATTTGTGTTACAATTTTCAAACATAATTTTCACCAAAAATTTTCCTGTTTCCATGACGTGTGCACAACAGTTGCTGGATAATAGCCTTAGACCGAAACCGGTAGCACAGTCTGCACATGGGTCAAGACAAGTAGGAGTTTCACGTTGTTACCAAAAGTCTCGAAAAGTTCTTGATCGATTTACAGTTAAGTTTTACACTGTAGTCTAATAAACGTGCAAACGGGCATGTCTTACTTAGATGTAGATATCGAAGAGAAACCTTGTTAGCTAAATTCTCAAGAAGTTATTGAAAGATTTACTTCAAATTTTTACACAATAGTCTAATAAACGTTTGGTCAGACATAGGTTACACATTTTTAAAATATATATATATATAATATGTAAATATACAGTATGTACTACATAAAGAGGAAACTTCGGTAGAAATATCGTGAAACATTCTTCAGAGATTTACGTCAAACATTGATGCGATGTTCTAATAAATGTTTGGACAGACATATAGAGATATACGTCTTCGTTAAATATTGCTATAAAAATCACGAAAATTTCTGTATTGGTTTACTTCATATTTACTCACAATGTTCTAATAAATGTTGAGGCGGACATACCGACATATGTCTTTAATATATACGATTTATAAGTCTACAGCTAATACATAAAGAGGAAAGGCTATTAAGAAAATTTTCAAAAAGGATATATATATATATATATATATATATATATATATTCAAAAAGTGTATATTTATATCGACAAGTTCTTTACCGATTTACTTCAAATGTTTATATGCTACTCTAATGTTCGTTCGGAATGACATAGGCTGCATAATTTCTGGAACAAAAATTTGAACATTTGAGGTCTCCACCACCATAAATTGTACAACACACGACTATCGAACTATTTATGTGCATTATTCGAGGATCCTCCTGCCCATTGGGGCATTCAGAGGACTCTGTAGTGATGAATCATTACTGATATTCTTATACTCTACGTGATCAAAAATATCCGGACACATGGCTGAAAATGACTTACAAGTTCATCTGTTGATTGACAGAGACCGCCGTCAATTATGAACAGGATCTTGATGGTGCTGAAAGATGCAGTCGCTCGTTATGGTAGTGGGAAAGTGGGCAGTATCCGGGTGTAAGAGTTTGTCCGGCGTGTTAGACTCTGGCTGTCGTCGCAACAGGAACGCCAGCATACGTTGTACAAGATCGAAGCAGCCACCTGTCATAGCACGTCAGACAGTGTGCGTCCGAATCGACGACTGCACAGTGCGGACACAGTGAGATGGATGGATGGGAGGCGCTGGGGTGTGGCTAATTTGCGTTCACCACCAGATATCACAAGGAACGAGCGCACTTGGGCAGTTATGGGGTGTGGACGGCTCACCATACGCTGGTCCAGCGGATGGTTGGGTGTTGTTGTTCTACGTTTTAACGGGATTGTCGTACCTGATAGGTGTGGCAGTAATCTTTCGTGTTCGGCGACATCGTAGTCGGTAGATCCTCTCTCACAAATCTCAGTTCGACCAAAAAATCGCGGATGTGGGCGAGAGACGGAACTATGTGGCCCACGGCGACCGGCGGACGAAGATCTCGCGGCGTGACGATCTGTAGCAGCGTCCCCGTCAAGCTGTCGTTGGCCGCGGTCCATGCGAGTCGCATCATCCGTAGGTAGAACGCCCGCACGAGGTTGTTGACGTGAGTCAACCCCAGGCCCCCTGCCAGTGGAGGCTTCGTTAAAGAAGTGCAGCTAACTTTGAATATATGACCTGTACTCACAAAATGTCCGTACTCTGCCTGGAAACTATGGGCCATGCAGAGTGATAGCGAAGGAATGTGTGCTAAGTAATTATGTCTGGACGCTAGGTAAGTGTTGACGTAACGCGTTCGGAGCATCATATCCACATTGGGGAATCTGCTATTACAGAGCAGCGCCCGTGTCCTTTGTTGTAGCTGGCGATATGTGGCGGTTGCAGTTTGGCGAACTGTAATGGACAACTGCACACCCAATGTGTTCAGTGAGGGAACCCTTTGAAAGGAGATTGCTGTCAGGTGCAGAAGGCCACTCTCGACATCCATATAAGTAGTGGGACTAAGAGAAGTCACTTCACTCTGCATTGTTGCCAAATTTATCGAAGATGGCGGCGATGACGTCATCCAAGATGGTGACATGTAGACTTGGCAACAGCGCATGACGTCATCCAAGCTGGCGGATTTTGGCGGGAAAATGGGCCAATTAGGCTATGTCTTAACCATTCAGAAAAAATGGCGGGATGTTTGAATTTTGGCGGGAAAATAGGTCAATTGGGCTATGTCCACTAACCTAACCCTAAAGAAAAAATGGCGGCAAATTTGAATTCCAACAGGATAATGGTGGGCTTCTCCTTATTATTATTTATAATCATTTATTATTATTTAGGATCATTTATTATCATTTATTATTATTTATGTTCATTTATTATCATTTATTATTACTAATGTTCATTTATAATCATTTATTATTATTTATATTCAATTATTATTATTTATGTTCCTTTATTATCATTTAACATTATTTATTATCATTATTGGCCTACCTCCACTAACATAGAAAATCATGCTAAGTTCAATCATTTATTATTATTTATTCAATACGCGTGATTTTGGTGGCAAGAAAGCCATATCCGTTACAACCATAACAAACAATCGCTCACAAGTTCAAATTCCAACACGATAATCGGTCACATATACGAGATAAGCCACCTCATCCTACTAAGTATGAATTTTTTCGCGGTCACTTATTGTTTCTCTCGGAAGCTATCAAAATCGCGTCAAATAATAATAATAAGTGGCACTTCCACTAATCTGAATCACCTCCTGTGAATTCGTGGGAAATGGACTCATGTCTTTATTTCAAACAGTACGGTCATCACTTGTTCTCCAACATACTTAGTACACAACTTCGAGATCGCAGCAGCATCTACGAGGTCTGGAGTCCAACTGTGTGTTAGTTCGTATCTCAGCTACCCGAGGACGTAGCCGCGACGTCATTTAAGATGGCGGGAAGAAAGCCAAAAAAAAAAAAAAAAATGATTCAAATGGCCCTCAGCACTATGGGACTTAACTGCTGAGGTCATCAGTCCCCTAGAACTTAGAACTACTTAAACCTAATTAACCTAAGGACATCACACACATCCATGCCTGTGGCAGGATTTGAACCTGCGACCGTAGCGGTCGCGCGGTTCCAGACTGTAGCGCCTAGAACCGCTCGGCCACTTCGGCCGGCGAAGAAAGCCAACTGGGCCACGTCCACCAAGTATGAATTTTCGTGGTCACTTATGTTTTCACTGCTAAATTATTAAAATCGCGCCACTTTCACTAACCTAAGTCACTAATTGCGAAAAGGACTCTTTATTTGAAGCATGTCGGTCATGCAGGTCTGCTCCAACTGACTTAGTACACATCTTCGAGATGGTCACACCACAAACTCCAGAGCCCAAATGGTCCAGTTCACATCGTCGCCAGCAGAGGGACCTACCTCCCAGCCCCACTGGTCAGCGGTATTCATGCGCACCACAGTCCAGTGAGCAAACCTCCGCTGACGTTACAGGCGCCACTGAGCCGGCCTAAACATCGGTCGGTCGGTTCGCTACCCACCACGCGGTTTTGTGGGACAAGCAAGGCCCCACCACACGTTTTTCGCCACAGATGTTTGCTCGAAAGTGGAATCCGCCCTGACGTCACACCCATCGATACGATAGTTGCAACGTGCTTTGCATGACAGTCGAATCTGGCCACGTATTTCTAAATCAGCACCCGGCCATACATTACTAAAATGTCGTCACTTGTAGTATGAAAAGTCACAAGGTGGGGAAAAGGACTCTTTATTTCAGGCATTACGGTCATGCAGGGGTGTCCCAACTGACTTCACGATCCTCACACAAAGAATTGCAGAGCGCAGCTGACGTACGCACGGCATACCCTGTTTGGTTGACACGCGGGACTCTTTCCGAAGTTCCCGGGCGCCAGGTAGGCGCCGACCGGCGTCCCAGCCCGCGCTAGCCACTGCTCCAGAGGCCGCTACGTAAACATACTGTCTCGCCTGCGAGCACTTAACGCTAGACAGGATGGAGCATGTCGACCACGTGCCGGACAAAGGACATGTTCCACCCCAAATTAATTTTTCTGAACAGATTCGAATCTGCTGATACCTACCTCACACAATCGCCCGAGATGTTTGGAAAGATCTATTACTTGACACGCTAAAAGCTATATCGGTCCTAAAGTTCTGAAATTCCCAGCACCGACAGGCAGGAACCGACACGCTTGCTTTGTCCAAACCGTCCTCATGCCACATGCCCCCGACTCAACGGCGCCACCAGCACGTGTGATGGAGCACAAAGCTCGCTCTCATCCCCATAAACTTTGGAATTCCAGACCGATAGACAGGAACCGACATGCTAGAACTGGAATGTTTGCTACCGAGTTGGAAACTTCGTTGACGTAACAACGTGCGATCGACCACGTGGCTCTGTTGGACAAAGAACGGTCTCACTAAGTTAACTGTTCACCCGATTCTCTTTATTCACCCCACATGCTCCGATTACCTAATGCAACACCCGTCGCTCCCGCCAAGTTCATTATCATTTCTTATTATTAGTACTCATTATCACTCATTATCATTTATCATCATTCATTATCATTTATTATTATTATTATCTTCTTTCCTTTCTCAGACCTTAGGTCTGGTTAAAAATGGAGAGTGACGCGGACAGTGATCAAGTGTGACTTCCTTTTAACTGTACGGTATATGTTGCATAGCATTTAGGAACTTTCGGGTAATTGAAAATGTATCAATAATTACAGATTTATGTAGTTGTATATATTTGTTTGGGTTTCTTCTGTGTATTGATTGGTTCTGATCTCTGCCTAGTGTGTATATTTAGTGGAGTGTGTGCTCCTACATAAACCAGTAGTTGTATTTCTTCCATAGTTGTATTTTCATTTATTTTGTTGTGTGTGATTGTGTTGATAGTTGTTATTATTGTTTCGACTTGTGGCTTATTTGGTGGTCTATGCAAGAATGGTCTAATGTCTGTATTTGTGTCTTTGTATTCTATATATGTCAACTGAAATTTTTCTTCTATATCTAACATGTTTGTCACTTCGTGTTCTATTTGTGATTGTTCTGGTGGCTGTCTTAAGATTTCGTTTTCCTCTGATTGTTTAATTGATGCGTGTTGTTCTTTGTTTGTTTGCTCTGAGTCCATTACTGTATTTTCTTCTTCTTCTGATTGCACATTATTTTGTTCCAGTATTTGTTGTGCTTGTTGTTTGATGTTTTCTAGTTCTGCCTGGGGTATCAAGTTATTTTTGATTATTACACGGATCTGATCAGCTAGCCGTTGTCCTGTGAAAAATTTTAATTCTTGATATCTGGTAATAAATGTTGTGTATACTTGTGATCTGTATCCAGTTGTGTTGGTTCCTAGGTTTGTTGCTTGGCAATAACAGAACATGAGGTGTCAGTTAACTTCATCTGACCATCTCATCCTCTGCCTTCGTTTTCCTTGTAGAGTGGTTGCAGGAAGCATATCCTGCAAAACATCTCTATTTGAATTTAAATAATTTGCCGTGTGGCTAGCAGTGTCGTTACCATTGTGGACAGGCATAGGGTTCAAGCGTCGTCCCCGACCATGACAGCGCTAGTCCGAGGCTTCATTAGTTCTGTCCTGAACCAACTAATCACACTAAAAGGGGGGTTAGCCCTATTAGTGGTTTGTTCATTTCGTCGCCTTTTAGACTGGCAGAACATACAGGAGGCCTATTCTTTCCCCGGGCCTCCAAGGGGTTTATTATTATTATTATTATTATCAGACCCAGAATGCCATGCTACACTTTTGGCTCCAAAGTTTGCTCAACAGTTAAATCGGCCATGACTGTACAAGAGCACGTTTGCGTCACGATACTCCTTGCTAAGTTAGTCGACTCACTCTCGTGCGTGCGTCATAATGGGACACACGCCCCATGGACATCCAACTATTTACATCACACACCCTCTATCGCCCCCCCCCCCCCAATACAAGCGACGGATGTAGTCTTCTGTAAATACACTAACACCCACATCGCCCATCTAACCTGTCAATTATTGAAATGCTTAATTCCATTTAAATTTTAATCATATTAAATAATTCGGGTCAGTAGGTCTTCATATGCAGTCTTAATATGCGCTATTTGAATAGTTTACGAGTTCTTAGCATGTCTACACATCAATGTGGTGTATTACTTAGGAGCAGTTTGCAGGTCTGGACTCAAATTATTTGCGAAAATTAGGAATTGTTTGGGTATTTGGAGGTAAATGTTTTGCATTATTTATGAGCGGTTCGCATGTCTGTAGGCTGTGCTATGAGTTATTTTTAACTGTTTACAATAAATGAACATAAAATGGTTCAAATGGCTCTGAGCACTAAAGGACTTAACATATATGGTCATCAGTCCCCTAGAACTTAGAACTACTTAAACCTAACTAACCTAAGGACATCGCACAATACCCAGTCATCACGAGGCAGAGAAAATCCCTGACCCCACCAGGAATCGAACCCGGGAACCCGGGCGTGGGAAGCGAGAACGCTACCGCATGACCACGAGCTGCAGACAAATGAACATAAATAGTAATAAATGATAATAAATGAACATAAATAATAATAAAGTGAAGCCTGCCATTCTCCTTTTGGATTTCAAATTTGTCGCCATTTTTTCTCAAGGTTAGGTTAGTGGACGTAGCCCAATTGGCCTATTTTCCCGCCAAAATTCAAACTTCCCGCCATTTTTCTGAATGGCTAAGTTAGTGGACGTAGCCCAATTGGCCTATTATCCCGCCAAAATCCGCCATCTTGGATGACAGCATCCGCTATTGCCAAGTCTATATGCCACCATCGTGGATGACGTCCTCGCCGCCATCTTGGATAAATTTGGCAACAATGCATTGAAGTGGCACTCTCTTAGTCCCACTACCCATGTTTGTCATCTTGAGCATGTTGATGCCACTGTCCGATACCAGGCCGTAGCGGCACAACCACTGACTCGTCGCTTGGATTTCGTCGCCCAATCGCACCTAGAGCATCTCACCGTCTGCGAGGGCAGCACGTCGGAAGGTCACGTCTCGAATATAGATCCCTTCCAGTTGTTGGTGAAGGCCGTGCAGTGCAGGTTCCAGAGCCGCCGCGAATAAGACTCCTGATAAAGGACATCCCTGTCGCACTGACCGTCCAAGAGTGATTCGTTCAGTCTGGTGGCCGTTGATCACAATCTGGGAACGCACTCCGTGGATTAAGTGTAAGATCACCCTTCCTGACGCCTGCGAGAGGGCAATACGCTCGAGCACGGCGCAAAGGATACTGTGGTCGATAAGATCAAACGCGTGACCAAAACCAGCGGCGACTAGAGCGTCTCGGAGGTGGCAGGCCGCTGCCAGCGCCGTGACGTTGCGGTAGGCGCCAAGTACCCTGAGGATATAGTTGTCATCGCCTAAACACGTCTGGTCAGTATGGATCATGTGTCCGATGGTGGTCGTAAGTAGTGTGCGCAGGATACGGGCGAAAAGTTTATAATCGGCGTTCAGGAGCTCAAGAGTACGATAGTCGTTGCAATGGTGACAACAGCTCGGTTTGGGAACTGGTATCATGATGCCTTCAAGGAAATTTGTGGGTACAGTAACATCATGGCGGAGGAAGTCTTGAAACATCTGAATCCACAGAGCGCCCATCAGGGGATGGAAGGCGCGGTAGAATTCGTTCGGTAAGCTGTCTGGACCCGGTGACTTGTTCGGGGTGCTGCGTGTCAAGGCCACTGTTACGCCTTCAGCAGTTATGGGAGCCAGAAGGGCGTCGTCGTGGGCCACGACTCTGGGGTCAGGCAGACCGCACAGGATGTCTTCGTACTCGCGAACAGTCTGTGGGTCCTCGGTTGTAAAACGTCCTGTAATGCTGGACGAATGCCGCAGCGATGGCACACTGCGAGTAGACGTGTCCACCCTCTACTGCCTGTACTGATGCTATAACGTGGCGCAAGCGGTGGCGTCCCTCTCTGATAACGTGATACACAGATGCAATTTCGGTGGGGTTGATATCCTGCACCCTCTATCAGAATCGGGCTCCATCAAGCTGTTCCTCAGTGAGATGGAGTAGGTGTGCTTTGAGATGATCAATCATTGTCTGCCGTTCATGTGATGGCGGTTGTATCATAAGTTCCCTCAGCACAGTGGAATAAAATTTCGACGTCGCACGACGTCAGCATGCTCTGTCACGGCCATATACCATGAGTGTCCTTTCGAGGGCGGGGTTGGTGCGGTCGAACCACCAATGTTAAGGTGAAGGATATGCATGCAAACTCCAGAGGCAGCGGTCCCACGTAGCAGCGATCTCCCGCCGACATACGTCCTCGTACATGTAGGTAACGTTCAGCATCCACGGACCAAGGTTCCGGTAAGTGAGCTGTCGGGGGAGTGTGACTGTGTAGATGTATGCCAAATGGTCAGTTAAGGCTGACGGCCACAGTTCCGCTTCCCATATCGCGGCGCGGAGTCCTCTTGAGACGTATATCTGGTTAAGGCGGCTGTTAGAGTGGTCGGTGAAATGTGCATAGCCACGGAGGTCCCTGTGAATGAGACGACACGTATCCTGTAGCGCCAGATCACGCACGAGTGCCGGCAGTACCAGGAATGAAGAGTAGTGCGGTGTCTGGTCTGCTGGATTCAAGATGCTTTTAAAATCGCTGCCTATGATGTAGTGTTCCGTATTCCCATTCATGAGCGGTACAATTTCGTCGTAATAAAAGGTGACCCTTTCTCTGCGACGAGATGACTCGGAGGGCGCGTAAACATTGAAAACTCGGACTGCGCCAATCGTGACGGCAACACCTCGTGCAGATGGCAGATACGTAACTTCCGATGCCTGGATGCCGTCGCGTAATATGATGGCTGTTGCACCGGCACCGTCGCTTGATGGGATGCTGTACGCTGTGTATCCATATACGTTCAATTTCAGCTCTAGATGTACTTCTTGAAAGAGGGTGATATCCAGGTTCGCCGCCCGGAGCATATCATGGAACATGCGCGTTTTGATGACAGAGTGTATGCCGTTAACGTTGACTGTGCCCACACGGTAGGATTGGGACATCTAAATGCGGAGTGTGTAGATGCAAATGGTGAGCTCTCGGTGATAATGGGGACGCGTGGCTACCCGTCCTTTGCAACAGGTATCTGTAACGCGGCCCTTCTGCAGGTGATAGGCTCTTCCCACGTGGGGCGCCGATTTCGTGTGACGAAGGAGTGTCAAGGGCGTTTTTTGCGTCTTCTGCCTCCATTTTAGCAGCCCAGTCACCGAGCCAGCCAGTGACGGCGCGTCGTCATGGGAGTTAAGCTTCATCATCTGATCTTTGTCCTGAGGGCCTTCAGTCATGAGAACGTCAGGGCTGTGTGAGGCCACCGTCCTGTCCGTGTTGTCCGATGTCTGCCTAGGGGTGTAGCTGGTAGATTCCGTTGGCAACGACACGTCAGAGATGGTGTTGGCAGCGTCCTCCCTGTCTCCGTCCTGTTGGTTGTCTTCTGTCGACATGTGGCGCTTCTTATGGTGCTTAAGCGACCATTGTTTGCTCGTTATTGTGTACGCTCCCGTCGAAGGGATGGGATCAGTACCTTCGACCATGTGGTTGGTGTCCGGAACCGACGCCTCTGGTACGACGACAGTGGTGGTGGAGGTGGTGGTGGTTGCGGGAGTCGTGTCTTTCAAGGGCGTCTCGTCGTACGGCGCCGCAGTCACGGCGTCGTCGTCGGCTGAGCTCGCGGTCGCATTAGACTGCAGTATGGGCGCGGCATCTGTGCGCACAGGCCGCACCGCTTCCACGTACAGTCTTAGACATAAAAACTGGCCGCCGGCCGGCCGCCACAGACACTAAGTCCGAGTCGCTCACTTAAGTTGGCCACTAAAACTGATCGCCCCTGACAACTCGAAGTCCGGCCATCTGCACAATCTGGCAACACTGTAATATGCGGAAGTGTCAAGAGGACGTGTTGCCTACTTCAGAGATGCTGTCGAATAGTGTGTGCCAGTGCTAGTGGAATCGCCGGCATGGTAGCTCAGCGTATTCGGTCAGAGGGTTAGCTGCCCTCTGTAATAATAAACATAGCCAACACGGTAGCTCAGCGTGTTCGGTCAGAGGGCTAGCTGCCCACTGTAATAAAGAAAACTGAGTTATTGGATCAACAACGAACTAAATCGGGTGTCTTTCGACGTCCGCCCAGAGCAGATAGAACGAACGAAAACGAACAAAATGAGATTTAAAAAAAAAGTGGAAACCGTCGTGCATTCTAAACGTAGGGTCGCCTCTTCGCGTCCAACCATAACTTTTTTTTTTTTTTTTTTTTTTTTTTTTTTTTTTTTTTTTTTTTTTTTTTTACACTTCGGCCCGTGATATGAGGCTGATTGAACATGGAACATAATTCGCTTCACATTCTACCAACCAGCAATAACAAGAACTTCCACAAACAATTCCGCAGGACAACTCATGGCTGCGACGTGATCAGAATAGCTTACGCTCGAGCGTTTCTTCGCGCTGAAGTGGCTAACGGCCACCGGCGAGACGCCACCCGCAGCCTGAAATCCGGCGCCCTCACGCTGTCAGTGTATGTGTCAACTGTCATTTTCGAATTTGAAGCTCTAATTATTACCTCACAGTTGAGCATTGGATTTTGCATACCTGAAAATCATGAACTACGGATAAGCATTGTAAAATAGAGTCGCAAGTGGAAAAAGGCGTAACATCTGCAACACAATATATACTTTTGGTATAACAGAGAGGTGAATGCAGAGGAGGCAGCTGGAAAGATTTGAACTGTGTGGAGCGAGTGCTTTTGGGAAAAATAAGCCAGAAAAAGATATTCTTATTTCAACAAAGATCGTTCTGGCATGAATGTTTATCCACATTATGGAAGTCTCGACTACTGATATATGTGATGGATTACCACTTAACCATCATGCGACATTTGCATTCAACAGGGAAAGTTAAGAAGTCTGGTGTAGGAGTACTGCTTGCTCTAATTCGAAACAACAAAAATCACCCGAGGGACTATTATTGAACGTTGTCAGGTCGCTCATTGAGCATTCCTATGCAGTACTGTTACTGGAAACGAGTTATTGTGCCTTTATAGTTAACTTCCTAAAAGGAAATGAAAGGCTGAGCCCCACCAAAATACATAAACTCGAGCAAAGGGTAGTGTGAACATAATAGTTTACATCTGATGGCAGCAAAAATGTGTTTTGGGCTACGAATTCTACTCCAAGGGATGTGTGCATCACAGCAGGAATTTGTTGCCAACAACTGAGACGCCTTTCGATCGCAGTGTAAGAAAATCGACCGACAAAACTACATCATCTGTGCTATTGCGTGGTAACGCACTCTGTTGACTTGAGAAGCAAAGCTATCCAGGAGATTGAGAGGAAAGTCGTCTTTCAGGCACTTGTGTTGATAGGGAAGTCATCTCTCAAGCAGTTCTCCCACTCGTCATATACTCGTAGAATTTTACGTTTCCCGCTCTTCATCGATCAACCGTCAATGCAATTCATTTCTAGACGAAAATATTCTTCAAACCACAATGGTTTAATGACATCGTTGTAAGCAGTAGGTTTCCACGGGCGTGGAATTTGTTAACTACTATAGCATTGTCAGATTGTTTTAGATATCGTGAAGGAATATTCTGCTGCTGATTAATTTCTCTTTGATGATTACTGTTGCGTTCAGTAAACTAATGGAAAACGCAATTAAAATATTTACTGTACCAACACAAACTAAATTCAGCTTACTGCAGAAACATCACGACGGCAGTCTATCATAATAAAGCATTAAGTATCTGTAAAACGATTGAGCCTATTTTAACAATAATTAGTAGGATAATACCGACTTTTGACATCAAAAGGTCTGTATGTACTTCATTTCCTGTACTATTCGCAAGTATTATGAAAATGTGGCAGTTCATAGATAAAATTATGTATTCACAACAAAATATATGTCGGCTGAATACAAAAGTGGCATTATGGATTTTGCAGTACCAAAGGTTTTCTCTCTGACACTAAGAGGTACAAAAAGTAGCAAGACGAATTTTGCTAGAGCGTTGTATTACGATTCCCTTATTGAGCTTGTATCTGCCTGCTTGTAGCTCTGCTACGAAGGAATTAAAAATCTGGCTTTCAGCGAGTCTCGAAAGGCGAACGATTTTTCTATAGGTTTTTTCTGTCCCAAATACAGGGTTGAAGTCTCCCATTAGTATTTTCAAGTCTCTTGGTGAATTTTGCTCATAGTTTTTTCGTGTGTGTTACAGAATTTTTCGACATTTTCGGTGATTTTCTTATTTTCGATGTTGGTGGTTCAAATGGATCAAATGGCTCTGAGCACTATGGGACTTAACTCCTGAGGTCATCAGTCCCCTAGAACTTAGAACTACTTAAAACTAACTAACCTAAGGACATCACACACATCCATGTCCGAGGCAGGATTCGAACCTGCAAACGTTGCAGTCGCGCGGTTAATGTTGGTGGTGGCATGTGCATTGATGAGTGTATATATTTTTGGGGGCTCTGAATGAGCATAGTCATAAGTCGATTGTTGATGGGTGTGATTTCTTTGACAGAGTTTATGATAGAACTGTGTTCGAGAAATGCCATGCCGAAGATTGGTGCGCATTTCGCTACATTTTGTTGTGTTTTGCTCTTGAAGATGTGATGGTTCCCGTAATGCAAGGTTTCATTGTCAGTTAGTCGTGGTTCTGGAAGAGCAAGCATGAGAATTTTTGTCGGTCGATTTCTTATGTGAGATTATGTAGTTTTCGTGTTTGGATCAATGTATAGGTGTTTAGTTCGCAAATGCATGTTTTCTGCATGAAGGGAAATTTACCATAGTTCTCCGATATTCTCTGACGTGCTAGCCTGGACTCCCCTGAATCCGAAAATCTAGCTGCTGCCTTTCGACGGGCGGGTTTGTACCACCTGGAGTACAGTTGACTTTGCTTGCACAGTTCATGTTTGTTTCTGTTTCATTGGTATGGCCTGGGTGATACCAGGACCAGACAGGACCAGTGGGTGCTGAAGCCTTTGAAAGTAAATATTTTCAGCCGAGCTCATTGAGCTAACAAACGGTGACCAGAGTACCGGTGATTTTCACTGAGACGTGTTTGGATTTTGTGTTCAACGGATTGAGTAGCCTTTTCGAATTGTGTTAGTATTTGGTTCACCCCAAGAATTTAATGTCCTCGGTACCACCCATATGTAGGTGGCTTTCCCCTATCCACCACACTGGATTTTTATTATTATCATTATGTCATCAGCAAGCCTGATATGGTGTATCTTCCCACCACCGAAGTAGATGTGTATTGTTTGATTCAATATTTCCATCACATAAATGTGGGTTATAATTACGTTACATTGCTGCTAGTAGACATATTTCTGACTTTTTCTTAGACAGTTGCTAAATGTTACTCCATCAAAGGGATTATGTGCCCATCATTGTTGCAATACAGACGTTCAAATTATCCGATTTCTGTAATTTCATTTCGATACCAGATCGTTCTAATCGGATTCAGCCAGTCAGTTTTAATGTGGACATCCGACTACGGCTCTCATCACACGATAAACTGGGTAAACCGCATTCTTAATCGGATTGTGGAATCTGGATCACTTATCTATGACAGGGCCTTAATTCTTAAACACTACGGAAAATACTAATACAATGGGCTTATTACAAATACATTATTTGAATATAAATATATGAAGTAACGAGACAACAGTTTATTTACAGGAGCAGAGCCCCATCCATCATAGCAGAGCAGTCCAAGATTGGTTTCAGGGCCAAGAGAGGATAAATCTGTTGCCGTTTGTTACACGATCACCGAACATCAACCAGATAGAGAATATGTGGGCAGAGGTAACAAGGTCATTGCCGCGTCACCTACAAATGCAAGCGACCTTTGGGCGAACATAGAAAACGTAAGGTCGGAAGCAAACCATGACGCTACGCTATCGATGACTTATTGAAATCAGTTCCCCTGGGCCTTCGAGAAATCTTACGTAATGATGGTGGGTGGGTTGGTTACTAAAAGTATACTCGTCCACAAAACCCATGTGGGCAATTGTCTGATAATCGGTCAAGCTTTGCTTTGTAGCAGCTCTTTAGCATACAAGTCCATTTCCTTTCAGTCTCCTCCTTACAATTCTTGCAATGCAAGGTAATTGAAAAATCACATCCACTCGACGCCAACTGAGAAATTGATTGGAGCATGTGCTGTTCAACACACGGTAGTCGTCACCCTCACTGGAATCAATGACTGTTTGTGTGTGTGTGTTTTCGTGTTCACGCACAATCCGAATCAATACTATTAACATTAGAGAGACAACCAACAATAAATATTGCACAAATATGACTGTAAAGTATTTTAATGCGATGGTAAGTTACATTGCTGCTAGTAGACATATTACTTTAAGTAAGTAAGATGTATTAACTCCATAATATCATTAGGAGAGACAATGCGCTCTTGTTGTCGCGGCTCGTAAGTGCAGCGACTAGCATTGCCCAATGCCGCCGCGATTTGTTTATGTTGGCTAAGCGTGGACACTGCAGCGGACACTTCGCCATAAACAGAAAGAAATCACCTTGGCTCTGACTGCAGTGAGTGGACATCACTACCTCCATGTTCTTATAGTAACAAACGTGAGACTCTACTCACATGTGCCATGGAGGAATTGCAACGGGTATCGTCAGAATATTTACCAGTGATGAAATATTCACTCTATTTGAATCCCAAAAATATGGGAACATTCTCACCAAATAATGTGAGATGATACCAAAATTTATCTAAGACGCAAAAATTAACAGCAGAGCTCCCATGCACGCAGTAGTAGCTCATAAGGAAATATTGTCTTGGAAGCGTATATTTCATTTCCTCTTCTCATATTAACGCCCTTGTTTTAGTATGAAGTGAGAAAATAAACACGAAATACTAAAGTTCCTGAGAAGCATATAAGTTATTTCCTCATCTCATATCACAGCTTTTGTTTTAGAATGAAGTAAAAAATAAACAGTTTGGGTTTCTGAAGCATAATATGACACCAGATTCCTATTTTAGGCGCTATCGGAAAAGCAAAAAGCTGGGAGGTGTCCATTCTTTGGTCCAACAGTATTGTAAGAGGTCCGAGCAGATGTAATTTCGATGTATTGCTCATGCGCTGCCTGCGATATGCAAGGTCTCTGACCAGAGAGGAGTGTTTACTGGAGTAGGAATTATGTAGCTGTAGCAGTAAGTTGTTGCTAGTCCCTAGTCTGCTCTGGTCTGGTATGGTGTATCGTGTTGGTTGGCCCGGTCGCGGTGCAGCGATGCCGGAGCCTGAGAATTATTGTATAAGGTAAAAAGCAGCCTTGCGCATATGTGGTAATGTTATCTCAAGTCGCATATAAATGTTTTAGAACTCTCGTAATAATAATCTTGCTCATAAAAAGTAACTTTTAACAACCATTCATTTCAATTTAAAAAATTTACTAATTTCTTGCATCCATGATCATCCCGATTGTTGCAAAAGAAAAAAAAATCAGTTGCTTCCTTTCATAAATGAGAGATATATCGGCCAGCATTGCACAGAGCTGTGCCGGAAAAATTTATTGTAAGAGCAGATATATTCGGCGACTTCATTGAGGTAAGAATTTTTCATTTTTTATTCAGAATGATCTTTCAGGGTCATGACGCAGCACTGCTGTCGTCAAAAATTTACCAGGATACGTTCACAGTGAATTATTGAAAAGTCATAAGTGAGGGGTAATTAAATTGAGAGGTTAGTTACATTGTTTTATTACCAGGTTACAGAATTTATTTCTTTATTGGGACGTTACACTCAATGTGAACGACATAATTATACTTATTAATGTTGAGAGGTTTAGGAATTTTTCTGTTGTGAGGTTACGCTAAATGTGAATGAATTTTGAGCTTAGATTAAATCAGAAAGAATTTTGTGGGTAGATTAAATGTAAACGAATTTTGTGTGGAGGTTAATGTGAAAAGAACTTTGTAGGGAGGTTATAAATGTAAATGAATTTTGTGGGGAGGTTACACTGTGAAAGGATTTTGTTTCGAGGTTACACTAAATTAGAATCATTATCTATAATATTTATTATATTTCGTGGGGAGGTTACAGTATGTTTCCTTTCATGCATTACTACCGCTGGGAGATTCTTGTTTAAGGACTTGTGGGCATCAAGTTCTTCAGCAGAATACGTCTTATGTTATTGTGCTAATTATAGTATGGGAAAAATGCAACAATAACGAGTTCCCATAGAGCAGTGAGGATATTTGCACAAGTGTGTATTCAGCAATGACTGCCAACTGCCACAATACTTAACAGAATCCATGCAGCAGGCAACACAACTGTGCGTGCACTTCAGACTTCATTCAGTAAGACGTCAGGAGATGGACGGAAACGTCAAATGAACGTCACTTTCCGAGTTGTATTCAATCCAGAATGACGTGTTATTAAGGTAGTTGAGCGTTCTAGCAATTACAATTTGATAACTTCCATATGAGTATTCCGATAGCCAAATAACCCGTTATTGTGAAACCATCGGGAACTGCATTAATATCAAACTGCAAGAAGCTGAGACAATACGTCGACTCTTCTCTTCGCTGGGTGACCTATGACTATTATTTAGGATTCTCTCCGTCCTTGGCGTAATGCAAATGGAACTTCACATTTATGAGGCGCTTGCCGCTATTCTTGACAAACATCAGCAACTTGTAATCACTGAGAGTTACAACTTTGTGTTGATAATAGTACAGGTCGTCAGTAGTTGTGGTGTTGTTGTTGTTGTCAAACTGCTTGCAGTGACATTATTGGTGGCGCACATAATTTAGCGCTGACTACCTACTTAAGTAAAGATAGTGTGGTGGCGTCGTCGCTTCTCATTGTTTGGTATCAGCTTGAGTACTCCGATTTAACGACCATAGTACTCCATCCGCGAGCTGCTAATAATACAGTGTGACTACAGAGATCATCGTGCGGGTATTACATTAATTCTGCAGCGAATTGCTTAACAAATATTACCCTCAGCTATGCAGCTGGAATGACTCATTACACAGATACTCAACGTTGCACTTGGTTAAGTGATCAGTTCGCTGCAATCCTCCTTCTACTGTTCGTAAATACTTGTATACCGACCATTCGTTATTTGACTAAACATGTGCTACAATCTGAATCGCATGTATATGACATGGGTTAGCGCCGTCACAAAGCAATGACTAATGGTTGGATGCCGGTGAAGACCCGTTACATTGATGGCAAGGCAAATGTTCGCAAATCACCTCTGTTGTCTCAAAAAACAATTGCATCTTAAATATCGAAGGACGATCGTCCACACTGTCACAGCGCGCTGAAATACAGCAACGACGGCCGGGCTTCGAACCTCGACCTCCATCTTACTAGACAGACGCGCTGACCACTGCACTAATTTTTTCAAAAAAATTTTGGAGAGACTTTCAGCACCAGGTAGGTGGAGGCAAAGAGGGCCGGGGTCGAAGATCCGAGACCTGGCCACAGTGCCTCCCCCATACCTGTCTGCTGAGTAGCTGCATTATTCCCGTATATTCCATGTTTGTTCTCATATGTGCCTTAAATTGTAGAATAAAATTGAAGAAGTAATTAAGATAAAATAAATTACAGATTGCCGCCTCCAACGGCGTGCGTTCCTTGTAGAACATAACTTATAACAGTCAAAATGGTGACGGAAAAATACGTATCAAACATTCATTTAAAAACATATTCACAATTAGAGTTATTATGCACTGGATGCATATGAGGTCTGTAAAGAAGCCACATATTTTTCAACAAATGAAAGAAATTTCTGAGCCGGCGGGGTTTTGCCAAATTAGAACAATTCAGACTTCATAACCAACGTAAAAGAAGATTCCAGGAATAAAAAAAGTGAAAGAATAGTATTTTGCCTCTAATCAATAAAACAGTCCATATCTTTGTAGCCCACATAAAGCAATAGACAAAAAAAAATTTTTTTTTTGTTAACCGCGTAATGCACAAACTGTCCCAGAAGCCACGAAAAACTGTTATTCTTTGCGGACAGGTAACATTTCCAGTCGGGTTGTAAAGCTTCAGTTATCGGTATATGACTTTCTGCGGTTCTGTTGTTAGTGCTGATTTCTTCCTATTGCAGTTCCAAATTCTGACTCTATTTTCACAAAAGAACATGTGCGCTATAGTTTCTACAAGCCGACATTTGTCGCAGTAAGGAGATGGCCTCAATTTGATTATCCATAATCGTTCTGCTGTGGGTATGGTTTCATTTACAACGTCGTACCATACTGCACTGACTCTAGTTGGTAGAATTTTATTGCTGATATTTTTCCAGACGTTCATCCAGTTTTAGGTAGGTTAATTTACCTGAATATGGTTGTGAAGACCATGTCTGGTAATATAATCATAGTCGGTTCTAGTGTTGGTTTGTGCTAGTAGAAGTCTTATACAGCTGCAATCGACATAGTACTTTCGGACGTAATGTAGGCTGGCATCTAAATATGCTACATTAACAGGAGCGTTCCTATCCCCAGTATCTAACGGGAAGAACAGAAGTTTCGTGATGCCTGTCTTAGTGGCATGTATTAGTTAAAAAGCACGTCTTCAATTCCAAGTCCTCCGTTTTGCCTCTGCAAAGTCGCCGTGTGGAAGGATACTTTGAAGATATTTTGTCTTCACGTATACCAACACGCTGCAGCTAGTATTTTATGTGCGGTGACCTGCGGTGTCGGTAAGACTGCTGCGACATTATATATTTTGCTAAGTATGTATGTATTTATAAACTGAACTTTCTGCAGTCAGTCTAACGATCGCATGTCATGGTCCTTCAACAAGGCTCCGATAACATTAAGTTTCCGCTCCCAATTGTTCGTAGCCATGAGCTAGGGATTCGCCCTTAACCACAATCCGAGTTGGAGTCTCTCTTCAGTTACATCTAACCAGTGGTAAGATCTTATGGGACCAAGCTGCTTAGGTCATCGGTCCCTAAGCTTACTCACTGCTTCATCTAATTTAAACTACGGACAACACACACACCCATGGACAACACACTATGGACAACACACACACCTATGCCAGAGGGAGGACTGGAACCTCCGACGGTGAGCACTACCGGGACACAGCAGCCAACCTCTCTGCAGCACCTATCTACACACGCTCCTCGTCAGACGCGAATTCCCATCTTTGCCGCATACCACATGCGCGGTACATCCTGCCCCCGCCCCCCCCCCCCTGCCCCTCTCTTATATTATTCGACTCGCTCGTGGCCACACTGTATTCCCTTGAGGGTTCGGACGATGACGTGTGTCTAGCACTGATAACTGTAGATGATCCGTAGAGACCTGAATAATTATTCAGGATGTTTCAGGAGGAATAGTAAATATTGTAGGAGGTGGTAGTATAGAAAAATTGCAGAAAAAATGCCATATAACATGTGTCCAATTTTTATTGAATACATATAGCAGGGTTCAATGCATTTTCGTTTCGTATGTTGGTCCTTACAGGACCCAGTTGTCTACATTTCCTTGAAAATGAGCTTCCACCGTTAATGGAAGAGGTTCCTTTGGCTACAAGAATGCGTATGTTCCTCCAGCATGACGGGGCTCCTGCACATTCTAGTCGTCAGGTGACAAAGTATCCAAGCCTAACATTTCCCGGAAGATTAATCAGTAGATATGTGCACTTTTCTTGGCCACCAAGATACCTGGACCTTATCTCTTTGGATTTTTGCCAGCTGGGATGGTTTTAAAGGTGAAGTCTACAAAGAAAAAATAAACCCAAGAGCCGATTCGATCGTTAGGATTATGAATAGTGCAGCCCTCATAAAAGAACGCAAAGACGTCCTCATAAGAGCTACACATGGTGTTATCAAGGGAAGTCAAATGTGCATTGAAGTTGGCGGGGGAATTTTTAAAAATCAACTTTGAACGTCCTCATTTGCCTTTCCTTTGAGTTTGTTAGGGTTACGTACTAACAGCTGTATCTCTGTACTCAATAAAAAGTGGACGCATTTATTTGGAATTTCTTTATGCATTTCGTCTGTACTGCCACCTGCTAAAATATCTACTATTCCTCCTGAAACACCCTGAATATTGATATATGTGTGGTGTCTGTTCTTTCGGATATGTCCGAAAGAAAAAACACTACGAATCTGGTTTCGAACCTGGTCAGGCACAAATTTTCATGTGATGCCGTTGTTCTATTTTAACGCCAATGACAGCCTGAACATCTGTCCTTCGATATTTAATTGATTAACAAGGCTATCTATTTCGATTCGTAGTATCTGTTCTTTCGGAAATGTCCGAAAGAATAGACACACACACACCCAGATACTTTCCACACACACACACACACACACACACACATTTTTATCTTAAGTGCTATTCGGAAAATGTTTGGCAACTCAGTGATAGTGCCGGACTGGAGCTGCATCAACCTACTCATGTCTTTAGATATAGCTGTAATTTTCTGAACAATTCCTCTTTAATAAGTGACAGCGACAGTGTCTCTCATCGTTGACTTTGTCAGAAACCTGCTCCTTTCTGCCCTAGCCTATACGACAGCAATTAGTGATTGCTCACAGTCTTGATACCTGACTGGACGTGCTACTGCAACTGTAGCCAAAGATTCAAATCCCGCTGGAAAAGTATGTTTCAAGTCAGGTGGTTTTGCTCCTCCCCTACAGTCATTGAAAATGATCAGAGCGAAATTAAGTATTGGACTTCTATGAAACCCTTGAGTTCATACTGCAGTGCTGTGCAGATGAAAAAAGTAGTTTTTCACAATTATCAGATGACAGATGGAATTTGTCAGATTCCACTAATTATCACTGCATTACTAATTGTTGGTTCACAGGCGCTCTTCTGCCGCTTATTGTAACTGTTTTTTGAATGTTAGAGCTGTAAGGATAGAAGCATCAAATTTTCGCCATATGGTATGTTCGAATTCACCGTAAGTCTTCACGTTTCGAGCAAAGGCAGAATATACGTCAGAAAAGATGACAACAAAAAGCCAGGCCATAACTGTCTTCTGGCGGATGTGCCAATGACAGTGATCTCAATAACAATATTGTACAGAAAAGATACGTTGCCAACTCAACCACTGGAGAGTCTCCAAAAATTGTGATCGCGTGTGGTGAGTACGCTTTCAAGGTTTCGGTCCGATTAAGACAGTAAAACAAAAATAATTGTCGCAGTTATTAATTTATGGCATTTAGTTAGCACTCATTGCATCGATGTGTTACAGGTAAGTACACTCTAGCGCCTAAACCTAGTTACAGAAATGCGAATAAGACTCATTGACATATAATGAGGATATTGCGGCCCTCGCCACCCGCAACTCTGAGACGAAGCTATAGTCACTTCCGAGGTCATAGAACATATCAGCTGGTATCCTTCCTGGCAGTATAACTGAAACTTGGCAACAGCGCAGAATACGTATGGCAACTCTGTGACCGACGAGTTACTTCCTTGATGGCAGAGAACTATCCTGCTAATTTCGCTTGATATTATCGTATCATTTCAATTGAATAATGTGATTTTATCTTCAAATGTGACACAAATATATTAGTTAATGCTTTTGAGTCAAGGGAAGTCGTTCCACACGGGACATACAACTACTCTCGTCTCTTATGTTGCGATTTACCTGAGTAGCACCTACAGGGCCAATACGTAACTCAGAGACATCCCATGTGGTCGCTAGCTCCCAGGTAACATGCTTGCCTGTCAGGTGTACACTGCCTTTGTTCGTCTTTTGAGACTCGCTGAAACCCAAATTTTTAATTCTTTTGTAGCAGAGCTACAAGCAAGCAGATACAAACTCAATAAGGGAAACGTAAGACAACGCTCGAGCAAAATTATGTGAAGTGTTGTGGCAGTTGGCAGTCACTCCTGAATACAGACTTGAGCAAATTTCCTCACTGCTCAAGGGGAACTCGATATAGTTGCATTTTTCCCATACTGTAATTAGCACAGTAACATAAGGCGTATTCTGCTGAAGAACTTGATGCCCACGAGTCCTTAAACAAGAATCTCCGAGCGGTAGTAATGCATGAAAGGAAACATACTGTTGGACAAAAGAATGGTCACCTCCCGGCTTTTTGCTTTTCCGATAGCGTCTGCGATAAGAATCTGGTGTCATATTACGCTTCAGAACCCCAAACTGTTTATTTTTTACTTCATACTAAAACAAAAGCTGTGATATGAGATGAGGAAATGACTTATATGCTTCTCAAGAACTTTAGTTTTTCGTGTTTATTTTCTCACTTCATACTAAAACAAGGGCGTTAATATGAGAAGAGGAAATGAAATATACGCTTCCAAGACATAATATTTCCTTATGAGGTACTACTGTGTGCATGGGAGCTCTGCTGTTAATTTTTGCGTCTTAGATAAATTTTGGTATCATTTCACATTACTTTGTGAGAATGTTCCCATATTTTTGGGATTCAAATAGAGTGGATATTTCATCACTGGTAAATAATCTGATGATACCCGTTGCAATTCCTCCATGGCACATGTGAGTAGAGTCTCACGTTTGTTACTATAAGAATATGGAGGTAGTGATGTCCACTCACTGCAGTCAGAGCCAAGGTGATTTCTTTCTGTTTATGGCGAAGTGTCAGCTGCAGTGTCCACGCTTAACAAACATAAACAAATCGCGGCGGCATTGGGCACTGCTAGTCGCTGCACTTACGAGCCGCGACAACATGAGAGCACTGTCTCTCCTAATGATATTATGGAGTTAATACATCTTACTTACTTAACGTAAGATGCAGTTTGTAACTTACCATCGCATTAAAATACTTTACAGTCATATTTGTGCAATATTTATTGTTGGTTGACTCTCTAATGTTAATAGTATTGATTCAGATTGTGCGTGAACACGAAAACACACACACACAAACAGTCATTGATTCCAGTGAGGGTGACGACTACCGTGTGTTGAACAGCACATGATCCAATCAATTCCTCAATTGCCGTCGAGTGGATGAGATTTTACAATTACCTTGTAAGGAGGAGACTGAAAGGAAATGGACTTGTATGCTAAAGAGCTGCTACAAAGCAAAGCTTGACCGATTATCAGACAATTGCCCACATGGGTTTTGTAGACGAGTATACTTTTAGTAATCAACCCACCCACCATCATTACGTAAGATTTCTCAAAGGCGTAGGGGCACTGATTTCATTAAGTCATCGATAGTGTAGCGTCATGGTTTACTTCAGACCATACGTTTTCTCTGTTCGTCCAAAGATCGCTTGCATTTGTAGGTCCACGTGGCAATGACCTTGTTACCTCTGCCCACATATTCTCTATCTGGTTGATGTTCGGTGATCGTGTACAAGCGGCTACAGATTTATCCTCTCTTGGCCCTGAAACCAATCTTGCACTGCTATGCTAAGATGGATGGGGCTCTGCTCCTGTAAATAAATTGTTGTCTCGATACTTCATATATTTATATTCAAATAACGGATTTGTAATAAGCACATTGTATTAGTATTTTCCATAGTGTTTAAGAATTCAGGCCCTGTCATAGATAAGTGATCCAGATTCAACAGTCCGATTAAGAATGCGGTTTACCCAGTTTATCATGTGATGAGAGCAGTAGTCGGATATCCACATTAAGACTGACTGGCTGAATCCGATTAGAACGATCTGGTATCGAAATGAAATTACAGAAATCGGATAATTTGAACGTCTGTATTGCAACAATGCTGTGCGCATAATTCCTATGATGAAGTAACATTTAGCAACTGTCTAAGAAAAAGTCAGAAATATGTCTACTAGCGGCAATGTAACGTAATTATAACCCACATTTATGTGATGGAAATATTGAATCGAACAATACACATCCACTTCGGTGGTGGGAAGATACACCATATCGGACTTGCTGATGACATAATGATAATAATAATAATCCAGTGTGGCGGATAGGGGAAAGCCACGTACATATCGGTGGTAGCGAGGAAATCAAATACTTGGGGTGAACCAAATGCTAACACAATTCGGAACGGCTACTCAATCCGTTGAACACAAAATCCAGACACGTCTCAGTGAAAATCACCAGTGCTCTGGTCACCGTTTGTTATCTCAATGAGCTCGGCTGAAAATCCCAGGTGGTACACAACCCGCCCGTCGAAAGGAGGCAGCTAGATTTTCGGATTCTGGGGAGTCGAGGCTAGCACGGCAGAGAATATCGGAGATCTATGGTAAATTTCCCTTCAAGCAGAAAACATGCATTTGCAAACTTAACACCTATACATTGATCCAAACACGAAATCTACATAGTCTCACATAAGAAATCGACCGACAAATTTCTCATGCTTTCTCTTCCAGATCCACGACTAACTGACAATGAAACCTTGCATTACGGGAACCACCGCATCTTCAAGAGCAAAACACAACAGAATGTAGCGAAATGCGCACCTATCTTCGGCATGGCATTTCTCGAACACAGACCTATCATAATCTCTGTCAAAGGAATCACACCCATCTACAATCGACTTATGACTATGCTCATTCAGAGCCCCCAAAAAATATACACTCATGAAAGCACATGCCCCCACCAACATGAACCGCGCGACTGCTACGGTTGCAGGTTCGAATCCTGCCTCGGACACGGATGTGTGTAATGTCCTTAGGTTAGTTAGTTTTAAGTAGTTCTAAGTTATAGGGGACTGATGACTTCAGGAGTTAAGTCCCATAGTGCTCAAAGCCATTTGATCCATTTGAACCACTAACATCGAAAATAAGAAAATCACCGAAAATGTTGAAAAATTCTGTAACACACTCGAAAAAACTATGAGCAAAATTCACCAAGAAACTTGAAAATACTAATGGGAGACTTCAACTCTCTATTTGGGACAGAAAAACCTATAGAAAAATCATTGGTACAAATTCAACACACCGAAACACTTACACCAACGGCACACGTCTGACTGACATTTGCCAACAATTCAACCTCAAAATGATGTCTACCCACTTTAGGAAAGAAACTAGTTCTCAGGTAACATGCTTGGCTACCAGGTGCAAGCTGCTTTCGTTCGCCTTTCGAGACTCGATGAAAGCCAGATTTTTAATTCTGTCGTAGCAGAGCTACAAGCAGGCAGATACAAGCTCAATAAGGGAATCGTAATACAACGCTCTAGCAAAATTCGTCTTGCTACTTTTTGTACCTCTTAGTGTCAGAGAGAAAGCCTTTGGCACTGCAAAATCTATAATACCACTTTTGCTTTCAGCTGAGATATTTTTTGATGTGAATACATAATTTTATCTATGAACTGCCACATTTTCATAATACTTGCGAATGGAACAGGAAATGAAGTATATACAGACCTTTTTGAAGTCAAAAGTCGGTAATATCCTACTAATTATTGTTAAAATAGGCGCAATCGTCTTACTGATACTTAATGCTTTATTATGATAGACTGCCGTCGTGATGTTTCTGCAGTAAGCTGAATTTAATTTGTGTTGGTACAGTAAATAATTTAATTGCGTTTTCCATTAGTTTACTGAAAGCAACAGTAATCATAAAACAGAATTTAATCAGCAGCACAATTATCCTTCACGATATCTAAAACAATCTGACAATACTAAAGTAGTTAACAAATTCCACGCCACTTAGGAACCTACTGCTTACAACGATGCCATTTAACCATTGTGGTTTCAAGAGTATTTTCGTCTAGAAATGAACTGCATTGACGGTTGATCGATCAAGAGCGGGAAACCTAAAATTCTACGAGTATATGACGAGAGGGGGAACTGCTTGAGAGATGACTTCCCTATCAATACAAGTGCCCGAAAGACGACTTTCCTATCAATCTCCTGGATAGTTTTGTTTCTCAAATCAACAGAGTGCGTTATCACGCGAGAGCACAGGTGAAGTAGTTTTGTCGGTCGATTTTCTTACACTGCGACCGAAAGGCGTCTCAGTTGTTGGCAACAAATTCCTGCTGTGATGCACACATCCCTTGGAGTAGAATTCGTAGCCCAAAACACATTTTTGCTGCCATCAGATGTAAACTATTATGTTCGCACTACCCTTTGCTCGAGTTTATGTATTTTGGTGGGGCTCAGCCTTTCATTTCTTTTTAGGAAGTTAACGATAAAGGGATAATAACTCGTATCCAGTAACACTACCGCATAGGAATGCTCAATGAGCGACCTGACGACGTTCAATAATAGTCACTCCGGTAATTTTTGCTGTATCGAATTAGAGCAAGCAGTACTCCTACACCAGACTTCTTAACTTTCCCTGTTGAATGCAAATGTCGCATGATGGTTAAGTGGTAATCCATCACATATATCAGTAGTCGAGACTTCCTTTATGTGGAAAAACATTCATGCCAGAACGATCTTTGTTGAAACCAGAATATCTTTTTCTATCGTATTTTTCCCAATGCACTCGCTCCACTCACAGTTCAAATCTCTCTAGCTGCCTCCTCTGCATTCACCCCTCTGTTATACCGAAAGTATATATTGTGTTGCAGATGTTACGCCTTTTTCCACTTGCGACTCTATTTTACAATGCTTAACCGTAGTTCATGATTTTCAGGTATGCAAAATCCATTGCTTAACTGTAAGATAATAACTAGAGCTTCAAATTCGAAAATGACAGTTGACACATACACTGACAGCGTGAGCGGCGCCGGATTTCAGGCTGCGGGTGGCGTCTGGCCGGTGACCGGTAGCCGCTGCAGCGCGAAGAAACGCTCCAGCGTAAGCTGTTCTGATCACGTCGCAGCCATGAGTTGTCCTGCGGAATTGTTTGTGGAAGTTCTTGTAATTGCTGGTGGATAGAATGTGAAGCGAATTATGTTCGATGTTCAATCAGACTCATAACTTTAGACGAGGGCTGAAATGTAAAAGAAAAAAAAAAATACAGTTGGACGCGAACAGGCGTCCATATGTTTACAAAGCACGACGGTTTCCACTTTTTTTTAAACTCATTTTTGTTCGTTTTCGTTCGTTATCTCTGCTCGGGGCGGACGTCGTGAGACACCCGTATAAGTTCGTCGTTGATCGACGAACTCAGGTTTTTTATTACAGAGGGTAGCTAACCCTCTGACCGATCACGCTGAGCTATCATGCCGGCGATTCCACTAGACCACTGGCTCACACAATCCGACAGCTTCTCGGAAGTAGACAACATGTCCCCTTTACACTTCCGCATATTACAGTGTTGCCAGATTGTGCAGATGGCTGGACTTCGAGTTGTCAGTTTTATTGGCCACCTTAAGTGAACGACTCGGACTTAGTCTCTGTGGCGGCCGGCCGACTGCCAGTTTTTATGTCTAATACTGTACGTAAACAGTAATGTGGCTGGCACAGCTGTCTTTACTAGTCCAAATGGTTCAAATGGCTCTGAGCACTATGGGATTCAACTGCTGAGGTCATTAGTCCCCTAGAACTTAGAACTAGTTAAACCTAACTAACCTAAGGACATCACAAACATCCATGCCCGAGGCAGGATTCGAACCTGCGACCGTAGCGGTCTTGCGGTTCCAGACTGCAGCGCCTTTAACCGCACGGCCACTTCGGCCGGCTCTTTACTAGTTCTCCAAGTGGTCTTTACTGGTTCCCCAAGTGGCACCTGGACAAGAAGGCGCTGGAGGCAATTCGATCGGGCGTGACCGTCCTGTCCACAGCCGGCACACGTCCACCGTTGTCCGTCATAAATAATGATGGCTCGCCAACCTCCGATGAACACGCACGACGATACGTGTTTGCGGAGTACTATGCATACCTGTAGGACGCCACCCAGCACGCTATAGGTAACAAAGGTGTTCCATTTCTCTTCCGTGTACCTTAGTACCGTTCCATATGGCCGCAACGCTTCAGTAACGAGTGCTGCCGGGACATCGAACGGCAGTTCGACTATGCGCACCGTGCGCACACCCATACCCGCGCTGTCCTCAGATTCCACAGATACCGCGCTTGCGTTACCGTCAGAGTGGCGAAAGCGGTAGCCGTTGGTGGAACGTCGCACTAGGTTGTCACATGCCTCTTCATTCCACTTCTCGAGATAGAGTATACTGGAAGTGATAGACAGGTGTATGTCCATGAGCTCGTGAGGATCTACAAGTATGTCGTCTCTCAGAAACTGTTCGATTTCATAAGCCTTTGGAAGCGCGTAGGAATCGTCGAACGTGAGTTTCTCCGTCGCCCGGTGTTAAGAGAACGCCATATCGAGTGAGAACTCTAAATCACATCAGCGAACGCAGTACGTCGCGCAGCGAGTAAACAAGCACGTGCGGAGCCCTGCTCAGCTCGCCGCGCGTCCGGGTCGTGCCACGGCTAAATGCAAACTGCGCGTTTTGGCTATTAATGCACTACTCAGGTCCAGACCCTAAATTCCATATGTGGTCAACCGTGCGTCAAAATCTTGTACTCGTACATCCCTTACGTACGTTCCCGTACAGGTGAGACATTTTATTGAAAGTCGCTTGTACGGTATCGTCGGATAAATAAGATATTGTAGTGCTTGTGTTATTCTGAATTACGTTTCAAAGTTCTTTTGGACATGCACGCTGGTGGTTGTCCTTGTTCGCAACTGCGAAGACATTTAATGTATTTCATACCGGCTGTGGTCACCGCAGCGCCTGTTCCTTTGGACATTTATGCACGTCCAAAGGAACCTCGTATCGTGATTCAGAACAACACAGGGGCAGCAATAACGAACTTTCTGCTTACATTAGTCATGCACACTTAACTCTTCGCTCACAGACTTGCATTCAGTACTGCTCCCTTCTCTCTCTCGTTGGTTTTTCCAGTAGACTTGGGTGTACATTATTAGCATTAGGGATAAGTTTACTGGAGAATGGTTGTCTGATATGTACTTCATGTTTAGGTTCACAGAATCCAATGTAATGTTGGCACAACGACCCTGTGCTGAGTTGCGCCTGCATCGACGGCAATCATATAACAGTACTTTTGCATTCGTTCATAATGCGCTACGAAACAGGAAATATTTCCATGACAGCTTTTGGCAAGCATTTCCATTTTGGCGAAGGTATTTTCATAAAAAAGACGACAGCTGTAAGAGAAGTAAAAGAAAATTAGAAAGCTCTAATTAAGTTATTACTCTCTCACGAGTCACGGGAGATTGCTGGTCCATCATATTATAATCACGTCAATCTGGGCTTTCTGCTGAAGATTAACTAGGTTTTCCTGGTTTTATATTTCGGTCTGTAATTCCTCTATGCGCCTACCTTAAGACCTTTTACTTCCTGTCTCTCTGATTACCGTAACCTTTCCTGTGTTGGCTACACATACAGTTGCCCGACGGTTGTATGTTGTCACCTCTAATGTATTGACAGTACCGTAAAACTTATTGCCTTGTCTACCAACCCACCTCTCTTCTCATATTATTCCTGATATTAATCCTCGGTACTCTTTGCTGATAATTAAGGAAATGTGTAACTCAAAGTAAACTGCTGGTTTATGCACTCATTCTCATAGGTAGCTCCTTTTCATACACAAAATAATTAAGCAATCTTCTAGCTTATTATCGAGGCATCCGAACTTTTTTATCCATCTGACAGAACGATTTCATCAGCGATGTACCAGTAGGGATATCCTTTTTTATGGCATTTAAGAGATGAAGCCTTTTATCTGCTGGACCAGACCACAGGCAACACATCTTTAAAGGCATTCACAAATTGTAGTGATGTGTGCTACCATAGGGTGAGATTTATTAAATAGCTTATATCTAACATATATGCCATCAGCATACACTCAAAAATACAGGCATTCTGCCCGTTTGCTTGACATATGTTAGTAATTGCACGTGTCCGACTGCATTAAACTCTACTAACTTTTAAGGATGTAATTACGAATGAGACATTGCTTTTTTCTGCATTTACCAGTTCACTAAATCCCCTTAAATCATTTTAAGACTTACGTGCCTTCAGGCACCATTTCTTCATTCACAGTTTCGCATTTATCCCGCACAGCCAGTATTTGAGGTTCCATTTCCGTCTTTTATGTGCACACTGATCTTGAAATTATCTGTCGTGTCTTGAAAGTCCGTAATGATTATCACTGTTTGCCAATAGACTGCAGTTTCTAACTGGATATTGGCATTCACTCTTAAATGCTCTAATCTCATCCGTATTATCTGTTCTTACTGACTAAAAGTACACCCTTGGAGCATTATTATTTCACTTTACCTTTTAGTTTGTGACCTCATCCATTCCATGAGATCTTCCATTACAGGTACTGCAACTTCCCCTCTGCCCCTAACAATAAGTTGGCCACTTCCCAATAAACTACTAACGTAATACCTGCAGCTACATCTACTTACGTACTCCGCAAGCCATCACATGGTGCATGGTGGAGGTTACCTTGTGCCATTACTACTCGTTCGCTATCATATTTCACTTACAAATGGAGCGAGGGAAAACGACTATGTGCTTCCTTACGAATTCTTATTTCTCTTATCTTGTCTTCGCGGTTCTTAGGCGAAATGTACGTTATCGGCAGCAGAATCTTTCTGCCGTCAGCCGCTAACGCCGGTGCTCTAAATTTTCTCAATACATTTACTTGAAAAGACCGTTGGTCGTCCCCCAAGGATCCCATGTTGAGTTCATGGAGCATCTCCGTAATACTCGCGAGTTGATCAACCCTATCGATAACAAATCTATTCGCACACTTGTGAATTCGTTCGATGTCTTCCTTTAATCCAGTGTGACGGGGATCGAAACATACGAGCAATACCCAAAACGGGTCGCACTGCCGATCTGTATGCTGTCTCCTTTGCAAATGAGTTACACTTTCCCAGAATTCTCCAGATATATCGAAGACAGCCATTAACTTCCCGAAGTACCGACCTTGCATGCTAGTTACATTTCATATAACTCTCAAACGTTCGCCTTGACCTTTAATCGGCGCGACTCTATTTAGTAGCCCACCACTACTGTGCGTTCGAATATTACAGGCTTGCTTCTCCCACTGGTGTGTATTAAGTTATATTTCTCTGCATTTAGAACAAGATCTCATTCATTATACGGAATGGAAATTCTTTCTAAGTAATTCTGTATCCTCATACAGTCACTCAACGACTACATTTTCCCGTACACTCTAGTGTCGCAGTGTTGCTTACCCTACCCACCAGACCGTTTATGTATGTGGAGAACCAAAGCAGTCCTATCATGCTTCCCTTGGGCATTCTTGACGATATCCTTGTCTGTGACGAACAATCGTTCACGAGTATAGCTTCTTTAACTGTCTGCAGTGGGGCATTGTACCAAATGCTACCCGAAAATCTAGGAATAAGGAATCTGCCTTTCAACCTTTGACCTTGGTTTGCCGGATATCGTGTTAGGAAGAGGCAAGCTTAATTTCACGCTATCAGGGCTTTATAAATTCATATTGATATGTTGTAGAAGCTTTTCTGTCTCAAGAACATTTATTATACTCGAAGTTAGTGTGTGGTCAAGAAATCTGCAGCAAACCGACGTCAAAGATATTTGTCCGTAATTTTTGTAGGTATGTTCTTTCAGCCTTCTTGTATAATTACGGAAATTCGGCCCTTTCCAGTCGCTTGGGACTTCGCACTGAGCGAGAGGTTCGCGATAAATGCGGGCCGGAAAGGGGCCAATGCTTAATGTATTCACTGCATAAGTGAATTAGGATTCCACGCGGACTTGAGGACTTCTTTGTTTTCAGCTCATTCAGCCGCATCTCAGGGCTAGGATGTAACCGATTTTTTGCTATTTTACTAGTTCCTAGCCAGGAACGAATTGTATAGTGCCATCTGTGAGCTTCGGTAATTTAGTTTCCTGAGTTTCTGAGTGTTAATCTAATATTTAATAGACGCAGTTCTCCTCGGATACTAAACCGATTTTGTGATATATTACAAGTTCCTAATCAGGAGCGAATTCCTTAGTCTCACCAGAGTGCTTTGGTACTTCACTGTTTGAACCTCTGCGTGTTAATCTAATTTATTGGAGACACTTATTACGTTTTGCACCATGTCTACAGTAGAGTTCCGTAGCGTGTGTCTATAGTCTTTATTTGTCTGTGTGGTTCAGTTTTCCACGGTATTTAGTACGGACAGGGACTGTGAGTGTTGTGCGCGAATCCGAGCTGGGCTGGGGAAACTTTGCTCACAGCTACAGGCTGTAATGGCTTCGATTACACAGCTAGAAGCTGTGGTGGATGGGCATCACTGTTGTGAGCCGGCAGTGGGGATTCAACGGATGTCCATTACGTATGAGTCCACCGATCGGTGCGTATCGGTGGCCAGCCCAAATACTGCTCGCACTGAGATTGACTCCTCACCCGTGGTGGAATGGGAGATCGTCTCAGAGCGTGGCATGTGGCAAAGCACTTCCTGCAGGGCTGCATGTAAGGCCTGCCCGGTTAGTCTGAGAAACAGGTTCCAGGTGCTGTCTGTGGCTGTCACTGTCCCTCAGTTAGATGCACTCGCTTGTCCTGTTTCAGAGGAAACATCTCAGCCTACAAGATCCGGGCAATCACAGAGGGTAGGATTATTAGTAGTTGAGAGCTCCAATGTTAAGCGCGTTCTGGGGCTCCTTAGGGACATCGCCACCAAGGAGAGGAAGAAAGATAATGTGCACCCCGTGTACTTCCCGGATGTAGTCATTACAGACATGGGACGGGTCCTTCCGGACGCCATGGAGAGCACGGGTTGCAGCCAACCACAGGTGGTGGCTCACGTCGGTACCAATGACGTGTGTCGCTTTGGATCAAAAGAGATTCTCCCTGGTTTCGAGCAACTAACAGAAGTAGTAAAGGCTGATAGTCTTAGTTGCGAGATGAAAGCAGAGCTCACCATTTGCAGCATAATCGACAGGACCAATTGCAGACCTCTGGTACAGAGTCGAGTGGAGAGTCTGAATCAGAGGCTCATAGGTTCTGCGATCGTGTAGGCTGTAGATTCCACGACATGCGACATAGGTTAGTTGTGTTTCGGGTTCCGCTGAATACGTCTGGAGTGCTCTACACACGAGAGGCGGCTACACGTGTGTCAGGGCTGTGTGGCGTGGACTGTGAGGTTTTTTAAGTTATGGGGTTTCTGGAAAACACCAACAGAGCTCACTTATACGCAACTCATACAATCACAGTTGGTAGTGACTTCAATTTACCCTCGATGTTTCACCGAAAATACATAATTAGATCTGGAGGTAAGCGTAAAAAATCATTCGTAATTGTGCTAAACGCATTCTCTGAAAATTATTTAGAGCAGTTAATCGTGAGCCCACGCGAACAGCAAACGATTGTAAACTGTAGTTGACCTCTTAGGAACACGTAATCCTCAGCCAATACCGAGCATCAAAACGGATACGGGGATTAGTGAACACAGGGTTCTAGTAACGAGATTGAATACTGTAACACCCTTATCCTCCAAAAATAAACGAAAAAATACCTATCCAAAAAAGCAGATAAAAATTTTGTTGAGGCCTTCCTAAGAGACAATCGCCACTCCTTCCGAAATAGCAGTGTAAGTGTAAACCACATTTGGCTCTAATTCAAAGAAATAATATCAACCGAAATTGAGAGATTTATGCAAAATAAATTAACAGACGACAGAGCTGATCCCCCAAGGTACACAGAACGGCACACAACACTATTGTAGAAACAGCGAAAAAAGCATTCCAAGCTTAAACGAACACAAAATCTCCAAGATTGGCGGTCTTTTACAGAAGATCGAAATTTAGCCCTCACATCAATGCGAGATGCTTATAATACTTTCCACAACGAAATTTTGTTTCAAAAAATGGCAGAAAATCCAAAGTGATTCTGATCGTATGTAAAGTGTGGTAGCGGCAAGACACAATCAACGCCTTCTGTGCGATATAGCAATGGAAATCTTATCGACGACAGTGGTGCCAAAGCAGAGTTACTAAAGACAGCCTTCCGAAATTCTTTCACCAAAGAAGACGAAGTAAATATTCCAGAATTCGGATCAAGAACAACTGCCAACATAAGTAACTTAGTGGCGAAGCAACTAAAATCACTTAAAAACAGCAAATCTTCCAGTCCAGACTGTATAGCAATTAGGCTCTTTTCAGAGTAAGCTGATGTAATAGCTCCATACTTAGCAATTATATACAACCGCGCGCTCGACGAAAGATCCGTATCCAAAGACTGGAAAGTTGCACAGGTCACACCAATGTTCGAGAAAGGCAATGGGATGAATCCACTAAATTACAAGCCCCTATCATTAACGTCGATATGCAGCAGGAGTTTGGAGCATATGTTGTATTCGAACATTATGAATTACCTCGAAGACAACGGCCTATTGACACAGAGCCAACACTGATTTACAAACCATCGTTCATGTGAATCACTACTAGCTCTTTACACATACGAAGTGTGAGTGCTATTGACAAGGTATTTCAAATTGGTTCCGTATCTCTAGATTTCCAGAAGGCTTTTTACACTGTAACACCCAAACGGCTTGTAGTGAAACTACGTACTAATGGAATATCGTCTCCTATATGTGACTGGATTCGTGATTTCCTGTCAGAGAAAATTCAAATGGCTCTAAGCACTAAGGGACTTAACATCTGAGGTCATCAGTCCCTTAGAATTAGAACTACTTAAACCTAACTAACATAAGGACATCATACATATCCATGCCCGAGGTAGGATTCGAACCTGCGACCGGAGCAGCAGGGCGGTTCCGGACTGAAGCACCTTGAACCGGTCGGCCACAGCGGCCGGCCCTGTTAGAGAGGTTGCAGTTCGTAGTAATTCACGGAAAGTCGTCCAGTAAAACGGAAGTGATTTCTGCCGTTTCCCAAAGTAGTGTTACAGGCCCTCTGCTGTTCTTTATATTTATAAACGATTCAGGAGAGAATCTGAGCTGTTGCCTTTGGTCGTTTGCTGATGATACTGTCGTTTATCGTCTAGTAAAGCCAACAGAACATCAAAACAAATTGCAGAACTATTTATAAAATATATCTGCATGGTGAGAAAATTGGAAATTTACCGGAAATAATGAAGCAGCAGGTCATCTACATGAGTGCTAAAAGAAATCCACTTAACTTCGGCTACACGATAAAATGTGTAGGCCATAAATTCAACTAAATACCAAGGAATACAATAACCAACAACTTAAATTGGAAAGAACACGTGGAAAATGTTGTGGGGGAAGGCAAACCATTGGTAGAACGCTAAGAAAATGTAACACATCTAGTAAAGAGACTGTCTATACTACACTTGTCCGTCCTCTTTTGGAGTACTGCTGCACGGTCTAGGATTGCTCCCAGATAGGTTTAACGGAGTTCATCGAGAAAGTTCAAAGAAGAACAGCACGTTCTGTATTATCGTGAAATAGGGGAGAGAGTGTCACTGACATGACACAAGATCGGAGGTGGACACCATTAAAACCAAAGCGTTTCTCGTTGAGGCAGAATCTTCTCACGAAATTTCAGTCATCAACTTTCTCCTCCAAATGCGAAAATATCTTGCTGACGGCGACCTACAAAGTCAGAGAAGATCATCATAATAAAATAAGGGTAATCAGAGCTCGAAAGCAGAGGTATATGTGTTCGTGTCTTCGGCTTGCTCTTCGAGATTGAAATAATAGAGAATTATTGTGAATGTGGTTCGATGAACCGTCTGCCAGACACTGAAGTGTAATTTGCGGGGTATCCATATAGAAGTAGATGTAGATGTGGACTGAATAGAAGCCTTCGACCCATCGATTAGGGGACCGTATCAACTTCCTCTCACCACCTGGGTCATATCACTCATTTATTCCCCATATACTCCATGTCTTCACATACCCCGGCGCTTCCTCTGAGAAACCAGTGCGTTTCCGTTCGCTGACGGAACTTTTCGAATGCTTCTTCCAATCTTGTCACCTTGTTACGCGTCTCCCATGTGTTGCATACTACCTGTATCACTCAGTGATGACTGGTGATCACTACGTCTTCCCGCTTGGCGAACAGCACTCACGCTTCCATGTGCCGGTTCCATAAAACTTCTTTCCCTAGGAAAATCGGTTGTCCATCTATGAATCGCATCATCTCGCCTTTACTCCAACTTACCTACGGCCAGGAATACCTACTACTTTTGTCCCACTTAAATTCATTGCCACACCGCAGCTGCTTATACCAGTTACACTAAATCCACTAAAATGTATTAAATGACTGTCTCCAAGGCCTCAAGCCTTACGGGTTCCTCGTTATCGTTTCATTCACAAATTCTTGTTTGTCTTCCGAACCTTTCTCCTCAATCTTTCTTTATGGCCCGCATCTCCTGTCTATGTACTAACTTCCGAGATCCCTTGAAGAGTTTCCAACCGCTCTACAGGCACAGTTATTGTTTTCGTAGGCAGCTGAATCTTGAGATATTCTGGCGACATAGTCTCTCCAATTTGGTCTGATACTTTGCGAGGAACTACTTCGGCTTTCCCCTCGGCGTGTACGATGTTGCTAGCTTCACACACTGACCAACCTTACACTGTGGCATTCTTGCGGTACCGCCCACTGCTGCTTCTTGTTTCTTCAGTGCTCGTGTTTTGGCCCTCCGTACTCTGTTTCACATTTTCCTAATCACTCTGCCAAATTATTTAACAGGCTGTCCAGTATTCCCTTTCTTCGCTTTAAATATGTCGAATCGTGATGGAATTTTACGTCCAAATACTTCATATGGCGATAGCCTTGTATTCGTATGCTGCTTTGAGTTGTAGGCGAAGACGACGTACTTCAAATATACATAGCAGCTGGTGTGGTGTGAGTCAACGTAATATCCAAGAATCTTTCCGATTGTCATATGCACTCTTTCAGTTCTTCAACTGATTTGTCGATGGAGAAGACTGGTCCTTAATTTCTTCACATTCGACATTTTAGACAATTTCTTAAATAGATCTGACATGAAGTTTGTTCCGTGGTCTGTTGCTATTGTTTCAGGCACTTCAAACTTCAGTACCCAACTATTCACAAGTGTTTTTGCCACTGTTTCTGCCTGCTGGTTTAGCATTGCGACCATTTCTTCGAATCGTGAAAAATATTCCATGATTGTATGTACTTACTCTCTGCGCGTGTTTTATTTAATGAACCAAAACATCAATCCCCCAGAAATTACAATGATACTAATGCTTCATGCAGCCTCTGCTGGCTCTCTTGTTCGACACAAATCCGCTCTCTGAGCGCACTGTATGCAATTTCGCACATACTGGTTTACGTTTGTCTGTTTATTCCTCCACCAATACCTTTCCGCTACTCTTCTGTTGGTAGAGCTGCAACCTCCATGACCAGCTAATAAGTGATCATGAGCTTCTTGTAAAACTCTATTCCTTACCTTCACTGGTACTAATACCCGCGGTCCCAACTTGGTTTCTCTGCGTAGCAACCCACCCTCCATACAAACTGTGACTCCTTAAAATACTGCTTACATTCGTCCTCCAGTCTTTGCGCAACTTTCCATTCCTGATGCTCAGTACTCCCAATTTGTAATACTGCTACTTTTATACTGAAGTCATCCGCATTTCCGCGATTCTTCTCAGGTTTATGCATAAATTCAAAATGAAAATCGCTTAGTCTTATTGCCCATTGTGTCAATCTACTGTAAGGATCCTTCAATCTTAACAACCTTTCTAATGCCACGTGCTCTGTTATTAATCTAAACGTTTTACCGTACGAATAACATTTGAAATGTGAAGCAACAAATAAGACTTAACATCTCTTTCTCCTTCGTGGAATAGTTATTTTCTGCAGAATTTAGTTGTCTTGAAGCATAAGCTACCGGATGTTCTACACCTTCTATCTCTTGTGACAATCCACCGTCAAGTGCATGGTTTGATGCATCACATGATAAAAGAAATTCTGTGTCAAAATCCGGAAATATCAATATAGGACTCGAGGTTGAAGCTTCTTTTTAGCTCCTCAAAGCGTGCTGACACACATCTGTCAACAAATTTTCCAAAGGTCTGACAATATCCGCAAATCCCTTTACGAACCAGCGGCAATAGTTTCTGAGGCCCAAGAACGATTACAACAACTTTACAGTGTGTGGTACAGGAAATTTACGTACAGCTCTAATTAGTCTTGGGTATGTCTTAACCCCATCTCTAGTTCTGATGTGACGTAGGTATGCTATCTCTTCCATCACAAAATTACACTTTTCGGTACCCAGTATTAACTCCATTGCTTTTAACCTTAGGAAGACTTCCCTTAGACGCTGCATATGCTGTACCATATCACTCCCATAGACGATTACGTCATAGACATACACTAATCATAGCTGTGCTTCTCTGAGTATTCCGTCCAACAATCTCTGTAACGTTGCAGTTGCATTTTTAAGCCAAACGTCATTCTTGTGAACTGATAGAATCCCATGTTGCTGAAAACGCTGTTTTTTGTCTATTCTGTGGTGCAACCTCTATTTGGTTATAACCTCTCTTTGAATTCTTTGTTCAAAAATACCTACATTGTCCAAAGTGGTCCAAGACTTCTGTGATGTTTAGCAAAGAGTAAGGAAGCAGAGGCACGCAGCAGTCATTCGCAATCTCGTTAGTTTTTATTATGCTTGTAAATCTATATTTCGGCTATAAGTAGTCATCTTCAGCTTTGTGTCTCTCCTCCCTTACAATCTACAGTCACTGGGTAAGGTTACTGATGGAATCAAAGGTGGCCACGGGTAGGCTTCCATTATGGTTCTCGCATTTACGTATCTGTCATCACAACAAAACCCATATTTCCGTGCGCCATCCTTTGATGTTTTTGGCATAACAAATATTCCTGCCTCCATACAAAATTACTTTCTTCAGTTATTCTATCTTCCAGCTGTTGATCGATAAATTCCTCCAGAATTGGCTACAAGTACCTGTATGCTTTACGACAGACAGGTGATTCATTTCCCATTTGTATGAGGTGCCGTGTAATGCGCGTAGATGGTAATGTCCATTTTGAAAAAAATTGATTTTTAAATTCAAAACTTAATTTTTCCAACTGTTCCCTACTGCTTCCCTCTATTTGCTTCACTTTTTTCTCGCACTGTAATGTCAGTGGAGTCCGGAGATTGCCTGTGGCTGACTCCCCTCTTATCCCATTCTACTTCTTCCTAGATATCCATATTAACGATTAACAATGCCTTTCTTAATCGTATGTCCACTGCACCAAAATTAACTATTGAAGGAGCTACCTTCTTTTCACCCCTTACTTCTTCTATCTGTACTATACCTCCTTTAACCGAGTAACCCACCTGACCTAATACTTCATTGTCTTCTAACGGTTCCACTACATACAAAATTTCTACCGGACAGAAAGTGATTTCCTAGTATCCTTAGTTATACAACTGTGTGAATCAAGTCTTAGTGTGGTCGTTCGCGGTTTAATCGGTTCGTATTTCATGACAGACTCCCCTTGCAACTTCGCTACACCGGCTATTCCTTCACCTTTCTGAAACACTTTTCTGCCAAGTTCCACCCAATGTTGCCGAAGAACAATTAGGGCACAAAACGGATACAACAAATCTAATCCCAAAATCGTGTTGCAGCCCTCACTCACGTGTGGCATAGTCTCTACACATTGTATAAGTTGAACAGTGTCCACATAAAAAGTCTGTGTCCACTGACCCTAATGGTGGGAGATCTTTGTCGCCCGCTCCATGGAATCTGTACTGTGAAGGGGTCCATTTCTTACGTTTCACCAGATCTCTACTGGCGACGGACACATCCGCCCCTGTGTCCAACAATATCCTGCTACTATTCTATTTTACTGTTCCTCTTGTTGCACAGTCCACGTCTGCATACGATTTCTTAGCATTCAGTCTCACTGGGAATGGGCCATAGGAGGTCCTCGGGCTCCTGTTGGTGTTTAACACCATATTCCTCCGCGGCCATCTACTTCTAAAGCTATTACTTCCTCTTACTTTATTCGCATCACACTGAGGCCCGCGAAATTGACCCCTTAAAAGCTCCGTTCGTCCACACCTGAAACACTTTTTATCTGTAGTGACGTAACAAGACTGTTACGCCACACGGTAGTTGCCGAAAGAAAGGCACGCGTACACACACACCGACGGGCGTGAAGTACTGGAACAGGCTACGTAATTAATGCTATGAAGAAAAGTACGTAGCTGGATTAATACTTATCTTTAATCAATCATTGTGGTACATTGCTCTTGACTATACACAGGAGACTTTAATTACAACCACTGTAAGGCTAATGGCGCCTTGCTAGTTCGTAGCCATTAACTTAGCTGAAGGCAATTCTGTCTCTCGGCTAATGAGAGAGAAAGGCTTCGTACATCTAGTCGCTAGCTAGGTCGTCCGTACAACTGGGACGAGTGCTTGTTCGTATCACGAGACCTGCCTTGTGGTGGCGCTAGGTCTGCGATTACACAGTGGCGACACGCGGGTCCGACATGTACTAAATGGACCGCGGCCGATTTAATCTACCACCTAGCAAGTGTGGTGTCTGGCGGTGACACCACATTATCTGCTGCAAATACTGTCCGTTTAGCATGCATTCCAGTCGGCAAATCGATCTCGTCACACTTTATAGCCAACCTCGTTGGTGAGCGCAAATCAGTCGGACCCCCTGTCTGCACACGTCTTGACATTTCCGTGTACAACCCTCTTAAAAAAGTATCGAGCGCCCACTCCTCAGCCTCTTGCAAAATTATTTCACTAACTGCAGCATCCTGTCCCAATTCATAGCTACATCCGTTATTTTTCATTATCCTACTTGCAAATTGTTCAACAGATTCTGTAAATTTTTTAGTCATTACATCCGCTTGTTCCCTAAAGCGTCTGGCACTATTTCTTTTCTTATATCTCTGAATTAACCATTTTTCAAATTCTTTGAATGTTGTGGCTCCCTTAAGAGCTTCTGTATATCCTAAATACGTTCTCGCTTCCCCTGTTAGTCTCAATTTTGTGATATTCAATATTGTCTTAGCACACCAATCAACCACCTAAGTCAGAGTTCCTAGGCCTCCCACAAAGGCCTGCACATCCTCGGTAGCCTTACCAGAAGAAGGAGCAATTAAAATTGCGACTGACAAATCTACACACCTTTGTGACGATCGCAGTTCTACCAACATACGGAGTCCGTTGTTAATTGTGCTACCGTTCTACCAACATACGTACTGCTACAGGTTCCAACACACCCTTCGTATCTGGTTCTTTCGCTTGAGAACTACCATTCACAAGACAAGAAAACCAAATACATCAACTTAATTCTTAAGCCTAACCACGAGCCATCTCGACACCCGGCATTGCCTAGCCACATGCCCCCTAATGATTACATGTATAAGATTTTGCTGCAACTGATAGCGTATATGGCGCTGAGTGAGTCTCAAGGTTACACTGTGCACATCCAACAGGCACTAACCAATCATGACTTCCATTACTTCTAAAACTAGACAAACCCACTGGTTCTCTACTCGCAATGTAATATACATTTTACAAAATGCATGACTGTCAAATTTCTTCTCCACGAGCAAAATACAATAATTTCTATTTTTTCACTCACCCTACCATAGGCTGTAGTTTCAGATGTTGCTGTAAGAAGGTGACATCGTTGTCCTGACTCCAGTGTTAAATAACGCTTAGGTTGTCACCAGTGAAGAGTTTAATAAGATGTCAGGACGACAGTATATGTGTTCAATCAATTTCTTTATTGTGGTCCTCGGCCGTAGCCTATCAGGAACAGCTTGGTAGATGCGGCTAATTGCCTCTCATGCAAAGCGACATGCGTCTGGCATTTTGACGGCGCAGAGAGTGAGGCCGACGGTGGCGTCACTCGAATGCCGCTGTCAGCGACGTCTCTTGCTTCAACCTCGCGGTCGCGTTCTCGCTTCCCGAGCACGGGGTCCCGGGTTCGATTGCCGGCGGAGTCAGGGATTTTCCCCTGCCTCGAGATGACTGGGTGTTTGTGTTGTCATCATCATTTAATCATGATTAGTAAAAGTGGCGCGATTGGACTGAGCAAAAGGTTGGTAATTTGTAAGGGCTGATAAACACGCAGTTGAGCGCTTCACAAACCAAACATCATCATCATCTTGCTGTAACCATGATGACACTGTGGCAGCGCAACAGACGATGGCCATGAACATAGTTCAGCAAGAGGACGTGTGCCTTGTGACTCACTGCAGGCTGCCTGTCTGATCTTCGAACAGTGGACACCATACTGCACTCCTGATGTTGCTCCGGGTGTCGTAGGCTCATGGTGCAGCCTGTGATACTGAGACTCTGAGACAAAAATGCTGCGGTTCTAGGCGCTACAGTCTGGAACCATGGGACCGCTACGGTCGCAGGTTCGAATCCTGCCTCGGGCATGGATGTGTGTGATGTCCTTAGGTTAGTTAGGTTTAAGTAGTTCTAAGTTCTAGGGGACTGATGACCTCAGAAGTTGAGTCCCATAGTGCTCAGAGCCATTTGAACCATTTTGAACTTATAATCTCTAGACTATGATCTTTTAGGGCTTAAGGCTTGTACGCTAAGCACTTCCATGTTGGCAAGTGTTGAAAGGTTCCCGCCCTTCCACTAGCTTATTACAGATTCGGCTGTTGCTATGCCATGCTCAGCTGACTCCGCTGTGCAAAGTCAGTCAGGTGTATCTTGCTCTGCAACGCGTAACACTCTTGCCCACCTGCAGCTTCCTCTGTTGCAAGTCACTTGCACTCTGGTGTATATTTTTGAACGAATATGACCGATAGGCTAAAATTCATTTTGCTAGGGTGTGCAGGATACGACTGGGACTCCAACGTATGTAAACGAGAAGCTGCAACCCTCAACCGTTCTCGAGAAAATCGTGTTTCAAAACTTTAGGTGTGCTTGTGTACTCGTATGTTCACTCCTGTTGAATAAGTCCGCAGCCGAGTCATAAGGATCGAATCTTGCTGCTGATAACTTTTTCTTTATTCCCACATAACTCTGATACTTGCTTTGTTATGAATGTGAAAATCATCAGTGTCTAATGAAACATTTATTGTTTTTGTAAAATAAAGAACATCCACCTTCAGTGCAATCGTAATTTTATTTCAATGCACGATGGATTTTGAGCCCTGCTAGCTCAACATCAGGTGCTGTGACAGTATACATCTTTTCTTGGCCAAATTTAGGTTAATTCTTGTCCTGGTATGTTAAGGTTGTACATTGCAAAGTGGCACATTGGGAATACACATACAAGTAAAAAGATTTCTATCAGCCACGAAAAGGGCTATGCACTTTATTTCAATTTACAAACACATCATACAAACTAAATAATCCAATAAAATAAGTATTTTCTGTTTCTGTCATCCAATACATTACGAATTGTTTCCATTTTGCCTCTTCAGAGCATCCAATACTATCCGGTAGGACAGCTGCACAAACTCTTGTCATGTTTGTAAGGTGGCGGTATAATTTTGGCCCTTAACGTACGATTTTAAATATAGAAGCGTAATCCACTCATCATTCTGAGGAGTTTAAAACCACATATGCCGTACTTCAAGTGAAGTGATAATAATTTGCATTGTGTAGAGAGTAAATACGTGGCCGATATGAACTCGATACTAACAAGCATTCCCTACTTTGCATGTTAATAGTCACGTAGTATCGCAATCACTTTGAACTGAAGTGGATGCAGGGAGTTCCCAGTCATCAAGAGAAGTAGAAGATGGAATGCATTTAGAGAGGGGTCATAAAAAGCCGACCCTTCGCTGTAGGGAGGCAGGCACCATTAGCGCACACCGAAGCTGGTCGTTTATGACAGCGCACAATTAACAATACGCCATTAAGCGAGCTTCTCTGACTCACACCTGCGTGGAACGGAAAGAAACATCGTAGCAGAGCTGGGGTCTCCGTGGTCGCTCTTAGAGGACCAATACATGGAATTTTCATTTATGAAAAATGTTGAGCCACACAAAATGAAGCTAACAGCAGGTCAGAGACGACTGGACAGAACAGACATAGAAAGACCACACCTGATGCCTGGGAAAGCTTCTAGGAAAGAAATGCTTTCAGAATCACAATGGGAGGTCAGTGAAAGGTACAAAAAACATAGTCGCTAGGTTTCTTTTTTGGAAGCAGAAAACAGGCCACAGCGGAAAGGACCGTTACTTATACTCGCATATCATATGATAAAGGCGTGGAGAGCACGAGGTTAATTGTGCTACCGTTCTACCAACATACATGGACGGAGTCTGAGAGGATAGAAGTGAAACATGAATGTTATAATGCAGAAGGAAAATAGTTTCCACCCCCAATACGCTTCTCAAGCCTCATTGGGCCAAGAAACGACGCAAGTCGTACCACAGTCAGCATTTGCCACTACGACTGGTAGGGAATGAACACAAGGTAGAGTGGGCGGAACCAAAAAGATATACACGACGGTCTTCTTGGGAAGAAGAAGCCATGGGTAGAAGGGAGAGAGGTCTCTTCAGACCAGGGCCGTGTGTAGATAGAACACTTCCTGTTCTGTCGGCGTAGAAGAGCTTTTTAGTGAACATTTGTGTTCAAAGGGTTCAAGAATCTCGTAACATCTCCTGAGTGGAGATTACAGATTTCAACCTGAGTTAGTTACGTCCTGCAGAACAATTAAAGAGGGCAGAGATGTACACGTCGCTAAGACAGAGCGAGTGGACATTGCCAAATGCTTAGCTAGAGAAAAACACAGCTTTTCGCCTTAAGAAAACTCAGGTCAGTTTCCAACGGCTGATACAGTCAAGGCCAGAATAGTATTGAGGTTTACAGATCCGCACAGCATCGACGTGCCGCCGTCCTCATACGCCACTGCCGACCACATCAGCTGCTGATGAAGCACCGTAAATATCGCGCTTTATGAGGCGCTCGGTAAGGTAGTCACTACCTTGTGTGTGCAATTCAGTTCTATTGGAGATTACGTATTTTCTTCTCATTCCCTCATATTCATGCTCGCCACATACCATGTGTACGTCCATAGGTCTTAAAAGTCGAGAAAGCCGGCCGAAGTTGCCGTGCGGTTAAAGGCGCCGCAGTCTGGAACCGCAAGACCGCTACGGTCGCAGGTTCGAATCCTGCCTCGGGCGTGGATGTTTGTGATGTCCTTAGGTTAGTTAGGTTTAACTAGTTCTAAGTTCTAGGGGACTAATGACCTCAGCAGTTGAGTCCCATAGTGCTCAGAGCCATTTTTGAAAAGTCGAGAAAGGTATCGGTAAATACACGATTTTGTCCATCTAAAATAGCGTAGACTATAGGGCATATGGAAGTGTTGTAAGCGTAATATTTGAAAGGTAAATTGTTTTGTGATCATTGTTTTGTAAGTTACGCTAGAGTTCTTTTCTCATGTAGACAGGCTTTTGAAAGGTTGTTATGTGTTCATGTTTGTCACGATTAATTTCATGTAGTTTGTAAACTCACTGTCAATATCTTCCTAATTGTAGAGGATTTTCCAACACCACCAACTCCATACTCGAACCCAATGTGTATGGTGATTCTGCAACAGAAAGATTTAGTACAGGTAACAGTTGTTGGCGTGGTCTAGAGTAGAGGATACCCCTTCCTTATTGAAATATTTTATGGCATGTATGACGGATGTTATTCTGATGTCTGATAGTGACTTCATCCTGGATCTACTTACATTACAAGTGCTAGGGATGGATCATAACGACCGGGGGATTATGTTTGATATTAAAGATAAGATTTTGTAGTGTTTTTACAGATATTTCAGTCCAGCATGTCTGTAAATTATTTCATTGATCTTCAGTATCAGATGACCACAGTTTTTTTGACCTCCGTATCAAATTCATCACGTAAAAGTTCAGTAGGATTTAATTCAGGTAAATGACTTGGCCAAGTCATGTTCTTCAGTTCCTCGCATTTAACTTTTATATTCACACACATTCTGCACAATTTAGAAGTACGTTTGGCATCATTGCCCTGTTGCAGAACTAACCAACAACTAATAAGTCTCTTGCGAGATGGAACTGCATTGTTAATCAGTATCCTGTGTTCACTTTCATTATTTAATTTTTCATTAATTCTCACTACATCACCGACTTCACCAACTGCAAAACATCTTCACTAAATGGTCGACCCTCCAACCATGCTTCACCACTGGTGTCACACACTGACTCTTCATACGTTCTCCACAAAGTTGACGAAAAAAAATTCGACTTCAAAGTGATATTCGTCAGTGTATAACATAATGGACCATTGGTGCACGCTTCAGTTTTTATGTTACTTTGCCCGCTGAAATCGATTCATCTTTTTTTCTTTTTTTGACTCTTTGCACCACTGTAAACCTTTTATGTGGAGAGGGCGTTGCACGATTGGCACAGAGATAGAGTTGCTCACATACAACTTACATTCTCGTTAATTTCAGGGGCAGGACGAGTAGTCTGACGTCTACTCTTTACGGATAAGAAATGATCTTCCCCATGTTAGGTTGCTTGGGGTCTTCCAGATCGTGAAACACTTGCATTGGCACCAGTTTGCTTGGAACGCTGCAAGGTATAATTTGTCTTACTATGACGGTCTTAGTGATGCAGAGCTACAATTACAGCGTGTTTTTGAATTCCAGACTCCTGCTTCCGTCCCATCAGAATGAAATTTATTATGAAGCTGATCAGGTGTATAAATACACTGCTAGACGCGCACAGTGTAATGTTAACTAACGTGAAGTGCCTGCTGCACTGATAGCAGAAGGAATGAGGCTTATTCGAATGGAACCGGCTTAGAGAAAGGTATATCAGTGTTTTTGTGGATATTAATGAGCGCACATGTAGGCAAACAACCAGTCAAATATACAAAAATGGTGCTCTGTCTTTATATGTTTATACTTGTTTTATTATCAAAATGGGGATATGATAGAATATGCAATACCAAATCCCTGTTTTAATCACATTTCCATTGTTGTGACGGTGACGAAAACTAATACAAATAGGAAAATGGCTTGCTACTTCCAGTAGTGGACACATGGTTTTGTAGAACAGCACGACCAGACATGTTCATGTAAATATGTATACATACTTCAATACACATTTGTATGTACAAGTCAAAACAAATCAAAGAATTCCAAATGTAGAGATGCTGCATTTCTACAATAAGCCAAGTGTTATTACTATGAAGAAGATACAAATCTGTTATAATACTAATTATACCTAGATATCATTTGTAAAAAATATTTCTGAATACGTGAAATGTGGATAGATGTTATCAAATGGTTGCAACATGAAGCATTTGTTTATTAATTAGACTTTTAAAAATACTGAAAAATCTGTGGTTCATAACTTGTTCAGTAGAAGAGATGTGTTTCATAGTAGCGAAGATAAACAAATGCTCACAGCTCTTAAGCTCTGCATTTTATAGGCCATGATTACTGGAGTATTTTTCTTCTTTCATTGCATACTACAACCACTGAAACTTTGTCGATGGAGTTTTAGTTCACCATGTGTACGCAACAGATGTGAAGCACCCAGATAGGGAGAGAGGAATGAAATGAAAACACATTGGTTGAGAGTGTATGTGATATCAGTTCAGTAATTAAAAAATCGATTGAAATTTACAATGAACCTTACGGTATGAGCCCATTTACCAGTATGTGGTAGCACCGAATCTGACCTGGATGAACACAGATTTTAGGGTGTCATTTAATCGTTGCATAGTTTCCTCAGGCAAGCTGGCCTACAACTGTTGCAACAGGTCCTTGACATCCTGGATACTGGGACTGGGACTGTGTTAACATCCTAGCTGGATCCACACAAGTTCTATCGGGGATACTTCTGGGGATATTGCTGGTCACAGGAGTACCTCAACGACATGCGAACAGTTCATAGAGACACGTCTCTTGTCCGTCTGAAAATTCTTCTGTTGAGAAATAGCTCCATGACACTGTCACATGAGAAGTAACACAAGAAGATACGGGATGCGTGTGACTTACCATTCAGCTGTCAGTGTTCCCTCACTGAGTACTAGCCGTGACCTGAAGTCACTTTCCCATACCATTATCCCAGGATCAACACCGCTGAGCCTCTCCAAAAATTAGAAGGATGAGAATACATTTTTTTCCAGTAGAGACCCTCCACACATGTGGTAGTATGGTGATCACCACATAAGCTTTAATCTGACCTCTGAATTGATTAGTTATCCCAGACTAAGAGATCATGGAGGACTGTGACGTTGTCTGTACATCTGGTAAGATTGTGAACAAATACAGGCCCTTCTAGAGATAGTAGTGAATATAAACTTACGAAGAAATAGCGGGTTTAGGGCAGAGGGAAGGAAATGCTATTGCAAGAATCATGGAAACATATCATCTTCCACAGTTAGGACGGGTAGTAAGGGCAGAGGGAAAGAAGTGCAATGGCAAGCACCATGGGAACAGAACATTTACCACAGTCTGGACAGGTAGTAAGGTCAGTTGGGACCTAGCTTGCTATCCGTGACAGATCACATGAGGTTATGACATGATAGTACCAAGTATCATATAGCTCGATACCAGTATAATAGCCATCTGTTCATCACAAAGAGGACAGTCCAAATCTGTGGGACCCTGCTCTCTTGCATTCTGTCAGCGACGACTGGGCACAGCAGCGGGCCCAGACCTCACAGCTGTGTTGAGAGAGATCCTCGTACACATCGTAGCACCACCCTTCTATTGTTGCTGAGGGCTATGGGTATTATGTCCGTCAGCGTTTGTAAGATCCCAGTATGGTGGGCGGCGTAACCATGGCGACCCACTACTTGTCGAATGCCGGCACTGGGAAGATGTCTTCCACCTTCTCCTACTTGGAGGCCGGTGTGAGGCTTTCCTCCCCCTTCTATTTAGTGGTTGGGGCGGCATTTGAGCCCGCCTTCTGTTCTGTGTCGGCATGGAGATCATGCACAATCTTCATGTGCAGTTTGCACATCTCCTGCGTCTCCGCCGTTAGGGCGGCTTCAGAACAGCCCTCTGTGCCTCCCGGATGGCCTCGTAGACTGCAGTGGTCTCTGCAATTGCATCGTTCAGTGTGGAGCGCATGTTGTCGGTGTTCTGCTGCGTCCTCTCGGTCGCGGGAAGCATGTTTCGACCTCCATCCCGCTGTCAGTGCTGGTCTCCCTCCCCCTCCCCCCCAGTTCCTATTAGTAGTACTTTCCGGGCGATTGCGAAGGGGGAGAGCTGCCACTGCTTCTTCTTCCCACTAAGCTGGTTTCGGCTTTACCTGCCAGAGCGTCTTTAGCTTCCTCATTGCGACCGCACCGTAGGAGCCACCACATCGCAGCTGGTGTGGCTGCGGCTGTGAACTCAGGCTGTCATCACCAGTTGGTAACAAGAGACCCATAACAGCAGGCTAATGTCTGCGTCTCTTCTTTGCCACGGCTGCACGTAGTGCTATGGGGCTCACCTGAGCATTTAACGCGTTTTTCAGTGTTTCGGCAGTGCTTGGCATTGTGTCCTTCTTGCTGGCACCTGAAACACTAGGTCTTATACTCCAGACCTGATGTGAGATCTTCCACTTTCACAGGGCAGCCCACACTCTTTGGTGCCATCTCTCTCTGCTTTCATGTCTTTGTCGGCTTCATTGACGCCCCAACGATCTGGACAACGACAGTGCTCTACAGGGCATCTGTAGTGTGCCAAATACGCTGCCTGCAACTCGATTGTGGCATATCTCACTGTACACATCTATCTAACCTAAACTCTATATTGGATATAGAGAGGAAGGAAAGGAGTATGGTCGACTTCTCCCTTCTGTCCATCGTCAAAGTCACTGAGCTATACGTCTGAAAGCCCCTTTACTGCGTCAGCTTTCCGCGGTCTTCCTCGTCTGCCCATGCTGTGGCGCAGAAAACATGACAACTTGCTAGTATCGTAAGAACAGCATGTGAAAATTTACTTGGCGCCAACATTACAGATAAGGATGCCCTCTCAGCTTTCTGTCAGTCCAGGCACCAGAGAGTGCTCTCGCTTCAGATATTCGAGCTGAATTGAATGGGACCTCTGTGCAGGATGCTGCCATACAAGCCGACGGGGGTCATCCATGGTAGTGCAAAACAGTGATTTTTCATTGAACACAAAAAAAAAATGGTTCAAATGGCTCTGAGCACTATGGGACTTAACTACTGAGGTCATCAGTCCCCTAGAACTTAGAACTACTTAAACCTAACTAACCTAAGGACATCACACACATCCATGCCCGAGGCAGGATTCGAACCTGCGACCGTAGCGGTCACGCGGTTCCAAACTGACGCGCTTAAAACCACACGGCCACACCGGCCGGCCATTGAACACAATGTGAAGGTGTTCATCAAGAGTACATGCTACCCAGTCAAACGAAATCTTTTGTGTTTTGCTGTTAACGGAAGCCTAGGCACGAGACGGTAATTGCCTATTATGACAAATGCTAGTCTCTGGCCAACGGTTTCAGATGACACGGAATGTTGCAATAGGTCTATTGCTTGTCCTCATATGTGAGGCATACATTCCCATGTAGTCTAACATTTGGCCCTAGTTATATCCAAATGCCCCTGAGTACTTCCTGTTGCATAGTTCAACAATCCAGCCGAATGGAGACCAACAATGAAGTCCTTTTCAAACTGTCTTATGAGGAGCACGCTCTCTCACACAATTATGCGGCATTGCCATGTCCGTCACAGTGATTACGCAACGTCTGACCGTGTTCACGTCCATTATACACCCAACCGTGTCTTATAACAACACTAAAGCCGAGTAACAGTAAAACACTGTGGTAGCCATCGTATCCGTGGTGGCGTACGCCTCCGCCAGAACCCCGGTCGGCACTGGGAAACATTGTACAGCAAATGGTGAACTAAGCGCTCCAATTACAAGAGAGGGCCCAGACACACCCTCAGGCTACATGCCGATAACGCCCGCTGGGCAGCGTGCATAGAGGCCGCCGCCGCCGAACGAGCTGTCTCAGTCTCTCAACCGCAGTACCTCAGTACGTCGCATCGGGACACGGTTCCCATTGCACCTCAATACGTCGCACTGTCTCTACTTTCGCACAGTGATAGTCGTCACCTCGCACCTTAGCTAGATGTGAGTGAACGTTAGTCATTGCATGTTGTTATGATATGGACACGGACAAGATTCAAGAAGTAGTACATGTTATTTGATTGCTGTTAATCACAGAACTTCAGCTCGGACATCATTGAAGTTAAGTACTCAATTGGTTCCTATAATAAAATGTACTCTAAACATGTGTGCATTTTATGTTGCAGTAAGAGGAAACCGGCCACTCACATATCATACCACCCTGTCCTTATCCAGCCAGTCACCACAAAACATTACAAGAGGAAACAGTCACAAGAAGCGGCGACGAGTCTGATCAACAAGATTTATTTGTTTCTCGTGGGTTCTAGGTTGCTGTAGGGGAGCTGCCGTTACAGTGATTCTATATGCTCATTTATTCTTGTTGTTGCATGTGTTACAGGAGGGAATCTGCAGAACTAATCTATTTCTCTTTTGAGAGGCTTTGCACATTGCTCTTCTATTTGTCTTTTCATGTTTCGCTGTAATGTGTTAGCGCTAGGATGTGGTACCCCGCCTCCTACACCCCCGGCCCCTGCGCCTCAGCTTCAGACTGCTCCTGCTCTGTAGCTAAATCAGATTTTCTGTTTCGGAATCAGCAAATCACCACATTGCTCTCTGCTACACAGCAACTGCTTGCCGCACAATCTGCGTCGGCTGCCCAACCGACCAACAAACCGATCCAATTGCCACCAAACAACATTCCGTCCTTTCGGCACTACAGTGAAAAATAATAAACCACCCAGTTCTAGGGTAACTGTCAAGTCCATCGAATTCAAGGTACTGCGATATATCATTATTTCCTGTCCGTCACGGGATCCCCTGTGTTTCGCTTAATGAAAAAATTCTTCCCTGTCTCGTCTCCCGACGCACTGTCCTATGATGAAGTAGTAGGTGAATTATGTCAGTATTACGAACAGCAGATTCAGGTCGCGGCAGCCAGATATCAGTTCTTTCGTCTGAAGAAAAAATCGGAACAGATGTACCATTGGTGCTCACTAGGAAGTGTGAATTCAAGTGTAGCTTTGCCAATTTTTATAGTGACATGATGATACTTGATGCAATCACATACGGTGTCCCTGATAGTAGAAGTAGAGAACAGTTTCTCAAGTTCTCAGATCATTCGTTCCATTAAGTGTTGCAAATATTAGAACAATTCGATTTCGGCGCCATAGTCGCCGATAAATTTGATCTGGTCCACCGCTTTGTCGAGTCGAGTCGCCTCTTTCCCGCGACCGCCCCACTCAGCCGCCACGACGAGCGCCTACACAGACGTGCAGACAGCCTAGTAAACAAGAAGCCAGGTCTGTAAATCTTGCGAAGTCTTACCTTCGCTGTTTTGCTCGCCATAAACGGCATGGTTGCCCGTGGCGTAACGCAACATGTTACTCATATGGAAAGAAATGCCACGGTCAGGCAGCTTGCTTGCAAAGGCAAAACAACGTCAATTCTGCCCGCTCTCAAAAAAAAGGTCTCATGCACATTCTGTGAATGGAATGTTTTCAAAACCGACTACAGGTTCTGGCAGGAATTCATGTAAGGTAGTGCCCTTCGTCTCTCCCCAGTCACCATATCTGTCAAAATCTAGCACTCACCTCACTGCATACAATGGATAGGGAATCCCAGTACCTGGACAGTGTAGTTTGCCTTCCACTTACAAATCTCACACTAGGACAGTTAAATTTACTGTGTTACAATCAAGAGACAGTGAAAATATTTTTGGCTTGGATTCGTTTCACTTGTTTAGCCTTAGCATCCAAGATAATGTGACTGCTTTTAATGCAAAAGACAGTGTAACTAGTTTCCTTAAGGAATTTCCTGAAATCTTTTCTGATGGGCTTGGAGAAGTTTTGTAGCGCACATTATCCTGAAAGACAATGCGCAGCCTAAGTTTTTCCGGGCTCGGCCCGTTCTCATTGCTTTACGAGACGAAGTAGCTAGTTAATTAAAAGAATTGCTAGACAGCGGTGTGATTGCTCAAATAACAACTAGTCAGTGGGTAGCTTCATTAGTTTTGATGCCCAAGCCTTCTGGTCGCATTCGCGTTTGTGTTGACTTCAAAACTACAGTCATTTCACAGACAATAATTGACACTTATCCACTACCTCGCCCTGAGGAACTTACTGCCATTGTTCGCACTAAACATTTAGCGGGCGAGCACTGTAATTGGCAGGGCATGGACGCCCACATTGGACAGATTAAGTTGCAGTGTCGCGCATGCGTGGAAAACAAATCCGCTCCGCCACATACATTCTCAGCTTGGCCTAAGACTCAACACCCATGGCAACGAGGGCACATAGACTTTGCAGGACCTTTCTGGAACACTCGGTGGCTGATAGTAATATACTCTTTCAGCAAGTTGCCGGTTGCTGTGCCTATGAACTCTACCACGTCACGTACTTCCATTCAAGTATTGTCCTCAGTTTTTTGCATTGAAGGATTGCGTGAAGTCATTGTTACAGACGACGGACCTCATTTCACGTCACATGACTTTGAACAGTTTTGTGAACGGAATGGCATTCGTCATCTGACAAGTGATCCGTTTCACCCCAAGTCCAACGGAGAAGCAGAACGCTTCGTACGCACTTTTGAACAACAGATGGCCAAGCTTCGCACCTCCCACACACGGGAATAGGCGCTGATACTGTTTCTCGCCTCCCATCGCTCCCACCCACGCGATGGACCATCACCGGCGGAACTTCAGCACGGCCGCCGCCATCGGACTCTGCTTCACTTGCTCCACCCACCGCAGCGTCCGGTGCCGCCGATGGTCCGCGAGTATCGCTTTGCACTGCGTCACCTTGTTCTTTGCAGGGTGTTTGGACGACGACAGAACTGGGAGCGAGGTCCGATCCAGGAAGACATTGACATATATATGTATCCAATAGCAGGTATCGATGGTCTTGCAGCGCCGTCACCAGAATCAAAATTTGCATTTGTTGTTAGCCCCGTGACTCTGTTGCTTTTCATCCTCAAGGTTCACGGCCTCATGGGACCACGCAGCCTTCACAGCCACCCACTGGTGCCGCCACGGCATTCCAGGACGAGCCAGTGGGCGTCACGCCCTCGCCTCCGCCATCGCCGCTCTCCGACCTGATGGACCCTGGGCCCGCCATCGACGTCGCCGTCGCCGTAATCGCCCCAGGAGACGCCCTCAGGACTGGACGTGCTTCCTGAGCACTGTTTTTGGGAGGACGTTCCTCTGTTCTCGCAAGTCAGATGGTGAGGTACGGCTAGGAGTACGCCGTCCTTCAGAGCTATGGCTCCCGGCTCATCTCTACGTCCAGCTTCAGCTTCCTGGTTTCCCCCCCCCCTCCCCCCATCCCGCCCACCTTTCCCCAGTTGTCCTTCGCATCTCCAGTATACGATAACGGTGTGCCGTTTCGGGAGGGAGGAATGTGCTGGCGTACGCCTTCGCCATCGCACCGGTTGGCACTAGGAAACATTGCACTGAACTAAGATCACAAGAGAAGACCAAGACACGCCCCCAGGCAAAGCGCCGGTAACGCCTCCTGAGCAGCGTGCATAGAGGCAGCTGCCGCCGACCGAGCTGCCTCAGTCTCAGTACGTCGCATCGGGACTCAGTTCGCATTGCATCTCAACACGTTGCACTGTGCTCTAGTCTTCCACAGTGAAAATCGACGCTTCCCTCCTTAGCTACCTGCGAATGAACACTAGTCATTGTATATAATTGTGATATGGATACGGGCGCGATTCAAGAATTAGAACATGTTATTTGATGGCTGTTAACCGCAGAACTTCAGACTGGACATCATTGAAGATATGTGCTCAATTGGTTCCTATAATAACCACCCTCTCCTCATCCAGCCAGGAACCACCGGCACAGCCACAACACTGCCTGTCAGAGAGAATTACAGATGTAGTGATTTACATACCTGTCGATAGCGTGTACGTTCGAAGCTACACTGACATCCGATCATGTCCTCTGGTTGCTTCTATACTGTTCTAAAGTAGTGTTTATAATTCGTTTCTTCGATAGGAAACTTCGAACCTTCTTAGGAAGCACCTGGAGTTTAAATTATTTCTTTCGTTATAGTATTTACGTCAGTAAGAATATTACACTGAAGAGTCAAAGAAACGGGTGCAACTGCGTAACATAGTGCAGGGCTCTCTCAAACACGCGGAAGTGCCACAGAACAACGTGGTATGGACTCGACCAATGTCTGAAGTAGTGCTGGCGGAAGGGGGGAGGGGGAGGGGGGGCTGTTTGCAAGGCATCCCGAACTTGCTCAATAATATTCATGTCTGAGGAGTTTGGTGTCCAGCGGAACTGTTTGAACTCAGCAGAGTGTTCCTGGAGCCACTCTGTAGCAATTCCGGATGTGTGAGGTGTCGCATTGTCCTGCTGCAATTGCCCAAATCCGTCGGAATCCACAATGGACATGAATGGTTGCAGGTGATCAGACAGGATGCTTACGTACGAGCTTCCTAACAGAGTCGTATCTACACGTATCAGTGGTCCCATATCATTCCAACCGCACACACCCCACACCTTTACAAAGCCTCCACTACACTAACTTGAACAGTCCCCTGCTGACATGCAGGGCCCGTGTATTGTCTCCATACCCGTACACGTCCATTCGTTCGATACAATTTGAAACGAGACTCGTCCGACCATGCAACATGTTTTCAGTCATCAACAGCCCAATGTCGGCGTTGCCAGGCCCAGGTGAGACGTAAAGCTTTGTGTCATGCAGTCATTAATGGTACACAAGTAGGCCTTCAGCTCCTAAACCCATATCGATGATGTTTCATTGAATGGTTCGCACGCTGACAATTGCTGATGGGCCAACATTGAACACTACAGCATTTTGCCGAAGGGTAGCACTTTTGTCACGCTGCACGATTCTCGTCAGTCCTCGTTGGTCCTGTTCGTGCAGGATCTTTTTCCGATCGAAGTGATTTCGGGGATTTGATGTTTTACCGAATTTATGACATTCATTGTGTCCCATCACTCGTGCGCCGACTATAACACCACGTTGAAACTCACTTAAATCTTGATAACCTGCCATTGTAGCAACGGTAATCAACTGCGCCAGTCAATTGTTGTCTTATATGGGCTTTGCACACTGTTGAGCCGTGTTATACCTGTTTACATGTCTCTGTATTTGAATACGCATGCCTATATCAGTTCATTTGGCGCTACCGTGTTGATTTTAGCCGGCCGCGGTGGTCTCGCGGTTCTAGGCGCGCAGTCCGGAACCGTGCGACTGTTACGGTCGCAGGTTCGAATCCTGCTTCGGGCATGGATGTGTATGATGTCCTTAGGTTAGTTAGGTTTAAGTAGTTCTAAGTTCTAGGGGACTGATGACCACAGCTGTTAAGTCCCATAGTGCTCAGAGCCATTTGAACCATTTGAACCTTTGATTTTACCCTTTGGTTGCATGAAATGGTAAAATGGTGATATCAACTGGTATTGCTGGCTGAAAATAGGCAAAACCGTGGCAGTATTCTCTTAATCACTGATTGGTATTGTTATTTCAACATATCCATTGATGATTCTTTCATACGCCACAAGTGCAATGACCGCACTTCGTTAATAAAAGTAGGGTTAATGTCTGCCTGAAAACATCTGAATTGTTTACTTTAACCTAACGCAACGGAAACAATTTTAATAGTGTGACCTCATGGAGAAAAATACAGTGTACAATCGTACCTCATACATTTCTAACTCTATCGCCTCATGCATCCGCAAATAACCTGGTGGGCTCGAAGGAAAGGACTGAATTCTAACCTTCGGATTTATTAACTATTACTTTTACGAGAAGGAAATGTAAATTGCGTTACAGGTAGTGTTCTTAAAGGATACTGTCCCTTATGAAGTGAGGATCTGACAAGAACTTAGCAGAAAAAAATGACCGTCATGTGGGGTACCTCTAATCGAATAGGGGAAAGGATTATACACGCTTGCGCGCGATCCAACATGCTGTAATAGAGCCAAGCGTTACTGAGGGCAGAAGGCAAGAGAGTAAGTTGATATTTCTCATTCACAGAAGTTCTCGGGTCTGATAAACCTACAATTTCATTTACCCACTTATACGGAACAAGATCAGAGCGAAAGGAAAATGAGTATGAGGTAAGGTTATTGAAGTAATTGAATGAACATACTGATCAACGTGAAACAGGGTGTTATAATGAATTTAACTTGTTGTTGTTGTGGTCTTCAGTCCTGAGACTGGTTTGGTGCAGCTCTCCTTGCTGCTCTATCCTGTGCAAGCTTCTTCATCTCCCAGTACCTATTGCAACCTACATCCTTCTGAATCTGCTTGGTGTATTCATCTCTTGGTCTCCTTCTACGATTTTTACCCTCCACACTGCCCTCCGATACTAATTTGGTGATCCCTTGATGCCTCAGAACATGTCCTACCAATCGATCCCTTCTTCTAGTCAAGTTGTGCCACAAACGTATCTTCTCCCCAATTCTATTCAGTACCTCCTCAGTAGTTATGTGATCTACCCATCTAATCTTCAGCATTCTTCTGTAGCACCACATTTCGAAAGCTTCTATTCTCTTCTTGTCTAAGCTATTTATCGTCCATGTTTCACTTCCATACATGGCTACACTCCATACAAATACTTTCAGAAACTACTTCCTGACACTTAAATCTATACTCGATGTTAACAAATTTCTCTTCTTCAGAAACGCTTTCCTTGCCATTGCCAGTTTACATTTTACATCTTCTCTACTTCGACCATCATCAGTTATTTTGCTCCCCTAAAAGCAAAACTCCTTTACTACCTTAAGTGTCTCATTTTCTAATCTAATACCGTCTGCATCTCCCGACTTAATTCGACTACAAACCATTACCCTCGTCTTGCTTTTGTTGATGTTCATCTTATATCCTCCTTTCAAGACACTATCCATTCCGATCAACTGCTCTTCCAAGTCCTTTGCTGCCTCTGACAGAATTACAATGTCATCGGCGAACCTCAAGGTTTTTATTTCTTCTCCATGGATTTTGATACCTACTCCGAACTTTTCTTTCGTTTCCTTCACTGCTTGCTCAATATACAGATTGAATAACATCGGGGAGAGGCTACAACCCTGTCTCACTCCCTTCCCAACCACTGCTTCCTTCTCATGGCCCTCGACTCTTATAACTGCCATTTGGTTTCTGTACAAATTGTAAATAGCCTATCGATCCCTGTATTTTACCCCTGCCACCTTCAGAATCTGAAAGAGAGTATTCGAGTCAACATTGTCAAAAGCTTTCTCTAAGTCTACAAATGCTAGAAACGAAGGTTTGCCTTTCCTTAATTTAGCTTCCAAGATAAGTCGTTGGGTCAGTATTGCCTCACATGTTCCAATATTTCTACGGAATCCAAACTGATCTTCTCCGATGTCGGCTTCTACTAGTTTTTCCATTCATCTGTAAAGAATTCGCGTTAGTATTTTACAGCCGTGACTTATTAAACCGATAGTTCGGTAATTTTCACATCTGTCAACACCTGCTTTCATTGGGATTGGAATTATTATATTCTTCTTGAAGTCTGAGGGTATTTCGTATGTCTCGTACATCTTGTTCACCAGATGGCTGAGTTTCGTCAGGAGTGGCTCTCCCAAGGCCGTCAGTAGTTCCTATGGAATGGTGTCTACTCCCGGGGCCTTGTTTCGACTCAGGTCTTTCAGTGCTCTGTCAAACTCTTCACGCAGTATCGTATCTCCCATTTCATCTTCATCTACATCCTCTTCCATTTCCATAATATTGTCCTCAAGTACATCGCCCTTGTATAGACCCGCTATATACTCCTTCCACCTTTCTGCTTTCCCTTCTTTGCTTATAACTGGGTTGCCATCTGAGCTGTTGATACTCATACAAGTGGTTCTCTTTTCTCCAAAGGTCTCTTTACTTTTCCTGTAGGCAGTATCTATCTTACCCCTAGTGTGATAAGCCACTACATCCTTACATTTCTCCTCTAGCCATCCCTGCTTAGCCATTTTGCACTTCCTGTCGATCTCATTTTTGAGACGTCTGTATTACTTTTTGCCAGCTTCATTTACTGCGTTTTTATATTTTCTCCTTTTATCAATTCAACTCAATATTTCTTCTGTTACCCAAGGCTTTCTACCAGCCCTCGTCTTCTTACCGACTTGATCCTCTGCTGCCTTCACTACTTCGTCCCTCAAAGCTGCCCATTCTTCTTATACTGTATTTCTTTCCCCCATTCCTGTCAATTGTTCCCTTATGCTCTACCTGAAACTCTGTAGAACCTCTGGTTTCGTCAGTTTATCCAGGTCCCAACTCCTTAAATTCCCACCTTTTTGCAGTTTCTTCAGTTTTAATCTACAGTTAATAACCAATAGATTGTGGTCAGAGTCCACATCTGCCCCTGGAAATGTCTTACAATTTAAAACCTGGTTCCTAAATCTCTATCTTACCATTGTATAATCTATCTGAAACGTGCCAGTATCTCCAGGCTTCTTCCATGTATACAACCTTCTTTTATGATTCTTGAACCAAGTGTTAGCCATGATTAAGTTGTGTTCTGTGCAAAATTCTACCACGCGGTTTCCTCTTTCATTTCTTATCCACAACCCATTTTCACCTACAACGTTTCCTTCTCTCCCTTTTCCTACTACCGAATTACAGTCACCCATGACTATTAAATTTTCATCTCCCTTCACTATCTGAATAATTTCTTTTATTTCATCATACATTTCTTCAATTTTTTCGTCATCTGCAGAGCTAGTTGGCATATAAACTTGTACTACTGCAGTAGGCGTGGCCGTCGTGTCTATCTTGGCCACATTAATGCGTTCACTATGCTGTTTGTAGTAGCTTACTCGCATTCCTATTTTTTTATTCATTATTAAACCTACTCCTGCATTACCCCTGTTTGACTTTGTATTTATAACCTTGTATTCGCCTGACCAAAAGTCTTGTTCCTCCTGCCACCGAACTTCACTAATTCCCACTATATCTAACTTTAACCTATCCATTTGCCTTTTTAAATTTTCTAACCTACCTGCCCGATTAAGGGATCTGAAATTCCACGCTCCGATCCTTAGAACGCCGGTTTTCTTTCTCCTGATTACGACATCCTCTTGAGTAGACCCCTCCCTGAGATCCGAATGGGGGACTATTTTACCTCCGGAATATTTTACCCAAGAGGACGCCATCATCATTAACCATACAGTAAAGCTGCATGCCCTCGGGAAAAATTACGGCTGTAGTTTCCCCTTGCCTTCAACCGTTCGCAGTACCAGCACAGCAAGGCCGTTTTGTTTAGTACTACAAGGCCAGATCAGTCAATCATCCAGACTGTTGCTCCTGCAACTACTGGCAAGGCTGCTGCCCCTCTTCAGGAACCACACGTTTGTCTAGCCTCTCAACAGATTTTTAAGATGCCAAAATTTAAGCAATTTAGAGAGAGTTTGGTACAAACGGCTGTGACTACAAACAAAACCTGATCGCGACCTAATCAGCAGTACGCTAGCAAGCAGTGGCACTGCGTCTCAGTGTCATTGTCTCGTGGTACAACTGCACAGCCTGTCCCTCTGGCTAACTCCATCTCCACCAACCTGTCCAGACCGTAGCTCGGCCTGTCTTCAACTGCCCGGCATCCGCTGCGCAACTCCCCCCACCCCAAGAGGACATACGTTTTGGTGCATATTCCGGCCAGTGTCAGAAAGCTTCCTCTACATTTCGCTCGTTCGGCCGTTTTAACTGATAGATTTTCTAAAAAGGACTCGACTCTACTACTGTCAACATTTAGCAACCAATGGAAACACTCACTTCTCGCCCATGAATTAGGCGGGAAAGCTCGTTCCATCCATGCGCTACGAGTCAAATACGCCATGAGCGAGAGGGCTGGAGTCGTCTGCCGCGATTTCTCTTCTTGTTCTTCGATCACACCCACGCCCTTGCTAATGTCCTGTGCATTCCAGTGGTTCAGCTCTCCGTTTCTAAGCTCAGAGCGAGCAGAAAATTCCCCTAAGTCCATATAAAAATTAACAGAATGGATCCCATGCAAGACAGCGAGTGTTTATGAAATGGAGATGGCTGATCATAAAGAAAGGTTCGGATTAACTAAAACACATACCCCACAGATTACTTCCTATAGGCAATGGAAATACTGTAATGGAAGGTGCACTCAAAGACTTGTACGTCTCTCACTAAGTTTTCAAGAACTAAGTATATTGGAATGTTGCTGTAATTTTTCAGTACGCTTGCGTAAATTTAATTGATATTTGAATTACTATAATTGGATTGTATACTGTTTCTTAAGACCACGTATCATCTTTCGTTTAGGCATCTTTCCTTGACATGCATATGACTTAAGTGTCAGCGTTAAAAACTCTCAAGCAAAGAACTGCATACGGTGTGAATGGAATTAATTCTACCAAGTACTACAGCCTCCGGAGTGGGAAGGTACCTATGGGACTAGAGAGAGACGTATAAGAGATTAAGATGTCGCAGAGATAGCCAGCAGCGTGACGTACTTTCGTAGCTAAAGGCACTGGGCGCTGATGAAGAGCTACAAAGTATGCCTCTTGTGATGACACCGCCAGGCACCACACTTGCTAGTTGGTAGCCTTTAAATCGGCCGCGGTCCGTTAGTAATCGTCGGACCCGCGTATCACCACTATCAGTGATTGCAGACCGAGCGCCGCCACACGGCAGGTCTAGTCTAGACAGACTCCCTAGCACTCGCTCCAGTTATACAGCCGACTTTGCTAGTGATGGTTCACTGTCTACATACGCTCTCATTTTCAGAGACGACAGTTTAGCATCGCCTTCAGCTACGTCATTTGCTGCAACCTAGCAAGGCGCCATGTTCAATCACTATATCCAAGAATGTATTCTGAACAGATAATATTGTGACTCATGTACCGTCAAGAGCGACGTTCATCATTAATGGATTAAAGTTAAGTATCAAACTAATTACGTCTGCTTTCTGAATTCTAATTCCTTGTCATGTTCCAGACCTCACGTCAGTATAGTTCTTCCCTCCTCACGCCAGCCTGCGTGAGCTAAAACGCGTGCATTTCGGCCTCCACTAGTAACACGGTGTTGTCTCTTCTGCCAACACAACACATCTATCTGCCGGAAATATTAACTGTAAAAGGCAAACAAAGCAGGCACACAGATTTCGCCGTACCAGCATCGAGGCTATGATCTAGTACTTAAACCAAAACTTCTACACGCTACAGGAAATTATTTGATTTCTTTATTCTTTTTATCATTTTTGTTTATACTAAGTAATGAAACACGATATGGAAACTAGCTGTAAGTCATCAGATAATCGAGGATATTATGCACAATATGTACCCAACACAACCTTTTAACGACTGCATCGTCGTAGATGCACCACGTGTAACTGAAGAGTGACGCATGAGTTGGACCTTCATAAGCGACTGAACGCCGACATTGACTACTGCGGCTGAGGTGAAGTAAGGCAGCATCTATTACATAATACATTACATCCAAAAATATACAACATAGATGTAAGTATTTGAGGAATACGTGTATATGGCATCCACCATCAAAAAAATGGCTCTGAGCACTATGGGACTTAACATCTTAGGTCATCAGTCCCCTAGAACTTACAACTACTTAAACCTAACTAATCTAAGGACATCACACACATCCATACCTGAGGCAGGATTCGAACCTGCGACCGTAGCAGTCCCGCGGTTCCGGACTGTAGCGCCTAGAACCGCACGGCCCATCCACCATCACAATGCGGTGATGACATCGCACAAACGCTGCAATATTACAGTGAAGAGCAGTATTCCAACGAGAGCATAAACAGACTTAACGTAGAGTATGCATGAAATGATGAGTAGTTATCCATATTAGCATAAGTAGCATTTTCATAATTAATTATGAAGTAGTGCCTAGGCACCGATGCCAGTTACAAATGATGAATACACTGCATCTAATACAATTCGTAATAATTCATTTAATGTGCAAACAGCATTCGCACAATAAGCACAAGTGTCTTAATTTAGATTTTAAGACGTTGACTGCCCCGATACCGACGCCGAACGCAGCAGAGGTTCACGCCAGCGGCCAAAATCTGCACAATGTTTTGTGCAGTACATGGTTCAGTAGTGTAAAAAATGCGTGTGAAATCTTATGGGGTTTAACTGCTCAGGTCATCAGTCCCTAATATTACACACTACTTAACCTAAATTATCCTCAGGACATACACACACACACCCATGCCCGAGGGAGGACTCGAACCTCCGCCGGGACCAGCCGCTTAGTCCATGACTGCAGCCCCTTAGACAGCTCGACTAATCCCGCGTGGCATTCAGTAGTGTACATTGATTCGTATTTCGTTACTGAGTTGACGACGATGTCCTGGAAACCAGGTACAATATTCTGCTCAACGTTTTGAACAATCCTTTTTACAGTTTTATAGACAATCCAAATATACGAGTATAGTGTACCAAAAAGACAAGACCTCGTGGCCACCTGTGATCACACAGCGTCAGGAAAGAATCTCTGCTGCGTCCACCGGCGTCCTCACAGCAGCCAACGTGTTAACAGAGTTGTAAATCACTTAAATTAACTTTTATTGAAATTCTGTTCATTTCTCGAACAAAAAACGCGCAGTGCGAGGTACCAATACCATCAGCGGTCTGCGGGGCTTGTTTTGAATATCTGGCTGCTCAAATAATCTGTCGGACTAAACGCGCTCTTATGTAAATGTAGATTGGTTACCGTAGCATGACAAGCCACTAGAAGTGGTGCGGAGATGCAGACAAATAGGAACGGAGAGCTGCGCTCTGATGCGGCACATTTTTGCAGCGAGCGGTTTCCGCCGGTACGTTGGACAGTTTTTCAGGGTTTATATTCAGGTTTAGACGAGCTGTGGTGGTTTCTTGTCACCGGGGAATTTGTGAGCGTAGTTTCAGTGCGCTATACCTTGGTTTGCGGACGATTGCTTTAGAACTTTCCATGTGACTAATAATCATAATAGGTACTTGTAAGGTTACAATGAAATGAACACCCTTAGCTGCTTACAGGCGTTGACATACGTCAACGGGGCAGATGAAAATGTGTGCCCCGACCGGGACTCGAACCCGGGAACTCCTGCATACATGGCAGACGCTCTATTCATCTGAGCCACCGAGGACACAGAGGATAGGGCGACTGCAGGGATTTATTCTGGCACGCCTCCCGCGAAACCCACATTTTCAACGTATTGTCCTGCACTACATTCGTAGTGCCCCCACCCATTATACTCATTACTCGTGGCGCACTGCCCATTCCCGTAAGAGTTCGGGTACTGTTAGTGCATTCGCACAGAAGAAGAAGATGTACAAGTGGCCGGTGAGCCTTAACTGTATATAGACTAAGATGATATCTGTTCTTTCGGACAAATTCGAAAGAACAGATAGCATCTATATATAGTTATAGGGTTATCGATGTGTTTGTGTATTTTTTATCTGTTGGCAATAGACATATTTAGATATTCAAATTTTGACTGCGTAGTTATGACTTCACATTTCAACGGTTTGGCGCTGAACGGTTCACACTTTGTGTGTGACGCCTACTTATACACACATATTTACACAATTTATAAATCGGTAAAATATTAAGCAACCTCCACTGAATTTTAGATATTAAGAAAAATAGTAAAAGGGTCTAAGGTACAACAAGAAGTGAAGAAAGTTTGCTCAATTAATAGATGTTTAAATAACCAAAGAGAAACTTAAACAAACTGTTTTTTGAGGGCAGTTTTAATGCGCACAGTTACCCCGAAATTTCTCTTAAAAGTTTGGAAAGCAGTCAGGTTTTTGATTCATATTAAATTAATTAATCAAAACCTAACAAGCTATTTTATCTAAGGTATACATTTATGAAGCAGAAAAATCAGGGCTAGAAAACTGTGGTACGAAATTTAGAAAGTAATTTCATTTTAAGATTGGAACATAAAAATTTTAAAAACCGTGGAAATAACTTTTGAAATATAGTTTTCCGGAAAAGTGAAATGTTTGTTGAAAAGTGGAAAATGTGGGCTCTTAAATGAGCTATGTGAATTATGAAATAAGAAATTTTAAGCGTCAGAGTATTCTGATGGGCACATTGCTTACAGGTATCGTAAATTATAAATAATCCTTTATATAAAGTGTTTCCATAGGAACTAAGAATACTATTGACATCAGCAATCGGTGAATTATTCAGTGAATAACTACGTTTAGGGAATTACAGCTTGAATAAGAAACTAATTATTTCATGTAACTATCCTCTATGTACTAATAATGAGAAGAGACCAGAAACAAAAAACGAATTTACAATTAAATCAGGAGTGGATAAGAACAAATAAGGTAACCAGACCTTGCTCTTTAAACAGTAATGAATCAACGAAGTTTAGTCAGTCAGCTTTACCATTGGGTTGCTGTGATGCCGTAACTGAGAGTTTTCAGTATAAGAATAAAGACAATTATAAAGCTCGAAACTGGACTATTGGCTACATCACTGGCGGTTTGTTAAATCAGTCTCCATATTTACAGGCTTGGTTTCAATGGAACATCCGGACATAGTACACTTCTATTACAACGAAAAACCGATTCTCCCTAGTTCACGAAGAAGAGCAGAAGAATCAAATTATATATACGTATTAACAATCTATGTTTGGGTACGCTGGAGCACCAGGTTTAATATGTCAGGTCACGCGACCAGTTTTAGCAGCAAGAAATCCAGAACAGTGGTAGGCGGTAGTGCAAACGTGTCAATAAGTGATTAAAGTTAAGTTAAATAAACTTTTGTGACCATTGACAACAGTAAACTTCGAAATAAATAGTCAAGAGAGCGGATAATACAAATTTTGTATAGTAACAATTTTCAAAAAAGAGAGGTATTAGTTTGCTTCATCTTCAGAAGGAGAGCACGTTTCAGCTTCCTGGATCTCTATTTCATGGTTATTCCAATGGATCATGAACAGCAGTGTTGATGCTGTTGGTAATTTTCAGTCCTTGTATGCGTAGGTCGCGGTTCCAAGTTCGCCGCTGCGGCAATGAGTTTTTACAAAGGACCGCAGTGGACAGCGCTCACCGTAATTTGGAACACGAAACGTAGATGCTGCCTCGCCGGAACACGTGACAAATGAAAGAGCAGAATTTGCGTCGGTGTAAGATAACGCCATAATGAAAGGGAGCAGCAAAACGTGTCCGCGCCACACGTAAGCTTGCCGGTGGTGGGCAGTCCGCAGCTTTTGCATACGTTCACCTACCTTAACTACCAGGAGGTCCACGTAGGACGCACTCAGCCGTATTTTCTCGACATGACGCTTATAAACATTTTGAAAGTGACTTTTAAGTCTTAAAATGCAATGCACCAATGCTGTATAACGCAATGTAGCTTGGAAATCGAGATAGAGTTTAAACGCTGCCAAAAATAAATAAATAAATAAAATTTTGTAATAGGGCTACCCTGAGTTAAATTTTCACTCGACAGCGGCGTGTGCCCTCTTATGACACTATGCTGGCTGATTAAAACGGTGTGCCGGACCGAGACTCGAACTCGGGACATTTGCCTTTCGGAGGCAAGTGCTCTACCGATTGTGCTACTTTTTTTTTTACTTAACAAGTGAGACTGAGATTCACAGGACCGACGAAGAAAGGAATTTGTAGAAAACATTAACCAAAAGGATGATGTGACGTACAGTGATGAAATATATTCCATATTCCACGTAGAGCAGTAGAGAGCAAAAATTGTTTGGAAAGAGAGAAATAATAGTACTTGATAAATAAAAGAAGCAGTCAGATGAGTGTGTCTGTCATTACCATGAGGTAAAAGTAACATTTTATCATCACTGCCACCAAAAATGAAGTGAATGGCATTATTGGCTTTAGCCGCCTGGACGCCACTTCAGTGACTTGGGCGTCAATGAGGATGAGGTGAAATGATTAGAACATCTTAAGTGCCTGAGCGAAGAAAATCTCCGACCCGGCCAATAATCGGACCCGGGACCCAACGATGTATAGCTAGCAACGCTAACAACTTTTTTGTATTCTTTGAAAACTGTAGACACACCATATACAACCAACTGATTATTAATCACACCTCCTGACTCTCTGTTTCAAACAAGGACAAAAAGTTATTTCCATTATCACATTACCACAACGTCTTGACCGCTATATAAGGAATTTTTGAAACCGTTCACACAGTCATGAAAAAAACTTAATTTAAATATTTCAATAATAAAAAAGGAACGAAGATTAAGGGGTTGCTTTTTTTGTATACTCCTTGAAAAGTGATTTTCCTCGTCACGGGTGGGAGTCAAAAGAAGGCAATCATCCGCATCGTATTCTCAGCAGCACGAGGTGATGCATCATGACTCTTGCGTCCAGCCGGATAAACTTAATCATACCCGCCACAGGAACGGGTGTTTTGGGTGCCGATCATTTATCGGGACAATATGTGAATCGTTGTAGCCGTTTGAAACCGTTCAGAGAACTCCTGCGCCGTTCTACCAATCTCATAGCCACCCTTGAAACCCTCCGGTCTCCTCTATATCTCTTTTGTTACTCAACCTTCCCTTCTACAATAACATATGAAACCTTCCCTTAGGATTTCTATCTCTTGCTTCATAATAACAAATGAAATCTTCCCTTTGAAATTATTTCTCTTTCTCAATAATTATAAGTGCAATCTTCGCATACAAATTTAAATGCTGCTTATTAAAAGTGATTAGCTGATTATTTCGACGAAACATAGAATGTGTCGTTGTCTTGGTCCTCAGTCGTTACCTGCAATAAACCTAAACTGTTCCTTACCTTTTTTACTGTTACTGGATCGCCATCTGACTGCTACATCGAACTGCGACACGAGTATACTTACTCTGTTTTACTTTACTCTATTAGCTGCTGGTGGGCTGTCATAATAAGAGGCCGTATTTATTACCAAAGCTGACGTTATTCTTTAATAGCAAAGCTGACTTTATTCTTTAATTAATTTGATCGAAGTTACGTAATTCATGGTTAAACTTTTTCTTGACAACAATAAAATTTTGCAAAGTTTTACGTTGATGGTTTTTGGGATGGATTATAATTAGTAATGCAATACTGCTGGCAAAAATTAATTATATTCAGAAAACGATTCTTCAAATATTTACTGTTGTCAATGAAATGATTTCACAAACGTTCAAATGGGACTTACTTTTTTCAATAATCTTACAACTAGCATTACGCAAACATACCTTCAATAGTCTTGAGCTTCTAAAAAAAATAATTCAATAATATTAGTTCCTCTTATAATAATAGTTAGCTGATGTCTCTGTACATCCGTTTATAATTTCTTGTAAATCATAGCTGGTGGCTGGCAGGCACACCGCTCCTCTCAACCTCTCGCTTCAGACCTGCTACCGACTTGCTTCACATTTCGCTTACTACTGACTTCCTACGAATACTAAAGTGCGGTCTCTCCCGCCAACAATGCTTTCTGGTGCACACAATCCCTGCTACCATTACAAAATGTATCAATACGCGGTCTTTCCCGCTCTTTTCTTAAAATGTATCCATAAGCGGTCTCTCCCGCCCTTTTTAATATTATATCAATGTGCGGTCTCTCACGCCAACAATACTTTGGTGCAGACAATCCCTGCTACCACAATCATTTCCAAAATGACAAATGTTAATTTTTCCTACTTAATCCTCTGTTGACATGTGGTATATACTGAATTCCGTGTACTTGTGGTAAAGTTTATATTGGAATTACCAAGAGGAGCGTAAATACACGGCTATATGAACCCAAAGGTCTTTGCTGACTAGGAAAATAGAGAAATCAGTTGTAGCGAGCACGTTCTTAAGTCAGGAAACCTTGAAGTAAAGTTTTCTGAAACAGAAATTTTATATACAACGTTATATTACTATCCATAACTATGTAGAGAAGCCATTGAAATTTATAAGCATTCTGATAATTTTAATACGATAGAGGAGGCAATGAAACTTAGCTATGTATAGACAGTAGCTCTGCAGAATCGCTACACAGTTTTATCTTTGGCAAGACGACAATAGATAGTTCAGTTTTACCTTCGACAAGGATTATCTTTGATCAGCCCATGTTACTTCGATCACGCCCTCTTTAGTACAGTATATATGTTGCTCTCTGACGTCCGACCGGTCAGTCGGCAAGATGAGCGGCGGAGCGCCTCTGAGAATACCCAGCGCAGTCCTGCACGAAACGTCAGTAACAGACGAGTTTCTTCGACCACGATCTCAAATCCAGAAATTTTTTCCCAGCTGGTATGTATTAGGACGTTCTGTCAGTCTTTTCGTGCTGTTATGAAAACGTACTGCTAGTGATCTACCGGTAAAAAAAGTGGTAAGCTTCGTGCGCTGTAATTTTAAAGTCACTCGTTCACGTCTTCATAATTCCATAGCTTCTTTAAATCGGATGGTTGTTAAGATTATTAGCCTCATGCAATCTCAAACGTAATTCGTTTCATTTTCTCATCAAACTCTGTAGGATAAAGTTCGAGAAACATTTCTGCCAAACAGTTCGTCGCTGCGTCAAGATGGGAATAATTTACGCTCGAGAGTTTCCTGATCCCACAGCAGCTATCAACTACCGGCCATACCCCGCCCAGCACCAGCGTCAGACGACTCCGACCAGGTGAATGTAGCGCGATCCTATAATTGTATTTGTCAACTGTTATTTTCTTATTTGAAGTCCTCATATTTTGCTCGCAGTTACGATTGGGAGTTTGCATGTCAAAAATTTACGAAATTTGTTCATGTGTGATGAAAAATAGTCGCAAGTGGAGAAAGGTCTAACATTTGCGACGTACTGTTTACTTTGGCGTTAGTAGAGGGCTGGAGACAGTAGTGGCAATTCTGAACTTTTGTATTGCGTGAAGAGTGAATGCTTCTGACAAAACACGTCAGACAAGAACTTTTTGCTTCAAGAAAGATCGATCTGGCATGAATGAATCTGCTCATTCAGGAAGCCTCGGTAATAGACCTGCATGATGAAGTACTACCATTTAAGCGTCGTGTGACATTGAATTCAATAGGCAAGGTCTCGAAGTCGCGAGCAGTATTACTGCACGCTCTAATTTATATCAACAGAAATCAAACGGGTGACAATTAATGCCGGCCGGGGTGGCCTAGCGGTTCTAGGCGCTACAGTCTGGAACCGCGCGACCGCTACGGTCGCAGGTTCGAACTCTGCCTCGGGCATGGATGTGTGTGCTGTCCTTAGGTTTAAGTAGTTCTAAGTTTTTGGGGACTGATGACCTCAGAATTTAAGTCCCATAGTGCTCCGAGCCAATTGAAACATTTTTTGACAATTAATGAATTTTTGTTGATCGTCATTAGTTGGCTCTTTGGGAACTCCAGTACAATATTCCTACTGGTGACTAGTTATAATGTCTTTACATTTACTTCTAAAGAAGTATTAATGGCTGATCCCTGACGAAAGGCACATACTCGAGCAGAGGACATTATTAACATAATATTTTGCCTCTGGTGGCTCAGAAGGGTGTTGTGCGATATGAAAACCTCCCCAGGGTATAGAATACGGCAGATGGTATTGTTTGCCAACAGCAAAGACAGATATTGGTCATAGTGTACGAAAAGCGACCTGCAAAACTTCTTCGTGTGTTGATATTGCAGGTTAATGCACTTTGCCAATTTCATTAGAAAAACTATCCAGTAGTCGGTAAAGTCATCCCACACGCATTTATCTCTCTGGACTTCCGGCCTCAATCGTGGGAGGTACCACACTAGTAGCACACTGTATTCGTAACCCGGACGACGACAGTTAAGGCCAGTATCCGATTTAGGTTTTCTGTGATTTTCCCAAATAGTTTCGGGCAAATGCCAGCACTGTTCCTTTGAAAGGACGTGGTCGATATCCTTCCCCTTCCCCATCGAATGTTGACCTTTCTAGTTCCTTATTGGAAGACACTCAGAAAAATTCCTCTCGGGACGAAAACGCACTTGAAACCTCGTTTTATGAGATCTTTAACCCGGTTCCAGCAGATTTCACCAAGTGTAGAATTGGTTAACTTTCTGAGTGTTGTCAAACTGTTTTAGAGAATGCGAGAGAGTATACTGTTAATTATTAATTTCTCTCTGTTGTTGAATGTCGTGTTCAATACAATAATGGACAATGCTATTAAAATATGCAATGATCTAATTCAAATGAAATTCCTATTACCACGAAATCTTTACAATGAAAGTCTATTTTAATAAAACATACACTATCTGTATCAGGAGCATGCCTATATCAGCATGAATTAGTAAGAAATTACTCGTTCAGGACTTCGAAACAGTCTGTGTTTACTTGCTGTCATCAAAATGAGGTAATACGGAATTCTGCATAAATGAAATAAAATTTCCTCATCGATTTTCAATCTGAGTCCTTGCAATTCTATCGCGAAAAGGCTAGAAATGTATCCTGCAACAAGACCTAAGGACAGGAATCAAAGTAACCCCACTTGACAGGCGACCATCTTACCTCACAGCTAATGGAATACTCAAACATTGTGATATCCTTTATTGCTCCAGTGGTGACTAGGAAAGATAGCGTCGCAAAGTAAGGTATGAGATTAATTACAGTTTCCACCTAGATTGACTTTCCTGGACTCAAAACCATTAACTGATAAGTTTATTTCAGAATTTAAGTGAAAATAATTCTAATTATTTAATGAAAATGATACAATTATCTGAAGTTAATTTTACAGGCTAATTCTGTGCCATCAAGAAAGTAGCTTGTCGGTCACAGGGTTGCCAAACATATCCTACATTGGTGCCAAGAGTCAGTTATGCTTCTAACAGTAAGATACGTGCGTTGAGCGGTCCAGGAAGTGAATACAGCTCGTGTCTCAAAGACGTAGCGGTCGAGCGCCGAAATATCCGAAGCATATTATGTCAGTGAACCTTATTTGCATTTCGGCAAGTGGCTTTATCGACTAGAGCGTCGTCACTAATAATACAGGCCGGCCGGGGCGAACGAGCCGTTCTAGGCGCTTCAGTCTGGAACCGAGCGACCGCTACGGTGGCCGGTTCAAATCCTGCCTCGGGCATGGATGTGTGTGGTGTGTTTAGGTTAGTTAGGTTTGAGTAGTTCTACGTTCTGGGGAACTGATGACCTCAGAAGTTAAGTCCCATAGTGCTCAGAGCCATTTGAACCATTTTTTGAACTATTATTAGAGAGATGCGCCGACTACAACTAAACAATACATATCATTAACAGTCACAACTATTTGTATTTTTCGGTCTTAAGTGTACTGAAACTAAAAGCTCATCGCCACACATGTTTCACATTTTGTAACATCTGCAGTAGTTATTCTGTGAACGTTATAAGTAGGCAACACATCTTTTTCATAATAATAGACTTGGAGAACGTATTTCTTGAGATTGACGTCATTGTACTCTGCATGAAAGACAGGCACGCAAATGAAGAGACAAAAACACCCTAGTGGTTGCAAAATGTAATATCACAGCAAAGATTCGCAAGCTACGAATAACATGATGTAGCAAATCAAGAAGTGCTACTGTGTAGGAGAAATGACAGGAGGTGCAGGCTCATAATTACGCTGAAATTTAAACCAGTAAATGTATGCAGTGTAACTTCGATTCCAGCTTCTGTTAACATTAAAGGAGAAGCGTTTCTTATCAGAAAGTCGAAGGAGGAACATGAAGCGCTGACAATAATGTCTAGAATAAATAAGCCTTGATTAAATCTATCGTTCTGTCCATAAACACTAAAAGAAAGATACGTATTCTCTGCTTGTTATGATTAAAATGCATCAGATGCTGATACTTTTATCAATTGAAGCGAAAAGCGCCTTTGTTTAAAGGCTTTGCAACGTGCAGTTTACTTAAGACAAAGAGAACCCGAAATAACAACAGGTTCCCCGAGCTGAGCGTGGTGTTGAGGTTCTATGCTTCACTTCAGCTGAGAGTTATCAATTTAGTCCCTAACGTTTTAATATTAACGAAGCCTGTAGAGTACCACAATTGTCATATGTGAATTATCGAGTTCCATTGCAGCGTACAGATAGGGAGACAGCTGTAGAATTTGCATAGTCTAGCCATATGCTGTTGATATATACGCCAGACTAATATTACATCAGCATATAGGCCATACTTAATTTCTACCTGTGAAAGAATTGCTAACCAGTGGGTGAATAGCATCGAAACCCCTCACCCTGTGCACAACACAGTCCAAGTATATGCCAGTTGATCGCTGAAAAATGCTCTACCCTCGCATCTTTGTGCCAACGACTTAATTTCTGTCGAAGAACTGTCATCCCATTACCGAGGCTATAAACAAATGTTACGTTACAGCATGCTTCACGCCCTCTGCCGCCCTCCATCCACCATACCCATTATCGATGTCTCATAAATTATGATACAGAACGCGGATTTATACTGCTCCTTATCATCCTTTTTGACCGTGTATGCTGCGGTTGTTCTGAAGATATGTAATTAAGATAAATACGAGTATTCTGCATAGAACTCATCGAACGTTTTCGTTCTTTCAGGCCCATGGCACGTTACTATCGGCATTGGACATTAACGCAGTGGCAGAGCGTTGCATGGTCTGATGAATCCTGATACCGTCTTCATCATGTCGATGGGAGGGCGAGAATCCGTCATCTTCCAGGGAAACAGCACCTTGACACGTGTACTGCAGGACGGAGACAAGATCACGGCGGCTCCATTATGCTCTGGGGAACATTCATATGGGCATCCCTAGTTCGAATTAAGCTCATGCAAGTCACCACGACGGCCAAAGGGTATCGTACGTTGGCTGCAGACCACATACAGCCCTTCATGACGATCAAGTTTCCTGACGGCAGTGGAATTTTTCAGCAAGATAATGCGCCATGTCACAAGTCCAGATGTGTGAAGTAGCAATTCGATTAACAGAGTGGTTAGTTACAGTTGACGTGCTGCCCTCTCAACTCTCCAGACCTGAACCAAGTGGAACACATCTGGGATGTGATTGAATGTGGTGACACAGCTCATCACAAACCTCCCCGGAATTTAAGAAAATTAGGTGACGTGTGTTTAGATGTGGTGCCAACTTCCTCCAGAGACCTAACAAGGCGTCATTGCTTCCTTGCCACGACGCGTCGCCGCTTTTGTCCGTGCTGAAGGGGGACATACCAGCTATTAGGAAGGTGGTCACAATGTTCTCGCTGATCAGTGTATCTCAGGACAGTAGAAGCAACATTGCAGCAAGCTGATTACTTCACTAACTGTAGCATACAGAACCTGTATAGTGACTGTGATTTCATTTGCATAGCAGATGGTTATTTGGTAAGCAAATATATGCAGAATTTATTTATTTACCATAAGAATGAACTCTGTGCCTACGTGGTGCCAATGAGAGGGCTGTTAAATAAATTACATTGAGCAGACTGAGTGGTGTTTTGCTTCTAATATTTGGAGGTTTTGGTGCCATTAATTGCTTGTTCTTGCGGGTAACACGAGGCACCATATCAAGGCAAATGTTCAAAGTCACACATCAGTCCACAGTCTATCCTAGCTTGTGTATCAGGATGGTATAGGTGGAGTTCAATCACAGTTGTTGGTCATAACAAGCATAACCACCACCACTCCATGTTTACCTAGGTAGGCGGCGTTAAATTAAGTGCACAATCACATATGACATTCAGAACAGGTGAGTCGCACTCCACCAACATATTCTATTCTCTGAGTACCCATAACATCCAGGTCGTGTAGTTGTTACTGTCACCTAATCGTGATGTTTAAATTCTAACTACTGATGATGATTTGCCAAGAAAAGCGAAAAGCGCCTTTCAAACGAGAATTTCCACTTGCAGTACGCCTCTCAGTCTTAAGTACACTTCACATCTTCAACATAGGCGCTTTTCGCTTTTATAGGCAAACATTCAGCAACCTATACATGTTATTCATAACAACAGAGGATATGTATATTTCTTTCAGTATTTATATACCGAATGGCACTTTTACTCAAGGATAATTATGCTAGACAATACTGTCAGCGTTTCGTATTCCTTGTTCCAGATCGTAAAAATAAATACTTCTCCTTTCGCGTTAGCGGAAGCTGGAATGGAAGTTGTGCTACATGCATTCTGTAACTTATATTTCAAATGAATTTAGAGATTGAATTTTTTGCCATTTCTTGTAGTTTCATGCATAGTAGCCTTCCTTGATCTGGAACGTCACATTATTCGTATCTTACGAAGTCTATCTGTAGATAACACGTTTTGCGGTCGATGCAGTGTTGTTGTCTCTTCATTTGTATGTTTGTCTTTCATGGATAGTGCCTCTGATATCGACCACAAGAAAGAATACTTTTCCAGTCTATTGTTATAAAAAGGACGATTTTTATATTCGTAACGTTTACAGTATAACTGCTGGAGATGTTCCAAAAATTTGAAGCAAGTCTGGCGATGAGATTTTAGTTTCAGTACACGTAAGACAGAAGAACACAAATAATTGTGACAGTTACCGATTTGTGTTATTTACACTCATGCTCATAAATTAAGGTAATTGCAGAGTGTGGTGCCACACAACGTGGCACTACACAAAACTGGCGCTAATAGCATAGGCACATAGAGAACACACACAACACAGGTCTGTAAGTCCACGGTATCGGTGATAAGTTCAGAAAATCGTCCCGAAACGCATGTGCTACAAAACGCCACTGTTTCCTGCGCATGTACCCCGAAATCAATATGGGATATGATCACAATGCACACGTACACAGGCCGCACAACGGGTTGGTATACTCTGGATCAGATGGTCGAGCAGCTGCTGGGGTATAGCCTGTCATTCTTGCACCAGTGCCTGTCGGAGCTCTTGAAGTGTCCTAGGGGTTTAAAGACGTGCAGCGATACGTCGCCGTGAGCATCTCAGACGTGTTCGATAGGGTTTAGGTCTGGAGAACAGGCAGGCCACTCCATTCGCCTGACATCTTCTGTTTCAAGGTACTCCTCCACGATGGCAGCTCGGTTGGGCCGTGCGTTATCATCCATCAGGAGGAAGGTGGGAGCCACTGCACCCCTGAAAAGGCGGACATACTGGTGCAAAATGACGTCCCGATAAACGTGACCTGTTACAGTTCCTCTGTCAAAAACACTCATTGGTGTACGTGCACCAATCATAATCCCACTCCACACCATCACACCACGACTTCCATGCAGGTCCCTGTCAAGGACATTAAGGGGTTGGTATTTGGTTCCTGGTTCACGCCAGATGAAAACCCGGCGAGAATCACTGTTCTGACTATACCTGGACTCGTCCGTCAACATAGCCTGGGACCACTGTTCCAATGATCATGTACTGTGTTCTTGACACCAGGCTTTACGGGCTCTCCTGTGATAGGAGTCAGTGGAATGCACCTTTCAGGTCTCCGGGCGAATAAACCATGTCTGTTCAGTCGACTGTAAACTGTGTGTCTGGAGACAGTTGTTCCAGTGGCTGTGGTAAGGTCCCGAGCAAGGCTACCTGCAGTACTCCGTAGCGTCTGCGGGCACTGATGGTGACATATCGGTCTTCTTGTGGTGTTGCACACTGTGGACGACCCGTACTGTAGCGCCTGGACACGTTTCCTGTCTGCTGGAACCGTTGCCATAATCTTGAGGTCACACTTCGTGGCACACGGAGGGCCCGTGCAACGACCTGCTGTGTTTGACCAGCCTCCAGTCGACATAGCATTCTACCCCTCATAACGTCATCAATATGTGTTCCTTGAGCTATTTTCAACACACAGTTACCATTAGCACGTCTGAAAACGTCTGCACACTTTCTCGCTGCACCGTACTCTGACATGCACCAACACACCTCTGCGTATGTGAACTCCTGCCAGCGCCACCGTGCGACGACCATAGGTCAAATGCACCGCATGGCCATATCCCGAGGTGATTTAAACCCGCAAATCGCTCACCAGAGCGTTATTTCACCATGTATCAGCATTATCCTTAATTTATGAGCCTGAGTGTAGTTTGTGATCGGCGCATCTGAATATTATTAGTGTCGACGCTGTAGTCGAAAACTCATTTACAGAAACGGAAATAATAATCTTTGATATATGCTTAGGGTATTTCGACGCTCGGAGGACACATCTTCAAGACACGAACGGTAGTCACTTCGCACACCACGCAGGGCTGGTGTTTTCTCTGCTAGAAATGTGACTGAATCTTGGCAGCAACACAGGAACTCTGTGACCGACTAGTTACTTCCTGGATGACTAAGAATAAGCCTACAAAATTGACTTGATATATTCGTTTCATTGCCATTAGTTAATCGGAGTTATTTTCTCATAACATGTGAAGTAAAGTTATCAACGTATGAATTTCAGTCCAGGAAAGTCATTCTACGTGGAAATAGCAATTAATCTCATCTTTTATTTTGGATGCTTAATTGCCCTAGCCAACACTGAACTGTAGCAATATGAGAGAGCACAATATTGGGGCATTCCGCTAGTTGTGAGGTAACGTGGATGCCTACTTTAATTGTCAGTTATTCATTTTGAGCCATTTTGTGGCAGAGGTACAAGCAGCCAGATCGAAAATCAATATAGATAGTTCACTTATTTTATTTATGAAATTCCACATATTCATTCTATTTCATTGTTACACAGGACAGCACATAAACACATTCGGTTTTGAAGACCAGAATTAGTAATATCTTACTACGCCATGCTGATACAAGCACACACCTGTTAGAGATAGTTCATATTTTATTAAAACAGACTTTCGTGGTAAAGCTATCGTGTTAATTTGAGTTTCATTTGAGTTAGAACATTGCATATTTTAATAACGTTATCCATTGTTTTAATTAACAGATCTATAAACATCAGAAAGACATTAATCAACAACAGTATATTGATCGCATTATCTAAATGAGCCTGACAGTGCTCAGGCAGCTTGCCGATTCTGTGCCTGTCGAAACCTGTTGGATCTGGGATAAAGATGTCGTCACATCAGGTTTGAAGTGCATTTTCACCCTGAGTGGAACTTTCTTGACTTTCTTTCGATAAGCAGCTTGAAAGGCGAACACTTCAGCACATAAGATCAGAAGAATAACAAAGCGAAACATAACTCTTCCAACTCTTGATAGTTCTGTCAGTGAAATTCTAATAGTACAGTATCTTGTAGTATCAACATGTGAAGAAGGTAGCTAGGTCGTTTTTACCACGCTGCCATGCACCCTGCCCTTGAGAGGTGTTCATAATGCAAAACATGCTTTTTGAGCCGCCAAATGTGAAGTATCCTGTTCACACTGCCCTCTGCTTGAGTATATGTCTTTTGTTAGAGCTCAGCCATTAATAGTTCCTTAAAATTTAATATAAAGTCATCAGCACTCGTCATCAGTAGGAATAACGAACTGGAATTCCCAATGAACCAACTGATGACGAACAAACAAAAATGCATTAATAGTCACTCGTCTGATTTTTGTTGTTTTAAATTACAGCATTCAGTACTAGCGCTCCCGACTTCTTAACCTTGCTACCAAATGCAAATGTCACACGATCCATAAATGGTAGCAGTGTATCACGTATAGCTGTTATCGAGGCTCCCTGAGTGTACAAAATCATTCACTCCAGAACGATCTTTCTGGAAACAAAAAATCTTTTTCTTTCGTGTTTTTTTTCCAAAACCACTCACCCCACATACAATACAAAATTTCACAGCTGTGTCTGCTGCCTTCACCCCTCTACTAAGCTCAAAGCGAACAATATGCAACAAATGATAGTCCTTTATCCACTTTCGCGTATGTTTCATCACACATGAACAACTTTTGTAAGTTTCAGGCACGCGAAATCCAAATCGTAACAGCGAGATTTATCGTTGATAAATACACTCATAGCTCCATGCCACTTTCTTTCTGTCGGAGGCGTCTGACGATAGCGGCAGATGGTGTATACCTGAATGCTGGTAGTTGCTGTGGGAATAAATTCTCAAGTGAGAGCTATTCTGATATTGATGCAGTCATGAGATGTTTAGCGGAAATATTTCTGTAACTTTTTGCTGTATATGTGGATTAGAAAATGAACCGAATTAAGTTTCATATTACTTCAGACTTACAACCTTAGAAAATATTTGATATGCAACTTCAAGAAACTACGGAAAGTAGTGAACTTTTTCAATACAAAGTACAAAGTTTACCACTAGACTACTAGCATAACCGCTCGAGAAGACGCAAAACTTCCTCGATACCCTTCCGCTTATTACAGTGTTGCCACATCGAGCATATGGCCGGACTTCGAATTCTGAGGAGTGGTCGAGAGTATTGGCTGCCTTACGTCAACGACTGAGACTTCGATTCTGCGGCGGCAACACCCCGGCCAAGTTCTGTGTCTAACATTGAACGGGGTGATCAAAAAGTCTCTCCGCAGTGCCGTATGATTGTTCGCCTGCCTGGGTTACTTCCCCTCGGACTCTGCCAATATTCCACTGTTTCGTTTATCTCAGCTAGCATCAGTAGTATCGTTGGTGTGTGTCGTTACTTGTTGATATGAACGTTTAAGTTTAGTTCCTTTGTTCGTTTGTTTCGTTTTTGTCACTGTTAAAATGCTAACCACTGAAGAACGTGTGGTTTTAGTCGAACAAGTGTTAAAACGGGCGATAAATACACAGTTTCAGTTCGTCAAACATTTAATTCAGTTTTCCCGGAGACAACACTCCCACATCGCGATACTTTACGAGATTTGATTAACAAATTTCGAAGTACGTGTTCAGTGACAGATGTACCGAGAAGTGGTCGTCCAAGCGTTTTCTCAGAGGATAAACTACTCGATATTTCCGAGAAAATATCCATGAGTCCGAACAAAAAAGTAAGAAAACTCGTCCAAAAAATCGATGATAGTGTCGGAACGGCCCACACAGCTGTAAGGAAAAAATTATAACTTTTGCCATACAAAGAGACAGTCGTACAAGAACTGAAAAAAACTGATCATGGCAAGAGGTTGCATTATTGTGAGTGGTTCAAAAATTTCGTTCAACAAAATGGAAGGGATATTCTTAATGAAACGTTTTTCACTGATGAGGCGTGGTTTCATTTATCCGGGTACATGAACTCGCAAAATTCTCGTATGTGGAGAACTGCGAATCCATTGTGTATTCATTCTATAAAAATAGGAGTAGGAACAGCAATTGCTAGACGTCGGATTGTGGGTCCTATATTTTTCAACTAAACAATAAACGCACAACGATGCTGGAGTGATATTCTGTACCCATTCAAAGGCGAACTTGTCTAAAGTGAAATACTGAGTGGTTATTTTCAATAAGATGGTGCAACCGCGCATACAGTTCGCGTTTCAATGTCACTGCTCGCTGATGTTTCTGGTGATTGCGTAATTTCACAAGGACTTTGTCCTCCACGATCGCCTGATCTAACTCCACCTAACTTTCTCTTCTGGGGTGCAGCTAAAGCGACTGTCTATAAAAACCGTCCAAAATCCATCAATAAATTGAAAACTGCAATATCCACTTTCACTGCTTCTGTTACAGAAGAAATGTTTCAGCTTGTGTTTGGAAACATGATTAGACGATTTGAATTGTGTATTCAACAACATGGAGGACACTTTTAAGATTTAATGTGAAAATCTGTAAGTAAAATTGAATATTCAATAAATTAATAACTTGTATTTCACTGAGTTTCATTTCGGTATATTCACTGCCGCATACGGCACGCGCAGCTAACAACCAAACGGCAATGCGGAGAGACTTTCTAAGCGCCCCGTACTTTCCTGACATCTAAATGAAATATTCTGAATGACTTCCATTTAAATGCGACAATGAGTAAGTAAAATTCACTGCCTGAATACAAGCTACGACTGCTCTCTAAGGTCACGTTACAAATAATATGGACGTAATGAACAAAGGTATAACACAGTACTGCCATGTTGGCGTTGCAGTAACATTCTTGATTTCCAGTGCGCTGGTTCATATGGGTACCCACCTTTGACAAGATTCGGGAGGGTGGCACGTTGAGTGGAGCAGACTTGAGAGACAAGGAATGGTTAATATTCTGGCTACTGGCCGACACAATGTGCCCTAGAAATGAGATCTCGCTACGAGCGAGTGTTAATTTAGAGGAATATTACAGTCAATCCCTCCGCCTTAAAGCGGGTCAGTACTTGTCCCAGATGTCCAAGATGTTCGTGAAAGCTGGTATTGTACACTTATACATCATACAAATCATTTTATATTTATTTAAACTTCAAATTCCCCTGTGCTGAATCCAATAATGTGGATAGGACAGCTGCAGCCGTAGCCAGCCCCAAGGGCTCTCTATTAAACTGAAATGGATTATAATCAGTACAAAGCGCAGTTAATGGTTTACATTCTTCGTCCAGTGATATCTGGTAATGCGCTTGGTTCAAATCTAACACCCTAAACGCCCATGTCCATGAAAACTAAGTGAAGCAGTTGTGAATATAGAGTTGCGGAACAGATTCTAACATTACATTTTGGTTAACAGCACGACAGTCTACCAGCACTCTTGGCCTGGCTTCACCTGACTTAGCTACCAAGAAACTGGGTTCAGCGTAGGGAATCACAAATGGTTTAATTAATCCGCCTGCCAGCAGGCGGTTAATAATCCCACGCAACTCGCCTATTTTGGGTGGGGAGAGTCTATCAGGCGCCCGTCGATCGGATATGATATTCGTCAATCTGATTTTGTACTGAATTTTGTCAGTCACCCCCAATAGACCAGTGAGAGTTCCAGGAACTCTCTTGACAAATATAACAATTTCCCCGACTGGTCGGATGGCAAATACGGAACACCAGACACGCTGTTTTCTGATTGAACCTGTGCTACTACGGATGAAATGCGATGTCTGCAAAGTGGGATCCTTTTCTCAGGTCGAAACTTAAAATACAGTTCTCTGCTTGAATAATCGAGGATACAATGAGTCTTTCCGCAAACATCACAGCCCAGTATAATTTTAGCTGAAAGCCCATTAACTACCCAAAATTCCAGCTCAGAAATGAAAATAACTCGCACTTACATGATTTGAAAAAACGGTTTTATAAATTACTTCCTTCTGAGTTATTTTTAGAGTGTCGTGCAAATATGTTTTGTATGAAATATTTAGTAATATTAACGACTCCGTTTTCAGACATTATAGGTAAAATTTAGATTCACGTTTGATGCCGGTCATGTTGCCCGTTCTATCGTAATTTAGTCGATAGTGTTAAGTCATATTAAACCACAGATGGCCATAACAGCGCTTCATACAGTGGTTGGTGTCGGTCTGCTCCACGCGTCGAGATAGCGTGTCGTCCAAGTTCCGCCTCTTATCGTTCTCGCCACGTGTCTCATGTGTTTTCGTTTAGTGTTGTGTGAGTTGTTGTGCGCGCCGCATTGATGTTTGTCATCTAGTGTCTGGTATTAGTGCAGTCTTTCCTGCCGCTACGTTCTCATGTGCCGCGATGTTCAGAATGCTTCCCATATCTATTCGATTTACAGCTACTGTTACCTTCAGCTTCGGTAGATCCACGTGGCATGTGCATCCCGGCTCCTTAGAGATACACGACTGGCTGGCGAACAAGATCAAGGTTGCTACACATCGACTCAATGCTGTGTACTTTTGTTCGGAATTATATGTGTTTTTCGGTTAAATTTCGTGACCCACTTCAGCCTGACAGGATATTATTACGTCACGGTCCTCAGGTCCCCTTTACTCATCATGATGATTCCACAAGCATAGTTTTCTTGGCGAATGCTGAAGTATTCTATGCAGATGTTTGGTTTTTAATCTTGCTCCCGAGGTAGATGACAGGTTTCTGAGGCCCGTCCTGCTCCATTATGGGGACGTACGACATGTTCGAAGGGTACGCTGATCTGCTCAGCACCGCTTACAGGCTTATAGTGGTGTTCGTCGGTAGAAATGGTGATTAAAAAAAATTCTCTCTCGCTTGCCGTTATGACGTTATGGTGTTAATACCACTTACAGCGGCCAGGAAGGAACATCCTTTATTTGTTATCAGAGCGATCACCTACGAATCGTTTGTCCGCATCGTGTGGTGATATTAAAACACTCTTACGAACAGCGAAAAAATTGACTTTAGTGGATATTTTCCCACGGGTTTCTGTAGCTGAGCCAAACTCGGTTATTGAGGATGGAAGAGGATCGTCGAGAGATTAATGTCCGTCGTTTTTCATCGCTGCCCACGCGTTGGGAGGTTAACGCTGTCACTACCGATGTGCCGAACCTGGTTCTTCAAATAAAGCGTCGCAGAACACAAGACGATGATGCAATTCAGTCACCTAGGGCTCGTCCTACGGATAGCCCTCCATCGAAGGACCATCTTCTCCGGCCTGAGTTTGTGGACGAGGAAGCCATACGTGCTTCTACACCTGATCACATGTTCACTGGCAAGTTAGCTGGCGATTCTTCCTTCATCCAGGCTGCCTTGTCGGCGCCGCCCGTTAGGGGATCTGTTTCTGGACCCCACTTGTAACGCCTAGCTCTATCTGATGTATCTCCGGTGTCTCAGTTTTCCGATTACTTCTGCGCCTTCTGCCGCATCCTCCACGTCACAACCTCTTGATGATCGTAACTTCATTGATTCCCTATGGCAAGAGGCCCCATCGTTACGAAAAAAATCCCTCCATACGTGAGCCGCTGCCCGTCGACGAGTAGGGTCCAAACTTCTCTTCCTCTCTGCCTGAAACTTATTTTCTGCATGACCCACCCACAGAGCCGCATGAAATAGCGATAATTCCGAGTGGCCTCAGTAAACGACTTATCAAACCTGAAAGAATCGCATCGCGGAAGATGGAAAAATATTTCGAAGATGGGTTAGAGGTTCACACTACTTCTCCTTCCGTTTCGTCCACTGATTCTGCCATGGCTACTGGTACATAGATCCGTTCAATGACTATTTGGTATTTCATACTTTGTGTTTCAGTTTAATTGCCTATGCAGGCATATACTTTTCTGACTGAATATTAACAGGATTGGTCCTGAACTCAGACTCGTAGCACTGCGACAGCTTATATGGGACTCTGGTGCAGACCTATTTTTTTTATTTATTTTTTTTACGGGAGGTATTATTTGCCCAGTTTTCAACCCCTCTGTTCTCGACGTTTTCTAATGTGGCTTCTGAACATTCTACGTTCACTGTCTTGTTTTATAAGGAAGGAACTCCACTATGACATTTCGAAGTTTCTGATGATGGTAGAGATGTAGGATGCACATTCTGTGGTCTCACTATACTTCTTCTGTACGCCCCTTCTGGTTCTGGTCGTTCTATGGAACGATCGCGTTCCTGCAAAGAAAAAATTATTTACCTACTTTGTAAATCCCCATCAAAGATTCTTTTGGATGGTGATTTTAATTGTCTTCTCCTGCCGGTGGATCAGTCTCCTTATTTTAGTGTTAGGAAAGAACTGAGTGACAAGGTACGCTCCTTGCACCTACGTGACGCATGGGTGTGTCAGTATCCTACACTTGTCCGATACACTTATTTTATTGTCACCTCTAGCAGTCGGCTTCACAGCTTTCACCTTTCACATCTTTTTGAAGTATCTGCGCTAACAGAATAGGAATGCCGAAAACACAAGTCCGACAACAATTTGTTGGATTCACCAAAACGAAACAATATTACAATATCGAAAACAACAACCGACTCGATCCCAACTGCGGATCGACACCAGTAAAAGACAACAAATAATAATAAAAAAGACCCGACTCTTCACTGGGAGCGAACACAAACAGTTCTACAACGTCTAGAGATTCGTCGACTATACCAAGAGATCGGCCAGCCGTGGCGGCAGTTCTGTATCCTTCCGAGGTGTGCGTCGAACTGCCCTTTGCCGGCAGTGCGCCGCCTTATAAGGCCCGTTGGCGGTTTATCTGCCGGAATTAATTGCGATCACGTGCCTGGTGTAGCAAAGTAGTTCCTAGGCTAGCTGCGACCTCTGGTGAAGGTGTTCTGCGGGCTCCGCGAACGGGTAGAGGTCCATGGCGGCCGTTGGTGGAGATCTGGTGGTGTGTTGTTTTGTGGCCGCCACTAAGTCTGTTTTGACAACAGAGAGTACGCAGGTTTTCCTGGTGAATACATACCCTGTGATTCCGGCATCCCATGATGGTTGGACGTAAAGTGGGATGCCGTTACAGTAGGCGCTACGATGTCAGAAGTGAGTGGCCACAGAATTTTGTATTGGCAGCTTGTGGATGCGGATATGATACTAAACATTGAGCTGTTGTTCTCAGATTTAATGATATGCAGCAGCCGGTAAAATTGTATATTCTTCCCTTGGTGTTCAACATAGCTTATCTACAAAAATATTCGCTTTCTGTTGTCATTCAGGAAGATGGACCCGTTGCTCTCATAATACAGAACGGTACTCGTGTATTGTGAAGTTGTGGACACTGCTTACCAAGCCACAAATGCGTAAGGAAGACAAACGTCCGACGGCATCAGGAATTTTATTATTATTTATGACACCAACTTTACGATAGCGCTAGGCTACAGTTATAGCGATTGTAGATGAAGGGTCTACTGGATAATTCCCAGCTACGTTCCATTTTACAAGATGAACTGACTTCCCTGTACCATCTTACCCGTATGCGGACGCACAGGAACGCGTTTACATTGCATCCGCGGTAACGCCGATTAGCTGAGCGCCAATATCCCACCGTGATATTTTCACTTTAATTTTTAACTACTTTACCGAACTGTAAGATGCCCACGTTCCGGCTGAAAATTTTCCTGACGACTTTTCCCCTTTGCTGCCTTGCGTCGTCACCCCTCATGACATGACTTTTTCCTGAATGAATTCCACAATGACGATATGTAGGATGTTGTTTCTCGGTTTCAGTCACCCAAGTCACATTGATTGGATGGGATTACTAAAAAATTTTATGTTCAATTTTGTTTTATGTTCATTGTTGGCCTCTCATAGATTACACAATAACGTCGATGATCAATGAGGTGATACTGGGTGTCTTGCTTCCTGATCCTTTCAAGGAAGGTAAAATGTTCCTCATAACGAACACCAAGGGCCGACCTGATGTTGTCACACTTCGTTCGATTACTCTCTTATACTTCGACTGCAAAATTGTAGCTGGAGCTATAAACACTCGTCTGTACGTAGCTAGACAAAATCATTGCCGATCACCAAAGCTCCGTGCCGGGACGCACGATGCTGACTTCTATTCTCGAATATCGAGATGTTGTTTCGGTGCCTGCGACTTTGATTTTCCTCAACTTCCACAACGCATTTAACTGTGTCACTCACAGTTTCTTAATGAGTGTGTTAACCCCTTTAGGTTATATTCAGGAAGCATGCAAAGAGCTGGTCAATCTTTTCATTGGTGTCCATGCCTCAGTGATTGTGAACGGTCACCCTATCCCCCTGATCTCAATCCGATGTTATCTGCACTACGGAAGCCGCTTATGCACATCTCACTTTGTTCTGTTCTGAGAACTGTTTCTTTGACGTATAGCCATGCAGCTACGTTGTTAGACTATACTGGGAGAACGATTCTCAGTCCGATCTTACGCCGATAACGCCATGATTTTAGTACGAAATTCCGACATTTCCGGGCTCAAGGATAACTTGGATTCCCTTTTTCGAGCTGCTGGTGGCCCCATTAATTATTGTAAATGCACGTTCATCACATTCCGGGCTTTAAACCTTGATAATTCCTTGGGCGACCGGAGGATACCGGCAGTTGCTTCTGCTCTGAGAAATCAACGAGATTTCACCGCTACAGATTTAAGATTCTTTCTAGGTTTAAGTCTTATCGACGGTTCTCAACGTAGAGCAGTAGACAGAGATTCAGATATTTGTGCAACTCTATTAGCTTCAAATTATAATTACTTCAGGCTTAATTGTTCTCTTTTCACGATTAATTGCACCTTCAATACAATATAACAGCATATACATGCTACAGTATACACAAACATAATAAGGGATATACTGTAACACTCGCTGTTTTTGGATTGGCCAGTAGGTGGTGTTAACTATCCCTTATATCCCAGGGGGTAGCTCAAGAGGATTATCACGCAATATCAGGCGCCACACCAAACCGTGGAAATGACATCACCTTTGAAAGTTAAATTGCAATAGCCAATATGGACAACTGTTCTCCACATGGGATGCATTCGTCCTTTTAAAGACGCTTTACCACTGGTTTCAGTGCCATTACGTGAGAAGAAGTTAAGAGGCAAGAGTTGGATTAACCGTATAACTTGTATTCGAAATTCTTACAGTGGAGCTAGAACACACAGATTCATCGAATGACCGGAACATGTCGTTATTATATTAGATTGGAATGGTGGGAATTAGCAGCGACTGGGCCTGACTTCATTTGCTAGGCTAATTTTTGGTAGCAGGTACAGGTGCTCAGTACGAATGTATATGTGATTGCAGGCTTTCTCAGAGTATTCCTACAACAAAATCTTCTCGGATGATTAGCCGAGTGGTGGTGTCGTCTTATCGCAACGTTTCAGTGAGTTTCGTAACCATCATCATCGCCTGAAGATGACGGGTACAAAATTCATTTATTGTGACAAGACTTTTATAACACAGTACAAGTATTTCGCAGTCCACCAGTACCCGGCAAAATGGGTAGCTCTAGGGAAGTACGCAGAGGTGAGAACACAAGAGGTTATTCTGATTTCAAAAGAAAGATGAAGTTAGGTGTCGTAGTCAGCAGATGATGTCTGTCGTTGTCATAAGGAGCAGGTGACGATATGCCCGATCCGAGTGGTCAAGACCGAAGCCAAGGCGTGGGAGGTATACTTATTTGAAAAAAAAAAAAAGAACAGGAGTATCCTCACAGGATCTTCAGGCACTGCACACACATTCTGAAAAGGACTTCCCGCACTGGATCTAGTCTACGTCCAAGCCTGAAGTCCTTATCACAAACTGGTCTGAACGCGTTTAACCTGATGGCGTGATGAGCCTAGGAACTATAAGGAAGTGGGTTGCTGGTTAACGCCACAAGTTGTGGCATTTCACGAGCAGGTTTACATCTCCCACCAACTATCACCCGGACGACCACCACGAATATCACGCAGCACTTATTGTAATGGCTAAATAACCAATTCGGGTATTTTCAAACTAGAACGTACCCCATCTAAGCGTGACCTTGTGACCTGACTTCAATGGACGAACTAATAGCAAGACAAAAAGATTGCATTACCGCGGAGCATATATGCAGCATGTACATGACCGATGAGTGCCTCGATTTCTGGTACCATTTTCGTTCTGACTCTACTATGTACAATCTGTATCTACTTTGTTTGGAAAACCGTCCCACTACTTGAGCACCCATGGCATCAGTTACCCCTAGACCTGGTTAATATTAGAAGAAGAAACAAGAAGCCAATGAGCATTTTGATTCACGTTGACACTGAATTAGGAGAATCTGAGTGAATTGCATACATATGTTCAAACAATGAAACGTGTTGGAAATAAAATTTTCAGAAATATGAACGGACTACAAGCCGGGGGTCACATCACTAGAAGGGGAGAAGAGTGCTGCGCCATGCTTCCGCCTGGCATTGCAGACGGCTCTTGCGACCGACTCAGCAGAATGACGTCATACGGAGATTAACGCAAGATGGCTCATTAGCTAGGAGTCCTGACGGTAGAACATACATTTCGTTAGCTGATACTGTAGAAGACAACACCCAGTACCTCTGAAAATCAGGAGTTTTACACAATACCGTACCGACAGGGCTCCTGGTGGCGTTGACATGACAAGAAAGCTTTGACAGACGAAGTCAACATTGCCCCACGACTATGCCCGGCTGAGATCTATTAGACTTAAAAGGCAGGAGCACTGCAGTTTCAGAAACACTAGTGTTCTAGACTTGTATATATGCCACCTAATGAAAGCAGGCATTATGCAGTCACTGCCAGTCACTAGCTGAAGGGAAGTCCGTATCTGTCGTCGAGCTGAGGTGAAGCAGCCGGCATCTGCTGGACTCTGTGTTCAGTAGCAGCAGATTCTGGCATTTGCTAAACCTGGGTGCTGCTGACTTGTCGTCATTTCACCTTTGGGTTTCCCACTGGGTGACTATCGACAGTTGGCTGTCTCCTTCTGGTGGACCAGTGTTCGCCCCTGTGGACACATGCTGTCGCTATCCACCATCGCCCTGTGTGATCACATGTCACCGTCATCATCCACGTAGGGGGTAGGAGTTCTATCCGTTTTGCCCAGGACGCTTGAAGTAGAAGAACAGTGTTTGCCGACGGGCCTCTGTTGACGCCAGCGCGCATCGTCCGGCCGAATCCACCTGTGTCACAGAGAGCAATGGCCGCCTCCCCAGCTGCTGCTGACACGATCATCCTTCCGCGGGACAACGTCGCCTACGTCACGGCTGGCACTGGCCACCTCCCCAATACAGTCTACCGTCTTAGCTGCTGTAATTCTTATGGAGTAAATGGGGTTATTCAACCAGTAGTGTTTCCGTGAGCGACCACCACCTGGCACATGCCACCTCGCCAATGCAGTCATGCAGATGGCAGCAAATTGCACATATTCTGACATATCACAGCCAGCCTTACCATCCGCCGTAGTGGGGGGCACTCCCCGACCTTTACACTAGCATCGAAGCTTTTAATCTGTAACAGGTGATGTGTATATCATATGGAAAGTACCACACATAGAATTTTCATTGAACGCTGGTCTACAAGAAGTTTAAAGTGTATATTCAAGCAGCAGATAATATCCTTTCTGTCATCTGTTCCTCAATACTATTATCATTCCTTGCTATAGAACCGTGGCATTGTTCTTCCTATTTCAATTTTCCCTACGATTTCAAGAGCATTTGGAGCTCTGTGACTAACGAAATTTATAAACACACACACTTCTGAACTCTTGTGACTGATATGTGTGTCACTTTCATAGATTAACCAACGGCCTTAAATGTTTGTGTTTGCGAAAGAAGTGAGTAGTAACGATCATTGTTGACAGGTGACAAGTACAGAGTGGTTTACAAACAGCACGTTTGGTTTGGCAGCTTTGAAACTGAAAAGCAAAACGTAGAGCTTCTATTCTGAATATATGCATTAATGTCCAACAAAACTGCGACATTACTAAGGCGACATAGAACAAACGTGAAACTGGCTTGAGGTAACCAAACATGCTTGAATATGCGAATGATAAGCATTTCAGTGCACCCACAAAAATTAGGAAGCAGTAACGACATGTATACTGTGCGCATAAGGATTTAATATGCAATGCGTCTCTCATTTAGAAATCTTATTTGAATGAAATCAAACAGTCAATGTATGTACTAAAGGCCCTACAGGTACAATATTTCGGTACTCAGACATGGTTCCATCATTAGGGGCGTTAACGAACTGAGCTCCTGTGGGTACGCGGCCTACTTATAGAGCGCGTCGGCAACCCCACACAGGCTTGTTTCGGCGTCTTTGATATCCTCGATGTAGTTGCAGCAGCAACGCACCTGACGATGGCGGTATGTATGAGTATCGAAATATTGTGCTCGCTCCGTACTATGGACCGCCAGCACACCAGTGGACTGTTCGACCAATAAATACGCCTGGAGGAGCTGAAGAATCAAGTATTTCAGTGTAGGTTATTTGTAAGAAGATCGTGCTGTACCACTTGTAATAATGAGGAAGTTGTCCTAGCACATATCGGAATACGTCAGCGGAAAGAGTGTGGCCTACCGAAATTGTGGTTTATCTTTTCACTATATTGCCACACGCATGCCATGACTGCCATGCGAATAGGGAATACATGAGCTCCAGAGAGACATAGATAATTCCATGTAGCATCTCAACGGCCCCACACGATTGGATCCCAAGAGGGTAGACATATTGTTCCTAGGCCGTTCGCTGTTGTACAGCTACGTCACGTCAGTAGATTCAGAAAATCAGGTAGTTTGCAGCAAGACAAATATTCATATGGACAGTGTGACTACATTTGGAGCATCACGGACTATCAGCAAGACCGGTAGTTTTGTGGTTCACTTGACGCGCCAACCGAGGGGTATCAACAGTTGTGTGTTCAACAACCACACTCGACAAAGGAATAGCAATACCACGTATTTTCACACGAATCACTTGGAAGCTTTGAGTAGCAAATTCCGCACCCTGTTTACCTCTTGATCATCTTCATTGTGTTGCTATTCTAATGAACAATGCTGTAGTTGACCCAGAATTGTAAACATTCAGTTACTGTTCAGAAATAACAAGCACTGTTTCCGTTCAGTTTAAACAGATCAACATTAGAGAAAACCAGAGATCACTTTCTTTCGCAAGAAGGTGGGCTTTTAATGATGTACGAATTACTATAGATACGAAAATTCTTCAATTCAAACGGATCGTTGCAGGGAAACTGTTTGCAGCTGCAAATAGATGGATTAAGAGAACATCCTCAGGAAGTTTCAGTAATTTGGTCGTATTAGTTTCTGACAACCTTTCACATCATTTTCCCTTTAGCCTTGTACTGTAATAAAGAGCCTGGACGTTCTCAGGGAGTTGTTTGTGATGTGCCAGATGAAATGGTTCCTTGTAGTAAATTTGCTTTTGATTGACGGCAAGTAACTTTATGAAACCTCATACTTCGTGGGGGTATTGAGTTATCGGCAATATTTTTTTCTCTACTCTCAAAAATTAAAAACAAAACCAGAATGAACCTTTTTTCATACGTATATACCAGTGACATGTAAGACCACGTTTTGCACATTTCCATTCAGGGACATATCAACTTAACACATTAAGGAAACGATGTTTATGTTCCAACTTGCCTTAGTGGCCGGGTATAACGTTCTGCCTGATTTGCATGCAGTCCACACAACGTTAATGTCTTGCAAGTCATCTAATCTCCATTCGGTAGAGTCTTTTGACCATACACAACAAATTTTTTTTGGCCAGATGTCAGGTGTTTGCACGTAACCATAAATAAATTTACATCTTATTACCTTCGATAAGATGGTTCAAATGACTCTAAGCACTATAGGACTTAACATCTGAGGTCATCAGTCCCCTAGACTTAGAACTACTTAAACCTAACTAACCTAAGGACATCACACACATCCATGCCCGAGGCAGGATTCAAACCTGAGACCATAGCAGCAGCGCGGTTCCAGACTGAAGCAGCTAGAACCGCTCGGCCACAGTGGCCGGTTTACCTTTGATAATTTTGATGATAAAGTTTCAGTGTTTGGACAAAAACGTTGCCCACTCTGTGAATCAATTATTTTTAATGCAATCAGAAAAGACCACTCTTTATAAACTATGATCGTGACTATTTGTAAACTGGTAGGAAATTTCTTCTTTCCATTGGTTGAAATGGACACAGGTTCATGTTGCTTCGGGTCTCCTAACAGATTACCAAGTAGACCTTTACGTGGTCCCCCTCCTCTTGAAATAGTGGTCGGGCTGGGCATAGCAATCTTTGGTTCCGGAGAGCTGACATTATCATCGTCGATGATCCAGTATTTCGCAACAGAAAGCAGAAATTGCTTACTTTCTTTCTCTCGGTTCATGATATTGTAAATTCCAAACTAACTGATAATTCCGCATTTTATTAGATACAGTAAATTTTCCTGTTCATCGATTTCCTTAGAATAGGATAATACTGAGGGTACTGATCCAGATGACAGCTCCTTTCATGTGCGCATTGTACTGATTTACACACACAGGCTTCAGAACATCTTCTCCGGTTTTCTACTTTCCGGCCTTATATTTCAGACAGGAGCGTCATGATTTATTGATACCATTCTGACATCCCGCTTGCATTTCCATACGAAATGAAGATTGCCTTCTACATGTTTTCTACATAATACTATACATCTTTGCTCGTTGTTGATGCTTTGCCTTTCAGAGTCTCCAGTAAACCTCTGTCCTCCGGAACATTACTACAGAATCCAGTTTTGTTTTCCAGTGGTAACTCTGCAGTAGAGATACCCTTATAATAAGTATCGTGATAGATATGGTGCTACATACCAAGATCATGCTCAAGAGCTAAGAGAAAATAGTCTTCCAAATTCTTCCTTTCACAAGTACAAATCTCTGTATTGCAGCTATAGACTGTGTCATTCATGCACAGTCACTTGGATCTTACCTCTCACTGGGAAGATTTCAATACGTATCGCAAAATCACCAAGAAGTATTTCAAGTCGTTATTTTCCATCCATTTTATAAACATGGCCATATCTAAAAGCAGTAGGCACTTCAAAACGGAAATTGTAACTATTTGAAATGCCGGCCGGTGTGGCCAAGTGGTTCTAGGCGCTTCAGTCAGGAACCATGCGACCGCTACGATCGCAGGTTCGAATCGTGCCTCGGGCATGGGTGTGTGTGGTGTCCTTAGGTTAGTTAGGTTTAAGTAGTTGTATGTCTAGGGGACTGATGACCTCAGATGTTAAGTCCCGTAGTGCTCAGAGCCATTTGAACCGTTTTTTTTTTTTTGAACTAACACGACAACGGCTAATAGGACAATCACTCGTGAAAGCATGGGACTATTACGACAGAGGATGCATCACACGCTACGAACGGTACACATTATATCCACATATGTCAGCTAGTCATTGCAGATTCCTTCGGGCTGACTCACAAAGCTAACTAGGCAAAAGGTACATGAAACCTATCACGTTTCCTACGTTACGTACTGGTATAAACATCAGACTCGATGAAGTCTACAGACAGCGGGTAGTAAACACGAGTTACGTCGCGACCCGTGTGAAACCGATGGCGTGAGTAAAACGAGTAAATGCTGGACCCCTTCGCAATTTATTAAGAACGCTAGAAGATGACTTTCCTTGTCATTTCAAAGTAATAAAATGGCCTCCTTCTAAATTCTTACAAAAATCATTAGAAGATAATCATTGTAACACACAGGTCGTTTGATTTTTTCTGGATATACGCGCCTTTGAAAATTATATCCCTGTGCACGCGTTTCAACAGATTCTGGAAACGTGTTTCACACCATGATACTTCATTTTCAAAAACATTATTGAAAACCTAACAGGTACTGAAGTTGAAGGGAGCACGCATGTTTTGCCTGACATAAAGGTGCAAAAAGCGGTAACTACGTGATAATGAAAATCGATATTGGCAGCGAGAACTGAATTAAAAGTTGTCTCCACCAAGTAATCTATTGTTTAATGTATTGTGTGACAACTATCAGTGCGATGCTGACGTATGATGTGACGTTCTCGGTTACTTTTCCTGATTTGATTGAACACTAGTCGCAAATAAACTGCTGCAGGCTATTCGCAAATAAACGACGCAAGAGGTCATCCCCTAGAGAACTGGCAGTGACGTGTTAAGTATAACCAAATACACCAACGACAGTTTACTTGGAAGTGTTTATAAGTGTAAACCAACTTTGTTGGTTTTCGTTCGTATTGGAAACACTAAAATTGATTGCTGATTAGTGTCCGGCTCGTACGATTATATCTCAGTGTCGTCATGTTTTACGACAATGCACACGTATTTGCAACTGCTCAGGCGAACTTTTGGAGCATTTCCCTACAGTTATCGATAAAAATCTAAATTTTCAGTTTCGACCAAATTGTGCGTAATCTCTACGAATAGAATTCTTTACGAATACGTAAGATTACTCTTTACCAAAAGGTAAACGAAGTGAGTAGGGGCATTGTTGTTAATTTAGTCTTTGCGAAAACAGTAAAACATCATCCACCCGAAATCTTAATCGAAAATTTCTATTTTTTCGCATTGTTTAGTTCAATACTCATTATAAACGAATTTTTATTCAGAGCTGTCAATATTTAAACAACAAATACCAAATTTTTATACTATTATAATGTCACATCTAAATAACGCTCTGTACGGGTCGTTTGTAAGATAATAAAATGCTACTCTATATACAAACGAAGCCGTTCTCAGAGACGCTTAGGAAATTATCCCCATGCGATTCAGCAAGTTTGTGTATTGAGAAAACAGGAGCAGCTTTCTGTTATCTCGAGGGTTATATCGAGTGCGCGATAACAGGTACTCGGGAGCGGCTGTGCTGGAGTACCCCATTAGGAGGGCATTACGACTCATGCGGATGGAACGAGCAACTCGTCAGAAACGTACCAAGCACTATTCCACCTTGCCAGACGGCAGGGAAGGTACACAACGGTCAAGATGGAAACACACGTACTTCACATACGGTATGAGGCTCAGCCAGTCGCAGAGAAGGGAATTTGACAGGGTTGTAGCCTATCCCCAGGTTATTCAGTGTCTACATGAGAAAGCAATAAGGGAAACCTAAGAGAAGGCTGTAAAGGGAATTAATTTTCGGGGTGATGAAATAAAAACTTTGAAATATTCCGATGACATTGCAATTTTCCAGAAACGGCAGATTACTTGGGAGATCAGTTCAACGCCTTGAAAACAGGCTATAAGACGGAAGTCATCTAAAGTAAAGCAAATAAAGTGGGATGCAGAAGATTTAAATCAGGCGATTCTAAGGAACTTAGAGTAGTAAATGAGATGTTAGAAGTAGTTGATTAGTTTTGCTATTTTGGCAGCAAACTGAATGTCATTTTCCGAAAATGTTACATGCTAAGTGATAACAACAAGGAAAGTGTTTTTTATTCAGAGAAATAATTAAAAACTAATATATATATATTTAAATTTTGGAACGTCTCATATGAAAGTATTCGTATGTAGTGGGCTCTTGTATGGAAGTAAAATGTGGAAGATAGACAGTATAGACTTGAGGACTACTGAAGCTTTGGAAATTTGGTGCTACAGAAGAATGCTGAAGATTAAATGGGTAGTTCCGGTTGCAGGTGTAGAGGAACTAATTTGTATAGTGAAGAGAAAGAAATTGTGGCATTTCCTGAGGTCTCATGGAACACAGATTTTTTGCTGGAAGGGAGTGTGAGATGTAAAATCTGTAGATGGACACCAAGATCTGAGTACATAACCAAGATCCAGTGGATGTCAGTTGCAATCGGCATTTAGAAATGACTGTACGGGATAGATTGTCCTGCAGACCTCCAGTAGGCCAGCCTTCCCATTGAATACCTTAAAGCTAATTGCAGCAGTTTGCACGTATTGTTCTTTTAAAAAGTATTATACGTTCATCCATCATTTTTATACGTTTTACAGTTCTTTTAATTATGTATGAGATCTGGCTGCGGAACAGTTTATCTGCTGCCAGCCCGGTCCTTGGTGGGGAATGGAAGCAACTACAAAGAAAACCAAGCTCTATCCTCAGTCTTTCCAGCTCGCTTCGAAGAGGGCTAAACGAAAGAATTGCATCAAACAGAGTGCGCCTGAATACCGTGGTTTTATGGAAGCAGTACGCATTGAATTGTGTCGCAGCCTGACGCACACTACGGAGAAAACAGCTGCGAACCTCGTAGTGTGTGTAAACCAAATCAATGGATAAGCAAATTGTAGAGACAACTTGTCACAGCTATAAGTAAACATAAATCAGTAGCAATGAAAAACGCAAAAATTCTCGTAAAGGACAACACACACAATCAGAATTCCAGAGTCAAAGTTCATATTCATAAAACTGAGCTAAATTATGCTATCTCATGATTGGTTGGCAGATATTTCAACAACAATATAAGAGCTGCTGACCTAAACGCAGGGACGGGTATTTATTACCACGTTTATATCACGTCGCTTTCTTGTCTGCCTGTCTGTGCGATACAAATTTTGCAGTTGTTCCAACTAACTTCACGATGAGCTAGAGACTTGAAATTTTCGAAGAAGCTCAGAAGTTGATTACAGTGCCATACTAACTCGCCTTCTTATCTAATAACTGGCGGACAGTACTTTTTCCATGTGTGTGTTTAAGTCTGTTCGGTATAATTTCTTACTTGTTTTTAATCTAATTTACCAATAAGCTAGAATACTGAAACTTTCAACATAGCTCAGAACTGGGTAGCTGTAAAGTATCATCTAGCTTTCTTGTCAGGTGTGTGGTGGAGGGTACTTTTCGTATTACTACCACTTCCCTCTTTTCGTGTTCCATATTCGTATGGATCTCAAATCTCTCCAGTTTCTCCCTTCACGCTCTTTTTACGAGATGTACGTAGTGTGAAGCATTTTATTGGTTTACTCAATGAGGGCGAACTCAAACATACTTGAAATTTACCACATGCGTCTCTTGTAAGCACACCAAAATGTTTGAAATCAATCGAAATATTTCAAGCACACAACACTAAATAGCAAAAAATAATTAAGTAATTCAAAATTAATTTTAATGTAACACGTTTTCGTCTGCTCTCTCAAGAAATTTTGTAAGTAATTTGTAATAAATCTCCTTTATGGAATAGAAACCACGCTCTATTCCTGCATTCTATCGTTGTAATTAATACAAGGATGTTTCACTGCACCAGTGGCAACTTCATTCTAACATTTCATTGACACTAATAGTGAAATACTTCATTATAACTGTGGAAACAAATAATATCTATTGTAAACATTCAGATACAAATAAACTAATCGTCAGTGAAGGTGAGAGTGCTGGAATAGACAAGGATTGTTTTTATATCGACTTATAATTATTTTGAACCTATTGTTGTAACACAAAAATATGGATACAGCTAATATTATGATGAGTAATTTAATATGGAAGTGTTATTACCTCTTCATGTCATCGAATTTAAAAGGCAATAGCTAGACATAATTTTCGTTTTACAAAGTTTTACACTTGATTACTATAAATAATTATATCCATCGGTGTCAGAACATGTAACCTAGATAAAATTATGAGTCACTATTCCACTGATAGTTTTGTCGGACATAAATATTAGATTAGTATGTTTTTATTGACTCTTGTGCTGTATTGTACTTGATCAGAACTGATGTCACAGTCACTGACCAATTTTTATAGGAAACTGGAAACTGTATATTATTCTTGTTAATTTGTATACATACATTATTTTGATGATACCATCTGAAGACTTCTTTCAGTTGATGGTATTTGTACATTAATCATACTTGTTATGTGAATGATCAATAGTTGATATTAATACACTACATATGACAGTTTATACTTATGACCATCCTAAACTAAATTCACAAGTCGTTAATTTAGCATGTGAGGAAATAACATCTTCAATACGTTGAGTCTCGTACTTTCATTTTTCATCGATCATGACTGTTATTAAAGTTATTCGAAAAGAGACGGAACAACATAAAAATTACTTTAAAAATTGATTTTTAGTCACTACTGCATGTACGAAGAGAACAGGAGGGTGCCACATATCGAAATTTAAGAAGTCATTAAAGTCCAAAGACTTTCAGTACATGATTGATATGACTGACAAGAGTAGCTATGGATATTCGAGAAACAGCAGAATCTGGAACAACATTTATGATGATGTTGACGATAATTTATAGCACAGTGATGTTAGAAACTAGAGCGAAACTAAACTACATCCTAAGTAAGAAAGTATAGACTCATAAAGTAGTGGTAGGTCTGTAGACTTCCATTCTGGTTGGCCATAGTTCTAATACCAGTCTGCCTGTCAAGATACACGATTTCTTTTTTTCCCACAATTACTTACACCAAACTCAGAGATGGTTCCTTTGAAAAGAGTACAGCCGAGTTCCTTACTAATTCTACCCCAGTCCAAGATTGTGGTCCAACCCCAGTGAACTTATCGTGGACGAGACGCTCAAACGTATTCTTTCTGTCTTCAAATCAAGTTTGATCCTTTCTGGAAAGCCGCCTTATAGCGATGAACGCCAATGAAAATCCTTGGAAGACAGCCTACTGCGATCTGCAGGCTAGAAGGGATCTCAGGATTACGAACCTTAATAGACTTTTGAGGAACCATTCAATATCAGATGCAACTGAAACGTCATTGTTATTTAAGGCCTATTGTTCTGTTTGTAAGGACGAACATACAAATTTATCGGAATTTGTAGCATTAGGAAACGATCTCTCTCCCTAAGGGAAGCAGCTGAAGCATGTCTACAAGAAGGAACGTGGATAAGTGTTTAACGTCTCATCGACGACAAGCTCAATAGAAACGGTGCTCAGTCTCTGGGTGGGGCAAGAAATGAGCGGTGACTTTCAGAGGCATCAAAGTGGTATCACTGATAGTCTTATACAGGAAAATCGATCGGGGGTCTTAACCGACGATAACACCCCCTTTCTCACACACAACTCCACATAAGTCATGTGCTGTTACATAACTAAATTTTTATCGAGATGGTGTTAGTAATGGTAAGTTTAGGTAGCAGGACTTAAAGGTGGTTATTGCTCTCCAAAAAAAATTTCGCAATTAGTGTCCTTACAATGTAGACTGTAATATTTTTGTCTTACGTAACACAACTGTAATTAGAAACTGTAGAGAGGTAAGGTCGTGGTCGTCAGATGAATTCGGACGTAGCTTTTAGTGAATAAGGAAATCGTAATAATGAAATCCAAATTTACACTCTTAATAATTTTCAAGATCGTTTCGTGATAAATCTATGTAATTAACTTTTACCTGTAGTCCTGGTTATGAACGCCGCTATGACACTCTAATTAACCGAAAACTTTCCCTCTCACATTAAAGTTTACATAAATATTCGAGATGGTTTTGAGGGAAGCATTATCTAAAATAAACGATGATGTCAATCGGCAACCTATTTCTTTTACATAGATATCCCATATCCATAAATACAAACAAATTAACATGAACTATCCACACTTTGCAAACAATGAAATCCAAAACAAAAATAATAATTTATCTTGACTGTTTGTTCAATAACACAATCAGAATAAAGTTACTTTGGCATTATTGTTTAACTTTCATAAAACTCAACTTCCAACACAACGTTGCGCAACAGTTACATCTGGAAACATTTCAACTGTTCCGAATCGGCAAATTGTTCTTCAAGATAACAAAAATTTCTGACTATTTGTGTTACGAATGTATGGTAGCTTCTTCTTTATAATTATGACGTTAAGGTATATATTAAGTTTTGAGCCAGGAACCTAGCAGAGGTAGCATGATATGGGTAATTAGCAATCCGTATCTACACACAAATTAAATGTATCGATGAGAAAAACGCACACTTGGTATGTAGCCTGGAGGCAAGTGGTTTTAACCTCAGCGTGGACATGGGCCACATATGGCTCTTCTTCTAATTAGCAAATGCCATGGAGCACTTTTAACGGTTCTGCATCCTTACGAGCGTAGTCAACGACCATCCGAGGCTATAATTCCATGGAACTGTATGGATTTTAGCCTTATATCCGATCCGAGATTTTACAAGGATGCTGTTATCGATAAAATTACCAATAAGCGTCAGAAGCCACATGAACACGGTACCCCACTATATCGTTGGCACTCTACAAGGATCCAGAACGAACGGTTTCGCTCCAGAAGGGGCCGAGTTCCCCGATTGATGGCACGATCTAACAGGGAGATCGGGAGAGACAGTTCAAAGTTGGACGAGAAGCCGAATCTGTCATTAGGGGTACGGCCACAGTGTCAGAGACAGTTTATGTCGGATTCTGAGAATCCGTGAATACAGGATATATTTATGTAAACATGGAAGATGTTTTGTGAATTTTTGCGTGGTGCATCGCAAGTCATAAGGGGAATATAGATCGTGGAATATTACGTGGGAGACAGCAATTGATGCCCCATTGCAGTTTGAATATTGTTAAGATGGACGTCGACTGAAGTCATATGATTTACTGAATGAGATAGAGAGTTGGTGAAATCATTCTGAACGGAATTTACATTCTCAACTTTTTCGTATGGGCAGGCAAAAAGCAAGCTGTGAGACCCTGTGAGACAGATTGGAGACAATATGCTTGTTTCAGGTATAGATAAATTGTGCCTCAGTTGAATGTATTTTTATCATTTCATTTCTAGCGTTAACCATTGGTCCTTATAGGAACAGGAAGCCATGGAATAATTCAGTAGCTTTCTACATACCTGTATGTAGTCGTCACCCATTTCACTCGTCAGTTTACCGAAAATAAGAGTTAAAATATATAAGCTGACGTTACAGTCTGTTCCCTCCGATGAAGGCTACGGACTGATGCCTTGTTCTGCGTTGGAATGCCCTATTCGCGCCCTTCATCTTTCCCTGTGGCGTTCATTAGCCCCCTTATCATATACGGACGTCCCTCCACCGTTTCTGTCCTATTACTACAATTACAGCGACCTTATCAATGTATCACGGAACCATACAGTGTTTTCTCAGGTTACACTATGCATGTAGAAATATGCAATTTGTTATCAGAAATACTCATAAATAGCAACAAACTAACCACAAATTGCAATCAAAACATTATCTATAAACGACTGAAAATTATGAATCATGTAAAATGTTTGTGTTACACGCTGTCTTCCTAAATATTAGTCGAATGTCATACCACTACGCCACTTCGTACAGTAGTATGCCTAATGGTAATATAGACGCATGTGGTGATTATGAACTGTGCGGAAGATAACTTCATTTCGTTTTAATTTCCAATTTTTGAACAAATTTCTAAACATGTGATTATCGGTAAGGAAAAACGGCTGAAACTAAAATATTGATACGTTTTCGTCTCTTACACTGTGTTGTCTCGTGGTATCCAAAGCAAATCAGTTCTCATTAGCCAGCAGTGGTCTGAAAATTGGCTAAAGGTAAAGAAAATAAATCATCAACATTGGTACTTCGCAATCCAACGTACGCCGCTTGGCGAAGGCTACCCTGTACCAAAACTAGTGATTTCCTTTGGCGTTTCACGCGCAAACAGAGCGACGAATAACCGACTGTCCATATTCCTCCGTCTGAGTCCTAATTTCTCGTATCTTATCTTCGTGGTTCTTAGACGCAATGAGTGTTGGAGGAAGTACAATCGCCGGCCACGGTGGTCTAGCGGTTCTAGGCGCGCAGTCCGGAACCGCGCGACTGCTACGGTAGCAGGTTCGAATCCTGCCTCGGGCATGGATGTGTGTGATGTCCTTAGGTTAGTTAGGTTTAAGTAGTTCTAAGTTCTAGGGGACTGATGACCACAGTAGTTAAGTCCCATAGTGCTCAGAGCCATTTGAACCATTTTTCAAGGAAGTACAATCATTCTGCAGTCAGCTTCAAACGCAAGTTCTCTAAATTTTCTCAGTAGTGTTTCTCGAAAGGAATGCTGCCTTCTACATCTACATCTACATCCATACTCGGAAAACCACCTGACGGTGTGTGGCGGAGGGTACCTTGAGTACCTGTATCGATTCTCCCTTCTATTCCAGTCTCGTATTGTTCGTGGAAAGAAAGATTGTCGGTATGCCTCTGTGTGGGCCCTAATCTCTCTGATTTTATCCTCATGGTCTCTTCGCGAGATATACGTAGGAGGAAGCAATATAATGCTTGACTCCTCGGTGAAAAAATGTTCTCGAAACTTCAACAAAAGCGCGTACCGAGCTGCTGAGCGTCTCTCCTGCTAAGTCTTCCACTGGAGTTTATCTATCATCTCCGTAACGCTTTCGCCATTACCAAATGAAGCTGTAACGAAACGCGCTGCTCTCCGTTGGATCCTCTCTATCTCGTCTATCAACCCTATCTGGAAAGGATCCCACACTGGTGAGCAATATTCAAGCAGTGGGCGAACAAGTGTACTGTAACCCACTTCCTTTGTTTTCGGATTGCATTTCCTTAGGACTCTTCGAATGAATCTCAGTCTGGCATCTGCTTTACCGACGTTCAACTTTATATGATCATTCCATTTTAAGTCACTCCTAATGACTACTCCCAGATAATTTATGGCATTAACTGCTTCCAGTTGTTGACCTGCTGTATTGTAGCTAAACGATAAAGGATCTTGCTTTCTATGTATTCGTACCAATTACACTTGTCTACATTGAGATTCAATTGCCATTCTCTGCACCATGCGTCGATTCCTTGCAGATCCTCCTGCATTTCAGCAAAATTTTCCATTGTTACAACCTCTCGATATTCTACAGCATAATCCGTAAAAAGCCACAGTGAACTTCCGATGTTATCCACAAGGCCACTTATATATATTGTGAACAGCAACGGTCCTACGACACTCCCCTGCGGCACACCTGAAATCACTCTTACTTCGGAAGACTTCTCTCCATTGAGAATGACATGCTGCATTCTGTTATCTAGGATCTCTTCAATCCAGTCACACAATTGGTCTGATAGTCCATATGCTCTTAATTTGTTCATTAAACGACTGTGGGGAACTGTATCGAACGCCTTGCGGAAGTCAAGAAACACGGCATCTATCTGGGAACCCGTGTCTATGGCCCTCTGAGTCTCGTGGACGAATAGCGCGAGCTGGGTTTCACACGATCGTCTTTTTCGAAACCCATGCTGATTTCTACAGAGTAGATTTGTAATCTCCAGAAGAGTCATTATACTCGAACATAATACGTGTTCCAAAATTCTACAACTGATTGACGTTAGAGATATTGGTCTATAGTTCTGCACAACAGTTCGACGTCCCTTCTAGAAAACGGGGATGACCTGTGCCCTTTATCAATCTTTGGGAACGCTACGCTCTTCTAGAGCCCTACGGTACACCACTGCAAGAGGGGGGGCGGGGGGCAAGTTCCATCGCGTAAACTGTGTAAAATCGAACTGGTATCCCGTCAGATCCAGCGTCCCTTTCTCTTTTGAGCGATTTTAATTGTTTTTCTATCCCTCTGTCATCTATTTGGATATCTACCATTTTGTCATCTGTGCGACAATCTAGATAAGGAACTACAGCGCAGTCATCCTCTGTGAAACAGCTTTGGAAAAAGACATTCAGTATTTCAGTCTTTAGTCTGTCATCCTCTGTTTCAGTACCATTTTGGTCACAGAGTGTCTGGACATTTTGTTTGGATCCACCTACTGCTTTGACATAAGACCAAAATTGCTTAGCATTTTCCGCCAAGTCAGTACATAGAACTTTACTTTCGAGTTCTTTGAACGCCTCTCACATAGCCCTCCTCACTCTACATTTCGCTTCGGCTATGTTTATGTTTGCTGTGAAGTTCGCTTTGCGTCCCTAGCAGTTTTCTAGCTCGGTTGTTGTACTACGGTGGTTCTTTTCCATCTCTTACGATCTTGCTTGGCACATACTCATATAATGCATATTGTACGATGGTTTTGAAGTTTGTCGACTAATCCTAAACACTATGTGTACTTGAGATAAAACTTTTGTGTTGAGCCGTCAAATACTCTGAAATCTGCTTTTTGTCACTTTTGCTTAAAAGAAAAATCTTCCCAGCTTTTTTTATATTTCTAATTATGGCTGAAATCACCGATGCTGTAATCGCTTTATGATCTCTGATTCCTGGTTCTGCGTTAGCTGTTTCAAATAGTTCGGGTCTGTTTGTCACCAGAAGCTCTAATATGTTATCGCCACGAGTCGGTTATCTGTTTAACTGCTCAAGGTAGTTTTCAGATAAAACACTTAAAAATTTCACTAGATTCTTTCTCCCTGCCACCCATTGTAAACGTTGGAGTCTCCCAGTCTATATCTGGTAAATTAAAATCTCCACCCCAAACTATAACGTGGTCGGGAAATCTACTCGAAATATCTTCCAAATTTTCGTTCAGGGTTCTATAGAGACATCCAATTACCGTGTTTGAGCCTGCTTTAACCGTGACCTTCACCTAAATTATTTCACATTTCGGATCTTCATCAATTTCCTATTTTTATCGCTATAAACACGCTCCCCCCCCCCCCCCCCCCATTTCACTGTTCAGCCTGTCTCTGCGGTATACATTCCAATCTGAGTTTAGAATTTCAGTACTGTTTACATCTGGTTTCAGCCAACTTTATGTCCCTAGTACTATGTGGGCATTGTAACCGTTTATTAATGAGAGCAGTTCTGGGACATTACTATAGACGCTCCTGCAGTTTACTAATTCTACATTAATATTGTCATTCCCTATTGCGTTTGGCCTACTGCTACCTTGTCGAGTCTCAGGAGGCGTCTTGTCGGGCCTAGGGAGGGAATTCTCTAACCTGAAAAACTCACATGTGCTCTACACACGTACTCCGCTACACTTGTAGCCGCTTCCTGCGTGTAGTGCACGCCTGACCTATCCAGGGGGACCCTATATTTCTCCACCTGATAGCAGAAGTCGAGAAATTTGCACCACAGATCTCCGCAGAATCGTCTTAGCCTCTGGTTTAAGCCTTCCACTCGGCTCCACACCAGACGACCGCGATCTGTTCTGGGAACGACACTACAATTAGTTAGCTCAGATTCCACTCCGCGAGCGAGGTCTTCTGCCTTCACCAACTGCGCTAGCCGCCTGTTTGAACTGAGGATGACCTTTGAACCAAGACAGCAGGCGTCATTGGTGCCGACATGAGCCACAATTTGCAGTCGGGTGCACCGAGTGCTCTCTATCGCCTCCTCCACATCTCGGATGAGACCCCCTGCAAGCAGACAGGGTGAACACTGGCCTTCTTCCCCCACCTTTCGGGTGTTTCCCTAAGGGGCTCCTTCACCAGCCTAACATTGGAGCTCCCAATCACTAATAAACCCCTCCCCCCGTGTGCCTGATCGGACCTTGCTGAAGGAGCGGCCACATGTCCACTCACAGGCAGAGCGGGTGACGTCACACTGCCAGCCTCCACATTGTCACTCCGCCTCTTGCGACGCAAACGCCGTTGAACCCGCCACTCCCCTTGGGGAGAGGGTGGCCCAGCCACGCCCGGTACCCGCGAAGATGTCGCGACAGCAGGGACCGTGGGTGAAGCATGGAACACCTGGGGTGTAGCATGCGACGGACCAGACTCCCCACTGCCGCTACACTCTGAGGCAGAAGCCTGAAGACGGCTGACCGCGGCCATCAGCACGTTCAGCTGTTCGCGAACAGTGGCCAGCTCCTCCTGCGTCCGTACACCGCAGTCACACATCCTACCCATCGTAAGAAATCAACAATTTACTATGGAGAGTTAAGTAATCAGCTTTTAACTTGATTGCTAATTCACTAAAGGCGACTGATAGGTGACTAAACTGTGGTTACTAGACACTTCTTGTTGGAAACAATGAAAATAAGCACTAACTGTCTCTGTACTGTATTCAAAAGAAACCCGAAATCTATGGAATACTAGTACTAGTACTCGAAATTTAAAGCTTCCTAAAAGCAAAAACACACGTAAAAAGAAGTGACAAGTAATAAAAACACAGTTAATATTTAAATTTACGTAGCTTGCTGCACAGGAGATGTGAAGCAGATGGCAGTTACGACGACATCCTCCAGGTTTCCCATTTGAGTTTCCGAAGCATCTGCGTAACGCCCTCGTGTTGTTCAAACCTGCCAGTAACAAATCTAGCAGCGGCCTCTGAATTACCTCCATATGTTCCTTTAATCCGACCTCGTACGAATCCCAAACACTCAAGCAGTACTCAGCAACAGGTAGCACTAACGTCCTGTACAGATAAACCACACATTCCTAGAATTACCCTTGTAAACCGATGTCGACTATTCGCCATCCCTACCACAGTCCTCAAACGCTCGTTCCATCCCATATAGCTCTGCAACGTTACGCCCGATATTTAAACGACGTGACTGTGTCAAGCAGGACACTATTAATGCTGCATCCGAACATTAAGGCTTTGTTTTTCCTACTCATCAGCTTTTACTTACATTTTTCTACATTTAGAGCGAGCTGCAACTCATCACACCAACTAGAAATTTTGTCTAAGTCATCTTGTGTCCCATTGTCATTCATCTTGGACACCTTGCCGTACACCATCACCTCAACAGCAGACAACCGCGGACTGCAGCCTACTCTGTCCTCCCTATCATCTATATTTATGGAGAATAATAGCGGTCCTATTGCACTTCCCAATGGCACTCATACGATACCTTTACCTCTGATGAACACCTTCCGTTGAGGATAACATACTCGATTCCATAACTGAAGAAGTTTTTGACCTACTCACATATCGGTGAACCTATTCCATATGCTCGTACCTTCTTTAAGAGCTTGCAGTGGGACACTGTGTCAAACGGATTCCGGAAATATAGAAATAAGGAATCAGCTTGTTGCACTTCATCCATAGTTCGCAATATATTATGTGAGAAAAGGATAAGCTGAGCTTAGCGCAAGCGATGCTTTCTAAAATCATACTAATTCGAGAACGTAAGATTCTCGGTCTCAAGCAAAAATATATTATAATCGAACTGCAGCAAACCGATGTCATGTATATTGGTCTGTAATTTTGCGGGTCCGTTCTTCTGTCCTTCTTATGCACAGGAGTCACCTGCGCTTTTTTCCAGTCGCTTAGGACTTTGCGCTGGGCGAGAGGTTCGCGATAAATATAATTCAGATAAGGGGCCAGTGTTGTAGAGTACTCTTTGTAAAACCGAACTGGTATTTCATTCATACCTGGGGACTTATTTGTTTTTGACTCTTCCAGTTGTTTCTCTACGCCAGGGTTCCTTATTACTGTGTCGTCCTTAAGAGCTCTGTTCGATGGTAGACGATGGTATGTTTGTACGATTCTCCTGCGTGAGCGCTATCTTAAAAGCGAAATTTAAGACTTTGGCTTTCATTTCGTTATCTTCAAGTACCACACCAGACTGATCAACAAATGACTGGGTGGAAGCCTTAGATCCACTTGGCTATTTTGCATTAGACTACAGTTTTCTCGGGTTCACTGCCAGATCTCTTACTAAGGTATGATGGTGGCTTCGCGAATAGATCTTTTTAGAGACGCTAGGACCTCTACTAACCCTTGCTTATCGTCATTCGTGCAGTATCTTCTGAACCGAGACTGCCACAGCCTCTACTTTCTCCGTATTTTCCGTACCTTGTTATTAAACCATGGTGGGGTTTTTCCTTCCTTAATCCAGTTACTAGGCACATAATTCTCCAGACCACGATTTAAAATCTGCTTAAACTATCCTCATAATTCCTCTACGTCCATCTTATCTGAAATAAGTGATGTCAATTCACTAAGTCAGATGCTAAGAACTGCTTGAACGTGTTCAAAAGTACTTCGCAGCATTACTTTTTGTCCGTACCCCCTGCAACGAATCCATGGACGTCCCAGTCCACACTCGGTAGCTCATCACATCAAAAATGCAAAACCCAGACTGGTTGCATATTTATCCCCAAATATAACGCCGATTGAAATCACAGTAGCAGTTCGCCATGCAATACAGATACACGGAAACATTGATCATTTATATTTATGTAAGCGATAAAGTGACACAACCGACTTTAGATTTCATTGCCATTTTGAACGCTAACTAAAATTCGAAAAAGTAATAATTGAATTTCATTGTCACCCTCCATGGCATCGAACTGAAATTTCGTAACAATTAGCTTATAATTAAGTTTTTAAATTTTTTTTAGTCTTCACACTTAAGTTATTCAAATGCGTTAATGTATTACAAGTGGCAAGCGCGCTTCGAAATTCACGAAGTTGACTTTTGGCATGATTCTCTGCTGTCCAGTTCAGTCCTTGGACTGAGACTATTTGAATAACAAAATCAAATGTAAAATAAGTGAATTTATTTGGAAATGATTATCTCTTAATTCACTGCGAGATACTTAGACATGTTACAACTCAGAAGCAACTGAGATACGACATCCGCAGTACTTGTTGTGTATAAAAAATTATAGCTTAATTAATACTTGAGAATGAATATTTCAGTTGCTCAGCGGAATTTGCACCGTTGTGAAACCTTCTGTCACATTAAAAGTCTGTGCTATCGAGGACCAGATCCCGAATTCTTGTCCTTTGTGCCGTTCAAAGAAATCAGTGCTTGGAATGCAAAATACCACGAGGTAGTCCAGCAGTGACAGTTTTAATTTATATAAAATTTGATTTCATACATTGTGTTACATATAAGAAAAATTTGTGTTTCACTCTGCAAATTTCAGCAGTTGCTTTAATCAATAACCTGACCTGTCATTAGGGAAAGTATGATGTAAAGGAAAGTCTACGAAGATCTTTACTCTCACTGTTCACAAATAAATTGTGAGGATCCAGTTTCATTCAAGATCACAGTGTCTAACCTTTTAAAAAGGGCACATAATCTGTATTGCTGTGAATTGTATGTTACTATTTCCAACCTACTGCTAGTAATTGTTCCAGTATATTTGATTTACGGAGTATATAAGACTTTTCTATAAAACAAAAGTGGAGTGAGCAATAGGAAAAGGACATACATAACTTTAGAGAAAAAGTAAGTACAGAAGTAGTATGCAGTGTGCTCCATATACTGTAATACAAACTCTCAGTCAGGATTTGCGCGATTTTAGGCTTCTGCAAACAGAGTGAGATGATCAGGTCTGTGGGGAAATAGCCCCGTAAATATTGACAGATAATAAAGCGAGTCTTGTAGGCAGCCCGGAGACCTCGCTACAATATCAACACGACGTGAAAGGGATGTTGACAGACACGTTGCGAAAGCATAGGGCAGGAGACCCGCCGTATTCCTATTATGTAGCCTCGCAGTGATTCTCTAGTAAACAAAGAGATTGCGTACCAGCTACTAAACTTCGTTCAGCAGTTTCAGTACAGTGTTTGTGTCCCTTCTACAATGAGTAATAGCGGCAAATTATCAAGGAAGTGAGTTAGTATGACAAAAATGCCTAAATTACACATTTTTCACGTTATTAGATTAGTACATTCTACTCGCAACTCGTTCAGTTGGATTTGTTCCCAAAATTGCCTAAGAATGTACACCGTTAAAACCAGGCGAAGTGCAGGCGAGATTTTTCTGACAACGCATTTGATATAAACTTGAGAATGTCAAAGATCAATGCTTGAGCGCCTTCCGGGGCAGCCTCAGTCTGATACAGCATGTCACGGCCAATCTAATAATGTGGTGGCTCACAACTAACCAGGAGCCGATTCGAGTCCCTTCAGGCGATAGAGGCAATTCTTACCATTACTTGGCCAGAAAAGAAGGAAAGGTGGTGAGTTACGGTTCCTCATGAGCGATTGCTACTCTATGTTAAGTGAAATAGGATGGTGAATAGTAAGATTAACCTTTAAGACGATAAATTAAATTTAATCTCTAGGTAACATGTATCTCTGGTAAGCATCACATAAAAATCTTTTACTACCACACGTGTTAGAACTACAATTCAACGTACTCACAAAAGTGTTGCTTTCATTCTGCCAATACAGTAACAATAGTGCACACAACAGTACATTAATGCATTAATTTATCTTTACTCATCCAAGTATCATCTCACAATGACATAGGATTTATCAAGGTAGTACGCCACAAATAAACATGCCAAAATATACAACACAGCATACGTAATATGTCTCATGATGATAAGACAGGTAGTCTATGACGATAGGACACGTAGTTGGCCGTTGCATTGATTAAGGAACCATTCTGGCAATTGCCTTAGCGATCTAGAAAAACCACGGAAAATCCAAATCAGGATGACAGGACTTCATCCTCCAGAATATGAGGTCACTTTCTCGACAGCTGTACTGCCTAATTCGGTAAGTTCCTATCACATAACCTTCCGTCATTTACACACATTTTGTTTCAGGTAACTTGCAATTTAAAATATAGTTTCTTTCTCCATTGCCGCACACACTGAGGACACCTGCCGATAACACGTGGAATATTTCCAGTAATTTGCAACGTAGAACTTTGCTCTGGTAGTCTGAGCAGTACTCTCTAAGAACACCCACCGACGGCTCCTGGACTGTGCCGATGTTGCTGTGAACTTTGCATCAACTGCAGACTGCAGTCTTCCATATTTAATATGTGCTACTGTCCACCTGAGAAATTAAGCCAATCGACATTACTATGATGCATTTTACATCTAGGAACGCTTTAGCTGCCTCTTTAAAAAGATGTATTATGGTACTCTTTTTCATTTCCTTTGGTAATTTATTACAAAATTCCATCTGCTGATATAAAGTGTTGGTTTGAGTTTTTCTTTGTTATTCCCGGATAAGTGTAACTCCAAAGTGGCTGTGATTCCACTATTTTGTAAATAACTATCAGTGCAGAATTTAGTAATATTTTCCGTAATATGCGCCACAGATTGGTAGATGTACTGTCTTGGTGCAGCGAGGATAGTCAGTTTTTTTAAATAGCTCTTTACAATGAGCCCAATTTCTTCTTCCAGTTAATATCCCTATGGACCTTCCCGGCAGTTAAAAACTGTGTCCATGTTATGTGCCATCGATCTCCTGATAAGAATCCCATAGCTGAGAAATGAGTGTATGCAGACATAATATGTCACTGTAAGACATTGGTGTTACAAACTGATGCGAACATCATAATAGCACAACATGCTGACGATATTCTTTTTGTCAGTATATTTGTATTTGCATTCCATGTTAGCTGGCATTCGGTGCTCATCCCTAAAATCTTTACGTTTGCTCACAGTCTGTAGAATGATTATTGTGCTTAAAGTTGTTTCCCCCTTTATGCTGAAATGCATACTGTTCGTTTTAGTTTTGTTCACTGTTAATATGTTGCATACTGATCTATTTATAAACATCCTTGAGGATTTCATTTGTTTTCTCTAACAAGAGTCATGGTGCTTTATCAGTAACTATGATATTGCTGTTATCGGCTAAGAGAACTTTTTTCCATGTCTTACATTGTCTGGAAAGTCACGTAAATATGTTATTTAACGAAGTGGACACTGAGAAGCGCCTTAGTTTTTATGTGTCTTGTCTGAGAATAGTTTTACGAAAAACTTATCATCAGCAAACGTGTTAACTGTCTCCACCTTGGCATATAATTTTCCAGGTTGCTCAGTAGAGTTTTGTGACAATAGCGTCAGAGAACTAGTGTAACAAAACATCGGTAACACATACTTATCAAGAGCTTCAGGTACCAATTATGTGACCTTTGCAGTGGCCGACATTGTATTTCCACAATGAAAACCTAACTGTGCTTGCTAAGAGATACTGTATTCACTCACTTAACTTATCGGTCTCTCATGACTGCTTCAGTTATTTTTTGAGAATGAAGACAGAAGTGAAACTCGCATGCAGTTTTTAGTCCTTTCCCGTGACCCTTCTTAAGTAAGGGCACCACTCTTGCATGCTTTAGGTACTCTGGGACAACACCTGAATTAAAGGACTCATTTATTATGTTTGTTAATGGAACTTGAATACTATACATGCACGCCTTCAGAACAGAGATATGAAGTATGCCAACCGACTTCTTAGTTTCTAATTGTTGTACTATCTACCTAACTTCAAGTTCTGTTGTGGGAAACAACTTCATTGCGCTTGCTGTGTAAGACATTATGGGTGCTACATGTATTCCGGGAAGTTTTTCTACCATCTCCGCTGTACCAGAGAAATAATTGGTTACAAAATTTGCTAAATCATGTGGTCTTTCTGTAATCGTGTCTCCAAATTCGACTTGTATGCTATTACACTTGTGTCTCCATTTTCCAGTTTTTGTTTTATTTTCTGTATAATTTAGAACTTTGTAATTTAACACGTCGTTAGCTGTAATCGGAACCATACTGTATGTTTCTGATACCTATGACAGTACTCAAGGTACTTTGGATTAGTGAAGAGTACTTTCGAAGTGCTGAGAAATTTAAGTGTCAATGATGACTCTCTAATACCCACAGTTATCCACCTATTCTTCTTAGCTGCTGCACTAGAAAGGGCTACTTTTGGGAAAGACTCCTCAATACTTAATTCAAACCAAATTCAGAAGTTAGAGAACTTATCATCTCCATTGATTTCCACATGCACCTCATCCCATGCTTGATTTGCTACCACCCTACAAAAAGTATGTGTCTAATGACCTGAGAAAGTTCTTTTGTGGACTTCTGGTTACAGATTCCTCATTCTTCGACCGATTTATGGCAGGGAGTTGCAACTGAAGACACTACAGGTTTTGTTAGAGTACCCTCTTTGTCTATAACATCCAATTCGTGTAGGTTACTTAAACTTCACAAAGAAGGTATTCTAATAATATGTGCAGTGTCTTCAGTATCTGCACCTTGCCGAAAATTAGAGCTATATTCACTAATGAAAAGAAGAACAACTTCTGGTCAAAGCTAGGAACACCTGGTTCACTTACATTAATGAAAACAAATAAAAGGCTTACCCATTCCACCTAGTGCTAAGCTAGTCTCATGTTAATGTTAGCATCCTACTTTGCAACATTTCTGTTGAAGAGGCTAGGTAAATTTTAACAGAAATGCTATATAACACCAGAAAAAATACAGTGGAGAAATAAAATGCTAAATCGGTGACTGAGAATGCCTAAGGTGAAATTATTTCCCATTTCAACAAACTGTGACAGTGTGTCAGTTGGGTTAGCACCAGGTTCCCCACTGAGCCCCTTATTAGCTGCAGACTCTGTACCATCAGTCAGTTGGGCCAGCAATGGGATCACCAGTGGGGCGCTCGTTAGCTGAAATGTTTATGGTAGTTCTGAACAAACATTTTCAGATAAAGAGCCTCTAAGTTATGAAGTACAATACAGACATAAGTGTGTGGATGATGTATAGTGCTTGTTGCCAGGTACCATCAAGACCTTAAATAAAATGTTTCAACATTCGAATCGATACTGCGGTAAAATTAAGTTTAAAGGAAGTGAGTAAGAGACTCAATTAACATTTGAGACCCGACCAACAGCAACAGAAACAGCATTTATTCGATGTATACATGAATGTAACTTCTACAGAAACAGTAATACTAGCCAATTCCCAGAATTCCATAGCACAGAAACATGCAGCCTTCGTCTCCATGGAGCACGGTCTACTATCTATATCGCAAACCACAGCAGATTTTGAAAATGAATTGAAAATAACTAAAGAAATTTCACACAGCAATGGCCTGATTGACAACAGACGCAGGAGAAAGAAGAGAAAGAGGGTAACAGTACTTTAATACCCTCCTCAGAAAGCACTGAAACACACTGGTAGCAAATGGGCCCTCATGCTATAAGTAAGTGGGATCTAACGCGTACTTGCCAGCAAGTTAAAGTCCAGAATATGTACTCCACCTTTTTATATTACGAACAACGTTGCCCACATTATCGGGGACAGTGAAGACAAGAATCCATCTTTGTGACAGAACGGAATGTATTTTCAGCAGTTTGCGTGGCAAATTATATGTAAGTCAACCAGGTAGAGGTATAACTACTAGACTGACTCAGCATTAGAGAGGATGGAGACTGAACAATAAAGATTCCACCATTGCTGAACATACTGTAACTAAATTTCATTCGTATGATATCCCCCATAGAGGAACTAAATGCAGAAAACTAACGTTATTCAAAATTCTGGTCATTAATAAACACACATTAAAGAATCCTGACCTGATCCATTATGACCAGACGCAGTCTCGTTATTCACACTTACTAAAGTAGCAGCAGCCAGTTGAAATTTTTCTCACCATTAGATAATATGGTTGTTGTAACTGTACTAAACTCACGTTCCTCTCTAAACTAGACTAAACTTCGTCCGAACCGGCCTCGTAATTCCCAAAATAGCGATCGATAGGGCTCCCTGGATGCCGAAATGGAGGGTCAAGTGGTCGACACACCGCTCTCCCGGCCGTTGTCAGTTTTCGTAACCGTAGTCACTAATTTTCAGTCACGTTGCTATTCAGTTGGCTTCACAAGGGCTGAGTGCACCCTGCCTGTCAATAGCGCTCGGCAGACCCGAATGACCACCCAACCAACTGAGAGCCAAGACCGACAGCTTAAGTACCGAAATACGACGGGCCCCGTTTTTACGAACTGCGGCATGACCGTTGACTTTCTCCCCTTCCCCCCCCCCCCCACCCCCCACCACCCCTATATTCAACCTGTTCATCACATTCACTAGTTTGGCCATATAACATAATAATCTGTGCCATTACTCATGGAGGCACATTAAGTTAGCGCGCAATTCGCTTTACGATTAATAAGTGATCAAGTGCAAGTATATCAGAAGCTTTCTTTTTTACGAAGTATTAAAAAACGCACTGTACCAACCTGTGAGCAGCTATTTACAAAATGTACAATTTTCTAAAGGTATAGGTCGAAAAGAAATTCGTGCGACCGCTGTTTGCTATATCAATGTCTGTAGCCTCATATTGAATGTTCGTTCTTCGTAGAACGCATAACAAAAGGTGTCGCGTAACTATATTCTCACAACACATGTATGTTAGCTATATTTATCTCTAGTTTTGCGTATATTTCGTGGGAATTTTCGGGAAACGTCTGGAACGTTTTCCCGTTAATACGGTACCAACGCCAACGAACTTCGACGAACAGCTGTTAGAAGAGGAGCTAACTCCGGGCCGAAATCAATATATGAGCTAATTGGTATATCGCCAAGTCGAGCGGTCCTGCTATTAGCGAGTGACCCAAATTGCTTTTGAACTCAGCAATTACTTACCACTATATATGTCATGATTGCGTCTGCTTGATGCTAGTAAACTTTCCCGCGATCAGATTCGGAAGAGAGAAATCATAATTTAAGCATTCACTTTGTCGTCTTTCGACCAAGGCTCTGTACACAGATGAATTAGACTAGTTGTAGAACACAAATTACTTATGAATGATCTTTCCTGGATGCAGTTGTTCCACAGTTGTTGTTGTTGTGCTCTTCAGTCCTGAGACTGGTTTGATGCAGCTATCCATGCTACTCTATCCTGTGCAAGCTTCTTCATCTCCCAGTACCTACTGCCACCTACATCTCTCTGAATCTGCTTACAAGGGAACCTCACCATCGCACCTCCCTCAGATTTAGTTATAGGTTGGCACAGTGGATAGGCCTTGAAAAACTGAACACAGGTCAATCGAGAAAACAGGAAGAAGTTGTGTGGAACTATGGAAAAAAAGCAAAATATTCAAACAGAGTAGGCCTTGTGCAATATGGGCAACATCATGGAAGCGTATGGTCACGAGCGCCGTGGTGCCGTGGTTAGCGTGAGCAGGTGCGGAGCAAGTGGTCCTTGGTTCAAGTCTTCCCTGGAGTGAAAATTTTAATTTCGTTATTTTCGCAAAGTTATGATCTGTCCGTTCGTTCATTGACGTCTCTGTTCACTGTAATAAGTTTAGTGTCTGTGTTTCGCGACCGCACCGCAAAACCGTGCCATTAGTAGACGAAAGGACGTGCCTCTCCAATGCGAACCGAAAACATTTGATCGCAAGGTCATAGGTCAACCGATTCCTCCACAGGAAAACACGTCTGATTTATTCTATACGACACTGGTGGCGGCACGTGCTTCACATGACAGGAATATGTTGTCGACCCACCTAGCTTGTACACTTGGCGAATGGGTAAAAAGATTCTTCTACCTTGCCCGATTTAGGTTTTCTTGTGGATGTGATAATCACTCCCAAAAAAGTGATGAAAACATAAGACGTTGTCACATAAACTGCAACAAATAAATGCAACAGTTTCACAGTCGCACAGTCGCACAGTTTTCCCTGTGCTCTGTCAAAACATATGTTTTTAACGTTTTCAAATTTTTCCGTGTGTAGACCGTCAAATCCTGCATATGTCCAAGCAAATCTGAACATGTCCTGGAATTTTGGAAAGCGAAGCTAATTATGTGTGAGTGCCTGAACTTTGATAATTGTCTGAAAACAAAAAATTAAAGTTTCCAGCCGAGGGTAGACTTGAACCAAAGACCTCTCGTTCTGCAGGTGCTCACGCTAACCACGGGACCACGGCACTCCTGAGTTCAGTTTGTCCTTGATGTTGCCTATCCTGCCCATGTTCTACTCAATTTGTATATTTTGCTTATTTTTTTCATAGTTCCACACAACGTTTTCTCGATTGATCTGTGTTCAGTTTTTCAAGGCCTATCCACTGTGCCAACCTATAACTAAATCTCAGGGGGGTACGATGGAGAGGTTCCCTTGTTAGTGTATTCATCTCTTGGTCTCCCTCTATGATTTTTACCCTCCACGCTGCCCTCCAATGCTAAATTTGTGATCCCTTGATGCCTCAAAACATGTCCTACTAACCGATCCCATCTTCTAGTCAAGTTGTGCCACAAACTTCTCTTCTCCCCAATCCTATTCAATACCTCCTCATTAGTTACGTGATCCACCCACCTTATCTTCACCATTCTTCTGTAGCACCACATTTAGAAAGCTTCTATTCTCTTCTTGTCCACACTAGTTATAGTCCATGTTTCACTTCCATACATGCCTACACTCCATACAAATACTTCCAGAAACGACTTCCTGACACTTAAATCTATACTCGATGTTAACAAATTTCTCTTCTTCAGAATCGATTACCTTGCCATTGCCAGTCTACATTTTATATCCTCTCTACTTCGACCATCATCAATTATTTTACTCCCTAAATAGCAAAACTCCTTTACAACTTTAAGTGTTTCATTTCCTAATCTAATTCCCTCAGCATCACCCGATTTAATTTGACTACATTCCATTGTCCTCGTTTTGCTTTTGTTGATGTTCATCTTATATCCTCCTTTCAAGACACTGTCCATTCCGTTCAACTGCTCTTCCAAGTCCTTTGCTGTCTCTGACAGAATTACAATGTCATGGGCGAACCTCAAAGTTTTTACTTCTTCTCCATGAATTTTAATACCTACTCCGAATTTTTCTTTTGTTTCCTTTACTGCTTGCTCAATATACAGATTGAATAACATCGGGGAGAGGCTACAACCCTGTCTCACTCCTTTCCCAACCACTGCTTCCCTTTCGTGTCTCTCGACTCCTATAACTGCCATCTGGTTTCTGTACAAATTGTAAATAGCCTTTCACTCCCTGTGTTATACCCCTGCCACCTTCAGAATTTGAAAGAGAGTATTCCAGTCAACATTTTCAAAAGCATTCTCTAAGTTTACAAATGCTAGAAACGTAGGTTGGCCTTTCCTTAATCTTTCTTCTAAGATAAGTCGTAAGGTTAGTATTGCCTCACGTGTTCCAACATTTCTACGGTATCCAAACTGACCTTCCCCGAGGTCCGCTTCTACCAGTTTTTCCATTCGTCTGTAAAGAATTCGCGTTAGTATGTTGCAGCTGTGACTTATTAAACTGATAGTTCGGTAATTTTCACATCTGTCAACACCTGCTTCCTTTGGGATTGGAATTATTATATTCTTCTTGAAGTCTGAGGGTATTTCGCCTGTCTCATACATCTTGCTCACCAGATGGTAGAGTTTTGTCATGACTGGCTCTCCCAAGGCCATCAGTAGTTATAATGGAATGTTGCCTACTCCCGGGGCCTTGTTTCGACTCAGGTCTTTCAGTGCTCTGTCAAACTCATCACGCAGTATCTTATCTCCCATTTCGTCTTCATCTACATTCTCTTCCATTTCCATAATATTGTCCTCAAGTACTTCGCCCTTGTATAAACCCTCTATATACTCCTTCCACCTTACTGCCTTCCCTTCTTTGCTTAGAACTGGGTTGCCATGTGAGCTCCTGATATTCATACAAGTGGTTCTCATCTTTCCAAAGGTCTGTTTAATTTTCCTGTAGGCAGTATCTATCTTACCCCTAGTGAGACAAGCCTCTACATCCTTACATTTGTCCTTTAGCCATCCCTGCTTAGCCACTTGCATTTCCTGTCGATATCATTTTGTATTCCTTTTTGCCTGCTTCATTTACTGCATTTTTATATTTTCTCCTTTCATCAATTAAATTCAATGTTTCTTCTGTTACCCAAGGATTTCTATTAGCCTTCGTCTCTTTACCTACTTGATCGTCTGCTGCCTACACTACTTCATCCCTCAGAGCTACCCATTCTTCTTCTACTGTATTTCTTTCCCCCATTCCTGTCAATTGTTCCCTTATGCTCTCCGTTAAACTCTGTAGCACCTCTGGTTTAGTCAGTTTATCCAGGTCCCATATCCTTAAATTCCCACCTTTTTGCAGTTTCTTCAGTTTCAATCTGCAGTTCATAACCAATCGATTGTGGTCAGAATCCACATCTGCCCCTGGAAATGTCTTACAATTTAAAACCTGGTTCCTAAATCTCTGTCTTACCATTATATAATCTATTTGATACCTTCTAGTATCTCCAGGATTCTTCCAGGTATACAACCTTCTTTTGTGATTCTTGATCCAAGTATTAGCTATGATTAAGTTATGCTCTGTGCAAAATTCTACAAGGCGGCTTCCTCTTTCATTTCTTCCCCCCAATCCATATTCACCTACTATGTTTCCTTCTCTCCCTTTTCCTACGCTTGAATTCCAGTCACCAATGACTATTAAATTTTCGTCTCCCTTAACTACCTTAATAATTTCTTTTATCTCGTCATACATTACCTCAATTCCTTCATCATCTGCAGAGCTAGTTGGCATTTAAACTTGTACTACTGTAGTAGGCATGGGCTTTGTGTCTATCTTGGCCACAATAATGCGTTCACTATGCTGTTTGTAGTAGCTAACCCGCACTCCTATTTTTTTATTCATTATTAAACCTACTGCAGCATTACCCCTATTTTATTTTGTATTTATAACCCTGTTTTCACCTGTCCAGAAGTCTTGTTTCTCCTGCCACCGAACTTCACTAATTCCCACTATATCTAACTTTAACCTATCCATTTCCCTTTTTCAATTTTCTAACCTACCTGCCCGATTAGGTGATCTGACATTCCACGCTCCGATCCGTAGAACGCCAGTTTCTTTCTTCTGATAACGACGTCCTCTTGAGTAGTCCCCGCCCGGAGATCCGAATGGGGGACTATTTTACCTCCGGAATATTTTACCCAAGAGGACGGCATCATCATTTAATCATACAGTAAAGCTGCATGTCCTCGGGAAAAATTACGGCTGTAGTTTCCCCTTGCTTTCAGCCGTTCGCAGTACCAGCACAGCAAGGCCGTTTTGGTTAATGTTACAAGGCCAGATCAGTCAATCATCCAGACTGTTGCCCCTGCAACTACTGAAAAGGCTGCTGCCCCTCTTCAGGAACCACATGTTTGTCAGGCCTCTCAACAGGTACCCCTCCGTTGTGGTTGCACCTACGGTACGGCCATCTGTATCGCTGAGGCACGGAAGCCTTCCCACCAACGGCAAGGTCCATGGTTCATGCGGGGTTCCAAAGTTACACTTGCTTTATTTATTTATGTCTTTGTTTGAAGCTATAGTCGAGACAGCGTAAGAAAATCGCCTATAGATCGCAGTGTTGTTGCCAGTTTTCAACTGCGAAGCGCTAACGGCTGCAGGCGAAAGTAGTAGCTATTTTTAGAGGTGTGACAGCCGTAGAAACGTTTACCAAATTGCATTAGGTTACTGGTTAAGGTCGGCCCGAGAAGCTGCCGCGCTCAGCCCTCTGCAGTTGTCAAGGAAAAACTTACGCCGGCGCAAAGTTAGTTTCTGGCACCATCGCCACGTCCTCATTGTCCATCAAATCTGTTAGGTTGTCTTGCTACATCCTGACTCCATTACTATTTCCAGAAACACAGCCTAATTAATTTTAACGAGAGTGAAGGCTAGGTAGTGGGGCTGTATTGTCTGTCTCACATTCATCAGCATAGAGAAGGCTATAAGAAGAGAGGGGGTAAAGGATGGAGACAGAATGACAGGGATGAAAGACAAAGAAGTGATCATAGGGTCTGTTTTAGAGAACCGCATTTTCAGAGGTATGGATGGATAGATCAAACTTAGCAGAAGACGAAAGTGGTAGTAAAAAGGAAGATTTTTTATATGAGGATGAAAAGGAAGCAGATTCCGTATATCACTCCAGATGAAAAGTGGAAATTCATGGTACAGTTATTTTAGCAGTTTTGTATTTAGGAAGGGAAATTTGTGGAGTTAGTGGAAAACTTTATTTTAAAGTAACAGAGGGAAAAGGTATTGTACAGTTAGAGAATGGGACTGGATGGATTTCCAACAAAGTGAGCCTCTAAAGGGAGTTTAATTGTGACAGAAGGTTTGAAAGACAATACTCGAAATCTATGCCACTGCACGGAGTAGAACGTGGCACACCATGGGGTTGTAGAACAGACCACCAGCAAAATATGTGTTAGTTACAGATTGGCTGTTTCGGTTTAATGGCTAGTAAAATACTAGGCCGTGATTGAAAGATCTCTATGTTAGCTTAGAATCTCTCTGAATCGTCTATTGTGAAGAAAGGGTGGATACTTGGGAAAGCGTGGTTGAGGGGAATGAAAGGGTAAAGGAGGGGAGATGAAGAGAGTACAGTCAAAGATCGAAACTTCGCTATTTTAGGTCCAGATATCAGACTAGGGAATGCCTCAGTTGCTGGCTGATTATTGTTTCGGCCTTCGACGCGGGAAGACCCTCATTCTATTCCAGGTACACTCGACAGCAAAAACAGTGGGTCGCACCTGAATTCCAACGTGTAGGCTGCACCTGAATGTATGCAACCAACATACCATATCTGTGTTGCACATTGTCGCTACCCTCCACAGTACAGTCGTTGTACGATACACAATGGGTACTGCGGCAGACTACTAGAGAACACCGGTCTTTATGACAGTTCGTCCAGATGTAAAAAAAAAAAAGAAAATGCTCTGAGCACTATGGGACTTAACATCTATGGTCATCAGTCCCCTAGAACTTAGAACTACTTAAACCGAACTAACCTAAGGACATCACACAACACACAGCCATCATGAGGCAGAGAAAATCCCTGACCCCACCGGGAATCGAACCCAGGAACCCGGGCGTGGGAAGCGAGAACGCTACCGCACGACCACGAGATGCGGGCCCAAATGTAAAGTAACACCACGATAGTACAGAAGAGATCAGACAGTCCTTAACGTTTGTAAACTAAACATAATTACAATAAGTGTCATTTCAAACGTTATGTGACAACTAATTTTGTCACATAAATCGTTCAGTAAACCTTAGGCAAAATTACATATTTGAGACAGTATATGGATTTATAAAGTTGTATGGCAATTGGAAACAGGTTCTTTCCTGTCTAAAAGGTTTACCCAACACATGCTGAACGTCGTTCAACGTTCAATGGGGAGTGGTTTCGCATCAACTTTATATAATACTAAGCAGTTAAAAGAAAACGTGATTAACAGTGGCAAGCACTCTACGGAAATCCCAACATTAACAGCGAATCACAAGTAATATCATGGTTCACATTAGTGATCAACAGTTACATGTACACAAAGTTGTACTTTAAATGAGATGACCAACGTCTTCGTTCTGGATCAGGATGCAAGCCCAGAACGTAAAGCCATTGTTAACCGAGCAAAGCTTTGTGCCTTATCGAAACTCGATCACTAGGCAGAAAGAGACGTCAAATATTGACGTTTGCGCCAGTATGAGTTATCAGTTCTCAACTTGAACGTAAATGACGATAATGTTTGTACGAAACCAGGAACCCTAACATGACAATTACCTTCTTGGTAATTAACCTCGAAAGACGTTGTATATTGTTGCATTGTCAAGGAACAAAGGATGCACATGTTTAAAATTGAAATGCCATCAAGTAATGCTGGTGACAAGGATGCGAACCCAGCACGTAATCGGATTGTTGAATAAGTACGTAAAATCAGAATGTAGATATCACAGTTTGTCACCAGTAGTGAGGTTGGAACCTTAAATGACGACTGAAGTTTTATTGCCTGACGGGGATTCGAACCCGGCGCATACCGCCGTCGTTGTCTAACCAGGAACAGACGAGAAATGTCCAATTTTGGTCCACCATTAGCGAGATGTGCTCACGTTTAACTAGAAATAAGGCGACGAAAACGTCTATGCTGACTGAGAGTCGAACGCCGCACACATGATTATGAAGACACGTTAATAATCAAATTCTTATTCAGTAGTAGCTAGGAGTAGCATGTTTAGTTGCAAACCTTAAGGCCTTTCTCATCCCTAGTAATATGTTGCCTAGTATCTGCGATATCATGGTGTTAATTTACAAGTGGATTGACAGCCGTAAAGAGCAATGTTCTCTAGTAGTCGTGTATCACTGAGATGTAAATGAAGTGCCTCAGCAGAAAATAATTTCCGTCGTGCAGCACGTATTGTTTCACAGACACTGATTACATGTTATAAGTGCACAAAACGTGTGTTATATATTAGGCATATACTATTATTTGGAGAAGCTGCCGCCAAACCTGTTAACTTTTACATTCCGCTTAGTTGTCGTGGTTGAATACACGTTTTCTTAAGGCTACATCTAATGCAGAGCGCTTACAAGAAAGAATAGTTTCCTGCGTCATGCAATTGCTAGCTAGGTGAAATATTTTGTGGTAGCTATGTTTAAAATGAACGTATTTTTGAACGTATTGTTCGTCAAATATTTGAATGAATCAACTGTAGGTGTGCCTGCACATGTTATAGCATAATAGCTGTAGCTCCGTTAGTTTATACTACAGACTTGGGTAGGTTAGGTGTAACTTTTGATCCTTCCAAGGGGTGATCGTGGCCATGCGGCCCGGGTCTGTACTAGCCGCGGCTCGCGAGCTGCGGGCCAACCAGGCTGGCCGAGGCGAGACGGAAGTGAGCGAGCTGGCGGTGGCGTTGGTGGGCCAACAGCCCGGGACGAGCCAGCACGGCTGCACCGCATGCCTCTGCCTCTGCCGCTCCGTTTGACTTAAATATGTTTACCTCCTCTCCTGGCATCAGTGTAAGAGCGGCAAGCCGAAATACACATCTGGCTGTCTGCCGTAATGGTTTACTGGGAGAGGTCTATTCGAGATAGAGTCGTCGCTCTCATTGAAGAAGGAGGATGTTCCATCAGAGAAGCTGGCAGACGGTATGGCGTATCACATACGACTGCAACGAGATGGTGGAGGATCTGCCTTGAAAGAGACACCGCCAGTAGGGCTCCTGGCTCAGGTAGGAAGAGAGTGAGCTCACAGCAGGAAGACAGGGACCTAGTGTCTAGGAGCAGAGAAAATCCCTTTCAGAACGCGAAGCAGTTGCGGCGGAAGACCAACTTCCCCGGCTCCAGTGACACGATTCGTCGAAGGCTGAGGGACGCTGGACTGCATGCACGACAATCCGCCGTGAAACAAGAACTCAGCGAAGACAGCGATTTATACCGGCTAGCATTTGCGGAACACCGTCTGAAGGCGTCGTGGGAGAATGTCATTTTCACTGATGAGAAGGTGTTTTCCGCCAGTAACGACGGTCAACGAATCGTTTACAGGCCGCAAGGGACTCACCATCGACGCGAATATGTAACCCCGACGAGAAGTGGCCGGCTATCTGTTACCTGCTGGGGTTAGATTTCTGCGAGATGGGCGGGAATTCTTCACAGTATAGAAGGAACTCTGGACAGCGTGCAGTATGCACACATATTGGAAAATGTGATGCTTCCGTCAGTGCGAATGCTGTACGCAGAAGGGGACGTCACATTGCAAGAGGGCCATTCTCCCATTTACAAGTCTGCACTTGTTCGGCAGCGGCTCTCCACGATTGGCGTCAACGTCATGGACCGCCGCCACGGGCGGCTGATATGAACCCCATGGAAAACATGTGGGCTGAGTTCGCCAGAACATTAACAGAGAACTGGCCACGAAACCAACCAACTACTGCGGACCTCTTTGGGACTGCGTCCTGGAAGCCTGGGAGGAAGTTGCTTCTTCAGGCTGTTACGTCCGACGGCTTGTACATTCTATGCCAAGACGCATGATAGAAATACAAAATAATGAAGGATTCTGGATAAAATATTAGAGTCCTTAAAATGTTTTGTTATGTCTTCTTTTTCGTCATTTTTCCTCATTGGGAGCTAGTGGAAGATCGCGTGGCAACAGAAAATATACAATATGGGTTAGTTTACCTTTGAGTTGCCTTTTTAATTCAAGTGGTTTTTTTAAATATAGTTTGTTAAATATTGTATTTTGATTTTATTTATACCCTGTCTACATATTTACAAACTAACCAGCGTAGATGGACTCTGTCAAAGTAGTTTTTGTTATTTCAAATACGTCTCTCTCTTCCCCTCCACCCATGAATACACCCTCCGTCCACCACACAATCCGCTAACGATTTCATATTATGTTTACTCGTTGTTAATATCTCCTCTTTTCTCTCTCACACTCTCTCTCTCTGACACTATCGCCGCAAGTGCCCTTCTATTCCATTCCCTCAAAACTTTATAAACAAATCTAGCGGTTTCCATTGACGCACCATTTTCTCTTTTAATTCCTGCTGTCCTTACTATCATCCCCCTCAACACCTACGAAACCGTATTCTTCGATCTCCCCTTCCCTATAACCCATTCTTCGTTCTAAAAACAGTCCTTCCTTATCTCTCAGTCCCAAAAAAAAAAAAAAAAAAAAAAAAAAAAAAAAAAAAAAAACGAACTGTGGCACACATCTAAGTGAGCAATACTTTGCAAGCATTTCACGCTTATATTTTGCACTTCTATCCATTCCCAGATCCCGCCCTCCTTCCTGTTACCCGTCTCTTGACATCTCCATCTACATCTAAATGAATACTCTGCAATTCATAATTATGTGCTTCGCAGCGGGTTCTGTGGTCTGGTGGATTAATCTTGTATTGATGTGTAAAACGTGTAGGATCACATCTCACATCAGGCGTAGATTTTTAACACACACAAGTAACTCTCCTTCACCCCTAGTAACGCCAAGTGCAGAGCGCCAGTAAGCTCCGTAGTTCAATATCCGCAGTAAAGATAACATCCCTTCGCTGCCGACTGGGGCAGAGCGGCATTCGTTTGAGCTGTGACAGATGGAGAAACGCCGGAAGGCAAAGACTCTGTAACCAGCAATCCGTCGTAAACTAGAAAAAGTATTTCATTTAATGAAGCAATGGCCATGTAAGTTCACAAGGCTCTTACTTTATTTGAAACTGAGACGTTGAAAATTGTAGTGCCGGACGGGGCAAGTGTTCCCCAAGATTGCAAACTCTTCTAGGCCTCCTAGAAAGGCACCTATCTGGTTTCGAATACTGATCGGCACAAAATATTCGTTATTCATTTCAAGCCCTAGCATGTGCACCCCGAACTACTAGTAAAAAATAGTTGAATTTTCAACGTCTCTTCGTGCGTTGTCAGCTGTAACGTGTTCCTTTCAACTCACAGAAACATGATGAGCTTTTTATCACAACATTACAAGATCAAACGTTTCCTTACATCTTTTCAAGTTCAAACAGTCCTCTCCATCCTACTGGCGAAAACGGATTTGGGTTTGACGTTGTGTTCGTTGTGATCACCAACGACGATATGTTGTGGAGTAAACTGCTAGCCAGCAGAGTATTTTCCATTACATCATTGAAAGTACAAACATGCCACTCCTAGCTATCATTGGAAAAGAATTTGATAGTTAAAGTGTCTTCATGACCACGTTTGCGGGGTTTGAATTCCATTCAGTACAGAACTTTTCGCCGCTTGATGTCTAGCTAAACATGCGCACATCTCGCTACTGGTGAACCAACAGTAGCTATTTATCGTCTATTCCTGGCCAGAAAACGACGGAGCTAGATGCTGGGTTCGAATCGCAGTCAGGCAAAAACAATTCTATCGTCATTTAAGGTTCCAACATCTCGCTATGGGCGAAAACATTTGATATTTAATTTCTGATTTTACGTACTTCGTTAACAATCCTATTAGGTGCTGGGTTCGCATCCCTTTCACAAGCTTTACATGATGGCATTTCAATTTTAAACATGAGCATACCTTGTTCCTAGTGAATGACACCATATTAAACGTCGTTGGCGGTAGTTTCCAGGAAGGTAACTGTTATGACAAGATTTCCAGTTCACTACAAACATTTTCGTCATTTATTTTCAGGATCTGAGTTGCTAACTGATACTGGTGCAAACGTCTACACTTCACGTCTCTTTATTCCTAGTGGGCGGGTCTCAATAAGGCACAAAGAAAGCTTAGCTTAGTTAGCAATGGCTTTAGGTGCTGGGTTTGAATCCAGATCTAGAACGACGACGTTGGTCATGTCATTTAAACTTCAAATTTGTGTACACGTAGCTGTTGATGTGTTACGAGAACAATTATATTAATGGTGATTCGCTGTTAATATTGAGATATCCAGAGAGTGTTTGTTGCCGTTAATCGCGTATTTTTACCAGTTCGTTCAATATCCAGTTTCCAGAGCCACTCGCCGTCGAACGACGTTCAACACGTGGATGGAAAACTTTTCGAGCGCGAAAAACCTTTTTCCAATTACCGTACGGCTCTGTAACTTCATATATTGTCTCAAGTATTTAATTTTGACGAAGGATTACTGTACGATATATGTAAAATAATCCGTTTTCTCAGAACTTTTGGAATGTCACTTGTAATTAGGGTTAGTTTTTGAGTGATATGTGGTGTCTCATCGCTAATAACGTGTTTTCTAATATGTTTTGTATGACGATATTAGTTGATGCTTAGACTGACTGCCATAAAGACCTTTGGTCTCTAGTAGTCTCTTGCGGTACCCATTGTGTGTAGTCAAACGACTGTACCCCATGGGGTTTTGGTATTTAGAGGACCTGCAACACACCTAGGTTACGTTGGTTGTAATCGGCAGTGATCCACTTTTTTTGCTGTCAAGTGTACCTCCACGGATTTTTGTGATATGAGGACTGGAATGAGATGCACTCAGATCGTGAAGCCAAATGGGGACCTGCTTGAATAAACAAGCAGCGGCGACAGGAACATTCATCTACTGGCAGTAATAGGTGGAGGGATTTGCAAAATACCAATCACGGGTATATACTGCTGTGAAATTACCAGTAACCAGTCAGAATAGCCTATTGTTAACCCGTGAGGGGTGTTAACATTTTTGTTTTACTTTTACACCTAACAAGCTAAGCAATATGGCCACCAACTGTAATGCTGACTGGTGGAGGCATCCACAACTCGCTGTGGTAACGATCGACTGCAGTGTAGCCAGGCAGAGACTACCTGAACTAGCAAAGTTGCGTTTGCCTCTCCACGTAACTGTAGGCCACACGACAGCCAAAGGTCAAATTTCTCTCAAAAAGTACATTCCTTACCTACTGTACTCCAGGTCCTTCGAATTATTTTGAGCTGAGGAGGTGGCTTATGGATACAGTGCATTGTAATGGGGATCCTGGCATGTCCTTTGGAGAACTGTGGGACATTATCATTGCTGGTGTTTATGGAAATGTTTGGAATGAGGCGATAGGGAAAGAATGTGGCAGTAGTCGAGGAACAGGTCGTGGGAAGGATACGGTAGATGAAAAAAGTATTAGTAGCTGACTTGTATAAATGAAAGATATGGTAGGAATGTCCACAATGTGACGAGGGTACATGGTTCACTCGGTAGAAGACGATTACTGGCGACGAAGTGTCACTGTGGTAGTAGAGGATTACAGCAACAATGTTCCGGTTGTTTGTGAGTCGATGGTAGCAACAAACGAAGGCGGCGGTGACAGCAGCGGCGGCTAGGCAACTGCAACTACCTGACGAGAAACAGGGGAGACTGACACGAGGATGAAAGAATGTGACAAAGTTGGGAACGGTGGTGATGATGGGAAGCGGTGACAAAAAGACGGAGACAGGGAGTGGCTGAGTGGCTGTAGCTAGTATAGTTCTTAGGTTGCGTATTATCTATGAAACTTGCACCGGAGTTTTTTTTTAAGAGCATTATATTCGACGTTGACTGTAGAGACAATCTATTTGACCACTGCAGTTTCAGATCTGGAGCCATTTTCAAGCGGTACTGCAAAAGATTTTGTTTCAGGGCATGTCTGACTTTAACATACTCCGACATCTATAATGAACACATATCGGAAGGTTTTAAAGTTTGACGGGCGCTGAAGCAAAATCTTTCGCAGTACCACTTGAAAAAGCCCAAAGACCAAACCTGAAGTTGTGAAAGAAATGTCTGCAGTAAAGGGCGAATATTGATGTTCTTCAAGAACTATACAGGACTGTAAACGCTAGCCATGAAAAATTAATTAACACTAGAGCGTTGTTGTAGCCAGAGTAGTTCACACTCTTCTGGAGTGTGGATTCCCACCCATCGTTGTCAGCAGTGGCTGAACACAGCCTCATAAATAAACCAAAGATTAAACTCAAAGATATGCCGATGACGGTTCATTCGTCGCACTCTTAGGGCTCTGTGATTAGTGAAGGATTGTACATTGGATTAAGCGATAACGGACACTGCCTCTGCACTGAGCAATGCATTAAACGATTAAAGCGTGCAGTTGATAAAAAAAGACCAAAGATGAAGTTTCCTGATAGATTACCGCCTGAAGTAAATGGTGTCACTGAAAGCGTAACTAAACAGTTGGTGCGAACTTAATTTATGGATGCAGAGTGAGCCTGCTGAGCATGTATCATCTCTGTGAGATACTGTATCCAGTCGGATGTCATCCACTGGACATAAGCGTGAGAGCCCCATCCATTTCACAACAGTCAGACCTATCCCTTCACAGTGATGATGGAAGCAATATCCGAAACGTTGCTATTTTATCGGAATTAGGCACAGGATGTTTACAGCTGACTACTATCGACTATTATCGTAATGACTCCATTTTGAAAGGCTTCGTAGCCGTAGTCGATACACAACCCGATACAAAAGTTGTTTATCATCTCTCTGATGCCCATGTCATTAGAGACTGCTAACTGACCTAGAAACATAGTACTTGATTTACAGTTACTGCTGGATGGGTAATTGCTGTAGAGTATTGCACACATTTATCACGAGGAACTCTTAGTTTACCATCATTACTGGTCATACTCTTGGTACTTCGTTAGTTATATTCTGAAGGTCTCATTTACTTCTAAAATTTTAAATAAACTAGAAGAAGCACGTAAGGAAAGAATGATCTGACGGTAGTAGTATGGCCATATCGTCTCTGGTGCACTTTGAATACATTTGTGACATGTGGCTTAGTTCACTAACCACTCTATGACACATGAATTGACACAACTTTACGTATGATGTGACAATGATGACACCACAAGGCAGAACCTCTTTTTTGAAGACGACATCTGTATAGAGGTGGGAAACTTTACAATTAGTGGGATACTTAAATCGACTTACACGTGGTGGTGTGTCGTAAATTTAAAGAAAAAATACATATATGTATATTGTTATCACCCAGTCACATTGTGCGCACTAACACTTGCGTGCGTGCGCACACACACACGCACGCACACACACACACACACACGCACACACACGCACACGCAGAAACCAAATTTCATAGATTATATGCTTTACTCACTTTCATACATTGTTACATTAAATACTGTAAGATCTTAGCACCAAAATTTCATCTCATATCTGACTCACAACTAAATCTCATACTACACTAATGCTCAAACAAAAGCATTATAGCATCTCACCATCGTTGTATTACAAAGGGAACGAGGAAGAAAACGACTTGATGACCTATTTATTAAGTTGGTGCATAAGTTCGTAACGTTTCTCCATAAATATAACAAACTTTACGTATACAGATAATGGACACTTTATTCGTCAATAATGTGGTCTCCTTTAGTATTTACAACAGTCTACCACCTCTGGAATAACATTGGATTTGAGGCGAAGAACTCTCGAGTGTTTGGAGTGCATTTTCATCCAGAAAAGATGATACTTGAAAGATGTTACATAGAGAGCGAAAAATGGTAATCTTAGGTTGCGAAATACACTCCTGGAAATTGAAATAAGAACACTGTGAATTCATTGTCCCAGGAAGGGGAAACTTTATTGACACATTCCTGGGGTCAGATACATCACATGATCACACTGACAGAACCACAGGCACATAGACACAGGCAACAGAGCATGCACAATGTCGGCACTAGTACAGTGTATATCCACCATTCGCAGCAATGCAGGCTGCTATTCTCCCATGGAGACGATCGTAGAGATGCTGGATGTAGTCCTGTGGAACGGCTTGCCATGCCATTTCCACCTGGCGCCTCAGTTGGACCAGCGTTCGTGCTGGACGTGCAGACCGCGTGAGACGACGCTTCATCCAGTCCCAAACATGCTCAATGGGGGACAGATCCGGAGATTTTGCTGGCCAGGGTAGTTGACTTACACCTTCTAGAGCACGTTGGGTGGCACGGGATACATGCGGACGTGCATTGTACTGTTGGAACAGCAAGTTCCCTTGCCGGTCTAGGAATGGTAGAACGATGGGTTCGATGACGGTTTGGATGTACCGTGCACTATTCAGTGTCCCCTCGACGATCACCAGTGGTGTACGGCCAGTGTAGGAGATCGCTCCCCACACCATGATGTCGGGTGTTGGCCCTGTGTGCCTCGGTCGTATGCAGTCCTGATTGTGGCGCTCACCTGCACGGCGCCAAACACGCATACAACCATCATTGGCACCAAGGCAGAAGCGACTCTCATCGCTGAAGACGACACGTCTCCATTCGTCCCTCCATTCACGCCTGTCGCGACACCACTGGAGGCGGGCTGCATGATGTTGGGGCGTGAGCGGAAGACGGCCTAACGGTGTGCGGGGCCGTAGCCCAGCTTCATGGAGACGGTTGCGAATGGTCCTCGCCGATACCCCAGGAGCAACGGTGTCCCTAATTTGCTGGGAAGTGGCGGTGCGGTCCCCTACGGCACTGCGTAGGATCCTACGGTCTTGGCGTGCATCCGTGCGTCGCTGCGGTCCGCTCCCAGGTCGACGGGCACGTGCATCTTCCGCCGACCACTGGCGACAACATCGATGTACTGTGGAGACCTCACGCCCCACGTGTTGAGCAATTCGGCGGTACGTCCACCCGGCCTCCCGCATGACCACTATACGCCCTCGCTCAAAGTCCGTCAACTGCACATACGGTTCACGTCACGCTGTCGCGGCATGCTACCAGTGTTAAAGACTGCGATGGAGCTCCGTATGCCACGGCAAACTGGCCGACACTGGCGGCGGCGGTGCACAAATGCTGCGCAGCTAGCGCCATTCGACGGCCAACACCGCGGTTCCTGGTGTGTCCGCTGTGCCGTGCGTGTGATCATTGCTTGTACAGCCCTTTCGCAGTGTCCGGAGCAAGTATGGTGGGTCTGACACACCGGTGTCAATGTGTTCTTTTTTCCATTTCCAGGAGTATATATATAGCTAAATAAGGCAGGATGTGAGCGGATGTTATCGTGGAGTAGCTTCAATTCATGCGTCAGCGTTGATGGTTACACCTCAGGGAAGCAATTCGTAGTACATCACATTGTCACTATAGCACCAGATGCATAACATCTAGTGCATGGAATGGTGATGATTAGATAGATGGATAGACAGCGTACCTTATTATTAGGCAAGGAACAGAACTGGGGAGTCAAGAAACATATGTCATGACATGGTTAAAAGAAAGGATTGTTTGATAGGCCACACTCTGAGACATCACGGGATCAACAATGTAGTGTTGTACGGAAGTATGGGGGGGTGAAAATCGTGGAGGAAGACCAAGAGATGAACAGAGCAATAAGATTCATAAGGACGTATGTTGCAGGAATTATTCGGAGATGACGAGGAATACAAAGGATAGAGCAGCATGGGGAGTTCCATCAGACCATCTTCGGAATGAGGACCACAACTGCAGCATGTACTGCATTCAATGCATATATCACACGATGGTGGAATGATTACAGTTCATCACATCTGCCAGTTCTCAAGTACACTGACATGGATCATTGTGGATTAACGCGTTTAAACTATCTTTACAAATCCCTTCAGGTCCACTTGAACGTGGACGATCGTCATTATCAAAATAATCCTCTTTAAACCTAGAAAACCATGTTCTTGCCGTACTCTGTCCAGTGGCGTTACTCCACACATGGTGCAAATGTTTCTGGCTGCCTCCGCTGCTGTCAACCCTCCACTGAACTCAAACAGAGAAATATGTTGTGGGGCTGGTCCCGGCGGAGGTTCGTCCTCCCTTGGGCATGCATGTGTGTGTTTGTCCTTAGGATGATTTAGGTTAAGTAGTGTGTAAGCTTACGGACTGATGACCTTAGCAGTTAAGTCCGATAAGATTTCACACGCATTTTTGAGAAATATGTAGGGAAATGTTCTGATTTCTCCACTTGGCACTCCATTTTCTAGCGTCTACCATTCTACTCATTATCTGCAAATGACAAAATGACGATATATAAACTCAAATAGCAACAGTGAACTACAAATAAAAATAACAGTCCATAAAGAAACCCATACCTTCCGGAATAGCAAAACGCAAAGGAAAACCCCTATGAACGGATGCATCAACCTAATACATCATTTAAGTGCTACCCTGTAACTGATTGGTGAAGGGGTGGGAAGGAGTTGATACATTTGTGAAAAAAAGTAAAGTATATGTGTGTGTGCTTGTGTGTGTGTGTGTGTGTGTGTGTGTGTGTGTGTGTGTGTACGCAATCCACAAGCAAATCCATTTGCTATTTTATATAAGTATATAAGTATTTGACCTTGGCACCTGAGCAGGTTAGATAATATCTGTGAACTCGTAATTTTTACATCATTTTATTGTTGTGCTGTGACTGTCTGGAGAGCGGCAGGGGTAAAATGGCTGTGGCTTGTTAGTTTAATTTTGCCACTAGCATAGATGCGATAGTTCTATCCTCTTGGAGATTGATTGTTTGATTTTAACACTATGCTGGAGGGCTGGGTGTTGGGAGGATGGGCAGGGGAATAGGTGGTGAGGCGCTGATGAGAGTAGGGAAGTGGGTATGATTTGATGACGTCATGCCACTGCAGCACAGTGTCTGCTGCACTGACAAGCAGCAGGAACTTGAACTTTGTTCAAGAGCCCCATAGTCGTACTAGTAACAATTAATCGAGATGGGTTCTGTAAGCTATATAAAGACGGTCGCATGTAGAATGTGGCAGAAATATTCTTCGAATTTTGATTTCAAGATTTATTTCTACAGCTCATATTAATATTGTGCTAGGAATGTTTTACAGCACCAAGACGTATAAAAAATATCTTTTCCATCTAAACTGTCGCTAAGAGGCCAAGCCTGCTGTCTAAAAGATGTGAGTCAGGAAATATAGAAAATTTCCTAAAGTTACATTTGCAAGAAAAGAAACTATATATCTAGAAACGTTCATATTGCCATTAAACTAGAAAATACTTTGTAAAAAGGCAACTAGAGTAAAATTCCTGGTTGAACGAGTACCTGACGCTCAGTTGCTAATGTTAACAAAATGATTAACCTATCGTGGAAGCCTAGTGCACCATGGCTTTTGCCAAATATTCCTTATTTACGAGGAACCACTTTCAGTCAGTAGTGTATATGGCGGGTAATCAGAATTGGGGATGAACATCTAGGTATCACCTTTCGCACCTACATGTATGTCTCAAATTTATGGGTGGCATAAGCTAATTAAAGATAATGTACAGTTATGGAAAATTATTTGGCTTGTCAGTTTTATGGTTTAGTCTCAATACCTTCGTACTTCGAATTTGCTAGGAACCAAGTTTTTGCAGGTGCTAAGAAGAGAGTAATCTAATGAACCATGAAGCGATCAATCTACTCTCCCTCTAAGGAATTCGCCGTTGAAGAAGTATTAATCCATAATTTGTGCCCCTTTTCCCTCCCTTCTGCGAAGACGAAATCATGAGAGAAGGAGCAGAGGATTTGATGGGGCCATTTAAAAAATAAGCAAGCCGTCCAGATAGTCTCCTGAATTTCAGCACTTCCCTATATATTCAATTTCACTCATGACCTGTAGTAGAACACATTCCATAAATATAATCTGAAGAAAACCGCAGATAATAAGATACATCTGACAAGAAGCCAGTTGGGGAAAGAATAAGAAAAAAAATTTGGAGGCAGAGAGGAGGTATGTATTCCAGCTCAGATGGCTAAAATGGTTGCACATTGCTTTAATATACACATATATGTCGGTTATACCACCCACCATAGCTCTTCATTTGTTTGCTATCGTTGTTTGAAGATTAAAGCATGTGAAGTGTAGTGGAAGACATGTCGATGACGGAACAATACTATATAACAGACAATGATGACCACTAGTTCCAAAATAGTCATATACGGTGACAGTTACTGAACTAGATAAAAAAAGTTCATTAGTTCAAACTACGGCGTGCACACACTTTATTCAACATGTAAACGTCACTACAGATATTCGGATATAGGTTATGACATGTACCATATGCCTGCCATCATTGACTATGATGTGGCGTAGACGGAGGAACTGGGTAGATTGAGGAGGATGCAGCGTGCTGCGGAATGGGAACTGGTAGTTGGCAAGAAGGCAGCTAGGAGGAGTAGGTATTCAGACAGTTGTACTTTGCGTATACGCAATACATTTGACGAACTGTCAGAGATGAGTGGAGAGGAGCCTCTTGTAGCTGTATGATGATGATGTTTGGTTTGTAGGGCGCTCAACTGCACTGTCATCAGCGCCCGTACAAAGTTCCAGTTTTCCACAGTCGATTTTCTTTTCACAATCCAATCTAGTCACCCTCACAAATGATGATGATGAAATGATGAGGACCACACAAACACCCAGTCCCCGGGCAGAAATTGTAGCTGTAGGTGTAGGAATCATGCAGCAGTCCTCAGCTGTTAGGAAACATAAGTCAGTTGCAAAGTCCAACTAAAAGAAGAAGGGCCGGCCGAAGTGGCCGTGCGTTTCTAGGCGCTGCAGTCTGGAACCGCGGGACCGCTACGGTCGCAGGTTCGAATCCTGCCTCGGGCATGGATGTGTGTGTTGTCCTTAGGTTAGTTAGGTTTAACTAGTTCTAAGTTCTAGGGGACTAATGACCTCAGCAGTTGAGTCCCATAGTGCTCAGAGCCATTTTTTTTAAAAGAAGAAGGTTGTGCTGCTGGGTAGTTTGCACAGTAGAGGTGTTGAGGAGTGAGTAATAGGTCACCAGCATTGAAAAGCCTAGTGTAGGGTTGGCTCAAGTGACTGAAAGCAGAGGGGAGTTATGTAAGAATTTTACAAACGAGAATCAGGTAGTGATTGTGGGTGAAGCAGGGAATAGCCTTGATAGGGACGGGGAATATGATGTAGATGGTGACCTGGTGAAGATAGCTTTTCAAACTGGTGGCGCTAACGTGTACTTAGTGCAAGTGTTTCAGAGTCATGATCTGACTCATACGGCTCATAGGCGTGTTAACATGGGGCTGGAGAAGGCACTGATAGCAGAGGACATGGCTCACATTGCAGTGGTGCCAGCTGAGCCTATCAATAGATCGGGTTTCACTAGGCATGGCCTGCACTTCAATAGGCGTGGGAATGGGAGGCTAACAAACCTCATAGGTAACAGTGTAGTGGGTGGTAGTGGGGTCACTCATGGGAAAATTCCTTTAGCAGTTAGTGTTAGAATTGCACCTTTTTGACAATTCGGAGGCTTCCCTTACCAGAATACGGATTATCGTGCTGATTTTCAAGGAGTTACTTGCAGAGTGGGGGAATGGCCATGTACGTAAAAAACAGTATTCCACTTGAGTCTGTAGACGTATCATGGCACTGCACTGAGCAGATATTTGAATGCTGTGCAGCGACAGGGGCAGAAGAATTTAGTGTAACTCGACGTATAATTGTTGTTGTTTATAGGTTTCCTAACTCTGATTTCAAAGCATTTCTGTTCAAGCTAGAGAGCTTTCTTGGTTCACTTTATAGGAAGTACCAAAAATTAGTTATATGTGGTGACATTAATACCAATTTCTAATATGATTGTGTAAGAAAAAGGATGTTGGTGGATCGCATAACTCATATGAGTTGATGCAGACTGTGTGTTTTCCAACCAGGGCGCAGGGAAACAGTAGCACAGCCATAGACAATATTTATATTCATTCTTCATTACTAGATAGGCATTCTGTTAGTAAAACCGTGAATGGCCTTTCAGGTTACGATTCACAAATTTTATCAATAAAAGTCTTTTGTACTCAAACAAATGTCACATATAATTACAAACTATGTAGGAAAGCTAATCCAGTGGAAATGATGATGATGAGGTCCCATACTCCGAGGAGCATAGGGGACGATGAGGGAGACATGCACCGCCGACTAGGCAAGGTCCTAGCGGAAGTGGTTTGCCATTGCCTTCCTTCGACCGTAATGGGGATGAATGATGATGATGCAAGACGACACAACAATAACCAGTCATCTCGAGGCAGGCAAAATTCCTGACCTCGCCGGGAATCGAACCTGGGACCCCGTGCGCGGCAAGCGAGAACACTACTGCGAGACCACGAGCTGCAGACCAGTGGCCACAGAGAATCTTTTAAACCTCGTTAAGGAACAAGAGTGGCAGGACTTTTATAGTGCCGATAACATAGATGACAAATATAATGCTTCCCTTGACACCTTTCTCTTGCTCTTTGAAAGGTGCTTTCCATTAAAACGTTCTATACGGGGTACTAGCAGTAAAACGCTGCCAGGTGTGACTGACTAATGGGGTAAGGATATAATATAGAACAAATAGGGAATTATGTTGAAATATTAGAGGTAATCACAATCTAGCTACAGGAGCCCATTACAAATAGTATTGCACGCAATAGTTGTTGTTGTTGTGGTCTTCAGTCCTGAGACTGGTTTGATGCAGCTCTCCATGCTACTCTATCCTGTGCAAGCTTCTTCATCTCCCAGTACCTACCGCAACCTACATCCTTCTTAATCTGCTTAGTGTATTCATCTCTTGCTCTCCCTCTACGATTTTTACCCTCCACGCTGCCCTCCAATACTAAATCGGTGATCCCTTGATACCTCAGGACATGTCCTACCAACCGATCCCTTCTTCTAGTCAAGTTGTCCCACAAACTTCTCTTCTCCCCAATCCTATTCAATACCTCCCATCTTCCGCATTCTTCTGTAGCACCACATTTCAATAGCGTCTATTCTCTTCTTGTCCAAACTATTTATCGTCCATGTTTCACTTCCATACGCGCCTACACTCCATACAAATACTTTCAAAAACGACTTCCTGACACTTAAATATATAGTCGATGTTAACAAATTTCTCATCTTCAGAAATGCTTTCCTTGCCATTGCCAGTCTACATTTTATATCCTCTGTACTTCGACCATCATGGTTTATTTTGTTCCCTAAATAGCGAAACCCCTTTTCTACTTTAAGTGTCTCATTTCCGAATCTAATTCCCTCAGCATCACCCGACTTAATTCGGCTACATTCCACTATCCTCGTTTTGCTTTTGTTGATGTTCATTTTATATCCTCCTTTCAAGACACTATCCATTTCGTTTAACTGCTCTTCCAAGTCCTTTCCTGTCTCTGACAGAATTACAACTTCAAAGTTTTTATTTCTTCTCCATGGATTTTAATACCTACTCCGAACTTTTCTTTTGTTTCCTTTACTGCTTGCTCAATATACAGATTGAATAACATCGGGGAGAGGCTACAACCCTGTCTCAGTCCCTTCCCAACCACTGCTTCCCTTTCGTGTCTCTCGACTTTTATAACTGCCATCTGGTTTCTGTACAAATTGTAAATTGCCTTTCGCTCCCTGTATTTTACCCCTACCACCTTTAGAATTTGAAAGAGAGTATTCTACCACTCTACGCAATAGTATGTTACGCAAATAGAATAGTTAATTCACAGGATAAAATTATAACCATAGGGTCAATTGTGGAGGCAGTGTCTGGTCAGCAGCATGAACTCGACGATATAAAGTCAGACCGTAGTAAGAATATCTCCTATACTCATGAGTCAGATATATGTACAGTATTTAATAATCATGTTCTGAGCATTATTAATGAATTAAATAAAAACTTAATTTCTTCAAGGATTCATTGTAACACTCTTTGACAATGCCTTTCCGAGATTGGCGTCTGAAACGCTCCTCTGTGGTACTGACAAATGGGGGACTTAGTCAGTAATGAAATCACTGAAGACTAAGGACTCTCATGGATATGATGGAGGACCTAGCAGAATATTAAAGTACTGTGCTGCACATGTTAGCCCTATACTTAACAACATTTTTCCTTTAAAATGATCTGTTTCCTTAACAATTAAAATACTCAGTAGTAAAGCTACTTTATAAATAGGGAGAAAGGGATAATGTAGACAATTTTAGACCTATTTCTGACATCAGTGTCTCCTAAAGTTATTGAAAGGGCTGTGTATGTATCGATAACTGATCATTTTATATAATTTAATTTGCTACCAAATGTCCAGTTCGGCTTTAAAAGTCGTTTAACAACTGAAAATGCTATATTCTCTTTCCTCTGTGAGGTACTGGATGGGTTAAACAAAAGGTTTCGAATGCTAGGCATATTTTGTGATTTAACTAAGTGGTTTGATTGTGTTGTTAATAAAATATTGCTTCAGAAATTGGACCATTACAGAATATGAGGAGTAGCTCACAAGTGGTTCACCTCTTACTTTAGCAACAGGCAGCAAAAGGTCATTATGCACAATGTTGATAACGGCTGTGATGTGGGTTCTGAGTGGTGTACAGTCAAATGGGGGGTACCTCATGGATCAGTACTGGCGTCACTCCTGTTGCTAACTTATATAAATGATATGCCCTCTAGTATTAGTGGTAAGTCTAAAATATTTCACTTTGCTAATGACACTAGCTTGGTAGTAAAGGATGTTGTGTGCAACATTGGCTCGGTTTCAAATAGTGCAGTTCATGACATAAGTTTATGGCTTGTTGAAAATATACTAACGCTAAAACACAGTAAGACTGAGTTTTTACAGTTTCTAAAACACAATTCAACAAAACCTGACGTTTTCCTTTCACGGAATGGGCATATGATTAGTGAAAATGAGCAGTTCAAATTTATCGGTATTCAGATCGATAGTAGAGTGTCGTGGAAAGCCCACGTTCAGGATCTTGTTCAAAGACTTAATACTGCCATTTTCACTATTCAGACGGCATCTGAAGTAAGTGGTCGTTCGACACGAAGATTAGTCTACTTTGCTTATTTTCATTCGCCTACGACGTATAGTATTTTGTTTTGGGTGACTCTCCCCATTCTCAAACGATATTTTTGGCTCAGAAATGGGCAATTCGGGCAACAAGTAGTGTAAGTTTGCAAACCACTTGTCGACCCCTGTACACCAGTCTCGGTTTCTGACATTTTCCACTCAATGCATATACTGTTTAGTGTTGTTCCTTGTTAATAATATCAGCTTATTCCCAAGAATTAGCAGCTTTCACTCAGTTAATACTAGGCAAAAATCCAATCTGCATTAGGATCGCACTTACTTAATTCTTGTGCTAAAAGGTGTGCAGTATACTGCAGCATCAATTTTCAACAAACTACCACAAGATCTCAAAAATCTTTCCAGTACTGTATTGTATGGAACTGCAGACCTAGAAACGACGGAGGGGCTTCGTCCCCCCATAGCTCACAGTGGTACGCAACCCCACAGCATGCTACAGCAATTCACACACCCAACCTCCGCCCCACACCGAATCCAGGGTTTTGTGTGGTTGGCCCTCCCCTCCAGTCTCCCCCCCTCCCCCACTGGAACGTCTCACACCACATAAGTGTAACCCAAATTTTTGAGTGGGAGAGTAAGTATGGTCTACACGTACTTGGAGAAAGTGTTTGCACAGCAATCGCCGTACTGTAACTGAGGCGGAATAAGGGAAACCAGCCCGCATTCGCCGAGGCAGATGAAAAACCGCCTTAAAAACCATCTACAGACTGTCCGTACACCGGGCCTCGACACAAACCCGCCAGGCGGATTCGTCCCCGGGACCGGCACACCGCTGGCCGGGGTGGCCGAGCAGTTCCAGCCTCTCCAGTCTGGAACCGCGCGGCCGCTGCGGTCGCAGGTTCGAATCCTGCCTCGGGAATGGATGTGTGTGATGTCCTTAGGTTAGTTAGGTTTAAGTAGTTTTAAGTTCTAGGGGACTGATGACCACAGCAGTTAAGTCCCATAGCGCTCAGAGCCATTTGAACCATTTTTGAACCGGCACACCTTCCCGCCCAGAAAGCAGTTCGTTAGACAGCACAGCTAACCGGGAGGGATATTAGCAGTAATCCACGCACTTTCAAATCGAAACTGAAGAATTTGCTCATGGGACACTCCTTCCATTATGTTGACGAATTCCTTGAAAAGTTAAGCTGATTCCTATATTATACTGTTGATTGCCTTTACTTAAACTTATGGCTTGATTTTTTGGGTTCATAAACATTTAATTTTATCTGATATTACTTGTTGTGGCTTAACAAGACAGCCACGCCACTCGGAAGTAGCCGAAAGGCACGCGTTTAGCTCACGCAGGCAAGAGATAAGTCTGAAACAGGATACGTAATGAATGCTATAAAGAAAAGTACGTAGCTCCTAGAATACTTAACTTTAATCCATCATTTGTATACATCGTTCTTGATGAGACAAGTGAGACTCTTTAGATACAAGCTATGTAAGGCTAATGTCGCCTTGCTAGGTCGTAGCTGAAGGCTATTCTAACTATCTGCTCTGCAAAGGAGCGAGGCTTCGTCAGTGTGCATCGCTAGCTACGTCGTCCGTACAACTGGGGCGAGTGCTAGTAAGTCTCTCTAGACCTGCCGTGTGGTGGCGCTCGGTCTGCTATCACTGAAAGTGGCGACACGCGGGTCCGACATGTACTAATGGACCGCGGCCGATTTAAAGCTACCACCTAGCAAGTGTGGTGTGTGGCGGTGACACCACATTACTTTTATGATGTAATTTCATGTACTGATACATTCCATGACCTTGGAGATTTGGTGCTCAATTTGGTCTTACTGAAATAAATAAAATAAAAGTAAACGAATTGCCAAATTCTGCATGATCCGCTGAAGTGTCGGACCATCGATGCTGTCGATGATATCCTGAATGGCTGTTTTCAGCTCAGAAATGGTTTTGGCGTTATTGCTGTTCACCATGTCTTTAATATAGCCCCACGAATAGGAGTTGCATGCGTTCAGATCCGCAGATTACGGCAGTCTCTCAAGGCCCATGCTAGTGGCCTCTGGGTACCCCAGAGCCGAATGCGGTGCCCAAAGTACTCTTCCAGGACAGCAAACACTCTGCGGCTTCGATGGGGTCAAGCTCCGTCTTGCATGAACCACATCTTATCGAAGTCAGGGACACTTTGGGTAATGCTGATGAAATCATGTTCCGAAACCTTCATGTAACATTCGGTAGCAACCGTGTCATCAAGGAATATCGCACCGATCAGTCCGTGACTGGACATTGCTCACCGCACAGTAACCAGTTTAGGGTGAAGAGGCGTCGCGATAGCGAAATGCGGATTCTCAGTCCCCCAAATGCGCCAGCTTTTCTTATTGAAGAAACCAACCAAATGAAAGTGGACCTCGGCCCTAAGCCAAATCATACCAATTCCCATCATGGTCCTCGGCCAAGCGTGCAGTTTGAACGTCCTAACGCAAACAGTTCAATAATTGTCACCCTGTAAATGAGATGTTATTACACAATAAGCGAAATGTTTCAGTGACACAGTATGTGTCAACGCATTTAGTACTTGTTGCTGTGCTGGTCCTCATTCCGAAAACTGGTTTGATGCAGCTCTCCATGCTGCTCTATCCCATGTAAGCCTCGTTATCTCCGAATAACTCCTGCGACATACGACCATTTGAATCTGATTGTTGAATTAATTTCTTTTTCTCCCTCGGCGACTTTTACCACCCCCCCTCCCCCCCCCCCCCCCCCCGCACACACTCCTCTCCAGTACTATATTGGTGATCGTTTGATGTCTTGGAATGTGACCTATCAACCGATCCTTTCTTTTAACGATGTCGTGCCACGAATTTCTTGACTCCGCAATTCTATTCCTTACCTCCTCATTATTTACTCTATCTACTTGTCTAATTTTCACCATTCCTCTATAGTGCCACATTTCAAAAGTTGCTATTCTATTCTTGTACAAACTCTTTATCATCGACATTTCACATCCATATGTGATTACACTCCAAAAAAATGCCTTCAGAAAGGACTTCATAAGGCTTAAGTCTGTATTAGATGTTTACAATTTCCTCTTCTTCACAAGCGATTTTCTTGCCATTGCCAGCCTACATTTTAAATCCTCTCTACTTCGACCATCATCACATAATTTACTGCCTAAATAGCAAACTCATCTACTACCGTAACTGTCTCGTTTCCTAATCTCATTCACTCAGAATCATCTTGTTTAATTCGACTACATTCCATTATCCTTATTTTGCTCTGTTGATACTCATTTCATACCCTCTTTTAAATACGGTGTCCATTCCGTTCAAGTGCTCTTCCAATTTCCTTTGGTGGCTGTTTTTCAAGGAGTTCCTTGAAGAATCGGGGAATGGCCATGTACGTCAACAAACAATATTCCATTTGAGTTCGTAGACGTATCACTGCACTGCACTGAACAGATATTTCAGTGTTGGTCAGGGACAAGTGAATTTAGTGACACTCGACTTCTAATTGTTATTGTTTATAGGTCCCCTAATTATGACTTCAGAGCATTTCTACTCAAGCCAAAGTAGTTTCTTGGTGCACTTTCAGCATTTCTGCTCAAGCTAGAGAGGTTTCTTGGTTCACATTCAGCATTTCTGTTCAAGCTAGAGTGGTTTCTTGGTTTACTTCATTTCGTACTCCAAATTTTTCAATGGTTTACTTTACAGCTTCCCTTACGTACAGATTGAATAACGTTGGTGATAGGCTACAAACCTGTTTCACTCCCTTCTGAATAACTGGTTCTCTTTGAGGCCTCTCGACTTTTATACTACCAACAGGTTTCTGTACAAGTCGTAAATACTCGTTCACCGTCTGTATTTTACTCCTGCCACCTGCAGAATTTAAAAGAGAATATTCCAGTAAATACTGTGAAAAGCTTTTCCTAAGTCTACAAATGTTATAAAAGTAGGTTTGCCTTACCTTAATCTATCTTCCTTGATTAGTCATAGGGTTAGTATTGCCTCTTGTGTTTCTATATTTCTCCGAAATGGAAATGGGTTATGGTGTCAAGTCAAGTGCCAGCATGCCATTGAGGAACGATAGAGCAGAGAGGGCACGCTGACTGACCCCTCTCCAGAATGACAATGCTACAGCAGCGCCTCTAAGCGAAGAGGACTGGTCACAGCCTAGTCAAAGAGAATCTTCAAGACCAGCAACCTATATAGGAGTGTCGACTCTATTACTTCGCTTGTATTAGAAATTGTACATACCAAAGAAGCCTGTTTATCTTGTCTGTCACCCTTTGCTTGCGACACATATGTGAAATTCTCAGAGTTAAGTATTGTCATTTATTTTTTTGATAATAGACGTAATTAATACAGTTAGTTTTGCCGGTCGCTGTGACCGAGTGGTTACAGCCACTTCGGTCTGGAACCGCACTGCTGCTACGGCCACAGGTCAGAATCCTGCCTCGGGCATGGATGTGTGTGATGTCCTTAGGTTAGGTAGGTTTAAGTAGTTCTAAGTCTAGGGGACTGATGACGTCAGATGTTAAGTCCCATAGTGCTTAGAGCCATTTGAACCAGTTCATTTTAATACAGTTAGTTTTTATGTTGTCTAGCCATCAGAGAAAGCAGGTTTCCTAGACACCCCATATTCGAAGACTAGGAAGGATTGTTTCGTGCATTCTTTGAGCAGGACTACAGTGTAGACTGTACAAGTGTCATTTTTTTAAAACCGGAGCTGCAGTATCTTAGTCATGTCATAAATAGTCAATGTGTATATCCTCTTCAGTCACATGTGTCAGCCATACGAAACCTGCAAGTTCCTCACAATGTCACAGAACTGCAGTCAGTTTTAGGGAAAATGAACTATTAATTTCGGTTCATACCGGATGCTGTACAGATCGCAGCTCCACTTCCTCGCTTGCGATGCAAGAACGTCCCCTAGTTTAGACAGATGAGTGCCAGAAAGCTTTTCAGAAACTTAAAGATCCGTTGCTCAGTGATCCATGCTTGGTTCGCAGTGATCCTGACAAACCAGCTATGTTGCAAGTTGACGCTTCCTCTTACAGAATCGGAGAAATGCTTTCACACAGATTTGCTGATAAAGACAAGCCTATTGCTTTCGCGTCATAATTGTTGTCCAACGCTTAGTGTAACTACTCGGAAATAGAGAAGGAGGCAATGGCTATTGTGTATGGCGTTACCAAATTTCACCACTATTACTATGGTAGAAAGTTCTACGTAGTAACGGACCACAAGCCACTGTAGTGCTTCTTTCATCCAACGAAGCCAGTTCCTGTAAGAACTACCCAAAAATTGCAAAGACGGCTTCGTTGTTGTTTCAATACCAGTACAAGATTGCGTATCGTCCGAGAGCTCATTATGGTGATACGGATGCACTTTGACGTCTTCCGATTGGCCCTGTTACAGACTTTGACGCTTTTGCTGCATCTTGTTGTCACATCTATGTTCCGGATTCGGAATTGCTTCAGTCCTTTCCTCAGAACTATAGAAAAATCGCACAGGACACGGAAGCTGAATCAGATTTGAACATTTTTCTAAAATATACTCGCACATCTTTGCCTCGTTCATTGCACGGCATAAAGCACTCTGTAGTACAATTCTACTTTGCACATAGGCATAGCCTCGGTAGACAGCAAGATGTGATTCTTGTACAAAATGACAGTGGACAGCGACGTGTGTTGATCCCGAAAGCTTTGGAAAAAGAGGTGTTGCTACTACTTCACCAAGGACACTGGGTGATTGTGCGTACGAAACAGTTAGCGCGTCTACACTATACTTTTTATGGTATCGAAACTCAAATAGAACAGATGACGTAACGGTGTCACGCATGTGCGGAAATTCAGTCCGCTCCGCTATAAAAATTCTCTACTTGACCTAAGTTTCAATCACGATGACAACGTATGCACATAGACTATGCAGGACCTTTTTGGAACACTCATTGGTTGATTGTGTCAGAATCTTGTAGAAGGTTTCCATTGGCTGTGGCAGTGACCTGGACAACATCACGTAGCAACATTCAGGTGTTGTCCTCTACCTTTTGCCTCACTGGTTTGCCTGAAGTCATAGGGTCACGCAGCGGCCTTCAGTTCACGTGAAGTGAATTTGAATAATTCTGTGACCGCAACGGCATACATCATCTAACTAGTGCACCGTGTAACTAACCTGTTTCTACGAGTTATTACGTTAAGAGGGGGAATGGAAATGCTTATTGATTGTGAAATTAACGTGAGAAGATTAGGATCGCCACTGACTCTAACCATACAATTAATCAAAGGTTTGGCCGAGTCGGAAAATAAATTAATTTGATCACAGACCAAAAACTCATAAAAATACTTAAGTCGTGATAAGGCTCGTAGGGGATGCGATGTAATTAATAGTATTTCCCGTGCACTGTCCACGAGAATCAACCATTTAAAGTAAAATAGTACATGCATGAACACTGTGCAGAAGATCATCTCCCAGCAACACACCTGAAAATAAGACTTAATCTAAAGCATTTGTTTTAAAATAAAAGGGGAAACCAATCATTGGACCTGTGCGTAAGGAAACGCGTTGGATGTGCTAACAGGAAAGCTACGAGGTGAGTGGCTTAGGTGCAAAAACGTAACCTCGGAATGCAAGAGAAAATTGTGTATAAAATCATTTATTCCTAAGATATGGATGTGAGGCATGTACACAATTCCTGATAACATTAATTCCTAAAACATTAAAGAAAAGCATCGAAACATACACCGTTATAATCTACACCTAAAATCATTGATGTGAATCATACATTCAACTGCTGTTGCCTGATAACTGATCGCAATAACTCGTGAAACGGTACACGTTTCTCAGTACACCCGCGTGCCCACGTGATTTGTGGAGTCGCAATTTCTAGGTAACGTGGTCAAGTTGCAACAATATCTCATCACACAATCATGAACAGTTAACATTCTTTGAAACAAACATGAGACCGGACAGTTAGTGATGACGGTAGCCCAACAAACTTTAATGTTCAACCCCGTGGTCGGCTCCCCACGGACGAAAGATACATAAGGCAAGGCAAATTTACGAGACGGCAAAGCTATTAATATTTAGAAAAATGAAAGCTTATACAGGCACAGCTGAAGGCAAAGAGACATTTATACAGAAGCGAGTGCTTACTTCTTATCGACACCTTTGTGTGGCGCTCTTCCGGTGGATCCAAGTCTGCTATGGAAATTTACTGAAAGAAAAATCTGCCAAAGTTTTGCATTCCTTACTGCGACAAGGCAAAGCAATCTTTCAGAGTTGAAAAGCGAGACCAAAAGATAACAGCTCTCCCCTCGTCAAGTAACAACGAGCCACGCGGTCAGTCTAACTCACCCTTCTTCGACTGGAGCACAGCTGTGGACGCTTCCCGTACCGGCGGCTGACTGCCTCCCTTTTACTTCTCCAGCCTCTTCCACGCTCCGCGTGGCCCGGTAAACCCAAAGATGCCATTGTCGTCACCAACCTAACGCAGGTGGATTTCTCACAAGTAGCACAAACCTCTTTGCCTACTTGACCACTACGAGAGTTGGCTACTCTGTACCACTGCTGCTGAATCTGTATGACTATCGCAAACTTTCTGCAGCAGACTATGCCACCGTCTAGCAACGTGACACACAAAGAATTCATTCAATCGCACCATTATGAGAGTTATGAGGAAAGAGAAACAAAGAAAAGAAGGAGAAATGCTAGTGAAAATGGGCTACCGGACTAATGAAAGGTGGCTACAGGACCCTTTCAACCGTTCCATCCGCAGTCAAACCTCGAAGCAGAACGCTTCGTATGCACTTTCAAACAAAAGATTGCCACGCTCCGCACCATCAAAACCCTGGAACAGGCACCAGAGTAGTATACATAGCGGACCTTGTACTTAACCAACAGACTAACGTTGACTATTACAGAGAGCTGTCTTGAGTTAAGTACCTTCCTGTTTTCATGAATAAAGAACCCAGTTAATATATGTGTGCAATTTGTGTTATAGAAAGAAGATACCATCCACCAAACAACGCCCTCTCTGGGCTTCTCATGGTACAGCTCTGCAGAGACAAAGAGACGACATAAAATCAACAATGGCGACGAAGCAGATAGAGCAGTTCGAGCTATACAAAGCGCACGCTGCTAAGGCAGATGGGAAAACCCCGCAAAAAGTTTGCGTGCCACACATAATAGGGTGGCTGGGCGGATACGGAAGTAAATGATTAAGTCTAGTGTTCATAGCTCCAAATGTGTGTGTTTAACTTTGGTGCAGCTTCCACAAAAGTTACCATTTGATCTTATTTCTCCTTTCTGTCGAAGTTGGTACATTGTCATACACTCTTCCAATAATTGTAATCGAAAGACAAATGTGGATTTCAGGTAAGCAATTAAGACACAGGAAAAATATAACAGTGTCACATTTGACAAGTTCAACATGTGGACATACACTACATCACTTGCGCACTGTAGTAGGACAATACCAAAAGCCACAGCTATCATACACAGCCAAGTCACATTAATGTTTCTACCGCATATGTTCGACATGAACATGAAAAACCACTCACAGGTGTCAAATGTCGTCACTAGGAGTGGAGGGTATAGAAAGCATGTCAGAGGGCCGCGGAAAACCGAGCAGTTGTTACCACAATGCAGTAACGGAGTGATTTATCTGACGTCCAAGTGGGCATGATCATTGGCTTCCGGGATGAAATGTCAAAGTTTGTAAATAGTTCGCATGCCACCGTGATTAAAGTGTACTGTGTATATAAGAATGGCGTTACCCAAAACCGGCGGCAAGGAAACTGTGGTGCACCACGGGCCATAGATGACGGCTCCATAAATATGTGCAGGTGATCAGACGTGCAAGTGTACAGCAACTGACCGCCCAAATGAACAAAGGGGCTATCAGCTTCCTGGCAGATCAAAAATGTGTGCTGGACAGAGACTCGAACTCGGGACCTTTGCCTTTCGCGGGCAAGTGCCCTACCAACTGAACTAATCAAGCGCGACTCACGCCCCGTCCTCACAGCTTTACTTCCACCAGTACCTCGTATCCTACTTTCCAAACTTCGCAGAAGCTCTCCTGCGAACCTTGCAGAACTAGCACTCCTGGAAGAAAGGATATTGCGGAGACATGGCTTAGCCACAGCCTAGGGGATGTTTCCAACTGTACAACTGTACATCCACTGAGTGGCCACAGGTGTTCTCAGATGAATCGTGTTTATCGCTTCATGGGGCAGATGGCAGTTCGCTCGTGCGGCCCTGAAAATGTCATCGGAAAGGTCGAGGGCAGAGGAAGGAGTGTTATGGTCCGGGAGATGTTTTCGTGGCATTCACTGGGTGACCTCGTCATTATGGAAGGAACAAAGGATCATGTGTGGAAGTATGCATCTATCCTTGGAGAAAATGTCCACCCCTACATGCAGTTCGTTTTTCGTCGGCGCAATGGCACATGCAGTACAATAATTTCAACTGACATACAGCTCGCAGTTCACGTGCGTGGTTCGAAGAACAAAAGTATGAGTTTACCTTACTTCGCTGTCCCCTAAACTCGCCGGATTTAAACCTAATCTAGAACCTACGAGGCCATGACAATCGGGCGGTTCGTGCCACGGAACCGAGAAATCTAGCGCAACTGACAACAGTGGAGTTAGTATGGTTCCTCATCCCTGTCAGTATTTTGCAGAATCTCATTGACTGTCTGCCTGCACGTATTGCAGCGGACCGCACTGAAAACAGTGATTATTCCTATTTTTGACAGGTGTCACACTAATGTAACTGGGCAGTGAATTCCCCAAATCTTTGCCAAGAGCTGTTCCATTGAAACCCTTCCTCAAAACTGTGATGTCGAGCAGGGGAAGAACTACAACACCGCAACATCTCATACTCTGGAAAACTTAAATCAGTAATGAACGAATGACGAGGTATATAAAATTACTCGAATAGTTAAGAGAGTCGAAAATTTTTTTTGTGATGCAGGCTTGAGTTCGATAGCAGAAAAAGTAAGAGAAGGAAAAGTAGTAGGTGAGTACAGTGTAGGGCGGAGAGGAATAAAAGAGGTAGCCACCTGGGAGAGCTTTACACAGAGTGTAACTTAATCTTCAGTAACACTTCGTCTAAGAATCATGAAAGAAGGGAGAATATGTGGAAGAGACCTTGAGATAATCGAAGTTATCAGACCGACTATAATTATGGTTGGTAAGACAGAGATTTGGAACGCAGATTTTAAATTATAATACATTTTCAGTGACAGATGTGGTCTCTGACGACAATTTATTTATGAACGGTAGATTAAAATGTAAGAGATTGTAAAACCGTAGGAAATTAAGGAGGTGAGATCTGGATAAGCTGAAAGCAGTAGGCGTTGTTGAGAGTTTCAGATATAGCACTAGGCAATGATTGACTATAACAGGGTGAAGGATTACAGTAGAAGACGAGTGGGTAGTTTTAAGAGATGAAAAAAATTTAGGGAGCATAGGATCAAACAGGTAAATAGACTAGGCCTAGTAGAAATCCTTGGTCAACACTGAAGATATTGAAACTAATTGGTAAAAGGATAAAATATAAAAATGCAGCAAATGATGCAGGCTAGAGGGAATATTAACAACTAAATAATTAAATTGACCGGAAGTGTAAAATATCTGAGCGGGAATGGCAAGAGGACAAATGTAACGATTTAGAAGCATATTTCACCACGGGAAAGATAGATATCCCCTACAAGAACATTAGAGAAGGTCTTTGGAGAAAGAGAAGCAGCTGTATGAAAATCAAGTGTTCGGATAGAAAATTACTCGTAAGCAAAGAAAGAAAAGCTGAAAGCTGGAAGGAGTATATAGATGGTCTGTACAAGGTAGATGAACTTGAAGGCAGTATTATTGAAATGGAAGAAGACGCAGATGAAGATGAGATGGGATATATGACGCTGTAAGAAAAATTTGACGGAGGACTGAAACATCTAATTTGAGACAAGGGCCCAGGAGACGACGACATTCCGTCACGACTATCGATAGCCTTGGGAGAACCAGCCATAAAGAAACTCATCTGGTGTGCAAGATGTATGAGACAGGCCTAATATCCTCATTCTTCAAAAAGAATATAATAACTCAATTTACAAAGAAAGCAGTTGTTGACAGTTATTAAAATTAACGAAATGTCATTTTCATAAGTCGTAACTGGAAAATACTAACACGAATTATTTGCAGAAGAGATCAAAATGTGATTGAAGCAAATAGGAACTTGCTAACAGAGTCTACCAGTATGAGCTAATGAGTGTTCCAAAATGTTCCTGCGGCGTCTGTGTACACTCGTTGCCATGGTGACCGAGTCCTGCGCCAAGTTGCAAATGTCTGTGGCGGAGGTTATTGGTTCTCCAAGCAAGCGCCACACTGTGACGTCATCTGTTCAATGTGGACGTCCATGCCCTGCCAAGCACATTGCCGGAGTGCTGTTTAGTGCGAAAAATTCGCTAATGTCCTTGGTGGAGCAACGACAACACGTCTTTTTGCAACACTTTGGGAATAAGGACACGGAATCTTCTAATGTCCTTCTGCAATGGAATGACACGCAGTTGAACTGAAAGGTTATACCGACAAACAAAATTCCGGCACACGAATGAGATCTGGATACTGATCAGTGAACAAGGCCAAGACGTGCGAGTGTACTGCAAAAAATCTTGAGGTCTGGGTCTGCTTCCGTGGTCTGTGCAATTTTTCTGTACTGCGATGGAAATGAGTCCAGCAATTCCTAGTTCTGGGGATCGATTTGGTAATAAGATGCGGCAGATGCATCAAAATCAGAGTCTGTGCCAGTCAGAAGGCCAGATAGGGCGTTTGCAATGCCTTGCTTTGCCGTAGATGTGCACACAATTTCACAGTGTTACTGGGAAACAACAAAGCCCAGCGTTGGAATTTTTGAGTGGTGCCTGTAGGAATCGGCTTTGACGGATGAAATACGGACTGCAAAGGCTTCTGATCTGTCACTATATAGAACTTGCGACCATACAAACAGTAATGGAATTTTGTTACACCATCTATGCAATAGCAAGAGCCCCTTCTTCTGTTTGAGAAAATTGCACTGAGATTGAGTTATCAACTTTGAGGCAAAAGCATTAGGCCTGTCTTGTTCACCAATTCTGTGCAAAAGCAAAAAATGGTTCAAATGGTTCTGAGCACTAAGGGACTTAACATCTGAGGTCATCAGTCCCCTGGAACGTAGAACTACTTAAACCTAATTAACCTAAGGACATCACACACATCCATGACCGAGGCAGGATTAGAATCTGCGACCGTAGCAGCAGCGCGGCTCCGTGCTGAAGCACCTACAACCGCTCTGCCACACCGGCCGGCGTTCGAAAGCAAAGTGCTGATTCCGTAGCAAGAAGCGTCGACTTGCAAAACTACCTGCTTGGCAGGCTCAAAATGCACCAATCATTTGTCGCTGAGGAAAGCATTTTTGAGTTTTTGAAACGCGTGTTGACAGATTTTAGTCCAGACAATGGGTTCATTTCTGTGACGCAAGCGATACAATGGAGCCACGATCTGAGCGGTATTCGGTATAAACCATCTGTAGTACGTCATCTTGCCTAGTACTGACTACAGTTCAGATACATTGCGATGAGTAGACACGTCACGAGTTGCAAGTGAAAGGGGCTTGAAGGTGTGCACATCCTGACTGTATATGAAATGACCTAACAACTGTAGTTCAGTTAGAAAAAAGTCACACTTTTCGAGATGACAGTTGAGTCCTGCTTCTGACAACACTCGAAAAAGGTACCGGATAAGTGTCAGCTACTATCTGTGGGTGTCTGAAGATTTGAAATCAACACAGATGCAAACTGTCAATGTGTCCTGTGGTGTACGAGCGGCGACGACGATATCGTCAAAGTAGTTTGAACAAAATGGCACTTCTGCAGGCAGCTGTATCAAGTAACGTTTCAAAATGGCGGGTGCGGAAGTACTGCGAAGGTCAAACGCAAATACTTGAACAGTCCTAAGTGCGTATTTACAACAAACATTTTCTGTGATTCTGCATTCAATGGAATTTGCAAGTAGGCATCACGCAAATCTATCTTAGAAAAGTAACGTCCTGCACCAAGCCTGTCCATGAGTGCCTCAGGGCGAGGTAACGGATAAGTGTCAGCTACTATCTGTGGGTGTCTGAAGATTTGAAATCAACGCAAATGCAAATGCGACCAGAAGGCTTAGGCAACAAAACGAGTGGACTTACCCATTGACTAGCTTGAATGGGAGCAATTACACCATAATCTTGCGATTCTTTCAATTCACTGGCTACTTTGTCTCGTAAAGCACTTGGGACTAGGCGGGTCCGGAATGCATTGTCTTGAAAATAGTTTAGGAAGTGCTTGAAGCAAGCTAGCGACACTGTCCTTTGGATCACAAGCGGATATGGAAAGTACATTGTCTTGGATGCTACGGCCAAACAAATCCAAGGTATCTAAACCGAAAATGTTGTCACTGGTTCTTGATTTGGACACGGTAAAATTCACTGTCCTAGTGTGATATTTGTATGTTTCAGTCAAACTATACAGTTCAAGCACTGGAATTTCCTGTCCGTAGTAGGCAGTGAGCTTCTTGTTAGATTCAAAAAGGCGTGGCGAGCCCAACTGTTCGTACGTGGCACGATTAAGCAAAGTTACTATGGCACTGTGGTACCTTTGCCTAACTAAAAGTTTACACGACGACCAGCCATTCGTAATGACACAAAGAGTTAGAACATCGTGGCTCTAAGATTTTCAACACTTGAGGAAGTGATGGATCGGAGTGCCTTATGATCTGTTCCTGTATTCTACTATCAGGGACATAGAGTGATATAGCATCCCTATTCATTAAGTCACTGTAAAAGTTCCCACAACTGCACTTAAATCTACACTTCCTAGCCATGCCCGTTAATTCTGTGTATCACTGACGGTACGTCTGCTCCGGCTTTTTCTGTAAGCGAAAAACACTGGTATCTGGCTGCAACTACTTGGAACTGCTGGTCACAGTACTGAGTTAACGACGCGATTACTTCGTCATAACTGCGTTCGTCAGGAGACGCAGTTGGGAATAGTTTTTGTATTAACCTGAACATTGGAGACGCCGCAATCGAAAGAAAGCATTGTAGCTTCACATTAAATTGAACCCGATGAACTTGGGAATGTGCTTGGAACTGTGTCAGGTATTCGAGCCATTCCTCTTCAGTGTCGTCAAATTGACAGGACGTTGATATGCTAGTTGGCGCACTTTTTGGGCTTGTCGGTCGGTTGGCTGTTGTTTTTGTGCGGCCGACACTGCTTGTGCAGCCAGAAGTTGTTTTACCGTTGTCAGCAGGGCAACAATTTCTTGGTTATGAAACTGGAGAGCTTGTGTTAGATCCATCACAGCTGCGGCGCGGGGACAGGGGATGGAAGGGGTGGGGTACCCATGGTTTACTTAATGTGTTATAGCAAAAAGCAAGCAAAGCCTGTGAAAAGACCAAATTTGATCAGTTCTGTGGCACCATTCGTAGAATACATGCAAGAGCACAACAAGAAATTAGCAAACACTTGAATACGATCACCTCTGCAATCTGAAATTCTTCACTGAATTATTCTCGTTGCCATCTTTTAAGCCGTCTCGTTGTCTCTGTAGAGCTGTTCCACGGGAAGCAAGGACACGATGTTGTTTAGTGGCTGGTATCCTCTTCCTATAACACAAACTACTCGCATATATTAACTGGGTTCTTAATTAATAAAAACAGGAAGATATTTTACTGAAGATAGTCGTTGTGGTACAAGCTCTCTGAAATATTACACGTTAGCCTCACTGCTGGTGCAGTGCAAAGCCCGCTATACACACTTCTCTGTCGCTATGGGCTGCCTAACTGTGTGCTAGAGTTCGTTACCCTCCGGTCCGCGGCGGCGATCTTAATACTGATGGCCGAGAGGGCGTTGCCAGCACGTTTCCTGCGAGTCTGTTGTTGGCCTCTATCGATCCTCTCGCAACCTCTTTGCCGCCTGCTGTACTGGCGCTAGCTTACACTAGCACAGTTGTGATTGGTACTACTGTCAAGACTGTTTGTCCACAACTCATTAGTCTGTCAAAATACTTCGCCCTGACTGTGTCAAGTTTTGCAGTTTCCTCTGTCATGAAGCAAATTTAAAAAAAAAAAAAAAAAAAAAAAACTACGTTCCTTTTCACTAAAAACCAAAAGGCAGTATGTAATTTCCTCCTTATACGTTATGTGTAATAGTTCTTTCTTTCTGTACTACTTAATTTCGGCTAACAGTTTTTGATACTGAGATCAGATTACTCGTCACTTCTCGTCCAGAGTCTTGTGCCGTGGCCATAAAGTGAAATTAGAAACAAGAAAGTACTTTTTCGTCAGTTGCTTTACTCGATACGCACAAAATATTTTGGAGGTCACCCATTATTTCAGGTTCCAAGTGCATCAACCAAATTGTTCCAACTGAATTAGTTTAATTTGCTTGGACAATGAAAAGTGACGTTCCATAGGTGGATGTATTTGTTAATGTAATGAGTCGTCTTGAGCTAATAATAGCATACCATTCCTTGAATTTTTCAACATCTACGAGAGCATGCTGAAAAGTATAGCCTCCGAATTTTTCATTCTGTTGTCAATATAGGCTGAGGTATTATCTGTCATGCTTGTTACTCGGTCGACTCTCCGACATCGCTGATTTAAGTTGCAAACCCTCTGCTACTAGATGACTCCAAATTGTGGCGTGTATCATGGCAGTGTAGAACATCAATACTGAGTTACTATAATTAAAGTGCAGCTTCTTACAGAGGTCCAGTGGGGGATTTAATAAACGTATGGCGACAAAAACTGCTAGATATTGTAGTGTATTAATGACCAGCCGATATAAACTGTAAAAAAATTAAGTCTCATTTCAGCCACCAGGTCCAGGTCTGGCGCTGTAAATTCAAGAAACATGTACAGAAATATTTCCGTATGTAATTGTCTATAAAAAGACCCAGGGCAGAAAAGGTGAAACAAGTGAGAGAGGCATAATGTTGGGGATCACCATCACCCTTCCTCCCGCTTCAAAAGAATGCTGCGCCAGCAGGCTCACAATACTCGAAAACACATGTAAAATACAATGCCTAATTACTCTACGCAAACCTAATGATACATAACAAGAAAAGAAAAACTACAAATAATTTACCACTTTCTGGATCGCAAAGCATACGGTACTTCATGCTGTACTCTATCTTCCTAGTTTTCTCTGCTCTTAGCACCTCTCTTCACTCTCTCCTTCTTCTTCCCTTCCTGTGACACGCCTAGAATCACATCCGGGCAACCCTTAAATGGCCGTAACCGCCCAATGTGTACTATCGTTGTTCTCGATGGCAGCTGAAGCTTAACAATAACGGGAGATGTCGTTTCAACAAAATGGCTCTGAGCACTATGGGACTCAACAGCTGTGGTCATCAGTCCCCTAGAACTTAGAACTACTTAAACCTAACTAACCTAAGGACATCACACACATCCATGCCCGAGGCAGGATTCGAACCTGCGACCGTAGCAGTCGCGCGGTCCCGGACTGCTCGCCTAGAACCGCGAGACCACCGCGGCCGGCTCGTTTCAACAACTTGGTAAGGCCCTTGATACCTCGTGTGGAACTTGTTGCGTATAGGGGCTGGACAGCATTACCCATTGCCCCACTCTATGCTTCGGTAAACTTCCTTTCCGCTCCACTGCGTCTTCCTGCCTTTCCAAAGCCCTCGTATTCGCCTTTTATACCAGTTTCCAAACATCCTGAATCGTTCTCGCGAATTGACGTACAGATTCACCGGTCCTTCCTTTCTGTAGCTTCACTAAATCAAAACTTGACGGCATTTTTCGCCCGTACACTACCTCATATGGAGACAAACCGGTATTTGTAAGGACTTCTGCATTGTATGCCCTAAGACATCAATCCCCAGCATAGAGAATGGACATGTCACTTCTGGCAATCGTTGTAGCTGTATCTGTTTCCGGCTCAAATCTGCTCTTTGTGCACATGGTATACAATTCTTGACATACTGATCCACATCTACTTTCCTACCTCTCCACCAATACCTCTCCACCACTCTCCTATTCGTCACTCTATACCTTCCATGACGGGATAACACATGATCACGTGCTTCCTTTAAAACCTCGTCCCTTAGTTTCGCTAGCACTACTGCCCTTGGCCCTAACTTCGTTTCCCTGCACAGAAGACCGTCGTACATATTAAATTGTGGCTGTGTCCGATACAATTTACAATCGTTGTCCACGTCCTGTAGTTTTTACCATACCGCTAGGTCATAACATATGACTTCTACTTTTTCCACCTTCCTACTTAGTGCATCCGCATTACCGTGCTTCTTTCCAGGCTTGTGCACCACCTCGTAGTCGAATTCACGTAGCATCACAGCCCATCTGACGAGTCCAGTGCTCGGATCCCTCAACCCCGAACAACCACTTCAACGCAGCATGATCTGTCACTACCCGAAATCTTCTCCTATACAAATAACATTTAAAATATGTGATTCCATAGATTACGCTAAGCATCTTCCTATCTGTTGTTGAGTAATTCTTCTCTGCTGCATTCAACTGCCTAGACACATTGGCTACAGGATGTTTGTTCCCATCAATTTCCTGACAAAGAACACAACCTAATGCTTGATTCGATGCACCGCATGCTAGTTTAAACTCCTTTGAAAAATCTGGAAACACAAGAACGGGACTTGATGTTTACACTTCTTTCACTCTGTCAAACGCATTCTGACACTCTTCTGTCCATTCAAATTTCACACCCTTCCGTAACAATTGCATCAACGGCTGTGCTAAATCTGCAAAACCCTTCACGAAGTTTCGATAGAAATTGCAAATTCCAATGAATGACTTCATTTCCTTAACTGTTTTCGGTTTACAAAACTCCATTACAGCCTGTACCAACCTCGGAACTGTTCTCACTCCGTCCTTCCTGATAATATGACCCAAATATTTTACTTCTTCTAACGCGAAATGACACTTCTCCAGGCTCAACGTCAAACGAGCTGCTCTTAACCTTATAAAGACTTCTTTTAATCGCTGTCTATGTTGCTCCAAACTACATGAAAACAATTTAAAGTCATCCAAATAGACAAGACACTGCCGTGGTTTCAAACCCCTAAAGACACTGTCTAGCAACGTCTGAAACGTTGCTGGAGCGTTTTTCAAACCGAATGACATTCTAATGTAATGGTAATGGCCTCCAGGTGTAGAGAAAGAAGTTTTTGAACGATCCTCTGAAGCCACCTCTAACTGATGATAGCAGATGGTCAAATCTAGCGTAGAAAAGTAATGACACTGTCCTAAGTGATGCAAAGTCTCCGATATGTTTGGAATGGGGTATGCGTCCGTTACTGTCTTATTATTGAGATATCGGTAGGCACAACAGAACCTGTATTTCTTAGTTCCATCCATAGATTTTTTCGGCGCAACAACAATGCCCGCTCCCCAGCAGCTATTACTATGCTCCATAATACCGTCCGCAAGCTGCTGATAAATAAAATCCTCTACAGTCGGGTAAAAATACCTCGGTATTCTGTGTCGTTTACGGTAAACAGCTGCTTCATTCCCTGTTGGTATCCTATGTTGAACTAATGGAGTTGCTTGTAACGATCCTTTTGGAAAAAACAAATCCTTAAATTCCCACAGTAGTTCTTCCATATGCTGTCTTTCTTGTCCTTCAAATGCTCAATTTTGTCACGCAAAGCAGTTCTATCGGCAGTTAGTGGTTGATCGCTTCACCTACCTCTCGAACACCAGTCTTAGTCATCTGGCACATCCAAATTTGCTACTAAAAATCCTTTCCTCAAATTCACGTCTACAGCGCTAAAATTATCCACTTTCACGGGAACTACTTGCCCGTCGTTCCCCTCCTGTACACGTACAACACTACGTTTCACAAAACAATCCAGTGAACCCAAATCTTCATTATTCTCCAATGGTTCAATAACACACGCCGTACTCACGCTTAGATTTGACTCAACATTTACCCAAAGCGACTTACCGGTGCCACTAGACACACACTCATGCGATTTAAGCCTTAATGCTAATGTACACGGTTTGTTCGTTACGTTGAACGCCCCTCGGGACAGCTCAGCTTTGACAACAGTTTCGCCCAGCGGAAATAACATTCCACCAAGTTCCGCAGTTCGTTGTCCAAGGACAATTTTGGCACGATGTTGATGCAAGAAATCTACATCTAGGATCATGTAGTAGCCCTCGCTCACCCATGGTGCTACCTCCATGCATGCATTAAATCGGACTTTCCCTTTGCAAAAGTCAACTGTCACCACCCCAAATGTGTGACCTCCTTATCCCCCACTCCACGCAACCTATAACGTAGTGGGTCTAGCTCCCTTCGTCCCATTATATTCTTAGTAGCCACTGACACTTGCCCCCTGTGTCCAACAAAATCTTAAATTTTTTCGTTTCTATGTATCCTACCACTGAACATTCCACCTCTGCATGCGTATTCGTAGCATTGAAATTAAACGGGAGCTCCCTTAGGTGGGTCTTGGGCCCCCTCTACCGTTTAACGCTTGTCCACCTCTCCTATCTCCATTTCTCCATCCCTCACGCTGCTGATTTCCACCCCTTTCTCTATTCCTCGGTGACTGGGTACATCCTCTGCACATGTCCCATACGACCACACTTTTAACATTTTATACCCACTGTAAACACCGTTTGCATTCGCGTACCCCTGTTGCCACGTCTATTTCCTCACATTGAACTGCGAGCTGAATGGCCGAATACAAATTTTGCGGATCCCCTTCACGCACTTTCCGTGACATATGCGCCAGTAACCCTCTCAAAAATAAATCAAGTGCCCTTTGCTAGGTCTCCTGCAACAGAACACTATTCGCTTCATCGCTGTGACTCAAGTCGTAAGTGTACTCCTTAATTTCCCTTATCCTGTCCGCAAATTTCTCCACCGTCTCCCCGTTTCTTTTTGAGTATGAAGTGTCAACAGCCACATTGTAGATGTTTGCGTGTGCACAGTATTTTTTGTTGTCAGAGTAAGTGTTAGTGTATTTGTACCGAGCGCAATTTTGTTTCTTGTACCTTTGTAAAAGCCCTTCCTTTATCTGCTTAATTTGTCCTGACTTCCTTAAGGCCTCTGAATACCTTACATATGTTTTCGCTTCACCCATTAATCTAATCTTTGCTATATGTGACAGCTGCTCATCAACCAACCATTGATCACCGCTGAAGTATCCAAGTCCTCCACAAAGGAACGCACATCCTCAGATGCCTTGCCAGAAAACCGAATAATCAAACTTGCGGCGGCTGGAGCAATCTCCTGCACCCTAAGCAACAACTACTGATCAGATGCCGTTTCCCACTCACTTCTAGATTTTAATTCATTTCTCAACTGCGTATTGTCTGCTGTCAATTGTGCTACTTTTTCCAACAATATCCGCACCGCTTCTGGTTCCCACATACCGTGCGTCCTTGACTTTGCCAGTGTGTTGCTTTTGTTCCCAGTTAGTCCCAAAACAAAACGATTAAATACAAGAATAAGCTGACTTCCTACAGCTCCGTATCGTCATACTCATTATCATCATAAAAAAATACAAAAATAATCAAATACCACAAAAAAATAAATTCTTCTGCCTCAAATACACTAACATTTACTCTGACAACAAAAAATACTATGCACACGCAAAACATCTACAATGTGGCTGTTGACACTTCATACTCAAAACACAAACAAAAATGAAAGAAAACGTCCAACACTTGAAAAGAACGATTTTGTCGGCATTCAATACATCTTGTGACTGTACTGCAGGCGGTAGACTCGAACGTCATACTGGACAGACGACGTCCGCTATTCTGATACCAAATGTTGTGGGTTGGATGCGGTATTGAAACTTGGCGAGAACTTTCCAACTGATTTATTTGTTTCCAGTACAGTGCTCTGCTCACCTCGGTCTGCATTACAGGGCCCCGCAATGCTTAGGAAGCACCCCAGCGGCCTGTGCAACGCAACGCTGTGTCGTGCCGCCCTTGGCCGGCCTGCTCAGATCCGATGACGTCAGGATGGCTGCGCCAGCATCCGACCCTGCGCCACTCGGTGTGAGCTACAGGCGGCCAGCTGCGTTCTTCTTCTCGCCGGCGTGGCTGAGATCACAGCGACGAACAAGCGCCCGTGATCTGGTGTCCGAATTTGCGGCCCTCGCCTCGGGAAGTCTCCGGTGTGTGTCGAGAGCCGAGACGACTGCCCGCGGTAGCGAGCCGAAGAGTTGCCCGCCGCTGGCTGGCTGCGGACCCCGCGTTGGCCTCAGAGGGTTGAACCAACGATCCGCCGTAGACTGGGACGCTGGCGCCCCATCTGTTCAAATGGTTCGAATGGCTCTATGCGACTTAACTTCTGAGGTCATCAGTCACCTAGAGCTTAGAACTAATTAAACCTAACTAACCTACATCCATGCCCGAGGCAGGATTCGAACCTGCAACCGTAGCGGTCCCGCGTTTCCAGACTGAAGCGCCTTTAACCGCACGGCCACACAGGCCGGCCTCCCCATCTGTTGCTGCGTGTAGCCTGGTGGTGTGATATACCCCGCCGTCCAGGAGATCTGCCACACTCGAAATAATCTCATTAGAAAACGGCACATATTTATACTCGGATGTGCGCCTCTGTTTTGCCAAGCTCGCTGCTTTGTGTCACACTTAGGTTGGCCAGTGGCCCAGTGCCTGTCAGTTGCACCATGGAAACTGCTGGTATGTGTAACTCACTGAAATCCGTCCTGCACCTAGCTGTAACTCGTGCTCCGAATATCACACAAAACTATCTTTCCCTATCCTAAACGGCAGTGACGCTACAGTTGTTTGCTGATAAAATAAGAAACCACTATGTGTGTCGTGATATGTGATCTGGATGTCACTGCTGTCATTGCACTTCAGAGATTGTCAGTCTTGCTGTAATGCGTAACTGCTGCTCCATTGTCTCCTAGTTATCTCAATTGTACCGCTTGACTACAGACTACAGCTGTTGTTGCTGCACGTAACTTTCCAACAGGCTGATTACATCAGTGTCATTTAACTGCTGTTGTTGTGTAGGTGTGACAAATTCACTTGTCCACTTGATGCGAAATAGATTATTATATATGTATATATTTTTCTTTCACACATTATTTATCCCCACTGAGAACAGATGTATGCAGCTGGTACATTTTTTAAAAACAAGTGCCAAATACGTTAGTATATGTTGCACATAAATCATTTAGTTTTATTTAGACATCAGTAAAAAACATAGTCTAGTGCTATGTGTCATATCTGAGGTGATTAAAAATGCCGCATTTCCTGGGTGTTTCCGTAAGAGTGTGCAAAATTGTAACAGGACATAGAGAATGTACCACTGAACATTGTGAGACAGGGAACCTAGGGTCAGAGAAGCCAGCTTAAGGAGATATGGAACTAAACTTGTTCACCGCTTCGTCTACCATTACTGTTTTCCAGTTTATTTACAGCTAACATGGGTACAAGTTTACACGTACCATGCTGTTCATTTGCATAGACATTGTTTATTTCCTGCAATGAAACAAGAAGGACGAGCCTGACTACCAGGAAGTAATGATGCTGGTTTTGTTTACTTTACTTATCTATAAGGTGGCTCTTTTGTATCGTATGTACGTTGACCCACAACAGAACGTGTTATGAATCAACGACAGACCCATTCACTTCTCAGGGTTATTCAGAGATGTAGAGTACAGCACGATGGACAGTACCGGTATAGTATTTCCTGGTCACTGGATTGGAAGGGGAGGTCTTACTCCATTGCATGTGAGAAAACCTGAGCTGAAACCCCTTGATTTTCCCTATGATGATATCTAAGGTCACTTGTGTATGAGACCCCAGAGGATATAGAGATATAATTAGTTGCCAGAATTGTAGCTGCCTGTGAAGTGATTCGGAGCACGCCAGGGACGCTTCAGTCCGGCACCGCGCCACTGCTACGGTCGCAGGTTCGAATCCTGCCTCTGGCATGGATGCGTGTGATGTCCTTAGGTTAGTTAGGTTTAAGTAGTTCTAAGTTCTAGGGGACTGATGACCTCAGATGTTCAGTACCATAGTGCTCAGAGCCATTTGAACCACGCCAGGGATATTTGTCAGGGAGCGCCTGAATCGCCGATGCCATGCTTGCATTGAGGTTGATTGCCGTCATTCTCAGCACATTTTGTAATACACTGTACAAATTGTACGTTCATTGTGTCAATGACGATGTTTAAAGGCAACTACTGTAAAGAAAAAAGTGCACAGTAATGTGATTTTATTCCCATTCTCTCCTTAAGCTCGCTTCTCCAACCACTGGTGTGTGTGTGTGTGTGTGTGTGTAAGCCACACATTCATGTACTGGTATATTATTTAATTTACTGATATCCACCAGTAAAGTCATCAGTGGTGGCGCAAGAGATCACCTCCATTTCAGCATGCATTACTGTGAAAAAAGAAATCATCAGCTCACAACATTGTTCTACAAAATTTGTAACACAATGCGCTATATAAATCCAACCTACTCCGCGTGGTGTAGTATGGATTAAGTGTATGTCATACTGGGATGAACTGAGGCAGTCCTTTCGAATGGCAGCGCCTAACTTCACTTTCGAATAAAGAAGAATAAAGAGAACTGCATTAGGACCGATTACGTGATCTCGACTTACAGAATTTACGAATGTAATACCCACAGATGTAAATAGGACTATACTATCCACTTATAATAACTAGTATCATACATGGCCAGCTACATCACACCATTTTGATGTTGTTGTTGATGATGATGGCGATGATGGTAGTGGTGTGTTACTGACAGAGAACCGTTAACCAGCTGATAAATTTGCCGGCAGGTGTGGCCGTGCGGTTCTAGGCGCTTCAGTCTGGAACCGAACGACCGCTACGGTCGCAGGTTCGAATCCTGCCTCGGGCATGGATGTGTGTGCTGTCCTTAGGTTAGTTGGGCTTATGTAGTTCAAAGTTCTAGGGGACTGATGACCTCAGATGTTAAGTCCCATAGTGCTCAGAGCCATTTGAACCATTTTGAGCTGATAAATTTGACTGTTAATTATGACAAATCTTCCTACATTGGTTGTGATTCTCATAGGTCAATTTGAGCACTGCCACCGGCAGCAAATAATACACTGAGACCGATCTATCAGATGAGTATGTGGATTCATTTCAATAATAGCCAAATGCAGAAACCGATACATTCCGCTGACACAAGACGTTACATGAAACACGTGTTATTCTCCAACATTAGATTGATCATTGAAGTGTAATGAGCGAATGTTGCGTTCGTAATGCACAAATGAGAAGTCTGTCGTGCATTATTCATTAAGATTACAAGAGAAACAGCTTCACTCGGTTCATTCTCTTCACGTACACTGAAGGAGAAACAGTCTTAACACCAAAAAAAATAATTAATGCAGAGTAATTAAATTTCGGGAGTACATTTGTCTAGGTACCATATTTACGTGATTAGTACTGCAAGAGTCACAGGTTAATGTAAGGGCGAGATAGGCCACTGCAATTATGAAATGCTGGTACATTAATAACAGTTATAGCCTCCAGAATGTTAATTGGAAGAATGCAAACGTACATGCATTGTGTTGCACTTGTGCTGCATATCACTTTGTGGGATGGGGTTTCATGCTTATTGCACCTGATCGGTCAATATAGGACGGTTAATGCTGTTTGTGGATGACACCGGAATTGTCATCCGATGATGTCCTATATGTGTTCACTTGGAGATAGATCGGTGATTGAGCAGGCTAAGGCATCAAATAGGCACTTTATAGAGCATGTTGGGTTACAACAGTGGTATGGGTGTTAGTGTTTCTGTTGGGAAACATACCTGGAATGGTGTCCATGAATGGCAGAAAAACAGGTCGAATCACCATATTGACGTACAACTTTGCACTCAGATTGCGTGGGATAGCTACGGAAGTGCTCCTGCTGTTATACGAAATCGTACCCCTGTCGATAACTCTGGGTGTAGGTCCTGTGTGTCTAGTACGCAGGCAGGTTGCATGCAAGCCGTCAACTGGCCTCCTTCTAACCAACACATTGCCATCACTGGCACCGAATTGGAACCAGCTTTCATCAGTAAACACAACAGGCCTCCACTCTGTCCTCCAATAAGTTCTCGCTTGACACCACTGAAGTAACATATGGCTATGGCTTGGGGTCAGCGGAATATACTCTACAGGGCGTCTGTCTCGGTGCTGTCGTTGAAGTAACCGATTTGTAACAGTTCGTTGTGTCACTGTGGTGTTAACGGCTGCTCAAATTGCTGCTGCAGGTGCAGTAAGCTGCACCACGGCCATATGCCGAACACTATGGTCTTCCATCTCGGTAGTGCCAGGTGGGCGTTCAGACCATGTACAGCGGCTACAATCCTGTCAAGTCTTTCTGCAATATCGCAGAAGGAACACCTAGTTTTCCGTAGCCCCAATACTCGACCACGGTCAGACTCAGTGCGATGTGGATAATGACATATTTGTCGTCTTAAAAGCATTCATGATTAATATCGGTTCATCACATCAAGTTTGAAAGGTAACTAACGCTCACGACCGTTACTGCGTGTATTTAAAAGAAACCTGATATGCTTTCTCATAGAGGAGCTACTAGCGCCACTCTTATGGGACTGGCATGACATGTGAATAGACATCATATTTCAGATGTAGAAACACGCTTACCAAGTTTAGTTTGTGTCACACAGCTTCTTATCAGTGTTACGATTTTTTCCCTCAGTGTAATTTCAGTGGAATCTTAGAACACTCTGTGCGGCTGGTCCCGGCGGAGGTTCTAGTCCTCCCTCGGGCATGGGTGTGTGTGTTTGTCCTTAGGATAATTTAGGTTAAGTAATGTGTAAGCTTAGGGACTGATGACCTTAGCAGTTAAGTCCCATAAGATTTCACACACATTTTTTATCTTAGAACACTAACATTGTATCCAGCATCCTGTAAGTGTAATGATTTGAGTGATGCACTGTATTACGTAGGTCTGGCGGGCCATGCACAGCAGGTGGTGATGATTCTTCCGCTGTGGTGTTAGATGCATTTACATAGTGAGCACAGTAACGTGCATGGGGTAAAGGCATGAGTAGCACAAAAAAAACTATCACGTTAAGGTACCTGCAAAAACCGCGTTTTTGTAAACTGATGTCTAAAGAATGCCTGTGTCAATCGACGTACAATAGATCCATTGCGGAACAGGGAATGAAAGCGATATGCAATACGGTGTACCATAACTTTGCCAAGAAAGATTTCCCCTCAGGTTTCCCTATGTACGTAAAAAATCATCCGGTGAAATTTTGTTGGAATGTTCAAAACAGGGGCATGTAATTGGGACCTACATGAAAACAGGAATTTTTATGAATGTAATGCACGAAGAGTTTTTTAAAATCTATCATTAATACGTACTTGTGACAAGAAACATACCGTGATTCGTGTGGAAGGCAGGCACTTAGGGTTAAACCTTTGAACATGAATGTCAGGCATTTTTCCGCAAAGTAGAAATTATCATACCCAAAGTTACTCCACTTTACCAACCACGCTATGATTCATTATATATGTGAAGGTTATTATTTTCGCTAAGAATGATTCAAAATACTCCCGACTTGATAAATGTTAATAAAGAAATCGCTTCAATTGAAGTTGGTCAACAGAGATTTCTGAATAGTTCATTATCCTGCAGATAGGGTTAGTGTTGTGACAGAATACTGGACATATCTTTCTTGATACAGTTATAGCACACCATGCTGCAAATCGGTTTTTACCACTCTCCCCACCTGCAGTTCGGAACAGTAACTCAGTATACCAATTAAAACCAATATTCTAATGAGACAGTTTTACCATACATCATTACGTTCGTAGTAATAGACGGAAAGTCATCGAGTGAAACAGAAGTAAGATCCGACGTTCCTCAAGGAAGTGTTATAGGCCCTCTATTGTTCCTGATCTATATTAACGACATAGGAGACAATCTGAGTAGCCGTCTTAGATTTTTTGCAGATGATTCGGTCATTTACATTCTTGTAAAGTCATCAGATGATCAAAACGACTTGCAAAATGATTTAGATATCTGTAAGGTGTGAAAAGTGGCAATAGACGCTGAATAAAGAAAAGTCTGAAGTTATTCACATGAGTACTAAAAGAAATCAGCTAAATTTCGACTACGCGATAAGTCATTCAAATCTGAAGGCTGTAAATTCAGCTAAATACTTAGTGATTACAATTACAAATAATCTAAATTGGAACGATCACATAATACTGTGGGTAGAGCAAACCAAAGACTGCGATTCATTGGCAGAACACTGAGAAGGTGCAACAGATCTACTAAAGAGACTGCTTACACCACTGGAACGGTAGGGAGACAGCTTGAAGGAGGATCATTGAACCCTCTGACAGGCGCTTTATTGTGATTAGCAGGGTAATCACGTAGATGTAGATGTAGATTATTGGAAGGAACACGTAGCAGCAGAGAAGTATATGGAATGCTGACTCCTAATCAGAGTAATGTAAATTCTCGATCGTAAAATAAAATACCAATATTACGTAAAAGAGCAAGAGCATTCACACATGTTTTATTACTAGAAGAACTAAACTAGACCTCTCTATTTTTTGTGTACAATTTGTAGTAACGGGGGCATTTAATATTGCACCGAATTTTACGCTTAAGGTGTTGCTATTTGCTGACGGTCAGGTCGTTCTTATAAATATTACTGTCAATGTGCTTTGAGTGAAAGATATATTGTTAGAACCACTCTTTTTATTGATGATAATGTATTAGAATATGTCTCAGGTTTTAACAAATGGGGAGCGCAGGTCGGTTATAAGAAATACGAAAGGCAAATGAAGTTCCACAAAGTAATGGTTGTGCCAGCAGCAAAAGGATGTATCCGAGGCACTTACACAGCCACTGATAGAAAAATGCAAACGCTACCATGAGTTCCTTGTCCATGCCAAGAAGGCGTTTTCCAGTGTCCTGTGCGAAATCATGGTATAATTTCAACGTCATGAAAACTAATGTTTCCTATTACAACTACTAGTTTCATTCTGGTCTGTGATCTGTGCGCTCTCCAAGAGAAATGTTTGCAGATTAAAATTACGTAGCAGTATGTTTTATGGAGAGTTCATACCAGTGCTAAATGCATGATCATTTTTAAAAATAGTTAATGTACCCTCTTTCTTTAGATTAATGAAGCCATTGCTCCTTTTTATAAGCAGTGGAGTACCTACTATTTCGGTATAATGTGGTGGCAGCAGGAGGCAAATGTATGACAATAGGGAATTTATAAAATAATTGGCAGCTTAGACGCAATTAGTACTGCTCCTCCGTTTTATACACTACTGGCCATTAAAATTGCTACACCACGAAGATGACGTGCTACAGATGTGAAATTTAACCGACAGTAAGAAGAAACTGTGATACGCATTGACACAAGGTTGGCACCGGTGGCGACACCTACAACGTACTGACATGAAGAACGTTTCCAGCAGATCTGTCATACAATTCCTGGCCGAATTGGAGATTTTCTCCACTCGGGCATCGGGTGTCGTGTTATTCTCATCATTTCATCCTCATCACCGGCGCGAAGTAGCCCAACGAGGCGTCGACTGAAATTTGACTTGCATGTGGCGGCCGAACTTTCCCTGATAGGGCCTCCCGGCCAACGATGCCATACGCTCATTTCATTTCTGTGCAGGACTGTTCATAGAAAACATTGCAGACAGATTGGATTTTTGCTATATCTATCGCTGATAAGGTCGTCTATAAAGGGATATCGTGTTGCGGAGGATGGACGTTTGTTAGAGGAATCTGGTACTGTATAGGATTCTGAGAGAATATTGCACTACACGAAACACTTAAAATCGATTATCTACCTGTACTCTTAAAAGAGACTTTCATTGTATGTTACCATCTCATAGGATAATGCTGTGATACAAGGTAATGAATAAATCGAGTTGCAGCATGACAAAAACATCCACGTTACTTCTGGTATGTTAAAAGCTGTGACCTTAGAAAAGCGACTAAGTGATCGACGTTGGTTTAAGTTTCATATAAACAGCTGGAAAGTGTATTTGACAATAAAAATTTAAAAATAAACTTGCATTCTCTCTTGACGTTACGGTCCATCAAACGAGGACTTTGGTTAATGTACCCTCCACCATAGGAAGTAAGGTGGCGTGAGAGTATTAGGCATCGAATAACATTGTCTGGGGTAGGAAACTGGTGGTGTGTTTACTAGTTATCTGCGTGGTAAGTACTAAGAATTCATCTCTGCGAGACATTGTATCAAGGTGACGCTACTATTTCATTTCCCTGACATGGGGCATCAATGCGACAGCAATAGGTATTACTTGTTACAGTACACTTACTCTAAACTGCAGTAATTTGCTGACACAAAAAGGCAGTAATTCATCACGCCATGAAACATGGCACCGCAGGTAAATCACGACTCATCAGCGCTGGGTGTTGGGGGAGGAGGTGCGAGGCATGACGTGGCAAGTTTCAATAAGGTCTGCGGTGTCTTTTCCTAAGGTGTGTCTAGGGAAAATGACACAGTGAATCTGTCTTGTATTGAATGCCACAAACTGGGACGCGGTATCAGCTTTCACAGGTGACTGCTGTGGGATTACTTCTCGTGTTGGGGGGGAGGGGGGGGGAGGGGGGGATGACATGGACAAAGTTTTACGTAAATTTATCGATTGGAATGAGTTATATTTACGTGGAGGTGGCAAACGAGCCCTCATATGCCGAAAGGACCATCAAAGAACATAACATCAGAGTCCACATCTGCATCTGGAAATGCCTTGCATTTGAAAGTCTCGTTCCGAAATCTCTATGTTACCGTTATGTAATCAATCCGCAAACTTCCCTTGTCTCCTGGCCTGTTACACATATGCAACCTTCTGTAATGTTCCTTAAGCAATGTGTTAGCAGAGATGAAATTATGCTCCGTGTTGAAATCTGCCAGGTTTCCTCTATCATTGCTTTCCCCCAGTCCATATATCCCAGCTGTGTTTGTTCCCTTCCTCTTCCTGCTACTGAATACCGGTTACCGATCACAATTAAATGTTCCTTTCTCTTGACCATCAGAACATTTTGTAATCTCATCAGGCCTTCTATAATCTCATCATAATCTGTGGAGCTTGTTGGCATATTAAACTTGCACAACTTTTGTGGCTACTTGCTTTGTGTCTGCCTCGGCTACTGCGTTCAATATGTGGCTCACTGTAGCCTACCTGGATTCTTATTTCCTTAACAATTATTCTACTTCCATTTTATTTCTATTTGATTTTGCATTTACAACCTTTTATTTAGCTGACGTGAAGTCCTGTTCATCCAGCAACCGCACTTCACTTATTTTCTCTATAATATAACTACAGCCTATCCAATTCCTTAATCAAATCATCTAACTTAACTACCTGATGAAGACATCTAAAATCCATCCTGTAATCGTAGAATACCAGTTTACGATTTCCTGATGACGACATTATCCTGAATAGTCCCCATCTGGAGATCTCAGTGAGGGACTAGGTTACCTCTGAAATATATTACCCAAGAGATTGCCATCATCATTTATCGATGCATTAGAGTTACATATCTTCGGATAATGTAACGGATGGAGTTTCCCATTACTTTCTGCCATTTTCATTACCAGGTCAGCAAGGCTATTTTGGTTGATGTAACAGTCTCAGATCAGCCTGTCATCCAGACTGTTAACCCTGCAACTACAGAAAAGGTTGATGCCCTTTCTCAGAAACCACATTTTTGTCTTGCCTGTCCACAGATACCGCTCCTTTGTGGTTCCATCGCATCGTTGAGGCACGCAAGGTGCCCCAAATCGACAATGACTGTGAATGGTCACCTGCAATCTTGTTTCAATCTTATAATTCCAGCAGCTCCTTAATCGCTTTCAGTGTCGTTCAGGAGATATCGGTCCACATTCTGTAACCCAGCCATCCTAAAAGCGGGCTTACAATAGACGTTCCTGCGCCGACGTCAATTAATGTGTGTGTGTTTTGACACTGAGAAGGTTTACGATATCACATGGAGGCGCATTATCATCGGGCAGTTCAATGAATGGGGTCTTAGGGGATCTTTTCCCACCTTTATATGGTCCTTCCTTTTAGCGCTGTATTACAGGTATTGAGTCGGCCATGTACTCTCTAATTACTTTGAGTAGGAGGCCTGTGTCTCTCAATGCGGTGTTGTAGGTGTAACTGTCTTTGCCATAATGGTTAATAGTATCGATTCCGTTGTTGAATGTCGTGCCCAGTGTTCCTTGTTTGTTGACAACACCTGTGCCTTTTGTCCTCCTCCTGCCCTACGAAACATCTCATAAATTGCAAATGGCTATTCGTCGGATGGAGCAATGGGTAGAGAAAATGGGTTCTAATTTCTTCGTCGAGAAGTTTTCGTGCGTTAACTGTTCAAGTTTTGTTCTAAACTATCAAGATTTGAGGATTAGGGACACTGTTTCTTTTTTAAACACACAATGAGGATTCTGGGCCCCACATTGAATCCTAAATTTAGATGGTCCCCACATATTCGGCAGGTGAAAAGACGCCATATAAAAGTGCTCATTATTTTCATGTGGCTTTGTCACATTTCATTAGAAGCCGACCGACCTTCTCTGCTACCGTTTTACACGGCTATCGTAGGACCTGGGTTCTTTATGGCTGCACGGTGTATGGGTCTGCACAACCCTCTGATACTGAAATTCAGGATGTGGCGCACCGTGAAAGTATTCGGCTGGTCACTGGGGATTGTGTAATCAGCCACATGCCGAGCGACTGCGCTGAGGCTAGCGAGGTGCCGCTACACAGCTGGCGATTATTCGTTGGGGTGCGACACTCTCTACACGGTATAGACACTTGCATACATGGCGGTCGTTCGGCCACCAGTGGGACGACTTCTAAGTAATCGACAACGAGCGACAAGACCTTATGGGATTCACGCGAATGATTGCCTAAAGCAGATGCTGGTTTTAAAGTTTGACACCAAGGTTTAATAGATCTCCAGTATGGCGTCTAAAGAGCCCCAGAGCTGTAACAGACTTGACGATTCATAAGGATGGTTACACTCAAGAGATCATGCGTAAATCTCTCTCTCTTTCTTAAATTTCTTGATAGGATTCGCCTTTTCCGTGAATATACTGTATTTATTTTTTATCTGATCAGATCGCATTCGTGCCCTGCAAAATCGCATCAAATGTACCTAGAAGAGAAAATGGTACATCTAACAGATGTCCAAATTTACTTTCTTCAACAAATGGGGAAACTGGTATTATTTCGCTGTGCATGTGCTAACTAACTTGCAGACCACGTTGCCAAGAACGCCTGCAGGGAACACGACACGGTGCGTCATTCCCCTATAAGCCCTCATTTCGCTGCTGCAAAGGAGATAGATGCAGTTCTGGGAGGAATGGCTGACAGTGAGGGCTAACATGGCGCAGGTGGTGAAGCCAACTATCCGGCTATGACGTTCCTCATGCCGGTCTCACTGGTGGGATGAAGTGGCCTAGACTCGCCTCCGAAGTGGGCACTGTATCCTCTCACAGGGCGTGCGATTCCTGTGACGTGCAAATCAATACATGCCCCATTTTAGCTGAGTGTATTTGATATTGCGATTGGGGACAGAAAATTTAGGCGGGAATCTGCCCTCTGTTTTGGATTATACCGAGGAGGGTGTGACCAGCTTTTAAAATTTTGTGAAGGGTTTGGATTCAGCCGAATGCGTTTAGGCTGAGAAATTTTTGTGAGCCACAGAGTGACTGTCTTATCGCCTTTATTCCAGTGATCATCCCGCAGCGGCTAGCTGATGTATCATGTATGTTCCTGCCACTGCCTTTTGCCTTTTACTGAACGTTTTGATTATGGCCACGTGATTTTCGTTGTTCTGTGCGGGAGTAAGAGTGATTTCTTTAAAGGCGTTGTTCATATGTTTCTTTGTAGTTCACGTTTCACTAATTTGGCGCCCTGTATTCGCAGTCATATCTTAAAATTTTAGTACAGGGGCTGAAGACTTTTAGGCGAGCGCCCACACTACCATATCATTATCATCATCATCATCTCATGCTGTACAACGTGTTCTTTTTCTTCTACCCATTGTGTTTTCTTAAACGCAATAAGAGACCATACATAACAGCGGAAAATACCCTTGTACCGTAGCACTGCCTCTTCCATACTTCACTGTTGTAACTACATACAATAGCAGGTAGCGTTAACCGTGATTCATAGCTCCAAATCCCTCTTCTCCATTAGTCCAACGTAAGATCACTTCGTTCTTTACTCAAGTGTCGCTTAGCATTAACTTCAAACATACCTGGCTTATGTGGAGCCTTTTGACCGTTTTAACTCCCTACGCACAGCCGTTGTGCTCGATGGGCTGTTAGTGACACTTTCAAACTCACGAATGACGCCTTCCGCTGATTTGGTGATAGTTTTTACAACTATCCTCCGCAATGTTCGAGGGTCCCTGACCGTGAATTTATGAAGTGTTCGTGGTCCAGGTCTAGCTGTGGTTGATCCTTCGCATTTACACTTTACAGCAGTATGCCGGCCGGAGTGGCCGAGCGGTTCTAGGCGCTACGGTCTGGAACCGTGCGACCGCAACGGTCGCAGGTTCGAATCCTGCCTCGGGCATGGATGTGTGTGATATCCTTAGGTTAGTTAGATTTAAGTAGTTCTAAGTTCTAGGGGACTGATGACCTCAGAAGTTAAGTCACATAGTGCTCAGAGCCATTTGAACCATTTGAACCTTTACAGCAGTATCAATGACAGTCGAATTTGGCAGCATTGTACGGGTAAAAATGTCTCTCATAGATCTGATACCTTGGCGACATCCAATGACTAGTCCACGTTTGAAGCCACTGTGGTCCCTTGACCGCCGATTCTGCTGTTACTGTTTCTCCACTCACAAAGGATTACACCCCGGTTCCTTTTACTGTGACGGGTTCACGTCTTCTGCCATTTAGTTGTCGAATCCACGTTTCGTAGAGGTGTCCGGATACATTTCATCAGTTTATGTAATTTTTAATTAGGTGTTTTATCCGCATACGCGGTGTATATTGAACAGTCTTATCGTTTGTAAGTGGTACACTCACAATCGGAAACTGACTTTGACAACATGGCTTCGGCATACACTTGTGCCGCCAAAGACAAGTGGCGAAATATTCCTTAACTCACGTAGAGTACGGTACTTCAAATGGTTCAAATGGCTCTGAGCACGATGGGACTCAACTGCTGTGGTCATCAGTCCCCTAGAACTTAGAACTACTTAAACCTAACTAACCTAAGGACATCACATACATCCATGCCCGAGGCAGGATTCGAACCTGCGACCGTAGCAGTCGCACGGTTCCGGACTGCGCGCCTAGAGTACGGTACTCCCCAGCGAAATATAAGTTCCTTCTTAAAAAATAGGTGAGGTGGTATACGGAGCCTGTGACATACAACGCTCTATTTGTCACATCCACTACTTTATATTTACAGTATTGATGACAAACCGCTGCAAACAGTACCTCCCTAAAATATATAGGAGTAACAGTCCGGAGCGACCTTAAGTGGAATGACCATATAAAACAAATAGTGGGAAAAGCAGGTGCCAGACTCAGATTCATAGGAAGAATCTTAAGGAAATGTAACTCATCCACGAAAGAAGTGGCTTATAGGGCGCTTGTTCGACCCATTCTTGAGTATTGTTCATCCGTCTCTGATTCCTACCAGATAGGTGGAAATATCTAACTAAGAGCGGCATGTTTCATCACGGCATGGTTTAGTCGGCACGATAGCGTTGGACAAACTCCTTTGGGAGACGTTACAAGAGAGGAGTTGTGCATCACGGAGAGATTTACTATCGGAGTTTCCACAGAGCACTTTCCCGGAAGGGTCGGACAACGTATTACTTCCCCCAACATACATCTCACGAAATATCCACGAGGAGAAAGTTCGAGTAATTAAAGCCAATGCAAAGGCTTACCGACAATCATTCTTCCCACGCACTCTTAGCGAGTGGAACAGGGTTGGAGGGCTCAGCTAGTGGTACAACAAGTAACCTCCACCACACACAACTAAGTGGCTTGCGGCGTATGCTGTAAATGTAGATGTAGATCGTTGAGCATTTTATTTCATTTCAGTTTTCCACGAAAACAGCTACGAATTTTACTTGAAGTGGGATCAGAAGTGAAGATATTGCAAAATTCCGGTTTGTTGAGGATATGGAACCGGGGCATGTTGAGAGATTGAAGGAAAGCGTCAGGAAGCTATGACTTAAACAAGGGAAAGGAAAGCGTTAGTACACGGAAGTGTAGCCTTGAGAGAGGAAACAGTGATAGCAGCAGAGAATCACGGTGGTTGACGTCTATATTGTATAGCAACTTTTGCAGAACACAACAGATATTGGATTTAATTGATGGAAAGAGAAAATATAAAAATGCAAGCGACCGGGTGAAAGGAATGCCCAGAAGAAATATGAAAAGCTGATGAATAATCCTCGATTTTGGAAAAATTAAACAACGCTCTGGAGAAAAGAAGAGCAATTTTGTACAAAAACCAAAGTGCAGTTAAATGAGTGACATTGGGTTGTAGCCTATTCCACATGTTATTCAGTCAGTACACAGCGAGCAAGTAGTAAAGGAAACCAACGATAGATTTTGAAACGTAATTAAAATTGAAGGAAAGGAAATAAAATTATTACTATATGTCCGCAACTTTATAGCTCTGTCAGATAGCGTTAAGGAGTTGGAATGTCAGGAGAAGGAAAGGAATTGTATCATATAGAGAGGTTATAAGATAAACATCAGGTGGAGGAAACGAAGTGTAAAGTAATGGTTGGGTTGGGTTGATTTGGGGGGAGGAGACCAAACTGCGAGGTCATCGGTCTCATCGGATTCGGGACGGATGAGGAAGGAAGTCGGCCGTGTCCTTTCAAAGCAACCATCGCGGCATCTGCCTGGAGCGATTTAGAGAAACCACGGAGAACCTAAATCAGGACAGCAGGACGCGTGATTGAACCGTCGTCCTGCCGAATGCGAGTCCAGCGTGCTAACCACTGCGCCACCTCGCTCGAATTCGGGAGGACGACGGTTCAATCCCGCGTCCGCTAGTAGTAGGAGTTGAGGTTTACTGTTGGACGATTGAAATAACTGAAGAAAGCCGTAGTAGAGAGGATACGAAATGCACATTGGCAATAGCAAGAAATGCTTTTGCGATAATAACTTCTTAATATTTAATACAATTACAAGTTCTAAGATGTATTTTCTGAAACTACTTGTCCAGAGTGTAGTCTTATAGAAAGTGAAACGCAGATGATATGCAGTGCAGACTAGCATTAAATAGAAGCTTCTGATATGTGATGCTACAGAATAATACTGAAGGTTCTGGGACTAGATTAGTAAGTTAATGACTAGAATTGGGAAGAGCGGAAATTTACGCCATAATTTTACCAAAGGAAAGGATGTTTTTTATGTTGCTGTACTGTGTTTGTGTTGGAAATACAAGTTATACAATGCTCCTTCAGATTTGCTTGTATGTCAAGTTGACCGCTGCCGTTATTCGGTAAATCGTGGTTCGAGTTCCAATATGGCGCAGAGATTCATGTACCACCTTTAAATAGTACAGCTGAAGTGAATTTAGATTCACCATTTGCGAATTAAATTTCGTAATACTAAAAGAAGGGATGAATGGGCGAGACGCTCTCTGAGGTATCAACGTATGGCTAATATTGTAATGGCAGAACGCTCGGGGTGAACATTTTTGACAGAGACCGAGATCTCACTATCATAAGCAGATTCAAAACGCCGTAGTTTATAGTAATTATTGATATAAAAATACTTCTGCGAGACAGATTACCGATAATAGCTGTATCAAATGTGTTGTCAAAGGATATTCTAACCAAACCAGATGCTTTTCAATACATTTAAATGCATAACTTCTAGCAGCAACTGTAGCACTAACGCACATGGAAATCTCTAACACTAGTAACACAAAATGAATGATTTTGGCCCATATTTATTCTCACCATGAGATAGCTAGAAACAACAGGTGTGTTACGCCATATTCGAGGAAGTTACCCAACTTCCACAATACGCCAAACTCTAAGTAGTATTAAACTTAATTATATGTAGGAAGAACTACAGTACACATCATATTCAACTGCAAGCATAAAAAAGCTGTCATGACGTAATCGTGCAGTACAGAAAATCACTAGCGTTGACCCTAATAGATTTTTATTTGTGATGCAGGCAGCACTACAAAATTTAGAGTGATAGAATGCTACAAACGTCAACCTCCACAGTTACTGGAAATTAGCTAAGGGGTGGTCACGTGTACAACGTAACGTCAGTAGTATTACGTATACCCAAGAAGAGGAATAAAGAAGTAGCCTGTTGGAAGCACTCAACGTCATAAGGTTTTAGTAGAAGCCCCATCAGTTTCTAAATTATCAGTTAGAGCTAAATGTATTCCCTCTCCTAAGTTTTACATCATCCAGTCAACCAACCGAACACAGTAAGAGCTTAGCTTCTATGACCACTTTAATTCCACATTCCACAAACTTCTGCCACAACATAAGTGCCATGCATAACTTATTTCGTTTGACATACAGTCCGTGGTCTATTAATGTTATGTTTAATGTACTCTTCTTCCCTTAGGAACGCACAGACTCACTTACCAGAATTTACGTTACATACAGTCTGTTTAAGTTTACTTCAATTTGTGGTCATTAATGTGTGTACTGGAAATCATACCACATAATCTATGTCCTTTAGCCTCTTTATCGGTGTGCAGTGTGTGCATTTTCCTAATTATTTATTCATACAGATGTGTGTTTTCGTTCTTTTGTATTTGTGCACGTCTCATTCTGAAAGCTGTAATTTAAAACGTTTCTATATTTACATTGCTATCAGGTTACCATCACGCTGTATGTTATGTACAGAAGTTACAAAGAAAAAATATATGTATTTGGTCCAAAACAGTCTATGAACTAATTGTGAGGACAATTTCATACGTACAGGAATGGAACAAACCCCCTACACCCCTAATGAGCTGTAGAATGGAGATGTATTTGTATCTATGGCAGTAAATTTTTGTACTGCCAAATTACTTCATTCGTATTTTTGTTAATCGTATCCTGAAAATATCATTTAATGACTACGAGAAAAGTATATTTAATATTGCTTCAGTATTGGAGACCATGAGATACAAAGGTAACATTTTGACTCTTCCGTAGAACGAAATTAAGTTTCATATTAACATTCGCAACTGCTGTATGGGTCTTTTGGACAGTAATGTAACGTAGGTAGGCCTATATGTTTCTCATGGAGTTCACACCCTAAGAGTGTACATCCGAGCGGAAGTTGTTTATACCGTTAGATCCTGCTATGGCGGCCTCACTCTGCTCCGGGCTGAACGTTTGACTACACTCGATTGAATCTAATTTTCCGAGATGCGTAGCAAACTGGTGGCGGAGCCGATACGTATGTTACCGGTCGATTGACAAACTAATCACGCCAGAATCCATTTCCCCGTGATCTCGCCAGTCGATCGTTAATGCTAAGAGCAAATATTAATAAACTGGACGTTAACATTAATTAACTCTATCCGAACGGGAGTCTGTTTAATACGGGCAGAGGGATTAGGCGGGATAGCGGCGTATATCTTGCGACGAGAGCCGTTGGCGTGGAATGCTATGCGCTTTCCTAACGGTGACCGAGGCACAGATTTAATACCAGCTCCAGGACAGCGGAGAAATTAATTTTCTCGCTACTCGTCTCTTCACGTTGCTAAAAAGTGGATCTTGTCAGCACTTACGATATTACCAAATTAGAAATTCTCATCGTATTCTAGACGCGATGTCAATAAAATGACAATATGACGTCAGTGTCAGAAGAGACGCCAGATATGAGGACGCTCTCCTGCTGCGCGCGTAGAGTATTAATTTCATCACAATTAACTTCTCTTACATGAGAGTAATGCCTACAAGAAATGTTTGTCTGTGTTATTTAATTTCGGAAGGTCTGTTGAAGAAACACTGATGCCTCTCACTGTGTTCGAAACACGACGTTGAGAAGTATGTCTAAATACGAAATTAATGCATCTCAGAATATCTGTAGCTTGTAATACGACAGGAAGAATGTGAGAATAAACGAGACAGTAGATATATGCTAAGACTATACGTCGTGTCTCTTTGGAGTTCGGAGAAACATTAAAAATCACAATTGTATCAGAAAATGCTATTGGAATTGACTTTTTATGCACTGTACGGTGAAAACATTGATATGGAGATGTACAAATCACTTCCAAAGCATGCTATTACGCAACAGGAATGAGAGAAAATCGAATGTAAGCCATCCGGTAGCTCTTAAACAAGATTATTGGAAAGCTGAACATATAATATTACTTTAGTATTGCAGGAAACAATATCCTCATTTTTTCTTCCTTCTTCGTGTTTTTTACAGTTGATCTATAGTGCCCAAGTTGTCTTTATATATACAATTTGTCTGTGCTCCAACCTGATGATAACTTAATACTGCAGTAGGATATTGCAGTAACAGTGTTAGAGTTTGGATGCAATGTTCCTTCAGACATGAATGCATGCATGCATATTTGAGGGAACTTTGTATAACGAGAATTTTCAGTACGTACAGTGTACAACAACATACTAAGCATATTTCCTTAAAGTAAAATTGTGCTCTAAATTTCCTCTCTCCCCAGTTCTAGCCAGTACCTTATCTGATCTAGTCGTATAATCTTCAGCATGCAGATCAGGTACTGCTGCGACTGCAGCCGTTATTAAATACACGAAATGTATTCGCATTGGCGACATGGAGAACCGTCAGCTGTATAATGGAATGACCACAACGAAAATTTTCACCGAACTGGGACTTACCGCGAGCGGTCGCCTGATCAATATGCTATCCGAGCACGCCTCACTCCCAGTCTCGAACTTCCACATGCTGTCAAGCATGTCTGTACAACTTACACTCGTACATTCATTATGTATACTGCCGTAAAGCGGAAACATTTCAGTTGAAAGTCGCTTGTCCATTTTCGACGTACAAATACGATAGTGCAGTGCCAGAGGTGCAACATCATGTTCCTTCCAATATGCATGCATACGGTCCTATATCAAGAGGTAAGGGAAATACTAACCGATCTTTGTGCATGCGGGGGGAGCGTAGGTAGTCGCAGTTTAGCCATCATCAAATCACTCAGCTTCAGATGGCTGCAGTAATACGAAGCAGTGAAAAATCCACTTCAGCTTCGCCAGAACTAATACTTATTTTATCGGAGGAAATGGGGAGAAACGGGCTATACTGAAGTTCACTCCATGGCAGTGATAATGAAAGGCAAAATGTAATGCAGGGAGGATGCTGCTCGTTGGTTATCACCAAATAAACTTGTTCAATTGAGGAATGATTTGCTTTAGACAATTTAATGATGCTGCGATCTTTTTTTTTTTTTTTTTTTTTTGGTAGTTGGATATCATTTTCGAGCTGTACAAAAGTGAGGTCGTAAATCGTTCCTCTTAATTTCGGAAAGACAGCTCATCTTCCTCTGGTCTTATCGCTATTGAAGAATATAATGTCTGTTTGTTAGTCTCACAAGTGTCTTTGTAAATATTGAAAACAATGTTTTCCATTTAAGTCTTTCCTTTTCTCATTATTACAAAAGTTAAGGTAATCTTCGCGACATGTAACTGTAATACTTATTTCAGGATTGATTTCAAAATTTAAATGATTCAGTTATTATAGCAATTTATATAGAACCTCGTCATAGTTTTGTAAGCTATTTGGTACTGGCGTAAACGAATGAAGCTGCTGCTTGTTTCATCATTTTCGTCTTTACACCATGCAGTCAAAACAATATTACTGCAGTCTGTGACTCTCGTATTTAATCCTAGCAATAAATGAAGCTACAAATCTGTTTTCGACTTAAGTTTCCACATCAAAGTAATTTATGTTATATGACTACTGATAATTCGTTACAGCGGAAAAAGATAATAATTGACTTGCGACTACAATAGATTTACAGGAGCAGTTTCTCAATATACGCACGACTTGGTCCTCCATAAAATATTCAGTGTTGAGCCTAAAAATTAAGAGCATCTGTTCAATAGTGCGTTGGTCCAACACTGCAGCGAAAAACAGTAGCGCTCCTACATCGAATGGATTCGAAAAGAGCTTGGTAGCTTTCTAAAAGTATGTGCACAAGATATCTACAGCCAGGCCATGCAATTATCAAATATTACGGTTAGGTGCTTTGTGCAGGTGAAACTGTTGCCCAATAGGATATTAGATATATTTCATTGGGATCAGTTCAGGTGAATTTGGCTGTCAAGGCATCATTTAATATCTGGGATTGTAAAACAGTTAAGATCCCTAGACGCCAGGAAGGCATCTGGCTCAGACGGTATTCCCATCAGATTTTTTGTTGACTATGCTACAAATGTAGCACCATTATTATCCGTCATCTATCAGAGATCACTGGAACAGCAGAAAGTTCCACGGGACTGGAAGAAGGCCCAGGTCACAGCAATCTATAGACAGGGTAGAAAATCGAATGCACATAATTACCGGTCAATTTCTCTGACTTCAGTTTGTTGTAGAATCATGGAACATATTTTGTGTTCAGACATAATGACCATTCTAGACTCTGAGAAGCTCATATGCAGAAAGCAGCACGGTTTTAGTGAACAGCGGCCATACAAGACACACACACACACACACACAAATGCTTCAAATGGCTCTGAGCACTATGGGACTTAACATCTGACGTCATCAGTCCCCTAGAACTTAGAACTACTTGAGCCTAACTAACGTAAGGACATCCCATACATCCATGCCCGGGGCAGGATTCGAACCTGTGAACGTAAGGGCCGCGCGGTTCCAGACTGAAACGCCTAGAACCGCTTGGCCACACTGGCCGGCCATGCGAGTCACAGCTGGCCCTCCTTGTGCATGATATACAACAGACTTTAGATACCGGATCCCAGGCTGGTGCCATATTGCTCGACTTCCGAAAGGCATTCGACTCAGATCCTCACTGTCGCTTGCTCCAAAAAGTGCGCGCTTACGGTCTATCCGATGACGTATGCGGTTGGATAGAAAGTTTTCTAACAGATAGAGAGCCGTATGTCATCTGGAATAGGGAGACTTCAACAGAAACAAAAGCAAAATCAGTTGTGCCCCAGGACAGCGTAATAGGTTAGCTGCTTTTTACGATTTACATAAACGATCTGGTTGATAGTATTGACAGTGACATTAGACTGTTTGCCGATGATGCTGTAGTCTACAGCAAAGTAGTATCTCACGAATGATGTGAACAAGTCAATGAGGATTTGCAGAAAATAAATGCGTGGTGTAATGACTGGCAGTTGTCTCTCAATATTAGTAAGTGTAACCTACTGCGTATAACAAAGCTAAAATCCCCATTAATGTACAAAATAAATTTCTAGTCTTTGGAAGCGGTAACATCCGTCAAGTATCGGGATGTGACTATTCGAAATGATCTCAAATGGAACAATCAGATTACACAAGTAACGGGTAAAGTGAACTCTAAATTGCGGTTTATTGGTAGAATCCTGAAGCGATGCAGTCCTTCAACAAAGGAGATTGCTTACAGTACTTTAGTTCGATTACTCTTAAAGTACTGTTCGACTGTACAGGACCCTTCCCAGTTGGGTCTGATTCAAGAGACTGAGTAGGTCCAAAGAAGAGCGGCAAGATTCGTGATTGGTACATTTAGCTATCGCGAGAGCGTTACATATCTGATGGAAAGTTTGAAGTGGGACACATTTGCAGATAGACGGCGGGCAAAACGGAAGGGGCTGCTCACTAAATTGCTGAATCCGATCTCCGCCGAGGACGTAGAGCATATATTATTACCACCAAATTTCACATCGGGCAATGATCACCATTAAAAGATAATGGAAGTTAGAGATCGTACTGAGGCGTTCAGACAGGCGTTCTTCCCTCACGCGATCCGTGAGTGGAATAGAGGGGGAGGGGGGGGGGGGAGGAGAATATGACTTTGGCGCTAATAGTGCCCTCCACCACACACAGCTTGGTGGCTAGCGGAGTACACAGGGTGGTCCATTGATAGTGACCGGCCCAAATATCTCACGAAATAAGCATCAAACGAAGAAACTACAAGGAACGACACTCGTCTAGCTTGAAGAGGGAAACCAGATGGCGCTATGGTTGGCCCGCTAGATGGCGCTGCCATAGGTCAAACGGATATTAATTGCGTTTTTTTGTATAGGAAACCCGATTTTTTATTACATATTCACGTAGTATGTAATGAAATATGAATGTTTTAGTTGGACCACTTTCTTCGCTTTGTAATAGATGGCGCTGTAATAGTCACAAACGTATAAGTACGTGGTGTCACGTAACATTCCGCCAGTGCGGACGGTATTTGCTTCGTGATACATTACGCGTGTTAAAATGGACCGTTTACCAATTGCGGAAAAGGTCGATATCGTGTTGATGTACGGCTATTGTGATCAAAATGCCCAACGGGCGTGTGCTTTGTATGCTGCTCGGTATCCTGGACGACATCATCCAAGTGTCCGGACCGTTCGCGGGATAGTTACGTTATTTAAGGAAACAGGAAGCGTTCGGCCTCATGTGAAACGTCAACCACCACCTGCAACAAATGATGATCTCCAAGTAAGTGTTTTAGCTGCTGTCGTGGCTAATTCGCACATCAGTAGCAGGCAAACTTCGCGAGTATCGGGAATCTCAAAAATGTCGGTGTCGAGAATGCTACATCAACATTGATTGCACCCGTACGATATTTCTATGCACTAGGAATTGCATGGCGACGCCTTTGAACGTCGTTTACAGTTCTGCCACTAGACAGAAGAGAAATTATGGGACGATTACAGATTTTTTGCACGCTTTGTATTTTGCTACGAAGCGTCATTCACCAACAGCGGTAACGTAAAGCGGCATAATATCCACTATTGGGCAATGGAAAATCCACGATGGCTGCGACAAGTGGAACATCTTCGACCTTGGCGGGTTAATGTATGGTGCGGCATTATGGAAGGAAAGATAATTGGCCCACATTTTATCGATGGCAATCTAAATGGTGCAATGTATGCTGATCTACGTAATGTTCTACCGATGTTACTACAAGGTGTTTCGCTGCATGACAGAATGGCGATGTACTTCCAACGTGATGGATGTTCGGCACATAGCTCACGTGCGCTTAAAGCGGTATTGAATAGCATATTTCATTACAGGTGGATTCGTCGTCAAAGCACCATATCACCGTATCTGACGTCCTAGGATTTCTTTCTGTGGGGAAAGTTGAAGGATATTTGCTATCGTGATCCACCGACAACGCCTGACAACATGCGTCAGCGCGTTGTCAATGCATGTGTGAACATTACGGAAGGCGAACTGTTCGCTGTTGAAAGGAATGACGTTACACGTATTGCCGAATGCATTGAGGTTGACGGATATCATTTTGAGTGTTTATTGCATTAATGTGGTATTTACAGGTAATCACGCTGTAACAGCATGCGTTCTCAGAAATGATAAGTTCACAAAGGTACATGTATCACATTGGAACAACCGAAATAAAATGTTCAAACGTACCTATGTTCTGTATTTTAATTTAAAAAACCTACCTGTTACCAACCATTCGTCTAAGATGGTGAGCCATATGTTTGTCACTATTACAGGGCCATCCGTCACAAAGTGAAAAAGTGGTCCACCTAAAACATTCGTATTTCTTTACGTACTACACGAATATGTAATAAAATATGTGGGTTCCTATTTAAAAAAACGCAGTTGATATCCGTTTGACCTATGACAGCGCCATCCTGCTGGCCAACCATAGCGCCATCTGATTTGCCCCTTCAAGCTGGACAAGTATTTTCCGTTTGACGCTTATTTCGTGAGAAATTTGGCCCGGTCACGATCAATGGACCACCCTGTATATGTAGACATGTAAACGTATAATGTTAAGATGTTAAGTTCAGTCTCAAGTTTCTCATACAACTGAAGGATGATTAAGACTTATGATACGGACAGACAGCTTGCTGGAAATGCGGCACGCCGGGGAAGACGTCAAGCGCGAAGAGATGCAGGTGGTCTCCAGTAATGTTCAAGTAGTATACAGCTGATATTGTGCCTTCGATTACTGCACCATCAAGATGAGTATCCCCCATGGCAAAATACTGTCGCCACTGGCTTTCGTCCGTGGAGCGGTAAATGTTTGTAACAGGCCATCATCAGTGTGAATGCGTATCCGGACACGACCATCGAAGTGATTCCTCAAACCAGCGGAACGTTTCCATTCATTCATGGTTTCATCTCGATATTGCCGTCCCATCTACAATCATAATAAACAATTTAATGAGGCCAACGTGGAAACATGTAGGCGTAGTCTGCCGCGGAACCTCATGTTCAAAACGTGCGCTGAATGGTGTGCTCCAAATTGACGGTGTATCAGCATTGTAACGTGTCGTCAGATCTACCACAGATCGCCGCCTATCTTGATATACAGAGCAGCCAAGTCTTCGACCTCCACTTCATGTGATGAAACATTGACATACTGCATCTTGTTCTCTGTTCGTGCTTTCACCAGTCATCGACCCCTTTGCACATATGCTCACGTCACTAGCACGCGAACTGCCGATCCCCAGTCGCCAGACTTTAACAATGTACAAGTTGTCACGGTCGCTGAAAATGAGTGGGAGGTCCCCATTTGTGGTCCGCTCTGAACGATTTCCCACTTATCGTGTTACGTCCCCGGAATGCAAACACACGACATTAAATCTCAGAGTTGGAAGTGGTCATTATGTTTTGATGGTTGTAGGCATCGGCGCTACAGATCTGACAAGTGAGGTATTCGTCTGAAGTATAAAGCAAGTAAATAATGAAAATTTTACTGTTAAGGGACTTCTCAAATCGCCGAGTAATTGTGTATTAGGTTTTTCGGAATTACAATATCCTAGAAAATGACCACTACTGTTCATCAGGCCACGGTCAGGGAATTTAATACTACAGGTATTGCAGGTATTGGACAAAAGCATGAAAACATCAAAAACACAATGTATTACCATCCCTAATACGGTTGCAACTGTAACCAATCGGCTTTCGAAACGGGTTCCAGTTGTATCGGAATGAATAGCCAAAGGCCTTGTATGGTTTTCAAGGGAGATGCAATAATTCATCCCCGTACACACAAAACCAATCCTGGATGATGCAAGTTTGGGGAACATGCGCCTTGTTGTCTTGGAAGACAGCGTCACAACTGGGAACAAATATTGTACCTTAGCATGGACTTCATCAGGTAAAATGCTCACATAGTACTTTTCAGTAATGCGACCTTTCAGAGTACCCATGGGGCCAATGACTGACCATATCATCACCGAACCACAGCCATGTTTGGCTCTTGAGACGTAAGCTCGGCTAGAAATTAGAAATAGTGTGAAACAAGACAAAATGAAATTCTTCCATTACTCCATAGTCCAGGCTTTGTGGATTCGTTGCAACGGTTTCCAGTTGCGGCCGTTTCAATCACTGGCGAGTTGTTTTGGAACTCTATATCGCCCTACAATTCCCAGCGGTTGGAGCTCCCTTAGTGTTGATTCGATACTGACAGGATTCCCGAGTGTGACAGTTCTGCACTGACTTTTGGAGCTGTTGCCCTCTTATTTTTCATCACAATCCTCTTCAATGCCCTTTTGTCACAATCACTCAATACACATTTTCGTCCGCGTTGTGACTTAGCGGCAGATGTTTCTCTGCTGTCTCTGTATGCGGTATGTACCTTCCATACGGTGACTCTTGAAATGCCGAACACTTTGCTACCTTGTTTACGGAAACACCCATCATACGAGCACCAACATTATACCCAAATTCGAATTCGATTAGGCCGACGTAATGCACTTGCAACCTCAAAGAACACTGTTCTGTCCACGATTGACACTTGAGCGTTTTGAGGATACTGAGCAGGTGTCGTTCGCGGCCAAACACAACCGCGCAAGTTGCTGGCTTGGCTAGCATCTACATATATTTCTCGCGATATTTCCATATTTTGCTCCGGCTCTTGTACTACACAAGACGAACATTATTTTGACATTATGTTTTGGAAAGAACTACGCTTCTGGTCATTAAAATTACATCATGAGGACGAAATGAAACAAACGTTAAACTCAAATGAAGTTGGTTACATATATGCATACGTAAAAGATCAGCAATTTTAGTGCAACCACCCAGAGCGGATAGGACCTACGCTATTTTGTATGAAAAGAAATATTACGTAGTGGTTTAATAATTCATAAATCATATCTGATTGAGAAGATCGTTGTAAGCCCTTGTAAAGAGGACGGATACCTAACAGCATTCCATTCGGAATAGTGCTGCCAGATCACTTATGTTATTTTGGGGACCTGTTGGAAGGAAGAGAAGTATCTATCCGAACACTACGACGACGTCTAGGGCACCGCGGGATGTCAGCACGGCGATCAAAATGGTTCAAATGGCTCTAAGTACTATGGGACTTAACATGTGAGGTCATCAGTCCCGTAGACTTACAACTACTTAAACCTAACTAACCTAATGATATCACACAGATCCATGCTCGAGGCAGGATTCGAACCTTCAACCGCAGCAGGCACGTGGTTGAGGACTGAAGCGCCTAGAACCGCTCGGTGACTATGGCCGACCACGGCGAACACTGTTTCGGATTCCCTTGACTGTTAGTTGCAGCTGAAAGAGACGCACTGATAACTCTACACATAACGGAAACTCTTGACACAGGAAAGAGATGACGTCATATTTTCAGGCGAGTCGCGCACAGCTTCCCGATGGACATATCTGTGTGCTGGGCTCCGAGGAGAACGAACGTGTCCAAATTGACTTCGTCATTGTAATACATATCCTGTACCTGGCTTGACGGTGTGGAGCCCACTGAACACGCAGCACGATTAACTCTAATTCATGTAGCTGATAATTCGGATACCAAGTGTAACATTTCTGACGTGCTTAGAACTGTGACTGTTCACTATCTGTAATGTCTCCGTGACCTTATTTTGCTGTAACGAATGCAAAACTACATTTTGCCCGTGCTATTCCGATCTACATCCGTATAGAGTGTTCTCCACTAGTGCCCTAGTCAGCCTCATCTCCAGATCTCTCACCCACTGAACACATCGGGTAATTGTTGGCAATCAATTTGCACGCCGCCACCCGCCAGCCGCTACAGCTGATGAATGCTGACGTGGGGTCAAAGTGGTATCGAATGAGGTAATCGTATCTTTAGTCAAAGTTTAGTTCAACTGATGCCCAACCGGCTTGGTCGATGTTATGAGTAAATTTCGTACCTTCTTCAGTCTCAAACCACGTTCAATTTTAATCAGATATTCATCTTGTTATATTGTAGGTACACAGTAAGTAACCTTTCCTTATTTCCTACCCTTTGTGTTGCTGCAGTGTTAATATCCAGTGTTGACACTGAAATTTAGCGTGTAATGTTAGAGGATGGTGAGTCTTAATAATCTTACTATACAGTGATTCTTTTAATGTTACTTTATAAACACCTTTTTTGTCAAATGGTAGCTTAGTTCGAACCATATAATTAAAGGCTGGAAGCTAAATTTTCCGTAGATGGTGCGGTATCATTACGTAAAGTTAGAAATTATGATTTAATCCTAACCCACACACGACACACAACATAGGAGCAATCTTCTTCTTCTTCTTCTGCCTGCCCATTAATTGTTGTTGGCAACCACACGATGCATCTTCGTTCTCTGAACCGTAGTATGTTGTGCTTCATTTGAAATTGGCTATCCTGCCGTCAGCTGAATGTTATCTAATCCAAATGTTTTGCTCGGCACTTTTCTCCTGTTAACCACAAACTTTCTTTCCATTACCAACTGTAGAATTAAATAATCTGTGTTCCGCTAGATATCTGAAGGATATGCAGATTGTGTTCCTTTAAAAGCTGTTAATATTTCTCGCTGATGGTGTTACCGCATTACTTTGGTGTTAGTTATTCTTGCTGCCCACGGTATTTTGGGCATTCTTCGGTAAATCCTCATTTCAAAGGCCTCGATATGTTTTCATGTTGTAGTATTTCGTGTCCATCTTTCAGAACCATACAGATGTAGAGGCCAGATGTTGCATCTTACAAATAGGTATTTAAGGTTTGGGAATGTATCAGTTCTCGTGACAATTTTTTTGAATGGTATGAAACCATTACTGGTGTTCTTTATGCGACATTTTATCTTCACGTCTGATCTTATATCTTCACAGGGCCAGGGTCCAAGTAACTTAAAGTTGTCTACTTATTGCCTTATAGAATCTCTAAAGCACAGATTTGCATTTGTACAGGAATTTTGCTTTCGTGAAACAATCATAATATGTGTATTTTTGGTACTAATATTCAGATTTAGGATAGTGTTGCTACCCCCTCCTAAGCTAGCAAAATGTTGAAGATCATCTAAATTATCAGCAGTGAATGCTCTATCAACAATACAGTGAATGTTTTTCATGATTCCTCCTTCCTTTATGTCTTTATTTCTATCATCGAGTGTATTCCTCTACAGATATCAACAAAGTCTGTGACTTCATTATCAAACGTAACGTGCGCTATATGATTCCAATATAAATCCTCTATACGCTGTATACTTTTCTGATCTATTTCCATTCTTTTGGGAGTTTCCATAAGTATAACACATATGTCAAACACACGAATAAGCATAGTTTTCAGTGCGACGTGCAGGAAGAGAATCAATGAGTTTATTTAGCGTACCGACAGGGATGTGGATCCATGCCGACACCAGTAACGTGGTCAGCTGAGGAATATTTCTTGGTTGAGGGTCCATGGCCTCATCGACTTGGTCCCACAGTTTCTCACCTGGGCTTCAATCTGTGGAGAATGGCGGCAAGGGGAGAACGATAAATTCATTCTGGTGCTCTTAGAAGCACCCCCACTCACAGCGAGCTGTGTACTCATTGTAATACTGTTAGATGCCACCGTTCCGTGAAAACAAAAACTGCACGTGAAGGTGGGTATGGTCCCCAAGAATAGATGGTTCAAAAATGGTTCAAATGGCTCTGAGCACTATGTGACTTAACTTCTAAGGTCATCAGTCCCCTAGAACTTTGAACTACTTAAACCTAACTAACCTAAGGACGTCACACACATCCATGCCCGAGGCTGGATTCGAGCCTGCGACCGTAGCAGTCGCGCGGTTCCAGACTGTAGCGCCTTTAACCGCATGGCCACCCCGGCCGGCAAGAATAGATGCATACTTGTGTTGATCCTTTGAGCCTTCCAGAATGACGAGGTGCCACGAACAAATTCCCGACACCATAACTCAGCCTCCTCTGCCCTGAACCTTTCCTACAATTGTTGCAGAGACATATACGCCAACGGCCATTTGTCACATGGAGCGTGAAACGTGATTCATCTGAAAAGGCCACTTGTCACAGCTTAGTGGACGCCCAGTTGCTCTATGGGCGGGCAAATAGCAGCCTTAGTCGCCGATGACCACCAATCAGCATGCATGCATGCAGCGGGGGCCTGTAAACGGCAATGTGCGCTGAATGGTCGTTGAGGAGACACTGGTTCATGAGGTTGGTCAGTTGCTCAACAGTCGCAGTTTTGCTATGCGCGATATAGTTTAACCACGGCGGCTCTCGAACAGTTTACAAACTTGGCCGTTTCAGAAATGCTACCATCCATGGCTCGACAGCCAATTATCAAACTCTTCTGGACATCGGATAAGTCGCTGCGTTCCCGCATTACGACTGCACTGTTTCCGTGTCGCCCCAAAACGCTTTACGTACCCTTCACTGTTTGTGTTGTCACATGCATTCTGTGATTGGTTACAGCACGTTGACTTCAAACACAGGTGACGGTCACAACAGTATGACTGGACTGTGTACGATGCTATTTATCTGATCCTTTTTCATAATCAATGAAATAGAGGCCTACATTTGAATGCTGATCATTTCAGTTTTGAACTAGAGCTTATATTGCAACTGTTGCTTCTCTTGTGCCTAAACTTTTCCTGAAACGAGAGTGCGTCTCGTCGGTGAATTTCTCGCATCTTCAAAATACTCTTGGATGGATGACTTTCAGATACGTTTTCTAGGAATGAGTTATAAGACTAATGAGTCTATGATCTTCACATTTACGTGCATTCTTGTTTTTTGGGTAGTGACTGAAAGATGATTACAGCCATTGGCCAGGGTACTGAACTGGAGTGTATCTTTTTTAATAGTTTGTGTAGGTCTATGATAACATTATCATCAAGAAGGTTAATTAGTCAATGACCAGGTGAATAGAGACGACGGGAAACACTCTCGAATTCGACGAAGACTGGGGAAAGAAGTCGCCACTTATTTTCCGAACGAACTATCACCCTCATTTGTCTTAAGCAGTTTAGGAAATCACGGAAAACCCTACTAAAAAAAGGCTGAAAATTTAATTCGCAGCCTAGACAGCATGAAATCAGGACGTCTTAGAACTGATAAAAGTAACTTTTCGAAACTGGAATCACTTTAAGCAGCTCATATATGGTGTTAGTTGCATCTCTTAAACGCTTTTGAGCCGTTCCGCGATTGGGCAGCGTTAAAACTGGCTGTGAACTTTCCCAGTCTAATAAGGATTCAATGTAATCACTCCAAATATTCTATACTTTTAATAACAGACGGTGACTTAGGCTGAACACGTTAATCGCCATGCCTGCTCGACAAATTTTCATGATATTTTCACAGGTAACTTGAAAGTTACTTGGGGCAACATGTAAGGTTTTTGCATCAAGATCGGATCCCGGATAAGGAAGTTATCGCAGTTAAAATTGTATGTAAAACTGTCGTGTCTGCCAGTTTGAGTACGCTTATCTCCAAAACAGCTACACGAAGTCTCATGGCGGTTATGTAGGTAAATGGACTGACGCTTGGGGCTATTTATACGTTTTAATTCATGAAAATCGGATCACGGAAAAAGAAGGTATCAAGGTTTAAAAGTTAAGTGCCACAACCTTATCGTTATGAAAAAACAAACTAACAGTAAACTTATTTGGATGGTATGTGTGAATGTACTGATTTCTCTTTGTGTGTTAAATATTTAACGAAAATGTTTTGCTTCTTTCGATAGGTTTAATAAGTTTGCCTTGCGATTTGAGTGACCACTCACTTCATTTTGATTTCGTTTTGTTGACAAATAAAAATGGCTATAAAACAGTCGAGTATTTCTGAATACACCAGAACTGCTAAAACACTGATTACTATGCTGTCGATAAGCCCGCCCAGCTGGGCGTGTGGTCTAAGGCACGGCTTTCCGGGCGGGAAGGAGCGGCGGTCTACGGCACGAATCCGTCCGGCGGATTTGTGTCGAGGTCCGGAGAGACGGCCAGTCTGTGGATGGTTTTTAGGCGATTTCCCATCTGCCTCGGCAAATGCTGGCTGGTTCCCCTTATTCCGCCTCAGCTACACTATGTCGGCGATTGCTGTGCAAACAAGTTCTCCATGTACGCGCACATCACCATTACCCTACCACGCAAACATAGGGGCTACACTCTTCTGGTGTGAGACGTTCCCTGGGGGTCCAACGGGAGCCGAACCGCACAATAACACTGAGTTCAGTGTGGGGCGACGGAGGGGTGGACTGCGGTAGTCGTCGTGAGGTTGCGGACCATTGCGGCTGCGGCGGGGACGGAGCCTCTTCGTCGTTTCTAGGTCCCCGGTTAACATAACATAACATAACCATGCTGTCTCAAAAATCCAAAGAAGATCGAAACACGAGACTTGTTGCAGGCTGACGCCATCTGGCTTTAACTCGCAAGATGTGAACTCCTTCCAAAACCAAGTTGTGACATAACTCCAATCGAGAACGTCATGTATTACCTCGCTCCTCAGAAAACTTTGCTCACAAAGGTTTCAAATTTCTTCTCACTGACGTAACATCACAGAAGCGGAAATTTTGACAGTAAGTGGTAGAGGCGAATGCCGCTTATTCCTAACAGTTGACCATTTTGCTATAAAAGTGTATAATTCCCAGAGAGCGTATGTTACACCATGACTAAAAATAAAGTACAAGGCCAAATGCTGCCTTTGCGAGAGTTGATCTTAGCATCAGATACCTTTTTACAGCTCCTAGGTGGCTCTGAGCCGTATTAGCGATGCACATAAGCTCTTAGTTCGTACCCTCAATTATACTCCCTGAAACGTTTATTGAAAGAAGCTTTATAAGTCGTAAATAAAAGCCACATTAAGTGTCGGGCATAGGTATAAATAGATACCAGGGCACCGCTGGGTTTATCAGATAGCAATAGAAATAAAGAGGAAAACGTAGCAAAATAATTCAACGCTAAACAATCACAACAATATTACCAGGCCAAAGTGATCTGTAGAAATCTGTTTTTGCATATAGATTTTATATTGTTGTGAACTACTGTGACCATGAATAAGTAGACGGAAAATTTCGGTAAAGTGACATGCCATTTGCAAGATAACGGAAACAGGTTAAAATTGAATCAAATTACTTTCTAAAATAATGAGTGACGCCATATTATATAGATAACAAAACATAAGTGGAATTCTGTCTTTTTACATTAAGTCTGGAAAGTAATACAAATTAAAGCAAACTGAATTGCAGTCATAACATACGAAAAACAAAATTTTATATTTTGAATGAAGTCTGTAATCATATCGTAAGTAATGTGAAATAAATTACAGTCGTAGGTTGTTGTAAGATATTCCTAGACTTCTCTTTAAATACTGGGTCTTTAAACAGTAATTATTCTTTCGCATTATTGTTGACTGCTATCGTGCAGCGTCTGTCAGCTTAAAATTTATGGAATTCCCATTATACTCTTCCGATAGTCAAAGTAGCCAGTGACTATTCACGCTAGCATCCCTTCTATTCATTTAATAGCCTTCCTTCGTCGTATCTCACATGTGTCGGAAATACTTGAACATTATCCCACCGTATCCCAGCAACGAGCCGTAGTCTGTCACAAGCCCTATCTACGACTGAACCTATGTGATTTTTCCATGTAAAGCTTCCACATATCGGTAGATACAAGTATGTGTACGAGTTAACTCGTAGCCGCCGTGACTTACTGATTTGGTAGTGGTAGCATACTATGGCTTAGCGTTCCGTTAAGTGCACAGTTCCACTTTTCTGAACATTTAAAGCAAATACCTACTATCAGCACCACTACGAAATAATATCAATAACTGACTGAATATTTAGCATTTTTCCCGTTAGTGCTTCACAATATATGAAAGTGGCATCTGCAAAAAATCTGACGTTGCTATCAACATTTTTTGCCAGAATATCAGTATGTTACACGAAGAGCACTGGTCTCCCTTGAGCACATCTGATGTTAGTTACTTCCAGTTCTGTCGATGTGTTTCCCTCTAAGGCCAGCCGCAGTGGCCGAGCGGTACTAGGCGCTTCAGTCTGGAACCGCGCAACCGCTACGGTCGCAGGTTCGAATCGTGCATCGGGCATGGATGTGCGTGATGTCCTTAGATTAGTTAGGTTTAAGTATTTCTAAGTTCTAGGGAACTGATGACCTCAGAAGTTAAGTCCTATAGTTCTCACAGCCATTTGAACCATTTTTTGTTTCCATCTAAGTTATCATGCCCCATTAGTAATTCCTCAGTACAAAAAGAAATTTTGCTTCATCTCACACATGATTGTACTTTCTATAAGTGTTAACGTGTTACTGCGAAAACTGTTTCTCAGAAATCAACAAATATTCAATCTACCCGATTACCTAGATCCATGGCATTCAGGATGTCACTAAACAAAAAACAAAATAAAGAAGGAAAACCACAGTTTCGTTTTCGCATGACCGATGTTTACGGAATCGTTGCTCATTATGTTCGACATACTCATTACGTTAGAGACCAAATAGTTTTTAGGATTCTTCAATGATTATCTGTGATACTGGACACTGGGGTTACAGCAAAATATCTGTGACCCTTCTTGTAGGCTGATGTTACGTGTTCCTTCTTCCAAGCCCTGAGCATAGCTTTTGCTCGCGGAATCAACAGTATATTATGCTTAAGAGGTAGGTTAATTCAGTATCAAATTCAGTATAGCACGTAACACAGATTCCATTGCGTGGGGACGTTGTTGAGCTTTACTGGTATCACCTGTTCAAGTCTCATTAGAGACACCTGAATGATACGTGGCAAATGTCTTGCAGATTCCTTTTGTACTGCCATGGTCGACATCCTGCCATATCCCTGACTAATTGCAGTTTTTCTTCATGCGTCAGTGCTATTGTCCTTCAAGTTATAACATTCTTACAGGACAAGGCGGATCGGAAAACTTTTCATTATTCATAGATTTTCTGATGAGGGAGAAAACTACTCGTGACCTAAGTCTATACACAATTTATAGCTACAATAAATATTAAGAAATTACAAGAAAATTAGAATATGTACAAACTATAAAACAGTGCCACAAATGTCAACAGAAAAACATAAATCTGTTGAGTTATGAACTTTACATTCTTTTATCTAAAAAAAAGCATGGAAAACAAATTGTTAAAATTCTAGCTGAAATTAGTAAAGAGTGCATCACTACGCATTGAAGTTGTGGGGCGGCGGATGTAAGTTTGTAAAAATATTAAATCTATTGCTGTATAAACGCTTGCGTGTTGAATCAGTTTCTAGCTTTTAGAATGTCGTTATTGCTGTCTTTTGCCGTTCTCAACACTGGCTCTCTATTTACTCCGTGACCCCCAGAAAGTGATTTAATAAAACTTGGAGCCAGTAAATAGATATCCTAGTGCCCACTTTACCTGAGAATGTTCTTATAGCTGCAGCTTATAGCTCTGAGGAATTAGGAGATTGTCCGGGATTTCTAATCAAAAACGGTTTTCCAAAATAGTTGAGTATATTCTGAAATTCACTAATAAAAACCACAAGTATCCCTACAACCTAACTAACAGAACAGTTCAGAGTCTAATGCGCTGATGCTACTATAAATGTCCGAATCAAATGTTAAAAAGAATGCTCGCCAAAATTTGATGAAAATATTTCATCAAACGCCACGCTAAATATTTGGTAGAATGACTGTCCCGCGACGGCACGTGAAAATACGACAATACGCAAACTGAAGCTAGATAATGAAAATCATCCCATAATTAACACTTCACATGAAATGTTTTCATGGTTCCGCATATCTCTAGTAACTTAATACGGCACCCGAGGCTGTTTGTAGCAGATACACTGATGCGACGCGACTACCGACACAGATGGCGTGTCATTCAGCGTCTGGAGAGAACTGGGGCCTTCCTTCCTCGCGCAGTGTTCTTATATATAAAGCCGCGGTGCGGACGGCGAAGGGAACGCCTGATCTTTCCGGCTCTCTCGACTAGCCGCTGGGCTAGTAACGCACCACTTCAAGTTACATAATAATTTATAGCTTCTTTGGCTGATGGCCGAAGAATCTCTTAATTTAAACGTGCATTCAGCACGCAGGTAAGTATTGATAATAAAATTTTGACGTGGCTAAGTTAAATACCTTGGGCGAGAGAATTAATCTAATTACCCTGCACGCAGCAGATGAGCTCTGAACTGCCCCTTCTGAGATCCGCTATCGCTATAATTTTATAGGTATTAAAAAGAAACTTTACACATCTTCATAATCATAGCGGACCTCCAACCTATTTAAATCTAAACATCCTAGCCTTATTTACTAGCCTACTTAATCTATCTTGCTTCCTTCAGTTTTGAGACGAAAACCAGAAAATCATGAATTTCCACTAAAATCTTAATATGTGAAATCCAAAGTACTGTTTTTATTAAATCATTATGAAAAATGAATCTAAATATAAATTTTGAAGTCTCTAGCTCTGTTCTGTTGCGCCAATGATTTTTCCAGAAAAACGTCCAAATCTCGGAAATGGCTGAAGTTATCGAACTGATATTTAACACACATTAATTTAGTATTATTTCTGACATGCTAGAAAAGTTTTAGTTCATTTGCTTGATTTTTAAGGTATTGCGCAACATTTATGACGTCAGAGCTAGTTACAGCAGACTGACTTGCACATAATGGAAACTGATGTGAATTTACTACAGCGTGAGTAGGCTGCTTCCCTACATCACCCTCTACTTAAATTTTTTTGTTTATGAATGTTAATGAATGAAAAAAAAATTTAATTACAAAAAGGGAAGCAAGAGTACAGTTTAACTCCCTATGAAAATTCAAAATTGAAATATAAACCTGTAGAAACATTAAAGAAAACTGATTACCTACATTAATTATTTAAATTGTAGGCATGTTCACTGCCTTTTAAACAATGTCATTACTCAAATTTTTAAAGCAAAGTCATGAAATATTTTGGCATACATATTGCCTTAGACAAACAAACACATATAAATTGAAAAATTATGAAAATCTTAGATCCATTAAATACATTAAATACATTTTTACATACACAAATTCAAAGAAAATAACATGACACATAAACAGATGATTATCTCTTAGCAGTCTTTTCTAAACCTGAAAGATAAGTTCACAAATAATTTTTACACACGTGGTTGTAGCCGCTTTGGCTGGCGTCCTACACTTCCATTCACAAGGGTAGAGGAGGGGAAGTTGCTATGGTGTGCGTCCTTCACGTTCTCTCTAAATTACATGGGGGAAAGGGGAGGGGTCACTGTGAGTTGTGTCCAAGTCACTCCACGCTTTCACGCAGCTACCAGGCTGCCGTTATCTGGTTTGTCCTGTAGAACAAACAAAAAGAGTGCCTCAGACTCTGTTCACTTATTATCTAAGGGTGGGTCACAAAGAAATGGGGATATATACATTTTCTCCTCCAATATGTTACTGGAACAAAGTTAACAGAACCTTTCTCAATTTTACTCTTACGGTTACTTAACTGTCATAAAATCGGTCAACAATTGGCTCAAAACGCCGTTAGTCACTTACAAGAGAAAATTTTATGCTCAAGGCATATAATCATAAATCATATTTAATCTGGATTTATTATTTCTGGGCCGGAACACTGAACCAATGCTCGGTACATTCCTGACACAATTGTATTTCATTTACTTAACTGTCTCATCTTTGATTACCTTATTCTTAGAGATAGTATGAGTATGATTAGTGGTTGTTTTCTCAGCTTCCATGTACATGTGAGTAACTTTTGGTAATAGTACAGTTGTGAGTGTTCAAAACACACTACGTTTAGTTGACTACAAAATCCACTTATTGGTCCTCTGCTGTTGTCAGTCCCACATCTGCAATTAGGTACTTACTTACTTAGAAGTGTATTTATGCTGAGCTAAAATAATGTTTCACGCCTGTCAGTATGTTATTTATTCATTTTGCTAGTGTATGTACTTATTTAATACTCACTCTATTAATATTTAAAGCATAGGAAAGCACATTTATTTCATATTCATAGTGTATTGCAGCTGATTAGTTTGCTCACGTGGCAATCCATTTCCACTCAATCGGACGCTGAAACCACAGGTAGTCTCTCTCAGACCTACCACTAAAGTGCATCAAGTAATTATGGACGAGCGTAATGCTAAATTCCTTAAACCTATAGGACACCATGAGCTGCTCTGTCTCATCTAACATAAGGGTACCTATGGTCGCATTCACGCCTCCAACTCATAACCTCAATACGTGTAGGTGTATTCTGTCACACACTACACTAAAATAATGGCCAGCTCCAACCTTATAAATACTTCAGGGACGTGTCTTTCACGTCTCAACCACAAACACTGCTCAATTTTATTACACTGCCTTTCCTTGCTACACCAGGTGAGTTTAATCTTACAACTTATCTGCATATTTTTCATAACACTAAGCAATCTCTTTCTTACTACTTATTAGTTAGCTCTAATGCATACACTAGGTTTCACTACCACTTCAGATCTTGCTTGTACATGAATTCATATATCTTTTTAAATTACTGTTGGTGGACCATTTACAATAAAACAACACTTTGTAGTTACTATATTGCCAGGGTTCTATACGTAATTGTTACTCAAATACATTTTATATCTTAATTACGTCATACTTCTCTATTGTTTGTCACTATTAGGTTTGTCACATTAGGTTTTTTTTTTTTGGTCACTAATCGGTAGATAGAATGGTTACATAACTCATGGCTTGATAGCCATAACAGAAAATTTTCATGTCTGGAAAGAAGAGGTCGAAATTTTTGTGGATAGGAAAGATGAACAATGAGTGAGATCTGAAATGGGAAAGAAGATCTCACACAGTTGGGACTGCACAGCTGCCACACTGTGTAGAGGTTAAAGATCAACCTCCTCCCTACAGCATTCATTAGTTTAATGCTGTAAAGAAGAGTTAGAAATTTTAGGTGGATAGGAAAGATGAAGAGTGAGTGAGACCTGAAAGGGAAAGAAGATCTCACACAGCTGGGACTGCACAGCTGCCACACTGTGTAGAGGTTAAAGAACAACCTCCTCCCTACAGCATTCAGTGGCTACCTATGAATCTCTTTAGGTCGATCACGTTCCTTAGACCTAATAGCTTCTTACTTTTTGGGTACTCCAGCCTATATGCATTGGCATGTGGTTTTCCTATTATCCTGAAAGGTCCTTGGTATACGAACATGAATTTCTTTGTTTCTGCATTTATTTTCTTTGATTTTTCTTTGGTTTTGACAAGGACTAATTGACCTATTTCAAAGCTAGTAGGTACAGCTTTTGCGTCATGACGCTTCTTCCTTTCCAACGCTCTTTTTCTCATATTAGCCCTAGCCTTTAGTTTCTTCTCGTCTGTGGATATTTGCGTTAGAATAGGGAATTCTACCATATCTGCAATCACATTGTGCGGTTCTTGGCCAAACATCAATTCACAAGGTGCAAAACCAGTTGCATCATGTCTTAGGTTGTTAATTACATTCTCAAAATACTTAATGTGCTCTGTCCAACTTGAGTGTTTCCGAGCACAATAAGTTCTGCAAAGCCTATTCAATTCCCTCATAATACGTTCACTCATATTTCCTTGGGGGAAATACGCAGATATTTTCAGATGTTTCACGCCGGCCTTATCTAGACATTCCTTAAATCTATCAGAAGTAAATTGAGGTCCATTGTCAGACAGCAAATTCTTCGGAACGCCAACGTTCACGAAGAAATCTTTTTCCAACTTTTCAACCAATGTTTTTGCATTTGCTCTTTTAATTGGGTATAGTTTAACATATTTACTGAATCCATCCAACACAACAAAAACATGGGTGCAACCACCTCTCGAAACAGGAAGAGGGCCAAACAAATCACAAGCCAGTAATTCTAGGGTTTCAGTTGGCTCTACTGAATGCATATCCCCTTGTATTCTGGTGTTGGCAGCACGAACTTTCTGGCACACTACACACGATGCTAGACGCTTGGCCACACGGCGGTACATGTTGTCAAACACAACCTTCTCTTGTAATTTTGCAATGCACTTCTTTGCACCGTAGTGCCCATACCTCAGGTGTACATAGTCGATTAGTAAGTCTACATGTTGTGAGGGAAAGCACAGCTTCCACTCAGAAACACCTACCTTCTTCCTTCTAAACAGAATACCTTTATGCAGACAATAGTATTGTGAAACCTTAGGATAGTTCGCATTTCCTAAATAGCTCTTCACTAATCTCAGTTGGTCATCTGCATTCTGCTCACGTCTCAAGTTCTTAATCACACTCTTTAATGCACTTTCTTCCTTTACTTCGTGCAATGCAAACATTCGAATTTCATTTAGGTCTGTTGCTGTAATTCCCGCGTCATCACAGAGCTCCGCACTTCTAGATAACCCATCAGCTACCAGATTGTCTTTCCCTTGAATATATCTAACCTCAAGGTCAAACTGCTGGAGATACAATGACCATCTTACCAAACGAGCATTCCTCAATTTACAGGTCTTTAAAAAGGTCAATGCCTTATGGTCACTGTAAACTATTATCTTGTGACCTAATAGATACTGCACAAACTTCTGTACCCCAAATACAATTGCTAATGCTTCCAGTTCTGAGATGCCGTAATTTCTCTCTGCTGCCTGTAAAGATCGACTGGCGAAAGCTATAGTCTTGTGCACTTCTTGTTCGTTCTCTATTTCTATTTGGAATATCTCCACAGCTATACCATAGCCACTAGCATCAACAGACATACAGAAAGGTTTTTCAAAGTCAGGATGATGCAAAATTGGACTATTAATTAAAGACTGTTTAAGCACCTCAAACGCCTGTTGACATTCTGCTGTCCAAACCCAAGGGGTATTCTTTTTCAGCAGGAGGTGAAGACAGGGAGCATTAAAAGCCTGATCACTAACAAAACGCCTATAGAAGCCGAAAAGACCGAACATTGATCTCAACTGCTTCTTGTTTCTGGGAGCCTCAAATTTTTCAATGACTGCTAGCTTGCCTGGGTCAGGCAGAATACCTTTTCCACTTATCCTATATCCCAAGAAACCTATTTCCTCTTTAACGCACTCTGTCTTTTCAATCTTTAGTTTCATGCCACCTCTCTCAATAGCCTCTAATACTTCCTCTAATAAAGCTTTGTGTTCTTCCCAGGTAGGAGTTGCTATTAACAGATCATCTACGTAAACTGTTATTTTATTGCTTAAAACTGGTCCTAAAACATGGCACATCACACGTACGAAGGCACAAACAGAGATATTAAGTCCGAAAGGTACCACACGGTATTGGTAACAAACTCCTTCGTACAAGAAAGCTGTGTACTTCCTTGAACTTTCCGCCAGTGGCAAATTCCAATATCCACACGTGATGTCCATAGAAGTTAAGAATTTTACTCCCCGGAATTTTTGCAGTAACTCGTCCATGTTCTGCGGTCTATCACTTTCCCTAACCACTATTTCATTCAACCAACGAGCGTCCAAGACCAATCTGACACTCCCGTCTCTTTTTGGTACAACAACAAGAGGATTATTGTATTCACTGACCGCTTTCTCAATCACACCCCACTCCAGCATTCTCTGTATCTCCCTTCGAACTGCCTCCTTCCTAGCTACATGTATTTGGTATGGCTTCCTGAAAAACACTTGGCCGGGTTTCACTTTTAATTGACATTCATAACCTTTGACTATGCCAGGTCGATCTGAAAATACTTTATGATGCCCTTTTAGAACCTGTCTCAGTTCTTCCTTTTGATTGGCGGAAATTTTATCGATTTCCTGCAACTTAGCTTCTATCTTGTCTAAAATAATTGCTTCTTCTTCTTCTTCTGTATTCAACTTATTGTTATTAAGATTAACATCCTCGTCCCAATACCTCCTGTTTTTCAGAACTCGTATAGGCAGCTCCCAAGTTTCATGATCAGTTACTACATATTTATCACTAAAAGGTACTATAATTACTCCGGTTATTGGCAAGACCATTTTTAACTGGCTTCTTTCAAAGTCAACAACACTCTGATATTTTGACAAGAAATCTATGCCAATTAAAACCTCAATACTGAGATTGTTTACAATTAAACATGGATGATCAATTAAATTACCATTAATGTTAAAGGGTAGTAAAGCCTCTTGCTTTACCGTTTTTGACACCTTGCCAGTAGCACCAATTATTCTTAGTCCTGATACCCTCATTACTGTAAGCCTGTCTTTACCAGGTAATGCATCAAAGAAGGACTGCGATATTGCACTCACCTCACTTCCACTGTCTAAGAGACAACGTACATTGATACCGAACATATTCACTATAATTATAGGGTGGCTTATTCTAGGTTGTACAGGTGGTTCCTCAAATTCATCTAATAGTTCCTTTTGGATTTGTCTCCAACTAAAGTGATCAACATCTGTCTTCATTACATTTAGGTCACAGTGTGTAGGGGTTTCCTGAATTACATTTTCAGCTGCCTTTTCCAGTCGGTCTATTAATTTTAAATCGAAACACCGCATGACTTCATTACATTTAGTTTGCTGAACATGACCCAAATTACTGTAGTCTGAGCGATTCTGCGCCTCCAGACCGGGCATAACATTAGTTACAGCTAAACCACTTTCACCATTATCGTCGGTTTCCTTCTCAAGTGACAACTGGTCACAGCTACTGGGCTCATCGACCCCAAACAGCCTACCCTCTACATTCCCACTTATCTCCTGTCCTAAATCTATTAGTACATTATCAACATCCTGCACAGGCACTTTAGATAAGAGCACATCATCCTCATCGTAAATATAAGCATGAATTTCTTCTGCTTCTTCACCTGTCAATTCAGTATTTTGTAGCTCATCCCTACCGTTACACTGCTGCGCCTTCTCTTTCTCTTCCCACTTAGAAAGCGTCTCTGACACGGTATCTATCAAATACTGTGAGTGATCTAATATTTCTGTTGTATCCTTAGGTGCTACCGACTCTTCATCCACATGTTCAGTTTGAGTATTCTGATCTGTCTTACCAATTCCCTTAACTACTGGCTTAGGAAAAGTAACCGCCTGGTGAGCGCCAGTGTCCTCATAGACGGGAACTAGTTTTCCTGCCTCGGCATACTACTGTTTCCTTTAGTTTCATTATAGTTAGCTGGCATAGCCTTACTTTCCGTACTGTTGTTTACATGCATATTTCTGTTTGGAACAAAATTATTATCCCTTGGACGCCATTGTTGGTTCTGATAATTATTTCCCCAATTCCTACCTCTCTTAGGATTACGAACACCTACTGTTCTGATGTTTACATTGCCATTTTGCTCGTTCCTAAAATTACTACTATTATTGTTATTGGCATTTCTGTTATTACGTGCTTGCTCCTCATTGGCAGCAACACGTTCTACACGTTCCAAATACTCAATGAAACGATCCAGATTGTCTCTAGGGGCTGATATAATTCTAGTTTGCCAGTACCATGGCAGTTTAGCTTCCAGACCTAGTATAATCATTTCTGGTTTTAGCTTTTCCGCCAAATGTGACAAACGTGAAATCCATGACCTAGCAAACTCTTTAATAGATTCCTTGCCTGCATTGAAGCGTTTCCCACTCCAAAATTCTCTCAATACTTCATTTTGCTTATTGCTAGACCAATACTCATTAATAAAAGCTGTTTTAAATTCCGCTAATGTTTTACATTTCAACATAACATCAGCTGACCAACGCATGGCGTCACCTGCTAAATGGCTTCTAATAAATGAGATTTTCTCTCGCTCAGACCAAGTTGGTGGAATCACATCTTCAAAATCGTTCCAGAAATCTAGCGGGTGGATATTTTTATCTGGATCGAACCGCAAGAACTGCCGACACCCGATAAAAGCGGCGTTTGCAGCTACAACTTGTTGTATACTACCATTACCAGAAGTTACTGAAGCTACTTTACTCTCAATGTTAGCAATGTTAGTACTTATATTTTCTACTTTCATTTCAACATTATCTACTCTTTGCACAATATGAGTAGTGTCAGTTTTGATTGCTTTTACTTCTGCTTGACATATGTTTACTTTTATATTAACATCTTTAAATCTATCTGAGCACAGTTCAGATTCCGCTTCGATCTTTTCTGTTAACTTGTGCTCCAGCTTCGCATCTTCCATTTGGAAGTCTTTGCGAACCTCAGCTTCTTCGGATTTTATTGTCTTATACATTTCAGAAAACTGTTGAGCAACCTTTTTCTTAATATCCTCATGATTGCAATCAATTTTATAATTCAAACTGTCTAGATCCTCTTTCAACTTATTGCAACCAGCCTTGAAGGTATCGTCCATTACCTCCAATCGTTTATTAAAATTTGTTTGGCTGGCCAAAATTTCAGACTTTAATTCAGCGTTCATTCTAGCATTACTGGCTGACATTTCAGCATTACTGCTTTTGACCTGTTCACTTATTTCAGACTTTAATTCAGCTGTCATTTGTGCATTACTGGCTGACATTTTTGCATTACTGGCAGCTATTGCTTGTAATATAACATTTAGATCAACAGCCCCAGCATCTTTGGGTTGCTCACTAGCTGGCTTTTTATCACACTCAGGTGACGAAAAACTAGCTCCAACACCAGAATCATCAAAACTAAATGAAACTTCTGATTGATTAGTCATATCTAACTTCTCCTTCTTAAACTCTACCATCTCTGATGACTGTTTCATTTTTAATTCATCAGAGAAACTATCATCCAATAAATTTACAATTTCTACTTTCCGCTTTACTACAGGGGTCTCTATTATTGAATCATTGCCCCTTCCCACACTACTGTCAGGAGACAATACTTCATGTTTTACCTTAACATTACTACTTTCATGCATATTTACACTTGAACCGTTGTCTGTATTTACAGTTCCCTCAACAGACATAGGTTCTGATTTAAGTTTAACCTCAGCTTCTTTTGACGGTTCCATCGCCGACAGTCTTTTAGTGCAGGTTAGTAAAATTTTTAACAGCTTTTCACTTAACTTAGTTCCTTCTGCACGACGTATGGCGTTGCCGGCGCGGCGTACCAGGATTCCTGATGCGACGTGGCACGTTGAACTGCAGACGGCTCTCCGACGGCTGTTGTGTGTTTGCGTGGCCCGCAATTGCAGGCTCTGCGCCGACAGCTCCAGCGGACGACTGCGGTGCGGCGAGACTGGCTTCTCGCGATGCCGGCAGCACCGCTAGACTCAGTGCCAGCTCCGTCAATCCAGATGCGTTGTTAATCCAATTGCGTCGTCCACATGCACCCGTAACACATTCACTGTTCTATTCTCAGTGGCGTGTCGCATTTCAATCGCGAATCCGAATAGTTAAAAATCACTTTCACTTAGTCGATTTTCCCGGCCGATGCACCATGTGTGGGGCGGCGGATGTAAGTTTGTAAAAATATTAAATCTATTGCTGTATAAACGCTTGCGTGTTGAATCAGTTTCTAGCTTTTAGAATGTTGTTATTGCTGTCTTTTGCCGTTCTCAACACTGGCTCTCTATTTACTCCGTGACCCCCAGAAAGTGATTTAATAAAACTTGGAGCCAGTAAATAGATATCCTAGTGCCCACTTTACCTGAGAATGTTCTTATAGCTGCAGCTTATAGCTCTGAGGAATTAGGAGATTGTCCGGGATTTCTAATCAAAAACGGTTTTCCAAAATAGTTGAGTATATTCTGAAATTCACTAATAAAAACCACAAGTATCCCTACAACCTAACTAACAGAACAGTTCAGAGTCTAATGCGCTGATGCTACTATAAATGTCCGAATCAAATGTTAAAAAGAATGCTCGCCAAAATTTGATGAAAATATTTCATCAAACGCCACGCTAAATATTTGGTAGAATGACTGTCCCGCGACGGCACGTGAAAATACGACAATACGCAAACTGAAGCTAGATAATGAAAATCATCCCAGAATTAACACTTCACATGAAATGTTTTCATGGTTTCGCATATCTCTAGTAACTTAATACGGCACCCGAGGCTGTTTGTAGCAGATACACTGATGCGACACGACTACCGACACAGATGGCGTGTCATTCAGCGTCTGGAGAGAACTGGGGCCTTCCTTCCTCGCGCAGTGTTCTTATATATAAAGCCGCGGTGCGGACGGCGAAGGGAACGCCTGATCTTTCCGGCTCTCTCGACTAGCCGCTGGGCTAGTAACGCACCACTTCAAGTTACATAATAATTTATAGCTTCTTTGGCTGATGGCCGAAGAATCTCTTAATTTAAACGTGCATTCAGCACGCAGGTAAGTATTGATAATAAAATTTTGACGTGGCTAAGTTAAATACCTTGGGCGAGAGAATTAATCTAATTACCCTGCACGCAGCAGATGAGCTCTGAACTGCCCCTTCTGAGATCCGCTATCGCTATAATTTTATAGGTATTAAAAAGAAACTTTACACATCTTCATAATCATAGCGGACCTCCAACCTATTTAAATCTAAACATCCTAGCCTTATTTACTAGCCTACTTAATCTATCTTGCTTCCTTCAGTTTTGAGACGAAAACCAGAAAATCATGAATTTCCACTAAAATCTTAATATGTGAAATCCAAAGTACTGTTTTTATTAAATCATTATGAAAAATGAATCTAAATATAAATTTTGAAGTCTCTAGCTCTGTTCTGTTGCGCCAATGATTTTTCCAGAAAAACGTCCAAATCTCGGAAATGGCTGAAGTTATCGAACTGATATTTAACACACATTAATTTAGTATTATTTCTGACATGCTAGAAAAGTTTTAGTTCATTTGCTTGATTTTTAAGGTATTGCGCAACATTTATGACGTCAGAGCTAGTTACAGCAGACTGACTTGCACATAATGGAAACTGATGTGAATTTACTACAGCGTGAGTAGGCTGCTTCCCTACAAAGTGTTTATCATTTTAATATCTGCTGCTAAACAACCCTTTTATTCAGATAATGTCTTTCGTTTTGGCACTTATTTTAAGTACTGTCACTGTCCTTGAAGCCGTTACCTACGGCATCAGTTTTTCAAAAAATTCGATGGAACTTTTCTGAGTTTAATTAAAGGATGAACATTATATAGCTGTTTGTAAGAACGCTTTACTTCAGGACAGCAACTGAGTTATTCTAACATATAGGCCACTTTGTCTATCTGGTTTGGTATCGGATCTCACACAAACACGATTTGATTAAAAAGATACTTTTTAGCATGATCGAAATAATTTGAAACATTAGGAAAATATGTAACTAATAGATGAGAGAAGAAAATACAAAAGATCCGTAGATAAAGCACCCTAGAGCGAATACAGGCCTCTAGAAAAGGGGTGGAAAGGAATCTCAAAATAGCTAAGCAGATATCGCTAGAGGCTGTAGAATCATTAGTGAAAAGGCGAAAGAGAGATGACACCTATAGGAAAATCAAAAAGACCTCTGAGAAAAGACAAGCTGCTATATGAAAGTCAGAACTCTTATGGCAATACAGTACCGTAGACGCTACACATAGGAGTATAGAAGGAAAATGCAATTAAAGGCAACCATGGAAAGGGAAAAATAAGTAAATTAAGGTGAGATAAGAGATATGTTAATGGGAAAGTGCTGTAGAAGCAAGACATAGCAGGGGTGTAAAAGGGAAATGCGCTTGAAGGCAACTACAGAAAGGGAAAAATAAGTAAATTAACACGAGACGTATGACAATGCGAGAACAACATGACAGAGCACTAGAAGACCCAGATGGAATCAGGGCCCCTGGAGTTGATGATTTTACCTTAAAGGTATTAAAACCTTTGGGAGAGCCAGCATTGACAAAATAATTGCACTTGGTGTGCAAGATATGTAAGAAAGATAAAATACCCTCAGACTTAAACAATAGCGCAATAATTCGAATTCAAAGGAAGATAGGTGTTGACAGGTGTGAATACCACCGTAAATTCGGTCGTCGTTGAAAAATACTGGCACGAATTATTTACAGAAGAATAGAAAAAAACTGCTAGGTGCTGAAGCAGAGGCCACGACGTATCTTACAAGATAGGTAGAAGAAAAGAAAACGCACGTTTATAGCTATTGTAGATTTAGAGAAAACTTTTAACAATATTGACTGGACTACACACTCCGAAATTTTCAGTTTAGCAGGGAAAATATACAGGGCATGAAACATTATTTACAGGTTGAAAAAGGAGTGACACATGCCTGTAGTGTATCCCTAATGTTATTCAGTCTGTACCCTGAGAAACGAAAGGGGAACTGTGGAGGGGCTTATTGTTCAGGAAGAAGAAATAAAAAACTTTGAGGTTTGTCGGTGACATTGTAATTCTGTGAGAGATGGTGAAAGAGTTAGAAGAGGAGTAGAGCAGAATGGACAGTCAATTGAAAAGAAGTTACTAGAACAATAAAAAAGTGAAATAAAAGGTAGTGTAAGGCACTAAAAGTAAATGAGTTTTCTATTTCGGTAGAAAAATAACTGACTATGGACAAAGTAGAGAGGATATAAAATGCACACCGGCAATAGCAAGGGAAACTGTTTTGATAGTGTAGAACTTATTAAAGTACAACTATAAATTGATGTGTGAGGGAGTATTATCGGCAGGTATTTGCCTGAAGTGTAATGTGGACGATAAGTATTTCAGACGAGAACAGAAAAGAAGTTTTTGAAATATCGTGCCAGAGAAAAGTGCTGAGAAATGGATGAATAGATTTAGTAAGCAACAAAGAGATACTAACTCTAACTTCTGAAAAACGACATTCACGGTACTAGTAGGTTAAAAGAAAGAATCGGTTGGCAGGATACGTCCTGAGCCATCAAGGGTCGATTTGGTAATGGGGTCAAACGTGTATAGGGATTGCTAGACATGAACACAGTAAGCAAACTCATGCGGATGTAGGTTGCAGTAGTTATTCTCGGACAGACTTGGGTGCAGAGCTGCATCAAACCAGTGGTCGGACTGAAGACCGAAAAAACCAACATGTAAATAAATAAACAGAACCCCGTAATCGTTATTTTCAGCGTACCACATTTGTCCATAAGTAAACAGTAAAGGCTACGAACTTTATATATCTGTGCTGCTTAATGAGAGTGCATTTGTAAACGAAATACTTCCATGATCTTTTACTGGATGGCGTTTTCGATTTAGTACATTTTCGTTGATTTTAAGCAGAAGGAGCAGAGAGCTCATAACTACACATGAACTTTGTGTATTTGTAGACAAAAGTACGCCCATGACGTGACATTGCTAAAAGGGATCACATGTTTAACAGGTTTTATAAACAGTTAATTCTGATGTACCCTCGTATATACTGAGGGGGTAGTATTTCACCCCTAACTTTTCAAAATAATGTTAGCTAATCATGTATCTTGTATTTTAAAATTTTGAAATAAAAATGTTATTGTCGTTAGTGATGTCTTCTACCATATCCCGAAATTGTCTTAAATTTCTCAGTAGAACTTAACACAAAAATTTAGTCTTAGTAGTGGACTGACTTTTCACAACAAATCTCATATTCATATTTCCACGTTCAGGACACTTTTATACAACATACATGGTGATTCAGGAGGAATCTTACATAATTTGTGAGGTGATTCAACATATGAAAACCAACCGAAAATGTCCTATGAACATGTGTCCGAATTTGGATCATTGCAGAGTGGTGTGGGTTGAAGGATATACACATCCATAAGAGGATATGGAGACAAATGTAATTATACTTACAGAAAACCAGTGTAGGTGCTGCGGTGGACAAGCCATGGTGGGATAGATGAGTGATCCATCCTAAAAGAAGTGTGTGGGTTCTCAAACAGACGGCAACAATGTGACTGTGCACTTAAGCAACGGCTGGAAGAATACCCAATGTGCAGTAGAGGGCTGGATGAGTGAGCTGTCGTGAGGCCATGTGCGTTTCGTGTTTGAGCATTTTTTAATTAAGCTTGTCCATTGCATCCGTGAGTACCAACATGTCGCATACATTCACCGATGCAGACTATGCTGACATGTTGTTAGTGTTGGATACTGTAACAGCACTGCCTGTGCGGCTGTGACAGAATGCCGGAGACGTTTACCTGATCGACGACCCATCTGTGCCACGTTATTTCCCAGAGTTTTCCAAACATTACATGAATCCGGAACACTATCCATTGCACATGTGACAACAGAATGTGAGCGCATCAAATTAGTTGAGAAATGGGAAGACATTACTGCAATGGTACAACAGTCCCACGAACAGTACACCTTAGCCGTCAGCTCAGTATTCCACAAACGTGAGTGTGGCGTACATTACTCCCCGAGGGCTTGCACACATTTACGTGGAGCCCATGCAATATCTGCGTCTGGGTGACTCAGTAAGCAGGCAACATTTTTGTGATTGGTTGCCGACACAGAGACATCAAATAATATACTTTATTTAAAGATGAGGCTTCATTTAATCACAATGGCATGATAAATACCCGCAATTCTCATACATGGGCAATGGAAACCCCCATGACACTAGAGAAACAAGTTTCCTAGTTAGGTTGTCAGTGGAAGTCTGGTGTGGTACGCCTGATGACCTGGTGATAGGGCCTGTGTTCCTGCCAAATCGCATGACAGCTGCAGCATACGCAAATTTCTTGATAGAAAATCTACCTCAACTGTTGGGAAATTTGACGTTAGATTAACGACAGCAAGTGTATCTACAACGTGATGGATCATCGATTCACTGTACCACACAAGTATCCCAGTACACGAACAACACATTTCCTCAACGGTGGATTGGCAGTGGCGGACCCATTAACTTTCCGGCCAGATCGCCCGACTAAATCCTTTTAGAGTTCCGTTTACGGGACTGGTTAGAAGGGGATGTGTACGCTTGTAAGGTGCATACACGTGAAGAACGTGTCGCTCGCATCATCGACGCTGTTGCTCACATTAAGGCCCGGCGAGATGATGTTGGATGTGCAACACAACACACTGTCTAACGCGTTCAAAAGTGCACTAAGATGGGTGGGCAACTTTTGTAAATCTCTTGCAGGATGGATGAGTCCTCGGTCTCACCATTATTTTGTCGACCACAGTGCCTACGCAGCGTTTCGGTAAATAATATTCGCACTTCATAATCATTCGTCGACCTTCTAAACTTCAACCTGCTCAAGTTCCGTAACGATCGAAAATCGGAAGCATGTTCATTGGACTATTTCGGTTGATTTATCACGTCTAGATTTCCTCACGAATTTTGTGGCATTCCTGCTGGATAGTCCTGTATACACTGTGTTCGGAAATTCCCGTTACAAACTTCTAGGACTTGTAGAGGAGAGTGAGCACATAATACTGTGAATGGGAACCCCTGTCTGAACCGTTAGAAAATATGTTGGCAAGGCGACCACTAATAAAAGTAATTTATTAGGCGTGACACAGTACATCAACCCATTTTATAGTTCCATACATTAAGAGCCAAAGAAATTGCTTTTGCACTCGCTGACGGGTTCTCTTCAACCTGATGCAGCACTTCCTCTTCGATTTCGGGTGTTCAGCTTCTGCTTGGAGCACAAGTCACGTCAGCTGACGATGAAGGCACCGTTTTCTCTAACCCGTTGTGAAATTGTGGCGAAAAAGGTGTGCCGATGAAGTCATACGTTGTGAATAACAACCTTGATAAAGGCGACGAGCAGCTCTTCCATTATCATGAGCTTCGTCAAACAGAAGGATCATGTCGGTGTATTCTGCAAATGTGTACTCAACCGTGTTGCTCTAACACTCACAGACATGTGAATGAGGCTCGAGCCAGGTCAGAGAGGTAGGGTAGACAATCCAACGTAAGCACTCCCCACCGTGACTATCCTGTTGCATACCTACCTAGCAAACATGTTGTCAAACGGCTGTAGCTAGGAAACGATACGTTTCCGGCCTTGTGTTCCAATTGAAATAGCGTCTACTCAGTTCCTCTACCATTCCTAGAAGCTTTAATGGCAATTTCCGAACACCATGTATTTACAAAATATGATATAACTAAAAGTCAATGAGACTTAACAAAATTTGTATTTTCCTAAATTTTCTGTGGTGGTCATTATGTATCGCCCTTTGTTATGGGACGCGTTGATAAGCAAACATAGTTCTAAAATAAATATTCAGGTTATAAGTCCTACTTACACTACAGTACTTTTTTAAAAATAGTGTTTTAATTAAAGTTAACAACAATTAAGGAACTTTGTTTCTTTTCCTTTTTGTGGTGCTTGGCATAAAATATCCGTCCTCCCCCTGTTGGTAGTACGTGTGTGGAAAATACAGTGTCTAACAACCCTACCACAACAAAGGTCAGCATTTAATAACGATTGTGGTGTTGCTCACGCTGCTAAATACTGCATTTTCGGGCAACAACAGTCATATTATGTGGCAGGTGTCATTAGAGCACAGTTAATAAAGTCATTTCACGCAATAATCAAAAAACTAGGCACTCATCTTTTGTGCTGGTCTCGTCGTAAAATCATGGCTCAATCGTTGAAAATCTAAGTGGTTATGATTCCATGCTCGGATGCAAAAAGGCCTAGATTATATTCAAAAGTTATGTAGATGCGCTTCACAAACCATCCTTGAAGATTACACTTTTTCCGGACAATGGTGATGTAAAAAAGTAATCAGCACCCCGAAATTGAGTTACACTACCTTTTAATTGCTTTTATTGTAATATCACGTAAACACAAAACATCACTTCACAATACAAAACGTACTTGATAACATCTGTCTCACAGTCAATGTTAAAGTTCACATTTTATAAGCGGACTACGTTATGCGTCTTTCCAACATGACGTCCAAGATTTGACTTTCTCAAGGTCCGACTCTCTAACAATTTAACGACTAACTAACTATCGCTTACGCACCTAAAAATCAGAGTTACAAGTACGTCAAAGATCATAGTGACAAAAGAAAGAGTACACATAAGAATAATATCATTGAAATATAAACATATCAATGTATCACAAATGAAATCAAATCTGAATGTTGTCTCAGAAATTCTCTTCTTTGCAGAAATACAGTAGAATATTACTGGTATCGAGAGGTTCAGGTGAGGTGCCGTAATGGTTGCGTAATTCAAGTACCATTACAAGTGGTACTGCTATCGTTAAACTGTCATAAATCTTCATATCACAAGTGAAACATTTATGATGATATTTTTAGTTGTAGAATGTCGTCAGACCAAAGATAAGATGTAGTGGTACTGTCGTCAGGGTTCAAAAAAATCGTCCGCACTCTCAAACGCTCTCCTGTAACTCGCACAAAAACTATTTAGAGTTGGGAACACAGCAAAGAGTCCCACAGTTCATATTTGAGAAGAAACGAATGATTTTTAACGTGGAATAATCCACGTGCTCCGGCGGCTGTAGCTGTTTTAAGAAGAGAATTTCGCAGCTCCACGGTCGTGCCGTGTCGCCAGCCCACAAGCCACAGCCCTGCTCCGCTACGCCAGCCTCGCTCCTACCAAATTTTAAGCAGAAATTATGGAACGGCCGGGTATATCGTCAAAAATTTGCATATTAGATGCTCGAGACGGAGTTTATGAATTCCTAAATATGGCTGGCCGGGTGGTCCGCAGCTAGCCGCAAATAATTTCTGGCTGGGTGCGCGCAAATTAACACAACATCGGGCCAGCGTGCTCTACAACTTAAACATTGACCAGTAAACCGGAATACAGTTCGCTCTGTTCATCTATTCCTTCCCCAAGACTGCACATCAGCTCATCTACACTCATTTCATTGTCACGCTCTTCACTGTTAGATATCTTACTGAATGTTTGCTACAGACGGCCAGCGGCAGCAGCTGCATCATCTGTCTTATAGGGGCTCTCAGTTACACCTGACTTACCTACAGCCTAAAAAAAGAAACAGAGGCAGATTTTGGTACAGTCTCCTGTCAACGTAGAGGTGATCAGAGAAGACAGACCTCACAGTCCGATTCAGCGAAGGATGCGGAAAAAAATCGCCCATATCTTTTTGGATGGACTCTCCTCCGTATTTTTATTAACCCGTTAGTGTCGGCGCCGGGTACTGTGGACACCCTACACATTAAAACCCTCTCTTATTATTAGTTGTAATTTTCATAGTTGTTTAAAACTCATGTTAGTAGTCTATCTAACAGCTATGTAAATAATTAAATTAGGAAACACGAAATTTCAATTATTATTGCTGTTCAGTTGCCAAAAACATAGACTGGGTTGTTCGGGACAACCCACCGTATTCATAAGGTAACAAATATCTGAACACTACAAAGTGTGAATTTTTTTTTCATTTGGCATTCATTTCATTGCTGTCATTTTTCATGCTACACGTGAACGTACTGTTTCCTAGTGCAGTCATTCTAACTACTTTCTGTCACTGTATGATAACAACTCAATCTACAGTACGTATACATAAGACAGAAATGAAAGACGAATACACACATTACTTGAAGAATGTGAAGCAGACTAAACGTATGATAAATCAAATTCAGAATCATCTGACGAGTGCGAAGTACTGGAGCTCGAAACTGATACAAAGGCGGATTATGATGATAATTAAATAAGCTTATAAAGTAATAATTTCTATTTGAGAAAAGGCAAATCAAAGAAATAAATGAAGAGCCCTCTACAACAAATGTAAGGACGCGACTCCAAAACACTGTTCCAGGGAAAACTGCAACAAGTACTATACAGTGTGAATATTCTACTATGGATGAAAGCCTAGTCGCTTTCAAAGGAAGGCTTAGTTTTCGGCAGTACAAAGCAAGACATCTAAATACGGTCTGAAAATTATTACTCACTGTAGTGCCAGGATTTTATACGCCCTTGCGATGGAGATATACGTCGGAAAAGAGACAGATGGGACATACAAAGTTTCATATTTATGGAAACATGTGGTAATTCGCCTCAGACGGACACCTGAGGCGACAGACCGTGTTATAACAGGAGAGAATCGGTTTACTAGTCGCAGCTTATCTGAAAAAGTGGTTCAAATGGCTCTGAGCACTATGGGACTTAACTTCTGAGGTCATCAGTCCCCTAGAACTTAGAACTACTTAAACTTCACTAACCTAAGGACATCACTCACATCCATGCCCGAGGCAGGATTCGAACCTGCGACCGTAGCGGTCGCGCGGTTCCAGACTGTAGCGCCTAGAACCGCTCGGCCACCCCGGCCGGCAGCTTATCTGAAGAGCTTCTGAGAAGAAACTTACTTTAGTTTAATTGTTCGTAAAAATTAGATTCAACAACCTCCCGAATTTGTGAAAGTGAAGCAACTTGGAAGTAAAAAGTGGCTTATTTCTATGAGAGTACAATGAAGAAAAAGATGCTTGAAATTATCGCTTTATACAAGTCCACAAAAACAGGAATCGGTACGTTGAATTAAGCGTGCACCACCCACCTCACGTCAAGAGAAACTAGACATTGGACCTCTGCAATATTTTTCCCGTGTCCTGGATATTTCTGGATAAATGCTCTAATAATATTAGCGGAAATGACATGGCCCAAATTGTTCCTATGACAGCTAGGAATTCAGATAGTTATAACATTGCTACCCAGATCCATCAAACAGAAAGTGGCCAAGATGATAACACAAGAAGGAAAGATGTACGATGTGCGCCAGAAGTAAAGACGTGAAAATAAAAATTTTCTATGTGTTACGAATAAAACTGTGTCTACGTCACATGGTTATAACGCATAATGATTGTTTCGATAATGAGCATGATTATGATTGGAAATGAAAAATAAAATAATGTAGAAAAGGTCGAAACTTGAGAAGATTAATAGACATATGTCAACCGAACATGGAATGAAAGAAATCCTGGTATTTATATAATTATATGTGGCGTTCGTCTGCATCTACGTTTACTAAATATTTAGCAAGCCATTGTACGGTGCGTGGCGGCTGTTACCCTGTATCACTACTTGTCATTTCCCCTCCTGTTCCACTCGCAAATAGAGCGATGGGAAAACGACTGCCTGTACGCCTCCGTATGAGCCCTAATTTCTCGTATCTTATCTTCGTCGTCCTTACCAGCGATGTATGGTGGTGGCAGTAAAATAGTTTGACAGTGAGCGTCAAATTTCGGTTCTCTAAATGGTTCTCTAAATTTTTCCAATAGCGTTTGTTGAAAAGAGCGTCACCTCCACTCCAGCGATTCCCATTTGAGTTCCCGAAACATCTGCGCAACACTTACGTGTCGTTCGAACCTGCTGGTAAAAAATCTAGCAGCTCGCCTTTGACTTACTTCGATGTCTTCCTTCAATCCGGCCCGGTACAGATCCCAAACACTCGAGCAATACTCAAGAATAGGCCTCACCAGCGTCCTATATGCGGTCTCCTTTACGGGTGGGCAACTCCTTCCTAAAATTCTCCAAATAAACTCAAGACGAGCATTTCCCTTACCTACCACAGTTTTCACATGCTCGTCCCATCTCATATCGCTTTGCAACTTTACGCCCGGATATTTAAATGACTTGACTGTGTCAAGCTGGACACTAGTAATACTGTACCCGAACATTATAGGTTTGTAGTTCCTACTCATCCGCATTAACTTACATTTTTCCATATTTAGTGCTACCTGCCTTTCATCACACCAACTGGAAATTTTGTCCTAGTCGTCCTGTATCTTCCTACAGTCACTCAACTTCGACACTTAATGCGTTAGCGTTAATGTTCAGTTTCATATTACCAGTGGATATAGAGTGGAAGTGGAGGAGTTTTCGACTTCAATATAGTAATATTAGAACATAGATCTGTTGCACTATAAAATTATTTACGCTCTTAAACCACACCTCACACCAATGGTAACGTTATAATACATTGCACAAGTCCATAAGGCATAAAGCTTCAGCAGTTTAATGAAAGCGCGGGAAACCTTACTACTGCATGGTGAAAACTTCTATTCGTAGTGTAAGTTCCATAAAATGAGGATTTGTTTCAATCTGATATAGGAAAACGTTCGAAAATATGATAAATTTGAGCTGCTCATATGTGGTGTTAGTTACAGTTCCTAGTCGCCATGCGGTCATTTCATTTCTTTCTTGCACTTGGAAGTATTAAATACTAGCCGTAACATCTGCCGGTCGGCTATGGTTGGGGCAAAATGAATGCAATTTGAACCACGAATAACGAGCATCGTTACTTAGCTGTCGTTACCAGCGAACTGTTGCTTTCAAGAGAGTGGTTATTAGTGCAGACAATCAATTAAAAATGACGGGGTGATAACAAGATGAGCATCAGAAGGTGCTTCACTGTAATGACCTCTCATATAACACAGTAATGGTAAACCAGGTGATTCTTTTGACGTAAGTAAGTTGAAAGTATAAATATTATTCGCTTGTAGTCGAGGCAAAGTTTTTCAGTAGCTGATCCATTTAACAGTCAGACGTATTTATTCCACGCTCTTCTGTAAAAATATAGTAAAGAAAAACTCACATCTAAAATCAACGTGGCTCTTCGTTAGTTTCTAGAGTTACATATTCATGTATTCCGTGATAGAGCAGAAACAGGGGATTGCCCCAACTCTAACGGCAAAAACAGTGTACAAATGCGTTTACAATATTAATCAGTGCCTGCTCTACCACCCACGAGTGTTATTCATCTGTAATACTCCACAGCTGTGTACAATCGATATTTGAAGGAAAACGAATCTGAAGACTAGAGGAGCAAAAGTCACTGACGATATAACACTGTGTAACAGTTGATGCACAGAAGATATAAGAGATATTATATGTTAAAAAGCTATACGAAATTTGCTGCAAACAATGAAATATATTAACAGTCGCAACATGTACCTGTCCGGATTTTCCAAATTAGTAGATACTGTGTTATGGGAAGTTCTTCCTTTATTCTTCATGAAAGTGCTAATGTGGAGTTTCAGTGACGTAACTGAAACACAACGAAATGAACTGTACACCTGACAAGGGCAACATGTGGTCATGCTACATTGTCTTCCGTGTATACACACTGCAATAGACCAATATCAAAAGCAACCGTGATAACAGTATTAAATGATGCCACAGGAACAACAGCATCATACGTGGACCTTTGCCACGCATATGTTAACTTAGGTCAGTAACTCGGCGCAGAAGGTTGATTGTACGCAAGTGAAGGCAGATGATGAAGTATCGATCACCTAATATGACCTGTGGTTTGTGAATTTGCAAGTGTATAATATCAACAAGACATTTGCAATAGAGTTTGCACTGTCTAAAGAAATATACACTGACGTGATAAATGTCATGGGATACATACCGTGGAGCAACTGGGCGTGGCATGGACTCAACATTTCGCTGGTAGTCCCCTGAAGAAATATTGGGCCGCGCTGCCTCTATAGTCGTCCACAATAGCGAAAGTGTTCCCGGTGAAGGATGTTGCGCACGAACTCGATTATGTCCCTTAAATGTTCGATGGAATTCATTTCGAGCGATCTGGATGGCCAAATCATTCTCTCGAATTGTCCAGAACGTTCTTCAAACCAATCGCGAACAATTGTGGTCCGGTGACAGGGCGCATTGTCATCCATAAAAATTCTATTGTTGTTTTGGAATATGAAGTCCATGAATGGCTGCAAGTAGTCTCCAAGTAGCCGAGCTCAGCCATTACCCTTCAATGATAGTTTCATTTTCACAAGAGGACCCAGTCAGTTCCATGTAAACACAGCCCACACCATTACGGAGAGACCAGCAGCCCGCACAGTGCCCACAATTTGATGCATGGTATCGTCTTTTAGGCGCCACCGTCGAACCCTATGCTCAGCCTGTTACCAATTGAAATTAGGACTCATCGGACTAGGCCACGGTTTTCCAGTCGTCTGGGGTCCAACCGATGTGGTTAGGAGAGGCGCTGCAGGTGATGGCGTGCTGTTAGCAAAGGCCCTCGCGTCGGTCGTCTGCTGCAGTAACTCATTAACGACAAATTTCGCCGCACTGTCCTAATGGATATGTTCGTCGTACGTCTCACGTTCAGATTTGCTGTTATATCAAACAGTGTGGCTTCTTAGTTAGCACTGACAATTCCGTGCAAACGCCGCTGCTCTCGGTCGTTGAGTGAAGGCCGTCAGCCGTCGGCCGTCGGCCGTCGGCATTGTCTGTAGTGAGACGTAAAGCCTGAATTTGGTGTTCTCTGCATGCTGTTGAGACTGTGGATCTCGGAAATATGAATTTCATAACGATATGCAAAATGGAATTTCCCACGCGTCTAGCCCCCACTTCTAGTCCTTGTCTGAAATCTGTTAATTCCTGTCGCGTGGTCAAAATCGCTCGAAATCCTTTGACATGAACTACTGGAAATGACGGCTCCACCAGTGCACAGCCTTTTTATACTTTGTGTATGCTGTACTACCGGCATCTGCATATCTGGATATCGCTGTTCCACGATGCTTTTTATGTGTTCTTTTTTCATTATTCCACTTTCACTGGCTACAGTAGACTCACTACAGTATTTATGTTCCGTAGCTAATTGGTGCTTGTTTCCTTGCCACCTGCGGACCAAACGTCCCCTGTGTTTCCTGCGAAAGCTTGTTCGTTAATATAACATCCATTAAAACAACCACATCAATTGTGTAGCCGTTTGTGGCTCTATGGACAGATTGTACCACAATATGTGTTGATTTTCACCTCTCTGTGATAGTGTTGAAGAACGTGTTAGTTTACAAAAATAGCTCTGGTCACCGTTCCACATGAGTGCCTCAACAACGTTTTTGTCTTTAAAGGCCGGCCGGAGTGGCCGTGTGGTTCTAGGCGCTGAAGTCTCGAGCCGAGCGACTGCTATGGTCGCAGGTTCGAATCTTGCCTCGGGCATGGATGTGTGTGATGTCCTTAGGTTAGTTAGGTTTAATTAGTTCTACGTTCTACGCGACTGATGACCTCAGAAATTAAGTCTCATAGTGCTCAGGGCCATTTGAACCATTTTTGTCTTTAAAGAACATGTTTACATCGCCACAAATGTATCAGCTCTCTTTCTGATAATATGGTCTTCTTCGATCTTGATAAGCACCATTACCGTAGTGATCTGGCTGGACGAAATATTGTATTCTTGCTTGAAGCCACTGACGAAACGCAAAGAAGTTTTAAAATTGTCCAGTGCAACAACCCTAGCAGTTTCCAGAGCCCACTCTTGAATGAGCCGATAGTGGACCACTGATTCATAGTCTCTGGTGTTGTGACAGTTTCCTTTACAGCCTTCAATTTTGATGTTTTGTTTCCCGTGAAATGGTCTGGGTCTTTTCTTTTGCGAGTCTCATAATGTAAAATTATCTTGCAGCTGAATTTCTACGGGATGCAACTCTTAGCTGTTTACAACTTTCTGTAAGAATGGTAACCCCAAACGAAATAATCCTCATAAATATAGTCCAATGTTCGGTTATGAATCACTGTAGAACACTGGATAGTGATATTTTTGGGGGTGAAGGTGCATATTCACTTTGACTCGCTGTTCCACCTTTTGCTGTCATGGACGTTCCACAACTGTTGGAACTTTCATACCGACGTATAGCTTCTTCGCTTACATCAGACTCAAAACCGCTATTCCTATCCAATGCGTCAGTATGTATTTCTGTTAAAGCCTCATATTATTTTTGCATTTGATGCCATATAACATGCAGGCAAACTGCTCATCCTCCACTCCAATTACATCCTTGTTATTCGATATGTAAGTTCGACGTAACTTTCCCCGCAGCAGGTTCACTGTGTCCACAGGATTGATTGGCTTCAGCCTGCTAATGTCTGTCATCAGCACACTGCTACAGTTACATTCGTACTGTCTCTACAACTATGGCATTTTGGGGCTAGTATGCTGACCTTCAGATGGCGCTAGCGGCCACGTACTTAATTTCACAGAGGAATGTCGTTGATAGCTATTCGAACAGATACAACATAATATTTTAATCGCGTTTCCAGTCGGTTTTAGCCGTTATAACTGGGATAAGTTCCTCGTAAGTAGTACAGGTGGAGAATAATGAGAGATGGAATCAACTGTGACCTTATCGAAGTAACCATCGAACAATTCGCACTGAGTGGTCTGGGAAAACAGAGGAGACTCAAATTCGGGATGCCATTTCGCGTACTTCAGCTTGGCTTCTCCCGTAAACAAAATAAGCTGCGAGACATACACACCTGATACAAAAACTTCGCTGTCACTTAGGCATCATGATGATAGTACCATGCAGCACTACATCTAGGCGTTATAATGGCCTCATTTCCGTTTGGTAGAGAGTAACGAGTTTCTTCAAGTATACCAATGTCATGTTCAGTTAACGCCATTCATTCACTTTTATTACATTTTTTATTTAACCTGATCTCCTTTAGGGCCATAGAGCTCTTTCACAACGTAGTTACCTAATAAATAACAATTTTAGTATGACAGATTGTATTAAAATGATTTGAGAGTCTATAGAGGCACATACAGCGTCTAATAGGCGCTGTCCATGCATTATTGTTTACTACATCTTTGGGCGGGTTTAGTGACCACTCTGAACAGTCAAGGGGACTATGTCTGCGATACAATATCCACAGTCAACGTCTACGTTAAGGAGTTCTGGGAACCAGGGTGTTGCAAATCTTTTTTTGATGTTTGTATAATGCGGGAGGTTACTCCAGGATTGGGTTTCTGCTAATTAGAAAGACTTCCAGGAAGTGGCTGAACGATGGAGTGGGATAAAGAGTCTTTTGACCTGATAGGAACGGGTTTTTCTGCTGTGTTGTTCGTTCAGACTAGAGCATTAAGAGCGCGTAGCGGTGTGAGGGACAGTGTACATAGATAAGGCAACAGAGAAGACAGAGGAAATGGCAATCTCTGCACTTGTCTGCACCTAGCGAGGATAGCTGTGCATACAGTGGTGGAATATTATGAAACAGTCAAATATCAGAGATAAAACGAACACAGGCATTCATAACCAGTTCCAGGGGCCGTGAGCTTTCCTGAGAAAGACCTTGCAGGATAACATGGCTGTGATCAATAACTGGAAGTACAAGTGTTTGAACAGTTTTCTTTTTCAGGTCAAGAAGGAAGATCTTTTATATTTTTGTTAGGGCATTGAGAGATGCTGATGCTTTCTTGCACACTGCAGTTACGTGGTCAGCCCAATTTATATTTTATCTGTTATTACTTATAGTCTCTTTGCTGAGGGGGAAGTAGATATTTGTCCCACTTACGATTAAAGATGATAGGGATTCCCGATATTTCTGGCTAATGAGCCTAGAATGACCAACCAGTACAAGATAGTTTTTGGATGGACTGAGGTTTAACCGCACATTCTGCGCCAATTTTAGTACAGTACAATGTCGTTACTGAGATTCTCCATAGATTGGTTTTGCAAATAGATAAAACTGGAGGTTTTTGGCGTACATGTGGTACATGTAGAAGGAAAAAACTGATAGAACACCATTAACGTACAATGGAAGAAGTATAGGACATAATACCGAAGTACGGGAGGGGCCTCATAATACCTGCCTCCATTGTCACTTTATGGTGCTGGAACGATTTATTGCTGGTGAGAAGTCGTGTGAGTGAAACTAACTGCGCTGCATGTGACGATAACGTCAGGCTGCTAATATCGGAAAGTAAAATGTCAAATTCGACAGTGTCAAAGGCTTAGCTCTATTCTAAGAAGCATATGATAGTCATCTCTTGAGCATCCGCGCGAGCTTCAGATCATGTTTTACATCTATTATGTTAGATTTTGTGGTGCGATGTTTACGAAAACTGATTAGTATTCATTTAGTAACTTGTTTTTAGTTAGATAGCTGATTAGCGGGTCGCAGACTGTATCACCTAAGGCCTTGGACAGTGAAAGAAGAATGCTAACAGGTTGGTAATCTGAGAGTGCTGTGGCAACGTCCTTTTTAGGTGGCTGTTTAACTAGTCCGTGTTTCCAGGCATCAGGAAAAACACTTGAGGTTAAGGAGCGGTTAAAGATACCTGTTATAGTGGGCAGTCGTGCCTCAATAGCAAGCGTCATCATTTGAATTGAGATGTCACTGTGTCCATTAAATTCTGATCGGGTATGTATAATGTCTGTTTGACGGTATTGCAAGTAACATGTTTTAGGTAGAATTTTTCGTGGCCACCCCCAAGATATAATCAAAGAGTCTTTGTTTCTTTAGCGGTTCAATTGTAGTAGTAGCTAATGTGTAGTACCGGTTCAGTTCTTCGGCTGGGACAGCGAGCTCAGCTGCAACTCTTATTTTACCTACACCAAGACCAAGCTGGTATTTGCATGGGACAGCTGATGTATTTCTGTTGACGGTTAATTAGCATTTCTCACAGCTTGACTGACTGTGTTTAGCTTCTGCTTGTAAGCAGTATAATTTTCAGGAGTAGAACGTAGTTTGAATGCCTGATGTGCAGCGTGTCTCAGATTCATCAGCTGTTTCAGTTCTTCACATAGCCATGCTGCAGGTTGTCATCTTAATTTTCCGGTCTTTAGGGTAGGGCATTTGTCATAAAATTGAGTAATTTTGTTAGTAAATCAATGGCGTCTTCCGTTCATGTACTAGAAGGGAACAGAAGACATCCCCAAAACTATTTCTTGAACCTGACCTTCGAGTTGAGACAAATTAATGCGTTAAAACCCTCCGTTTGTAGTCGGTTGTGTTTTTTTTTCTGGGACATTCTGGTGAATATGACTGACAATTGTGCCATGGGTGGACATGCCACATGCAGGTTGTAATAGTACTTGAATTACTTAACTATTACGGCACCTCACCTCAACCTCTCGATACCAGCAATATTATACTGTGTTTCTGCACAGTAGTTAACATATTTCTGAGACAACATTCAGATTTGATTTCATTATTGTAGAGGTACTTTGATACATCGATATGTTTATATTGCATTGATATTATTCTTATGTGTATTCGTTCTTTTGTCACTATGATCTTTGACGTACTTGTAACTCTGATTTTTGGGCGCGTAAACGGTTATCATAGAGTCAAGTCTTGGTCGCCATGCTGAAAAAACGCAACTTAAGGTCAGTTCATAAAATGTTAACTTTAACAGTGAGGAATATATTTTAAGTATGTTTTATATTGTGAATTGATGTTTTGTGAGTTACGTGATACTGCAACAAAAGTAATAAAAAAGAAGTGTAACTTAAATTCGTAGTGCTGATTACTCTTTTACATCACCATTGCACTAACTTGCAAAAGTTTAATCTTCAAGAATGATTTATGAAACACATCTATAAAACTTTCCAATACCGCAGAATAACACCTAGGCCTCTCTGTATCCGAGCTTGGAATCATCACCACCTAGATTTTCGACGATTGAGCCATGAGTTCACAACGAGGCTAGCGTGCGAAACACGAAAAGATGAGTGCTTAGTTTATCCATTATTTCATGAAATGACTTTATTAACTGTGCTCTAAGAACACCTGCCACATAATATAACGTTGTTGTTGCCCGAAAATGCAATATTTAGTAGCGTGAGCAAACCTACAATCATAATTAATTTTTCACCTTTGTTGTGGTAGGGTTGTTAGAAGGTATAAGAGAGTTACGGATTAATCTGTTTGGGGATTTCTTTGTAAATAGAACTCTAAGATTAGCTACCCATGAAGCTAACAAACTGCAAATATGTTGATTGTAGCCTCTCGTTTACTATTTCAAATACCTCTTAACTTAATCTGTGGCAGTAAGATCGGTAGCTGGTTGAAGTGAGACAGGCTACCATAATGTTGCAGGCTCGTGTGCGTGCAATACTGTAAATATGGTCATTGTCGTTTTGCAAGACAGGAGTGTCCACAGCATACTTATCATGGAGATTTGGAATGTAGGCCAATACTTGGTGACCGAGAAAGTTAAAGTAAGGATTTTCTATCAGTTTCGCTGTATCTTGAAAGATGGGGTCGTAGTAATGGCAAGGAAAACATTAGGAACCACCTCCGGCCACAACTACACCTTCACACATAGTGGAGGTTGAACAATTCATTGGGTCGCCGATGTAATCTGTGGCTTCCATTTTCTGAAAAGAAGCAAAATTGCTACCCTTCTGACCGCTCTACGCGCCTCCAGACAGTAACTGTCGAGCTTCCTTGTCGTTTCCCCATTGAAATCGTGTAGTTTTATGAGCCGATATCTGCAATGGCTTTTTGTGAGATACTCAACTCGAAGTATCCTTTGCACGCTTTTTCCTAGGCCATGCCTGTTCGGAAACTGATTGAGATGGGCAAGCATTCACAGAAATTAGCAACCCTTGTCCGATTTAAAGCGGAATGTCAGTGATACCGTGTATCATTCGTTTCCGGTCCGTGTATGTTCGTTTTCCGATCACTACACTTACTGCTTATTACAAGACTACGAGCGGAACACAATTCCTTATCGACACTATCTACAGCCTACGTTGATGTATCAATAAATCGAGCAGTTTTATTCACAGTGTGGTGATGGGTACGTCCAAATCCTTTCTGATATTCTGTCACATCTCCACGTCTACAGCTACGTCTACATCTTCATTTATACTCCGCAAGCCACCCAACGGTGTGTGGCGGAGGGCACTGTCATTACCTCCCTTTCCTGTTCCAGTCGCGAATGGTTCGCGGGAAGAACGACTGCCTCCGTGCGCGCTAGAATCTCTCTAATGTTACAGTCGTGATCTCCTCGGAGGTATAAGTAGGGGGAAGCAATATATTCGACACCTCATCCAGAAACGCACCCGCTCGAATCCTGGACAGCAAGCTACACCGCGACGCAGAGCGCCTCTCTTGCAGAGTCTGCCACTTGAGTTTGCTAAACATCTCCGTAACGCTATCACGCTTACCAAATAACCATGTGGCGAGACGCGCCACTCTTCTTTGGATCTTCTCTATCTCCTCTCTCAACCCGACCTAGTACAGATCCCACACTGATGAGCAATACTCAAGTACAGGTCGAACGAGTGTTTTGTAAGCCACCTCCTTTGTTGGTGTACTACGTTCTCTAAGGACCCTCCCAATGAATCTCAAGCTGGCACCCGCCATACCAAAAATTAATTTTATATGATCATTCCACTTCAAATCACGTCGACAGGTCATCCGGCGTTGACTTCATAAAATAAACTGCCACATTCACATCGCTTCAGTCCCATGAATTACGTCAGCGATCTTGCTCTGATTCCATACAACAGACTGCCAGATTCACATAACTTCGCTGCTATGAATTACGTCAGCGATGGATGATTTCGTGACACTTCGGTACGGACTATGTATCTAGGGTGCTCCAGACCAACTCCATGTGATGACTGAGATTTTTTACGATGGATTTAGCAATTCTATGACCTCATCTTATACATTGTAGGATCGTTCTAAGCTAAACTTCACTCAGAATAGTGACGGTTTCATGGGCTACTGTCAGTTTCAGTACGCTCGACCGAGTCGTCCGTCTGCCTTCAGAGGAGCAAAATATGGTGGAATTTAAATTATAGTAAATGCTTCAATCGAGTTAAGGTATTTTGCTCTAAGACATTGACGAAAGTCTCTATAAATCATCTTACTACAATTTAAAAGGATTTATTTTTATTTGACAACCGGTTTCAGTCATAAGACAGACTTGCAATATATTACCTTCTCATATCTTGGGGAAAGACACTGACGGTGAAATCAGGTAAATTCGAGCACATCGGAAATAGTGTTCCCATTGCATCATTCGCAGATACAACACGAAAAGCAACAAATTACAGTTTTAAGCAATCTGCACCACACTCCGCTCTAAGTCTACTCGTTGGAGTAACGTCTGCGGAAGGCATGTTTACTTGATGTACTCGTAGGATGGTAGCAACACATATTGAGTTTTTGTTGCAGAAGCTAATGTGCATTCGTTGTTGGCAGGAATCGGCTATCAGTTGAATATGTAACCATGGCTGCATTGTGAAAAATTTTGCAGAATTTGTTACAGTTTGTAATGTTAGCTCCATACTTCGACAGATTGATGGCAGTTACAGTTTCTGTGTCTCTATAGAGAACCAGAGGTGTATTAGCACAGCTTCAGGTCGGCAAAGATCACTCTGGCTCGCCATCACGTGGGTTGGAAGAGTGAGTACGGGCTCTGCGACTCGTCGACCGGAAATCTTTACTAACGACACTTCATTATATCGAGGTCATCCGATGCTGTGCTTCTTCTGAAAATACTGGGCTAGCAAGGGCATTAGTTAGCCTACCAAGTATGATAAAAATGTTCTATATTCTTGAGTCTCTGTGACCTCTAATTGAATCACTTTACGCAAGTAGCACATATTGATCAAAGTAACTTGTGTTCCACATCGTAATCCTAGGAACCAACAAGTCAGTCACTAATTCTCGGTAATCGTTTTCGCAATGTCCTCTAAGAACTTGTAGAACACGTGGGAAATTAAGCAAATAGGACATAGTTAATGAGCCGTTTCTACAAACGCTTGCTAAAATGTTCTTGCTACGTCGGACTTGACTTATAAAATTCCAGGATTCTGAATCACTGCTTTGGCACTGTATTAGAACAGAATTTTCAACCTCTGTGGAGCAGACGCCCATCAGCGAATATCTGTGTAGCACTTAGGAAACCATACAGAAAGCTAGCGAGCATAGCCCAACTTAATACCACGGTAGCAACAAAGGCCTCATGACCGTGCTTTAGTGTCTCCAGAAAAGTCAAGCAGCTGTTCACAATATGAAAATTCATATTTAGTCTATTTGAGAATTTTCACTCATCAAAGGAAATCAAACTTTTCTCATAGAATACGAAGTCAAACAGACCCAACCGACTCCCAGCAACGTGATCTGCACTCGACTGAAACCTTTCTGAACAAAGGGGCTGCTAAAACTACACATAAATTTCTGCCGTAGGTGACGTCATATACCTCAGTTTTCTTAGGTATTGTAAACTAAACAGTTATCGAATCAATAATTACGAAATTTTTTTATATCCTCTTACGATGCAGGTACTAAGAGTCCTCACGCACTATTTGTATCCTCCCAACTTCAGGGAAACGGACGATTCCTTCTATCTCAAGGGATTTCCTTTCACTTAAATTGCTTCTAACGTCTCTCTGAAACGGAAGTGTTTATAAATGTCAACCTGCCAGGAGTACTGAGGAACTAAATGGCACGTCCACGTGAGACCTATTCTGCCCGCGTTAGCATTTTGGCCAACCTGTCCTCCAGAGCCTACACTCGCATGGTTGCTATCTCTTCTGACCGTCCAGAACAATGGGGAACGTAGTCCCCACGTTCGTCTCTGTATTTCGCTGCTTTGCTACGCTTAAAATTGAATAATACCCATACCATTGATCTGACTGAGAAGAGGATTGCACCAATAAACTTTTAATTTTCAGTTACGTATTGTCCGCTTCCTGTAGCGGAGTGGTCAGGGTGGCGGAATGTCAATTTTAAGGGCCCGGGTTCGATTCCCGGCTGGATCGGTGATTTTCTCAGCTCAGGGACTGGGTGTTGTGTTGTCTTTATCATCATCATCATCATCGAGGCGCAAGTCACCGAGATGGCGTTAAATCAAAAGACTAGCACCCGGCAAATGCTCTACCCGACGGGTGGCCCTAGTCACACGATATTTATTTTTTAGTAGCTTACTATCAAAGAAGTCCTATTCAGATAATCTTCAGTTATTACGGAAATTTAGATTTGAGAGTGTGCGTGTACAGGGAAATGAAATATGAATGTGACTTCTCAAGTGTAACATAAGGTAAATGGTTGAATATCAAAGTGGTTGTAGTCTAGTGAATACTTGTTGAATAATAATATTTAAAAATTTAACGTGCAAGTTAGTGTGTTACCAGTAACTATACTTTACAGTAACTACCACTTGACAGTGTTTTTCATCTTGAGTTTCTCTAAATATGAACTGTGTCGTAAAGAGAATTCATTAATTTTTAACTTTCTTGCTAGGGTATGCTAATATCCGATATTACTTCAGCAGAGACGCTCACTATTGCTCGATAAACATCTGCCAGCGCTATCAAAGTCATGTCCACTAGAAACCAAACAAAAGAATTAATAAAAATCAACATTCTGTGACAGGAACTGTGAGCGTGCCTAGTAAAGCCTCGTTCATTTTGCACGAGTTATCCATTTTAGTACTCTATCAGTATTCTTAGTTAAATTAGTGTTATTTACAGACTGTATGAGAAAGTTGTAGATCAGCGCAAATGAATAGTTTCCTTGCGATATGGGTAGTAAATAGGTACCACCATCACGTTGTAATAATGATTATCGACCTCTACTCACTGATAGGGTTACGAGTTGAAATCACTTAGAGTAGCTTTTGTGCAGGCTGGAACTAATGTTTCGTTGCAGGTAACTACTTTCTGTATTCCCAATGGTAAGGTTAGATGAAAAAATACCATAGCTATTAACTACATAACTCTGCGAATTACTCTTTTCAAACGCTTACTATTGGGGCAACGCAATCTGAAAACCAGTAAAATATCATTCATTTGGGAACTAGACGAACAGATGTTTTGTGTCTAATCATAAAAGTCTTTTGATAATAGTCTCACTTGTTGAACAAGGATGCAGATATTTATGATCATCCGCTCAGGTTATTGTCATAGTGATACCAATTCATTTACTTGGGATGAGGTTAGAAAAAACATTCCACAGTGTTCGGCTACGAAATCTGTGCAATTGTGAATACACAGGGTGTACGTCGGCATTCGCAAGTTTTAACAGGGATTGAAAATGAACTTTTGAATGGCTACTTACAAGTGGCCATCAGTCTTCGATAATATTAAAAATGCTCCCTACCCCCAGATCTAGCACCCCCCCCCCCCACCCCCCAAACACACACACTCAAACTATCGTATGGGCAATATTAGTGTAGTGCGTTAATACTTACAAAAGCATTAGCCAGTAATCCGAAAAGGAAGCACATCTGAAAAGCTTATATACGGTTCATTTTGTGGTTAGAATAATTTCTAGCGCGTGGAACATAGATGTATAGTATTAAACATGTATCACATATATTCTGTCCGCCCCCGGTAGCTGAGTGGACAGCGCGACACAACGTCAGTTCTAAGGGCCCGGGTTCGATTCCCGGCTTCGCCGGAGATTTTCTCTGCACAGGGACTGGGTGTTGTGTTGTCCTCATAATCATCATTTCATTCGAATCAATCTCAAGTCGCTGAAGCGGCGTCAAATCAAAAGTCTTGCACCCGGCGAACGGTTTATCCGACGGGAGGCACTAGTCACATAATATTTACATATCTCCTTTCATCAATATTCCGTGGACCTACGGTAAAATGCTTTATTGTAACTCCTCTCTTACGCAGAAACTACTCACGGCGAAAGAAAATAACTAAAATTACGTGGAGTCTTCACATATACTATTAAACAAACGCAGATAATAACCAAAGCATTACAAATGATATTTACCGCACTAGAAAGAATTTCCACAACACGGTTGTCAATGTATAGGACTATAAGAAATATAATAGCTGCGTTACTCATTACTGAATGTGCCAGTGGCTCAAAATTAAGTTCGATATGCAGTTACAAAAATCTTTGATTGTTTACGCTGTACCATACTATGACTTAAACATAGGAATGTACAATTTAAATCAGATGGGAAATCGTTTTCATATGGACAACACTTTTAGCTTTAAAGGTGAGTATATAAATTAATGCCAGTAGCTAGTATCACTATAGTTGGGAAAGTTGGTCACTTTGTTGTTAACTTTATCTTTCGGTCGCAAAATTGATAACTTTATTAAATTTAATCCAATTTTATGTACAGCAATTTGTATAACTATGCAGCCATAAAGACAAACAAATTTTTGTACACGGAGCCTATAAACTGATTCGTTCCATACCATTTCCATAGAAATTTGGCAGATGAGCTTCAAAACGGATGTAAAAATTAAGTGGTTCAAATGGCTCTGAGCACTATGGGACTCAACTGCTGAGGTCATTAGTCCCCTAGAACTTAGAACTAGTTAAACCTAACTAACCTAAGGACATCACAAACATCCATGCCCGAGGCAGGATTCGAACCTGTGACCGTAGCGGTTTGCGGTTCCAGACTGCAGCGCCTTTAACCGCACGGCCACTTCGGCCGGCTAAAAATTAAGGAACTGATATTTCGATCGAACTGACCCTTGAGCGTTGTCATGCTCCATTCCCAGCAGAAAGCATTGTATGGAGTCGCGAACTATACTACCCGTCTCGATCTACGCTAAATGTACCAATACCACTATCATTCCATCGCTTTTATATAACTGTAATGTGTCTTGGTATTAAATTTTTTGTCAATTGCACTATGATACCAGCAATTAACTTACTGATTGTTATAATTATGTCGTTGTTAGGAATGTACTATTTTAAAGGTATACCTGAAAATTAGTAATCAGGCGTTAAGAAATTTTTAGAAACCGTAATTAACTGTGTATGAAGCTGTTTCAAATGTTGTATTTAACGTCATAACGTTCGTCATCAATACGTTGTTTGGATGACTTGAGTAACTAAAACAAAATTATTGCTAAGTTAACGAGGAAATCTAGTGAGCAATTAAATGAGGTGAACGTACATTATGAAAACCTAAAACCTTCGATACTACCTTCTGCACAACTGCTTCTGCTTTCTGTAAGAACACGACAGTTAAGCAACATTATTAGGTTTCACGGTCCTTAAACAACTCTCTTGATCGTTAATACGCTCTGCATTGAATTTTCAGTCAAAATAACGGCGCTTATGCAGTATGCCTGGGTTGGCTCGATGACAAGCGGGCAGACTAATTAACGTTACCTGCCGGGCGACGCGCGGCTCAGGGCTCGCGGCTATGTAAACGCTGCCCACCCTCGCCGCTATTAAACTTTGGCGTCTCTTAATTATATGCACATTACATTTCGTTCAGATGTCCACAGTGGAAAAGCTCGGCACGGGCAAACCGTGTTGTGTAACACTATTAGAAGTTGCATATATTATTCTAGGTGGAGGAATCTCTTATTATTCGTTGTAAGCGGTTCTCAACTAGATAATTTAACACCTGCAATCCTAATTTAACAAATTCACTGTACACTTAATAAATTAATAAACTCAACCTGCACATAAATGTTTCATACTTAATATAAAAACAATTCCGCCTGGTAGTCACAATTATTTTGTGGCTTACGACACTTTTGGGAAAATTGTTCCCGTTCCGAAACATGGAAAATCACGATACAGTCTCTTAGATGTAACTTTGATTCATGTGGATCATGTCAGGAGCTAATATCGAGTGTTACATGACGATTGTAATGAAATTACAAGAAATCTATCGTCCGTAAAGTGTGTCGCATTTCAGGCGTCTTGAAATGCCTCATATTTGCGCCTGAGGAATTTTTAATAACAATCTAGGCTATAAGGCTAACAGAGAAATGTCACCATTTGTCCTTCGTTAGGAGATGGCCCGTTACCTTATGCTCGAAACAGGACATCATTCGATGTTTCATCTGGAGCTGCACGTTGCCAGTACACTAACCTGCAAGTCGTTGCGGCAGGCTTGACTAACGTATGCCTCTGCGTCTCTTGCACAGCCTTTGAATGGTCTTCTGATGGCTGAGAAGACTCCACTTCTGTCCTTCCACCACTAGACTGGGTTTGGAATACAACAAGGGTCCTCTTATATAGCACCTGCACATTCTGCCACTGGTTCGTTGCAATGGGAACCACAGCAGTCTTGGGCGCATTGCCACGGCTCGCGCGGCTGCCCTCAATCGGAAGTTCGAGTCCTTCCTCGGACATGGGTGTGTGTGTTGTCCTCAGCGTAACATAGTTTAAGTCATATTAAGTAGTGTAAGCCTAAGGACCGATGACCTCAGCACTTTTGGTCCCATAGGAACTTACGACATATTTTTCAAACTTTTTTTTCTGGCGTTAACGTTCCTCTGTTTAATTAAACAGGACTGGCAAAATCAGGGTTCAGTCCTTCACCTGGTCACCCTCACTTAGGTTTTCCATAATTTTCAAAGCTAATTAACACATATATCGGCATAGCTCCACTGAAAAGAACACTTTCAGTTTTCTAGTCTATGCTTGTTTCCCATTGACACTGAGCCCGTCGTCGAAGGCACGTTATTCCCAAGTGACTGTGAAGCACCTCTGACGAAAAAAAAAAAAAAAAAAAAAAAAAAACACGTATTCAGTCTTATCAAATTAACAGAAGAGCGGAGAGCGTGGCAGTTACGTGATGCAGTTGGGGATGACGTACAGCAGCAGCTAGCCTCAAATTGGTAATAAGATACTTTGTTCAAAAAGTGAAGCTACTCGTTTCTAACTAATATAATCGACTTTAAAAAGACTTTCGTGCTTTGGACAAAACGAGTGTTACGTTAGTTTACTGTTGACTAGCCCTAGGATAAACTATATTTCACAGATGATTCTTCTCAGGTTATCAGCCGAGTAGTGGCGTCGTCTTCTCTCAACGTTTCAATGAGTTTCGTACCATTTTTGGCGAAGTGTCGGGATGCTGTTCTCTCACTCTCATCTAATACTTTCCCCTATTTGCGGAAGTGTGTGGGGGAGTTTGTACCCTTACGGCCTTTACTCCACTGTGTACTTGTGTGTATGGTTATTTCTGTAGTTTTTGGGTGTCTGCGTGATGTGACGAATGTTCTGTGTGTGTCTGGTACTTGCCTCAGGTTTGCGAGATAATTGGTATTATGGAGGAGGGATATAGGGATTTTCTCTTCGATTTAGTTGACCAAGATCGTCATTCGGAATTTGTGCTTATCGCGGGACATGTCATACCGACCTAGGAAGTGGATGAGAACGTTTCCCGATCTGGAAGAGCCTTCATAGTGCGGCTTGTCATATCTTGGAGACGCTCTTTTAGGGGTGAGATTTCAGCAGCGGCGTGCAGGTCATCGGTGGGGAATCCGAGGGGTAGATGTAGTGCCCTTATGAGGGCGCGGTTCTGCAGCCTCTGGAGTTTGTCCAGGTGCTGATTCGACGCGTATCCCCAGACAGGGCATGCATACTCCATTACCGGTCGTATGAGGGCCTGATAAACCTTCACTCCTACAGAGCAGGGAAGGGAGTTGGATGTATTGAGGAATGGGTATGAGATGGACATTCTGGCACAGACCTTCCTGTGGACCTAGTCTATGTGGGGTTTCTACGTAAGACGAGAGTCCAGGGCTACGCCAAGGTACTGGCCGGTTCTGCGCCAGGGGAGTTGGGTTCCGTTTAGTTGAAGGTAGATGGGGGAGGGGTGCGTGATCAGAAGAGCCTGTGTCTTTTCTGAGTTGATGGTGATGCACCAGCGTCGAGCCCTAGTTTCTGTGTCATCTAAATCCCTTTGTAGCCTCCAGATGACCAGGTCCTTGTTCGCATTTCGAGTGTAGAAGGTTGTGTCATCTGTGTACTATGGGGTGTGCACCAGGGAGGCCGTTGGTGTGTCCACAGTGTACAGACTGTACAAAACGGGCCTCAGGACCGATCCCTGTGGCACCCCTGCACGAATACGTCTTTTGGTGGAGGTGGAAGTGTCTACTTTGACAGAGAATGTTCTATCCGTGAGATAGCTTTTGATCTGCTTAACTATGCTCCCGGGGAACCCTTGTGTGTACAACTTTTAGAGTAGGACATACTGAGTCGAAGGCTTTGGCTAAGTCTAGTAGCACTATCCCGCAGTAGCCTCTGTGGTTGAAGCCCTCTGTGGCTGCTTCAACCACTCTCATGATCTGTTGTGAGGCAGAGTGGCTCTGCTGGAATCCGAATTGGAAATCCAGCAGAAGTTGCTCTCTAGTAATGTGGTCCTGTATTGGTATTAGCAGGAGGCGCTTATAGATGTTGCTGACAGTTGGCAAGAGGCTAATCGGCCTGTAGTTCTGCGGGAATAAAGGGTCTTTTTTTTAAAAAAAGAATCTTCTTTATTCACAAAACCATTATAATTATACAATGTGACCCACCACCTTGTATGATTAGTGGGTCATTAGATGTTACAGATCATTATAATTGCAGCTAACTTACAGGTTATACAAGAGAACTACAGCCAATACAGAATTACAATGGGCAACTTTATTACTATTAATACTCTGCTTTGTAATAGCTACTTCCTGCAGCGTCACAAGTGTGTCAACAAGTATATAAACCTACTACGCAGCCTTGATCATCGAGATAACCCCGATGAGCGTGCCCCTGACACTAGGCAGGCCAAGGATGTCTATCGCGGCAGGTCTTCCTAGTTCTAAGTCCTACAAACTAGAGTTCTGTCATGTTCGGTGCATGTCATAATTCGGTGTTATTGTACCCCACTCCCCCTGGTCCTGCACGTGGCGGATTCCCACTACGATATAACTCGGTCTGTCCACGCACAGGCGATATATGATTATGGCACTGGACACATTTGGTGTTTATTATTATTAATCACGGATATCCCTCAGATATTCTGTCAATACTTTCCGTGATACCTAGTTTGCCAAACTGTTCAGAGTTTGAAATATATCTTCACGTCTCAGTTAGTGGTAAGTGGCATTGTTTGGTAATTGGTCTCGTAATGTGGTTGATACATCATTGAAAAGGGGGCACTCGTAAACCACATAGTCGGGAGATCCGTCCGATGCGCCACAGTCACACGCGCGCGTAGCCCTTTTCCCAAACCGACATAGGTATATCGGGTAGGGCCTATGACCAGTGAGAAAATGGAACAATCCCCGGGTTGGCTCGAAATACTTCATACTTAGTCGTTCCTTCACATCTGATAAAAGTCCTAATGTTCTTCGGCCAGTTTCTTGCGCTTCCCATGATTCCTGCCACAACTCCATACCTCTTCTCCTTATTGCTCCCTTGTCCTCAACCCTTACGCCCAGTATGTCCCATGTTTTCACGATATATCCCCTTTTTTGGCCCAGTACCAGGCTGCTTGTTCTCTAATTTTGATGTCCAGAGAACTGAGCCCCATTATAACTAACCGACCCTCCCCCCCCATCCTAGGGGATGTCCCGCAGGCCCCCACAGACCTTAATATCCTGTTCCTCTGCACTCTTCTCACTGCCATGGCGGGCACTACCCTCGTGAACCTGTGTTCCCAGACTCCCGAGCCTTAACCCACTATTGACGATAAGATGCTGTTGTCGTATAGTTTTATGAGATGAGGGGGAAGATGAAATCATTTATGACCTATGGAGATCAGATTGTTAAGTACTTGGAGAGCTCTCTGGGTTATGCTTTCAATGTGTTTTCCGAAGATCCACCTTTCCTCAATGGTGATTCCCAGGTAACGCGTCTCGCGTCACCGAAGAACTGGTAAGCCCTTAATTCTCACAGTGGGATTCCTTATCAGCTGTCCTTTCCGCAAAATATATGTCGACTTGCTAGGTGAAATTATCATCTTCGTGTTTTGGCACCATGATTGTAATTTTCCTATGGCCCTTTCTATTTTAGGCTCTTTGTCTTCTCGGCTTCGGCTGCCAACCAACAGGAGGAGGTCATCCGCGTAGGCTATCACCTCTAGCACTTCTTAACTTTGTTGTAGGTTGTTCAACAGTGGCTCCATGTGGATGTCCCAGAACAGGAGCCTAGAACAGAACCTTGGGGGCATCCCTTTGATATTATTTTCTCCACTCTCCCGCCATGGGTAGATAGCTACACCTCCTGATCCTCGGAATAGCTCCTCAGACAACTGTTTAGTGGCCCCGGACACTCTTTCTCCCACAAACAAGAGAAGAGCAAAGGCCACCACAGGTGGTCGAAGGCGCCACTAATATCCACCATGATGCCAACTACATACTTGCACGGGGCTGAGCCACAGCCCTCAGCCGCCAGGGCGATTGCATTAGATGCCGACTGCCCCGGCCTAAAGCCGAACTGCCTGCTACTCATCCCGCACAGCACTCGGTGTGCTGCCAGTCTGTCAGCCAGCAATTTCTCTAGTACTTTCCCAAGCAGGTCCATTAACCATGTGGGTCTGTAGGATTTTGCTTCAGCCGGGTCTTTGTAGCGCCGTTTCTTAATGATCACGACATTGGCAGTTTTTCACATCTTTGTGAATTTTTTCTGCCTGAGGCACTCATTGAATAGATGGGTGAGTGGCTTTACTAGCGGGGGGGCCAAGAATTGCACCACCTCCGCCACAATTCCGTCTGGACCGGGAGCTTTCCTCCTCTTCAGCACTTTTATGTGGGCAACCACCTCCTCATCAGAAAAGAGTAGACTGCCGTATCATTGATGTATTTGTCAAGGTATTCATCTCTTAACTGGCGCTATCGTTCAGTCTTCCCAACCGCACTGTCATCAGGCAGCAGGGACAGGAGGAGGACCCCAGCACTCTCCTGCCAAGATTCCGTTATCCTGTCCCCATACCTGACTGTTTACAGCTCCATAGGAGAGCGGATTTTTCCCTAACTAACTTATAAGGTGCTCCCCAGGGGTCGATAGCTATTTGATTCGAAACATAACTTTCCCAGCTTCGTACCCTTACCGCCTGTAGTTCTTTCTGGAACCTCTGTTTTGCCTCCAGATATTGCAGCAGCCATCTTTGCCGTTCCCACCAGACGACACTGCACTGGTAGTGCCTCCTTAGCCATCTGACAGACTGACACATTTCCTCCAGTTCGGCTGACCATGGTGATGGAGAGGCCGCCATGGCCTTCTTCCTAGTTGGTACGGCTGCCTTCACCGCTCTGGTTATCGCTCTCACCAGCTCCTCACCTCTCTCGTCCACGTCTATATCCTGATGTGTGTCACCTTCTGGCAATGCAGGAATGTCCTACTCCCTCTCTAGGCGCTCCCCGTCTGCTCTTTTATAATGCATTTGTACCTCCGACCCCATGGCCCAGCGGTACTGTCTATCACCTAAGGTGAAAGTTATGAGATTCTGATCACTTGTGGTGGCATTGTCCTCGACTATCCAATTTTGTATGATGTTGACGGCGTTTAGTGTGACTTAAGTCACGTCTCCATATTGGAAGTACATGGCTACGAGAGTAATCACCCTCATGGGAGATTGCAATTCCACAACGTTGCAGTGACTGGTAGTGTACTGTGAGAGAGTTGTTGCCCGCAACACTTTATTCTTTATCACTATTGCCGCTCTCGGGGCATCCCCTCTACAGACAATTTGCCATGTTGCAGCTGCGAAAGCTATTTTCCCAGCCTGAGAGTACGGCTGCTGCAGGCAGACCACATCCAGTCTCCTCTCCTCCACCTCCTTACGCAGCTCCTGCATCACTAGTCTCCTGTTATGAGTCAAGATTTTAAACATGGTTGAAACAGCAACTGTTGAAATTCTTCACGATAAATGATGACAGCCAAAACAGTTGCACGATGAAGATTTATTATAATTCTTGACCACAGTTTCGGTATGTATAAATATACCTCCATCAGAAGTAAAATATCTAAAATTACATGCTGCAATGGAGATTAATAAAACAATTGTGCCAGTTATACAACATGATTATTAAGAGGATCGATGCGAACACACTGGTTCTCTTTCCAGCTCCTCAACGCGGCCTTCGAGTTTAGTACTGGCAATAGCCCATGCAGCTAACTCGTTTTTGATGCTTGACAGAGCCACTTGACTAATCTTACAATTTTTGATATTCTGCTCCAAGAGCAGCGTAATTCTAGCATGCCTCTGAGATACGCTCTCGTCATTTTCCTGTCCCAGCTCGTCCTGTGGAGAGGGATCAGATATCATAGATGCCCGTGTAGGCACACTCGTGTGTTTCAGTTTCAGCCATCTTGATTACGAATGATGAAAAGGTGGGAGCCCATCTCTTGCCCCAGACCAGCTCCTGTGACATGGGAGGGCGGGGGGGAGGACAGATGCACATCACCCACCGACCTCGTCCCTAGGACATGGGCACTCCCGGGTTCAACGGGCCACTGCTAGGTCACTGGTCCCACTCGGTGGCCTCGTCATCAATGATTTCACCCGGCATTCCTTGGCAAGTACGCCCCGCATTCTGGAGATGTGGATGCACTCCTCGTCTTTGGCTGCCTACTGGCCCGAGCTTCCACTTCTCGGCCAGGGACCCACTTCTACTGAGGAGGTGGGCCAGTCATCCAGTCGTTCAGCAGTCTGGACCCAGTTAACCTGGCCCAGGCGATGTCACCACCTCCTCGGTTTGACAGAACACGCCACGGTTACCCACGGCCGCGGCGAAGCGTCCTTGCCGACTCGCGCTGTGATCCCACGCCGACAAACGAGGTCGCCAGCATGCAGAGCACCTGCTGGTGTGTGCTCTGCGCAGTGAGAGGGAGAGGAACAGCAGCTGCCCAGCACAGAGGGGTCGCACACGAAGTGAACAACACCCCATGCAGCCTACCAGCCCGTCGACCTCTAGGATCAGTGGTTTGTGGCCACAAATCCAGCGATACTACTAGTGAGGACTATGTCTAACACGTCGGGACTACCACCATTTTTTGGAAGATGTTTGGGCTCGACCGGATCCCATGTTTCGAAGTGGTGGTCGGGCGCTTCTCGTTGCAGTTCGGCGCCTGCTCTGGAAGTTACTCTACAGTTCCAATCGGGGCGTTTGGCATTGAAGTCGCCTCCTATTATTACTTTGCCTTCAAGTTGCCCTAGAGCAGCTATGTCTCCCTCGTCTATCTCGTCTCGTAGGGTCGGTAGATTGCAAAAATTGTTAGGGATCCGATGGCAGTGGTTACTTCCACAGCCACTGCTTCGATTTTATTGGTAGCTGGTAAGAATACCTGGTGGTGGGAGATCCCTCTTTTCATGTATATGGCCACTCCTCCACCTTAGGTTGACCTATCTTTACGGCAGCTAACGTAGTTGGCAACTGTCGCTTTTATTCCCGGTTTTAGGTGGGTTTCCCCCATCATGCATGTGTCGTTGGAGAACTCCTTCATAAGTTCTCTGAATTCGACCACTTGATTAACAATGCCGTCTGCGTTAAAGACGCATATTGTCAGGCCTTGGATATTTGGTCGTGTATCCATGATGGGGTTCTGAAACTACTGAGGAAGTTGCAGAGGGAAGTGACTGCTGGATTGCTGCCTGTAGAACAACGAGGATCTGAGTGTTCTGCTTCGGGGCCTCCCTTCATTCCTTCCTTCATCATTTCCATGACGAGGTTCATGGTCTGCACCATAATGCCTAAGTGGAGATGCTGTTTTCTGTGTATCTTTATAGCTGCTTGGCCGTCGTCCACTACTGAAAGCCGGCCACTCACGTTCCTCCGGAAGGGAGTATCGCATCAGTGGTGGTGGTTGGCGTGTCCCGGCGTCGAGACCCAGTGGCTATCCAATCTGTCTGCGGACGCCGCTGCCTTCAGACCGGAGCGTTCCTGAAGTATTTTATCTATTGTGGGATTCCATGCTGCACTGAGCTGAAAACCGCTACCCCTTTTACTAAATTATTGTGCAGAGGTATCTCCACTGCCTCTTTGAAGATCGAGTCCCAGAAACCGTTGGCGCTGCACGGCTTCTTCGTTTTTTTCGAATTCGATGGTGTGTCCCTCGATAATGCTATGTTCTGCTACCGCGGACTTGCTTGTCTGTCCCCGTCGTTCGTTCCTGATGAGTTCAGTGTAGTGCTGCACAACAATATAGCAAACAGGAGAGCAGTGCAGCGTGGAATACCACAATTGATAAAATAGTTCAGGAGCGCTCCGATCTGAACTCAGCGGCGTCCGCAGACAGATTGGATAGCCACCGGGTCTCGACGCCGGGCCGCCCCCCCCCCCCCCCCCCCCCCACCGATGCGGTACCCCCTTCCGGAGGAACGTGATTGGCCGGCCTTCAATAGCGGACGATGGCCAGGCAGCTATATAGATATGCAAAACACAGCATCCCGAGTTCACCTAAATGGAACCCTACTCCCCTGGCGCAGAACCGCCAAGTACCTTGGCGTAACCTTGGACTCTCGTCTCACGTGGAAACCCCACATAGACGAGGTCCACAGGTAGGTCTGCGCCAGAATGTCCATCCTATACCCTATCCTGAACTCAACCAGCTCCCTGCCATGCCCAGTAGCAGTAAATGTGTACCTGGCCCTGATCCGGCCAGTCATGGAATATGCATGCCCTGTCTGGGGATACGCGGCAAGGCAGCACCTGGACAAACTCCAGAGGCTGCAGAACCGCTCCCTCAGGAGGTCATTGCATTTACCCCTTGGATTCCCCATAGATGACATGCACACCGCAGCTGAAATCCCACTCTTGAGAGAGCGCTTCCATGATCTGGCAAGGGCTTTCTATGAAGATTCTTCCAGATCAGGAAACGCTCTCATCCACTCCCTAGGTCGGTATGACATGTCCCGGAATAAGCACAAGCGCCTTATGACGATCTTCGACGACTAAGTCGAAGAGAAAATCCCAACACCCAATCCCTAATCCTGTTCCTTCCCATATAACACCAATTATCTCGCCTACCTCAGGCAAGTAACAGACACAGACAGAACAATCATCACGAAATCACAGACACCAAAAAACTATAGAAAAATCAGACACACACGTTCACAGGGGTGTAAAAGCCGAACGGCTACAAACTCGCACCTCACACTTCCCCAAAGAGGGGAAAGTACAAGATGAAAGCAGTACAGCATCCCGACACTTCGCCGGAAGATGATGGGTATGAAACGCATTGAAACGTTGCGACAAGACGACGCCACTCCTCGGCTGATAGCCCGAGAAGAATTCATCAGCGGAATGCGCCGAGAAAGGCTGCAATCGCCTATATTTCACAGTTACGAAAGTGTAGCACAAATGTTTTAAGCTACAAGCTTGTGCTGGAATAGAACTAACGAGGAGCTCCCAGTAGTAACATTCGTTTTCACATCTTTTCTACAAGAAATATATTCACACAGTTTTTATCACACATTTTCTCCAAGAAATATTTTCATACAGCTTTTACCATTATCACATTCACACTCGTTCGATTTCATTATTGAAAACTTTCGTTGGGGCACAAAATCAATTACCTATCCTCATAGCATTATTTGATGAAAACAAATACACAGTTGTTACAAAGTAAATGAGTATCAAAAAAGCTGCAATTCATTACAATTATATGGCATATCGGGACCGAAAATGTTTATTACTATTAACAATAAATCGGAAACGAATTTTACAGTAAATGTAGTGTGTTACATACAGAGAAATAAGTGGGATTTAGTGAATCACAGCATTACAGACTTGTTTTACACGTTAAAACTAAACCCCACCCGAACAGATCTCGAAAGTTACGAAAGTGTAGCACAAATGTTTTAAGCTACAAGCTTGTGCTGGAATAGAACTAACGAGGAGCTCCCAGTAGTAACATTCGTTTTCACATCCTTTCTACAAGAAATATATTCATACAGTTTTTATCACACATTTTCTCCAAGAAATATTTTGATACAGCTTTTACCATTTTCACATTCACAATCGAAAAAAATGGCTCTGAGCACTATGGGACGCAACTGCTGAGGTCATTAGTCCCCTACAACTTAGAACTAGTTAAATCTAACTAACCTAAGGACATCACAAACATCCACGCCCGAGGCAGGATTCGAACCTGCGACCGTAGCGGTCTTGCGGTTCCAGACTGCAGCGCCTTTAACCGCGCGGCCACTTCGGCCGGCCATTCACACTCGTTCGTTTTCATTATTGAAAACTTGCGTTGGGGCACAAAATAAATTACCTATCCACATAGCATTATTTGATGAAAACAAATACACAGATGTTACAAAGTCAATGAGTATCAAAAAAGCTGCAATTCATTACAATTATATGGCATATCGGGACCGAAAATTTTTATTACTATTAACAATAAATCGGAAACTAATTTTACAGTAAATGTGGAGTGTTACATACAAAGAAATAAGTGGGATTTTGTGAATCACAGCATTACAGACTTGTTTTACACGTTAAAACTAAACCCCACCCGAACAGATCTCGATAGGCCCAAAATTACCTGCAGAACGGGATGTCATTCTCGGCCGACAGGTGTCACTGGATGTGGATACTGAGGTCATGTGATCAGCATACGGGTCTCCCGATCGTTATCAGTTTTCGTTACCGGAGTCGCTGTTTGTCAGTTAAGTAACTCCTCAGTTGGGCTGACAAGGGCTGAGTGCAGCCCCTTGCAACAGCGCTCTGCAGACCCTGTCGGTCACCCATCCAAGTGTTCTAAAGCCCGATTGCTCTTAACTTGGGTGATCTGACGGGACCCGGTGTTATTATACCTGCAAGGCCCATGACGTTTTAGAAATTGATAGAGAATAAAATGAAGATAAGAAGGTATGCGAATACCTTACGTGCTATTTGAATAGTGCGGGCGTCAGCATATTAAAATTGATAAATATGTAGTGCTACTAAAATAATTGGCTGTGTTAGATTTACAAAAGACTATAAAATATGTTACTTGATCAGTACAAAGGTGGAGAACATTTATTTTTGGTGGGACATGGAATCTACTTTCGAGAAGTTTTTCAGGGAAGAACTACACTCCTGGATATTGAAATAAGAACACCGTGAATTCATTGTCCCAGGAAGGGGAAACTTTATTGACACATTCCTGGGGTCAGATACATCACATGATCACACTGACAGAACCACAGGCACATAGACACAGGCAACAGAGATTGCACAATATCGGCACTAGTACAGTGTATATCCACCTTTCGCAGCAACGCAGGCTGCTATTCTCCCATGGAGACGATCGTAGAGATGCTGCATGTAGTCCTGTGGAACGGCTTGCCATGCCATTTCCACCTGGCGCCTCAGTTGAACCAGCGTTCGTGCTGGACGTGCAGACCGCGTGAGACGACGCTTCATCCAGTCCCAAACATGCTCAATGGGGGACAGATCCGGAGATCTTGCTTGCCAGGGTAGTTGACTTACACCTTCTAGAGCACGTTGGGTGGCACGGGATACATGCGGACGTGCATTGTCCTGTTGGAACAGCAAGTTCCCTTGCCGGTCTAGGAGTGGTAGAACGATGGGTTCGATGACGGTTTGGATGTACCGTGCACTATTCAGTGTCCCCTCGACGATCACCAGAGGTGTACGGCCAGTGTAGGAGATCGCTCCCCACACCATGATGCCGGGTGTTGGCCCTGTGTGCCTCGGTCGTATGCAGTCCTGATTGTGGCACTCACCTGCACGGCGCCAAACACGCATACGACCATCATTGGCACCAAGGCAGGAGCGACTCTCATCGCTGAAGACGACACGTCTCCATTCGTCCCTCCATTCACGCCTGTCGCGACACCACTGGAGGCGGGCTGCACGATGTTGGGGCGTGAGCGGAAGACGGCCTAACGGTGTGCGGGACCGTAGCCCAGCTTCATGGAGACGGTTGCGAATGGTCCTCGCCGATACCCCAGGAGCAACAGTGTCCCTACTTTGCTGGGAGGTGGCGGTGCGGTCCCCTACGGCACTGCGTAGGATCCTACGGTCTTGGCGTGCTTCCGTGCGTCGCTGCGGTCCAGTCCCAGGTCGACGGGCACGTGCACCTTCCGCCGACCACTGGCGACAACATCGATGTACTGTGGAGACCTCACGCCCCACGTGTTGAGCAATTCGGCGGTACGTCCACCCGGCCTCCCGCATGCCCACTATACGCCCTCGCTCAAAGTCCGTCAACTGCACACACGGTTCACGTCCACGCTGTCGCGGCATGCTACCAGTGTTAAAGACTGCGATGGAGCTCCGTATGCCACGGCAAACTGGCTGACACTGACGGCGGCGGTGCACAAATGCTGCGCATCTAGCGCCATTCGGCGGCCAACACCGCGGTTCCTGGTGTGTCCGCTGTGCCGTGCGTGTGACCATTGCTTGTACAGCCCTCTCGCAGTGTCCAGAGCAAGTATGGTGGGTCTGACACACCGGTGTCAATGTGTTCTTTTTTCCATTTCCAGGAGTGTATTAGCCAAATCAGTCTCCTCATTATTGGACTACTACTACTTTCCCGAAAATATTTCAGAAACTTCTTACGGCACTTCAAAATAGAGGTTGTTTGTTCTAACTTTACACAACGAAATACCTCGTAAATGGCGCATGATACAATAACATATCCGGGTAAAAAGTTAATATTAGTAAAGATGACACCTGTCACATGCTACTATTGGCTGGGTGAACTTTATATGTTGAAATGGAAACCCCATTTCCACTGAATTTTCAGATCACACGCCACAAAAATACCTACGGTTTACTCATCCATTGTTACCATGAATGGTAGAAGGCGCTGTAATGCATAAATGTCAAGTGTGCCTGTTTCTGCAGTTAAGAACCTAAAACGTAAATGTAGACGTTTGTGTTATAATGGCTCATAATTATATCTGAAATTTACTTTAGTGTTGCAAATTTGTTTTTATAGTACTATACGGTTAGCCGTTTCAATATCTGATTAGAAACTACGTTTAGCGTGATCTAGGATCATTGATGTGGGTGTGCTAGCTCTCTGTTCCTATTGTGACGCTTGATATCAGTGAGTACCTTTTCCTCTCAGCAGTGAGGTGCTTGGATTAGGAGAACCCCCTTGTTTCACACCATTAGGTGCTTGAATTAGATGAGTCCCTTGCCTCTCACCATTGGGGTGCTTGATTTCGGTGAGTTCCCTTTCCTCTCACGATAATTGTTATTCACAATAAATGCTCAAATTGACGACCTTCTATTTCGATACCCTTATTAACTTGTGAGTGGAGTGTATCGTGGAATCTTTTCACAAGCGTATATGGTCCATTATATCATGTTCTCTCAGGCAGTTTGTCTTTCAGATAACCCCAAAAGAAAGAATCCGTCTACGTAAGGTCGGGTGATCCGGCAGCTCATGTTACTGGACCACCCCCACCGATCTAGCGACAATTGAAATCGCGATTTAATACTTCATTTGCTTTCGCGGAGTAATGTGCCTAACTGCCATCATATTAAGAAGGACATGTTCTGTCGCACTCCGAGGGGTAAATATTTCAATAGAATGGGTAGCTCATCTAGCAATGACTTACTATATCTTTCCTCAATCATTGCGCCTTCCACGACAACGGGGCCGATTAGTTTGTCTCCAGTAATACCCACCAAACTTTAAATTACCAAGAACACTGATGAGCAACCTAACGTATCCACTACGGGTGTTCCACACTTTAATAATGCACGTTATGCCAACTACGTTTGCCATGTTTCTTGAATTTTGACTCGTCAGAGAACTTTATCTGACAAAAGAATTAAGTGTCTTTTCGTACTTGCATTAGTGACCAATTTCAAAACCACATCCGATTCTGAAAATAATTCCCATGATGGTTTCGATGTAAGGAGATGTGGTAGGCATGGTATTTGTGATCGTTTAGGATCGCGCAAAGAGTTACGTGAGCAATTCCATACTGCTGCGACATATCCCGGGTACTTGATTGTGGAATATTAGCCATTGCAGCTAGTAGTGCAATTTCATTATTGATGTTCCCCAACACAGTTGATCTGTGAATACAGTTTGTAGGTATCACACCTCACATAGTAAACTGTTGTACAACACGATGAACAGTTGCACGGATCGCTGTCTGTCAATAAAGTGTTCTGCATAAATAGCAAAGCAGCGTCAAACGTCTTGCAGTCTCACCATAAATTAAAATTATTTCGGTCTTCTCCGCAACAGATATAGCATCCATTACGCCAGCAGGCTCCAGAGAGGAGTAATGCCAAGAAATTGCGTTCGTGCATATAAGGGCCCGGTCGCTGCAGGGGCGTGTGGTGTGGTGCGGTACCAGCGGCCGGCAAACATGTGAGTGTTAAACGATATGCGTGTATCCATAGCAGGTATGCCCGTTACTATCGTGTCACTGACATTTTATCTTATGGCAATGGTTGTGTTTGTATTCCGCCGAAAGCTGCGTAGCGGCCAGCGGCAGTTCGATGGAAACGCACCGAAATCAATCATCCTGATGGCGTTATTCTAGGGCGGCCACGAAAATCAAGCATTCCGATGATGTACGGACTCACCACAATCAACCCCGTAGGGAGCGGTAAACTACATTACGATACGAGTAGCTTCTGTGCCAGAAATTTCAGTGCCTAACATTTTTATTTGTACTATACAATCGCATTTTCAATACTAAAGTAAGTTTCGAATACAAACATCAACCGATAGAACACAAAGGTTTACATTTACATCGTGAATGAAATGTCGAAAGAAATGCTTAGGTACACTTGATATTTGTCGATTACAGCTTCATCTGCCATGAATGGGAAACAGTGGTTTGAATAAACCGTGCATATTTTTTGACGTAGAATCCAAATATGCTATAAAATGGGTGGTGGTTCCAACTTAAAATACTAAGGTGACCCCACCCACACAGGATGGGTGGTTAGGAGACGGCCATTGGTGGCAGAGACAAATGTCCCCTTTACTAATATTAACTTTTCACGTATAATTTCTTTTTTTGTACCGTGTGTCGATTTCGAGAGTCCTCTCAAGTTAAAATAAACACCCTGCATATATAAAGAATCTTCACCTACCTGCTGATCGTGCACCATTTTGTATAACATTCTATGTATCTATTACGCGCTATTGTTTTCAAAGCACAAAATATTAAGAAAATATAAAGTACTGCCGACAGTACTTTCCAAATAGCAAATGAGATTTTCACAAACCTTCATATCCACATTTATTTCTCTACCAATTTGTAAAATAAATTTGTAAAGCTATGATTCATTAAATCCCATTTACTTCACCGTATTCAAGGCCCTCCAATTACTGTGAGATGCGTTTCCAATTTATTATAATAGTAACACGCACTTTCTTAACCGAAATGCCATATGTTTCTAATATATTACAGCATCCTTTCCAATCATGTACTTTTAATCCTTGTTTATTTGTTTTCATATATTTTTAGTGCATCAGATCACATGATGTGAATAGTTAATTTGTTTCGTTGCTAAACGAAAGTGGTTAATAATGAAAATAACGAGTATGAGTGTCCAAATAGCTAGAGCTGTGTGAATATGTACCGTTGGAGAAGAATTAATTAATGAGCAGCGGCAGCTCGACAAGTTTGCAAAACCGAATTGTGCCATCAAGTCAGAACGCCTAGTAACGTAGCCGAACGAAGTCATTCCGTCGCAGCATAATGCTCGCCCACATGTTGTTACGCATATGATGATGAAGCTTCACTGCGAGGCCTTCACATATCCTCCCTAGAGTCATCTACGCTTTTCTAATTTTTCGAGTCCTAAAGAATGACATTCACGACCGTCCATTTCCTTCACACGAAGAAATGTACTTTTGGGTACAATCATGGTTGCGTAGTAGGCAACCGCAAACATTTTTCAGTGACGGCCTTGACTGTCTTGTCTTACAATGGAATAAATATATTAAGAGTTATGGCAATTACTTTTCAAATATTAAAGTGTTAACTTACATTTTTCCATCTGTCCCGTTTCCATTCAACAGACCCCAATAAAGTCTATTTAATTACTCTGACACAGGCGTAACACAAATGTCTGTGATAGAATAGTTGGCCATTTTTACAGCAATAGATCTTTTGGCACGTTATCCCACTTCGCTGCGCTGCAATGGGAGCTGTATTTGTCTTTGTTCTCTCTCTCTAAAAAAAATAAAAATTCAAAAACGTGCTGCCGAATGTTGAATGGTGACCATAGTTATGCAGGCTATCAATATGATAGCTGATATATACCAACCGCGGTCACAGTAAGGTAACAACTATACTTTCACTTGACAGAACCGGGACTGAATTTGTCATTGACCAACTACGATGTAGGTTTACCAGATCACTTACGAGACGTGACAGAATGGTTCCTTAAAAAATGTTGTTTTTTTCTGTTTCTGTCCATACTTGGGTTTGTACACTATCTGTAGGGCAGTTATTGTCTACGGGATAGTAAGCAGTAATCATCCTTCGTTCCAGTTGGGTAAGTATACACAACCGACCGCTGTGTATCGGAATGTCATGCAGAGGTACATTCTCTATATACCAGGTACGCAGCTGGTCTTTTACAGTGCTCTATATCAACAATTTAGGAAATAACGAAGTCTACCACGGTCGCAGGTTCGAATCCTGCCTCGGGCATGGATGTGTGTGATGTCCTTAGGTTAGTTACTTTTAAGTAGTTCTAAGTCTAGGGGACTGATGACCTAAGATGTTAAGTCCCATAATGCTTAGAGCCATTTGAACCATTTGAACTTGAAATAAAGAGATAAATTCATACACCCGCCGGGACATGTGTTTATCGCGACGAAGTCGCAACTCATAAAAGTAATTACTGTTTACCACCATACTGTGGGAAGCACATAGTTGTCATAGATATATTGATTAACATCTAACGGCGTTTTCCCACATCCCAAGTCAGGAGGGGCCGACAACGTCCAATGTAGCCGCGACAAATTCAATAGAATACTATTCTCCAGACATTCACCAAATCCACGCATTCCCATCTGAATTACAGGCTGCGTTCGTGAAACTTAAACGTGAACACACTAATGATGTAGCGGATACTTCGTGTTCGTCGATGACTTCTGGGTAGTTCCACGCACATTCAATAGGAAAAAAAAAATTGACCGCTGCAGAGAAATCGGACTACTTAGCAATAACAGCAGAAAATCCGGACCAGGGTATGATATCAGTCATAGGGCGCGAAGCATTGATTCAGGAAATGCTAGATTTGCAGTGCTCAGTCTTTTTCCGCTTATGTCCCGTGTGCTAAGGATGGCTCACTTTACGACACACATTATGGACCTGACTGAATGTTCCAATCGCAGCGACAGCACCTAGCCATCAATAAATATGGTGCACAGACGCTATAAAACCTCTAAGAATGCGCTTCTAGTAGCTCACTATCTACCTTTCAGGCTTAACTAAGTATGAAAGAGCAATTTTACCAGCAAGTTTTTTGTTTTGGAAAATTGCTTATCTTCGTCTTTTGCAACTTGAAATGAGAACTTGGCACGTCTTATAATGAAGATGAAAGTCATAAATTTAGCTTCCGCTACTGTACGGACTCAGGTGTTCAATGAGGTAAACATGAAGTCAGTTTCTCGTGGCGTAGTGGTTAGAAGTGTGGAGTGATAATCTAAAGATGGACAGTTCAAAGCTATATGTTTAAAAATGTTTTATTGGTTGTATGAAGTCTCTACAAAGAAAATGGCGGCAACATTTCGGACAATGTTTATCGAAATTTTTAAATCGAATGTGAGAGTATCGACATGACTGGTCTTAGATGTGCAGTCCAGCTTTGATGCAATTCACATTCTTTTTTCTGCAAGTTCCTTAAAATGTGAAAGACATGGTGTCTTATGTCAGAGAAAATATACAACCACAATAGCAAGTTTTCAAGAGCTATTCATCTGCCGGTCGAACTGCCAGGCTCATTTATGGTAAAAATCTGTGAGTTGTTAGCAGGCAAAGTTTTCGCATCTTGTGCACTGAACTAGACAATAAAAACTGCAAAATTGTATCACATAGCTTCGGATGTGGAAGTAATTTGGCGTGTTATTCATGATATGCTTTGTTTAGCTCTCTGATACGAAAATCTGACGCTAAGAAGAGAATTTTCAAACCTTGTTACATGGCAAGAGCCATGGATACTTTTGCCTTTTTGTTTCCAATAGACGCAGAAGATCGACACTGCCACTACCTTCATCTCGTGTTATCAGATGAGTACTGCATAATGGCACGGATCAGTTATGTGGTTTGTTTTTCAAAAGTGAGTTTGTGTTCTTTAAGCTTTGTCTTGAACACTCACATATTATGTTTAGTCATTTACCTAGAGAGGGTCCTATTCCAAAAGCTATGATATTTCCGAGTATCCTATTTTATTGCAAAAACTAATAAACTTCTTTGATTAGTAAATTTCATTATTATTCTGTACTTAGAAATATGCCATGTATTTTTCATGAAAGGATACTTAAAGTTTCACCAAAGCAATATTACAGAGAGAAAATTTAAAGTATTCAGCTTGCAGATTCATCTTACTTAAACCTCAGTTCAGTAGCCTATTACAGTTACGTGCAAAAACTGTAAGGATTAATATTGGTTACTTGCTAGTAGAGTTGAAGGGCCGGCACAAGGATTAATGACTATGCAGATTTGGAAATAACAGTGTACATAATTTAGTGCGTATGTAGTTAACAGCGTTTCTCATATTCTGTTGGGACTAAAATATTCAGCCTTGATTGGAGTCTACTGACAGAGTAATTTCTGGGTCCCAAGGCTAATTGTTTCGCGCGACTTAAATTTCACATTACAGTTAAAGCTTTAATGAAGTGCAATTGCCAGCTGTCAAACATTTGTGTGCTTTAAAAAGCAAATGGCTCCCCTTATTCAAACTATCGTACACCCTGGTACCAAATATTCCATTGGAGCTAAATAGTCTGAGGAAGTGAATGCTTCTCGAGAATACGTGTAATAATACGAACAGAGAACGTTATTACTTGACAACCATTTCAGTGACAGTACATTCCAATAGTAGATTAAAACTGAAGTAACTGCAAAAAGGTGGGAATTTAAGGAGATGGGACCTGGATAAACTGACTAAACCAGAGGTTGTTCAGAGTTTCAGGGACAGCATTAGGGAACTGTTGACAGGAATGGGGGAAAGAAATACAGTAGAAGAAGAATGGGTAGCTTTGGGGGATGAAGTAGTGAAGGCAGCAGAGGAACAAGTAGGTAAAAACACGAAGGCTAGTAGGAATCCCTGGGTAACAGAAGATATATTGAATTTAATTGATAAAAGGAGAAAATATAAAAATGCAGTAAATGAAGCAGGCAAAAAGGAATACAAACGTCTCAAAAATGAGATCGACAGGAAGTGAAAAATGGCTAAGCAGGGATGGCTAGAGGACAAATGTAAGGATGTAGAGGCTTATCTCACTAGGGGTAAGATAGATACTGCGTATAGGAAAATTAAAGAGACCTTTGGAGAAAAGAGAACGACTTGTATGATTTTCAAGAGCTCAGATGGAAACCCAGTTCTAAGCAAAGAAGGGAAAGCAGAAAGGTGGAAGGAGTATATAGAGGGTCTATACAAAGGCGATGTACTTGAGGACACCTTAGCTGTTTAGTCCCCCTTAAACATCCCAACAACCACCACCACCTACTTGAGGACAATATTATGGAAATGGAAGCGGATGTAGATGAAGATGAAATGGGAGATACGATACTGCGTGAAGAGTTTGACAGATCACTGAAAGACCTGAGTCGAAACAAGGCCCCGGGAGTAGACACCATTCCATTGGAACTACTGACGGCCTTGGGAGAGCCACTCCTGACAAAACTCTACCATCTGGTGAGCAAGATGTACGAGACATGCGAAATACCCTCAGACTTCAAGAAGAATATAATAATTCGAATTCCAAAGAAAGCAGGTGTTGACAGATGTGAAAATTACCGAACTATCGGTTTAATAAGTCACGGCTGCAAAATACTAACGCGAATTCCTTACAGACGAATGGAAAAACTGATAGAAGCCGACCTCGGGGAAGATCAGTTTGAATTCCGTAGAAATGTTGGAACACGTGAGGAAATACTGCCCCTACGACTTATCTTAGAAGAGAGATTAAGGAAAGGCAAACCTACGTTTCTAGCATTTGTAGACTTAGAGAAAGCTTTTGACAATGTTGACTGGAATACTCTCTTTCAAATTCTAAAGGTGGCAGGGGTAAAATACAGGGAGCCAAAGGCTATTTACAATTTGTACAGAAACCAGATGGCAGGTATAAGAGTCGAGGGGTATGAAAGGGAAGCAGTGGTTGGGAAGGGAGTGAGACAGGGTTGTACCTTATCCCCGATGTTATTCAATCTGTATATTAAGCAAGCAATAAAGGAAACAAAAGAAAAGTTTGGAGTAGGAATTTAAATCCATGGAGAAGAAATAAAAACTTTGAAGTTCGCCGATGACATTGTAATTTAGTCAGAGACAACAAAGGACTTGGAAGAGCAGTTGAACGGAATGGACAGTGTCTTGAAAGGAGGGCATAAGATGAACATCAACAAAAGCAAAACTAAGATAATGGAATGTAGTCGAATTAAGTCGGGTGATGCTGAGGGAATTAGATTAGGAAATGAGACACTTAAAGTAATAAAGGAATTTTGCTATTTGGGGAGCAAAATAACTGATGATGGTCGAAGTAGAGAGGATATAAAATGTAGACTGGCAATGGCAAGGAAAGCGTTTCTGAAGAAGAAAAATTTGTTAACATCGAGTATTGATTTAAGTGTCAGGAAGTCGTTTCTGAAAGTATTTGTATGGAGTGTAGCTATGTATGGAAGTGGAACGTGGACGATAAATAGTTTAGACAAGAAGAGAATAGAAGCTTTCGAAATGTGGTGCTACAGAAGAATGCTTAAGATTAGATGGGTAGATCACATAACTAATGAGGAGGTATTGAATAGATTTGGGGAGAAGAGAAGCTTGTGGCATAACTTGACTAGAAGAAGGGATCGGTTGGTAGGATATGTTCTGAGACATCGAGGGATCACCAATTTAGTATTGGAGGGCAGCGTGGAGGGTAAAAATCGTAGAGGGAGACCAAGAGATGAATACACTAAGCAGATTGAGACGGATGTAGGCTGCAGTAGGCACTGGGAGAAGAAGAAGCTTGCACAGGATAGAGAAGCATGGAGAGCTGCATCAAACCAGTCTCAGGACTGAAGACCGCAACAGCAACAACAACTTTCCAATATTTAAGTTGATTAAAGAACCTTTTGTCGAAGTAAATATTACTCCACCATTAGTCATTATTCACCTATATTAATATCAGATTTCTGCGTTAAGTATTATAGACAGCCAGTTGCTGCAAAATCGGTTACATGCCTTATGTGGTTTTCATATCAAACTATTGTTACAGCGGCTACGGTCGCAGGTTCGAATCCTGCCTCGGGCATGGATGTGTGTGGTGTCCTTAGGTTAGTTACGTTTAAGTAGTTCTAAGTTCTAGGGGACTGATGACCACAGATGTTAAGTCCCATAGTTCTCAGAGCCATTTGAACCATTTACTGTTACAGCGCTTTATAAACCGTGTTAGTGCTTGGTATCTTATTTGCAAAACATCATTCCTGTATCAAGTAAACTCAGTCCGAAAAGATAACTTTCCTGATGAACCATTCTAGTACTTGGTACAACTTTACGTAATTACGCTGGCGACCGCTTACTTTTACGTAGTTAAAGTTTACCTTATTGCTAATAGAAGTTTGGTTCGATACCCGTTTGTTCTGCTGCTGTTTACTTTCAATATAGAATCGAAATTAGTCCTATACCTTAATTATTATACGCACGATCTCGGTCAAATTAAAATACTTGCAACCGAGTAGCGTTATCAGTGTATTAGCTAATTTAGCAGTAGCCGGTAGTGTTATACGATAACCCTATCACTTCTTTTTTTTAGGGTTTACATATATTCCTTTCGTCGCTCATCCTGCAGAAAATCTCCTGACTCCGTATCTTATCAGTCCACGTGATTCTCAACGTTAAGTACTCCCATTTCACTATGATCCAGTTGTCCCACTGCCTACAGTTCACTCTAACATAGAATGCTTGGGTAGCTCACACGGTAGAGCACTTGACCGCGAAAGGCAAAGGCCCCGAGTTCGAGTCTCGGTCAGGCACACAGTTTTAATCTGCCAGGAAACTTTTATAACAACGCACACTCCGCTGCAGACTGAAAATCTCATTCTGGAAATATCCCCCAGCCAAGCCATGTCCCTGCAATATACTTTCTTCCAGTAGTGCTAGTTCTGCTAGGTTCGCAGATGAGCTTGTGTGAAGTTTGGAAAGTAGGATTCGAGGTGTTGGCGAAAGTAAAGTTGTACGGAAGGGGCGTGAGTCGATCTTAGGTAGCTCAGTTGGTAGAGTATATGCGAGCGAAACGCAAAGGTCCCGAATTCAAGCCTCGATCTGGCAAACAGTTACAATCTGCCAAGCCGGCCGAAGTGGCCGTGCGGTTAAAGGCGCTGCAGTCTGGAACCGCAGGACCGCTACGGTCGCAGGTTCGAATCCTGCCTCGGGCATGGATGGTTGTGATGTCCTTAGGATAGTTAGGTTTAACTAGTTCTAAGTTCTAGGGGACTAATGACCTCAGCAGTTGAGTCCCATACTGCTCAGAGCCACACTCTGCCAGGAAAGTTTCGTAACAACGCACACTCCGCTGCAGAGTGAAAATCTCATTCTGGAAACATCCCTCAGGCTGTGGCTAAGTCATGTCTCCGTAATATCCTTTCTTCCAGGAGTGCTAACTCTGCTAGGTTCGCAGAAGAGCTTCTGTGAAGTTTGGAAAGTAGGATACGAGGTACTGGCGGAAGTAAAGCTGTGAGGACGGGGCGTGAGTCGTGCTTAGGTAGCTCAGACACAGTCTGCCTTCGGCGGTGCTACGGCACGGACGTCTGTTTACGTCCCTGCCGGAGAAGTTCGCGCTCGCGCAGTTGTTTACCTCTTCGGCGTACTCGCGCGCTTAGACGACTCGATATAGATAGGAACATGCATACCGAAAGTCGACCCTCAAGATCAGTTTTTCGAATGAATATGCGAGACCGAAGGCCTAAGAAATCGAAAGGTTCCTACGAGACGAAGTTAAACTTGACTACAACGAACTTATTGGACTACACCTCTCCATAGCGAGCAGTGTCGTTTACGTCAAACTGATTAACGATGCAGTATGTGACTGAATCATCCGAGATTCTAAACATGGACTCAAATTTCTTCACTCTGACAGACATGTTGGAGAAGTAACTAATGATCACGCAGGACTGGGCTTACGAAACTTCCCTTCGAGGTTCCGTCTGACTTGGTCATTGACGCCTTAAGCCCATATGGACGAGTGCTTAGCCACGTTGAGGAAAAATGGTCCAACTTCACGACTTATCCCGTTCCCAATGGGGTGCGTCAAATCAGAATAGAACTGACACAGCATGTACCCATGTAATTGCTCATCGGCAGATGTAGAGCTGTAGTCATCTACGATGGACAACCCAAAACATTCTCAGGCTGCGGGAAAGAGGGCCACGTCCGTTCCGAAAGTATGCAGCAGAGGATTGTGCAAGTTCCAAATGGCGAACCCCTGCCTCCGACCACGTTGACGCAGCTGACACTAACGTATGCGGAGGCGTTTCGAACAGAACCCATCCCGAAGAATGACCAGCTCCAAAATCCTGACAGTTTACGGCAACCGACTGCAGCAGAGACCGCCTCCTGTGACGAAACGACGTACCCTTCTGCCACTTCGGCGCCGACGTCGCCCTTAACCGAGCGGAAAGGATCGGTAGGAGGTATGGAAATTAATCCTGCCGTTGTGCCGACAGCTGCTTTCGTCCCTGAGCACCGGGAGTCACTTCCGCACTCGGGCACGGAGGCGCACACGCCGAAGCGCCACAAGAAACGACGGCTATCGCCGTCGGATACCTGCTTACTGCAGTCCACCTCAGACGGACTTTCGTGTAACGTCGATACAGTGCAGCCGGATGTCCAACGGGAGGTTCTAACTCCCACACAGCAGTACGACGCGAATCATACCAGACAGGGGTTGAATACAGACACACCGGACGGAAATCCGACGGAAGGAGTCCCTCCACCCACCTCAGCAACGCCACCGCCTTCGGTAAGCCAGGCCGGAGAGACACGACGGGAGCTGGACCTCCAGCACAGTAACTGGGCCGATGAATCCGATCTCACCCACAGACCGCCGACGCACCCGCAATGGCGTGTGCCGCGTCCAACGGATGTTAACCACGCAGATGATGCAGACTGCCGCACAGATAGCATGTCGCGGAGCAGCTGCACACAAATTAACGTAAGCGTTCATGTGCGCTTTACGCACAGAGGAACAGGGGCAGGCATATCTAACAGCCTCTATTAATATTAATACGATCAGAACGCCTGTCAAATTGCTATTATTACGAGACATGTTGCATGCGTTAGACGTCGACATCGATCTTCTGCAGGAAGTATGTGCTGAGAGCTTCCCCGACCTCTGTGAGTACGATACATATATTAAACCTACTACCGACGGCGGCAGCGGAACAGCGATACTTCTACGTGGCCGAGGACGTGGTGTACCTGCCGTCAGCGCGAGGACTGGCGCTCACAGTGCTGGGAATACGGATCGTTTACATTTACGCACCGTCGGGGTCCGACAGACGGCGCGAAAGATCCCGATTTTACGCAAAGGAGATTGCAACACTATTCTTAGGTCGGTGTGAACATGTCTTATTTGGAGGCGACTTTAACTGCGTGCTCGCACCAAGAGATCAACACCCACGTTATACTTCATGCCCGGAGCTGCGGCAACTCACACAGGACATGAAGCTCATTGATACATGGGAGACAATAAATGGCGACAGACGCGGATACATCTGCGTCACAAGTCACTCTGCAACTCGTCTCGATCGCATTTACGTAACACGCCGTCACGAACCTGCGATCCTCGATGCAGAATTGTGGCCTGTCGCCTTTTCAGATCACATAGCATGTGTATGCACGGTCTCCCCGAGTAGTCAACAAGTGTGAAGGAGTCGCAGTGTTTGGAAACTGAATACAGCACACCTCAGGGAACCTGAGTGCCGACGCTTAATCGAAGACACTTGGCACATGTGTGAACGACGCCTCCCGAAATATCTGACGACGTTGCGGTGGTGGCTGGAATGCGTTAAGTCTGCATCGCGTCGAACGTTGATTGTATACGGAAGAGAGCAGATGATGTGGAGGCGACACACGACGGAATTATATTTCACAATGTTTCGCGAACTTTCTGTACAAGCACCTTCACAGAAGCGTAGTGCCAGTATAAAACGAGCACAAGCCCAAATAATTTCCACAACACGCCGCCTTCTGGAGGGTGTCGCAATCCGTGCAAGGGCCTTTGAACGAGTCCGTGGAGAAACACTGTCGATGTATCACGTTATCAGAGAAAAACAACGTAGCCGCCGCACCTTAATACAGACGGTCGCACTGCCGGATGGTCGCCGTATGACAACGCAAAAAGACATTGCCAACGCCTTTGTGGAACACTACGGTCATCTCTATATAGAAGCGGAACACGATCAGGCTGCTTTTTATGAGGTCCGACGAACGCTCTCCGCGTGTCTCTACGAGACGGCCAACCGGGAGTTAACAGGGGAAGTCACAGTTGACGACGTAATGGAAGCGCTTGATAAGGGAGCGAGTTTTATCGTACATTTAAAGATCTCATGACTCCACGATGGACTGCCACGTGCTCCGAATTGATGTCTCCCAACGTGCCTCTTCCACCCATCCCGCGGCACGGGGATGCAGACCTACCGGCCACTGACCCTTCTTAATTGCGACTACAAGATCTACACCAGCATACTTGCAGCACGCTTTAAACGCGTAATACGCAAAGTGATATCACTCGCCCAAACGCAGCTAGGAGGAAATAGCAATACACAAACGGCACTCAGCGACTACCGCGATGTTATCGCACTGGCATCAACATGTCGTCTCCGGGGTGCATTGGTATCGATAGACTTCGATCGCGCCTTTGACAGGCTGAGCCATGCTTGCCTCACGGAAGTGATGACGCAAATGAAGTTTCCGGAAAGTTTTGTCACCGTCGTTATGAGACAACTCCACGGAGCCGCATCCAGAGCGCTCATCAATGGACGCTTGCTGGGGCCAATCACCATCTCACGATCGGTCAGACAAGGGTGCCCGCTGTCGACGATATTGTATGCCACCGCTGTCGAGCCGCTGCTCTGTGGTCTCCGGAATCGACTCCAAGGAATGACCATAAGGCACAACAAGTTTATATGCAGAACATATGCGGATGACCTAGTGCTTTTAGCACGAGGCAAGAGCGGCCTTGCATTGGATTAACTTGTATTGTATGGCTACGGGAAGTCGCCTGAACATGGCAAAGTTGGGAGCGATGAACATCGGGAGAGGACTCCCGACAGGAAGTGCAGCGCCATTACAGCCGATCAACAAGATGAAATGCCTAAGAATTATCTTCACTACAGAAGTTCGACGCACGGCGGCACTGAGCTACAGACATCTTCTGCAAACAATTCGTGCGAGTGTCCGAAGTCACAGGTTAAGGGCAATGGATATGATACAACGGGTCACCTTTGGCAACACTTATCTCGCATCCCCCACCTGGCACAAGTTCTTCCTATGCCGGTGGTGTTGGCCAGCCGAATGCTGGCGGCATTAGGATATTTTATGAGCACAGGTCTGTTTTTTAAGGTCGGCTACGAAACCCTCACCCTTCCTCGTAGTCGTGGAGGTCTCGGACCGATCAGTGGCTATTTACGTAACCACGATGATAAAGATGTGGACACGACACTGGACAAGTCTGACGGGCTCCTTGATAGGCGAACTCGCTCCACCTTCTCGTTCGGCTCCGGTAGCGGTGTTTCACATCTCCCCATCGCTTGCCCATATGCGAACCTTTTTTGTGGAACACAGTTATGTACATATGGAACTACCGACTACAAGGACGGCAACGGCACGTGATGTATGTCACATCTTGACTCGACGACGGCCGAATAATGCCGTAGAGCGCCGCCAACCAACAGTTACGTGGTCAGTGGTATGGGGTACAGTGCACCACCCACACCTTGATACGGGCACGCGCGGACTATGGTATCAGGTGGTAAATGGGAAACATGTGACTCGTTCCAGGTTGCATACAATTCATATGGCGGACGAGCCACTGTGTCCACAGTGCAATGTTATAGACACAGAGGAACATCGCCTGATATGCAGGCCTTCGGCGGACGTGTGGTGTTTGGTCCAAAAAATGATTGCCTTCCTCCTTCGGGCTATTATCCCCGAATAAAGACAAACGCGGTGACTTGGATTCGAAGTTTGACTGTGCGCTATCTTTTCCGACACGGCTGTAAGAATGTACTCGAGTTTTGGGCCTTACTACAAGAACATCACTCACAGCTTACGAGACATCCGAGATATCGAACATATTACGCTAATTTTTTAGGGAGTGCCTTGCTTGATCCCCCACCCAATTGGGGTGTCCCGGGTAGTAGAATGTAATTATTGCTTATAAGTAACAGAACACGAAAGGACCAGGACAGTGGAGAGGATCCACCACCACACGTGAAGACATACACGTCACCAACGCGAGGTGCAACGGGATTAGCGAGGTACGCGTCCAAGAAGAGGAACGTGGTCCGTTATTGTTTTGTACTGACAGAAGCAGGCTATTTTTCACTATTATGTAAAAAAAGGCCATTTATTTAAGTTTCCCAGAAATATTTTATTTTATGAAGGTCATCGTCTTATATATTATAAAAATGCTAGAAGCAGTTTTTGTTTGTTATAGTTACACCATTATGTAAAAAAAATTTAAAAAATAAAAAAGATGGTAAAGCACTTGCCCGAGAAAAGCAATGGTCCCGAGTTCGAGTCTCGCTCCGGCACACAGTTTTAATCTGCCAGAAAGTTTCAGTTTCATCGTTGTTTGGCAACATGAAGACTAATAGATTCAAATGGTTCAAATGGCTCTGAGCACTATAGGACTTAACTTCTGAGGTCATCAGTCCCCTAGAACTTAGAACTACTTAAACCTAACTAACCTAAGGACATCACACACATCCATGCCCGAGCTAGGATTCGATCCTGCGACCGTAGCGGTCACGCGGTTCCAGACTTTAAGACTAATAGAAGCTGCAAATGGTCTCAGTTGTTTCAGCTGCACCATAGGACGCAGTCCATCCCATGTAAACACTGCTCACTCCATTATGGGGCCCCCACCAATTTGCACAGTGCCTTGTTGATTACGTTGGGTCCAGTGCTTCGTGGGATCTGCACCACACTCTACCCTACCATCAGCTCTTATCAACTGAATTTGGGGCTCATCTGCCCAGACCAAGGTTTTCCAGTCATCTAGGGTCCCATCAATTTGGTCACCAGCCCAGGAGAGGTGCTGGAGGCGATATCATGCATACTCTTAGTAATGGCCCTCCCATCGGTCGCCTGTTGAAATAGCCCATTAACGCCGAATTTCGCCGGACTATGTTAACACATACGGTCGTCGCACGTTCCACACTGACGCCTGCGGTTATATCTCGGAGCGTTGCTTGTCCGTTTGCCACTGACAGTTCCACGCAAAAGCCACTGCTCTCGGAAATCCTTTGGCCGCTACGTTGTCCGTGACGAGAGATAATGCCTGCAATGTGGTATTTTTGGCACACTCTTGACACAGTGGATCTCGGAATATTGATTTTCCTAACGATATCCGAACTGTAATGTCCTAAGCGTGTAGTTCCAACTACGATTCCACGTTCAAAGTTTGTTAATTCCGGTCATCTGACCATAACCACTTCTAAAACATTTTTACATTAACCACCCGAGTGCAAATGACAGCTCCGCCAATGCATTGCCGTTTTATATGATGTGTACACGATACTACCGCCATCTGTACATACGTATTGGAATCGCATGATTTTTTGTCACCTCGTTGTACAGTGTGATCCGGCACCTCCAAGTGCTGTCGTTTTATGCACCCCGCAATGTTATAGCTGGCCTTGATAGACCACACTTGAGATTTTTGTATTTTCTCGTTCGTTACGTGAAAACTATTAGCCCTACACAAAAAATGAACGGGACATTTTGTTGGACATTTAATGTAGTTAAACTGTGTTGTGTGATACGTTTTAAGCTGGAGGCGACGGGTTTCCATTTATTCAAGGAAAACGTCGAAAAGTGACCTAACGCACATCCATCCCCCGGTCGTCATTCACCAACTAAGATTTCTAGTGTCTTGTACGTGGCGCTCGCTCCAATCACCGTACAAAAATTCCAGACTACACTAACTACTCGACCTCTTATAGTGCCCGCTGACTGGGCCCAATACGCCACAAGTATAGTCGACTACTTGGTTAACATTATTCATTTAAGCGTTACCATGAAGGACAATGAACGAAAAACGAATTTTGTAAAAGCTAAAATTAATTACTTTGACGATTCGACAAACTTAACTTTTAGAAGCAAGTAGTATCGTTGTCAGAAGGCCTGACGGAAGAAACGATGTACTCGTAATTGTTTCTTTTGTGCGGTTAAGATTAAGAAAACTGATTGCTAAAATTTACACAAATTTCAATTCCTAAGTGTCGATTAAGCGGGTGGCGTAACAAGGCCAGTCAATAAATATAAATAAGTAGTCGAATATGGGAAATAATTTGTGTAGTCACAAATATTTGCACAGTGGCGGGAGGAAGTGCCATGAACAACATACTGGTGGAACTGAGTGAGGGAGTGGGGGGGGGGGGGGGTGCGTTTGAAGATCACTTTTCACTTTTGTACGTTTTCCTTGAATACCTCGAAAACTACGGTCCTTAGCGAAATTGTATACAAGTGCAAAATTTAATAGCATTACACTTAAAAAAAAGCATTTTCTTTTTATTCTGTGGGACTAATAGCGAGCGAGGGAATATGAAAATATCGAGCGCGATTTACGAAGACCAGCTATAACATTATGGGTTGCATAAAACGACAGCGATGGGGGCAACTGAGTCACTCAGTATAGTCCGCAAAACATATATCTTTATAATTAGAGAACTAGGAATCTCCTCAACAACGGACTACCACCACTACATTCAGCGACTCACATGGAGCCCCGTGCGGTTCTAAGCGCGTAAGTTTGGAACCGCGTGACCGCTACGGTCGCAGGTTCGAATCCTGCCTCGGGCATGGATGTGTGTGATGTCCTTAGGTTAGTTAGGTTCAAGTAGTTCTAAGTTCTAGGGGACTGATGACCACAGTAGTTAAGTCCCATAGTGCTCAGAGCCACATGGAGCCCATTACCTATGTTTCACCCAAATACGATTCACACATTTGGAACAGTTGGCCCTCCTGCCGTCGACCATCGCAAACATGCGGCATGTCCTCACAACAATGCATTGGGCCAGTCTGGAAGAGGACATAGCAACAGCCCGCGAGAACTGCTAGGAGCCACCGCAGCGCCTTGATAAGCTGCCGCATAGGACAAGACTGACTGTTCTGTTTCGCCCACTGTCACAACAGAGAACTGCCTCCAGTGGATATTCGTCGCAACATCGCGCCGCGTAAATATCAGTCTCTAACTTCCATAGTTTAAGTGACGTCAACAAACATGTGTTTCTCTTAGCTGAAAGAGACATTTACAGTTCGGTTTTCTAATAACTTCTGACTTGTGACAGCTCAGAGTTTTCAGCTGCACTGAACTCTATACGCAATTCCACGTGTGATCATAGTGCGACAATCATGGAGAGCGAGAAATAGATGTGTATTATTTTCGTTTTATTTCAATTGTAGTTTATTTGGACTAATTATTTTATGACTGTTCTCTTTGGCCTCCTGTAGGCACGAAAGCAGATTGCAAAACACCTAGCATGTGAGTATTAATAGCAATTACACTCTAGCGTCTAAGCCTAGTTACAGTAAAGAGAGTAGAAGCCATTCTCCAATAAGTTTGATATTTCAGTCCTGGATCAGACATGATTGCAGCTCATCTCGCCCTCGTTTTCCCCTTTCCGTATTTCCTTTTGGGGCGGTTAGTCTCTTGTCACTTTGGATTTCATTAACCACAGTCGTAACAGCACGATAGTTACTGATTCCAAGATTTCGCGTCCAAGATATAAACTGCAGAGTACGGATTTCCCAATAATATCGTAAAACTAATGAAGAAATTGGAAACTTTTTTGCGGTCGCAGTTTCGAATCCTGCCTCGGGCATGGATGTGTGTGATGTCCTTAGGTTAGTCAGGTTTAACTAGTTCTAAGTTCTAGGGGACTAATGACGTGAGAAGTTGAGTCCCATAGTGCTCAGAGCCATTTGAACCATTTGGAAACTTTTTGCTTTAGACAGGTTTGTCGACGTGCATTTTTCAGCGTTAACATTCGACTGGATGCTCCTCAGGCATTTTGATCACTGGAACGGATAGTGCAACAATAGTTCCGCACATGCGATGGACGAGATTTGTATGGTCTTTCGTAGTATTACGACATTTTGCCTATCTAGATTAGTCACAGGAAGATACTGCAAATCACGATTTTTACTGTTTCCATCCTCTCACAATGATTTTTGGTTTTTGTTTAATGAACAACATCGAATTTGAAGCTCATTTTTTAAACTTGTCTCATTACTCGAAATACGAACGTCTGAGTCCAGATTCCTCCATAAAGCTTTGATTTGTGGGCATAATTTATTTCTGGAAGTCCGTAATAGACTTCATATATTATAGTTCATATTCTCTGACAAGTAAATGATCCGGTAACATTGCATTACTAATTGGGTAATGCTGCCCTTTCATTGATTCATGAGAGGTTTAATGGCTGTTTGTAAGCGAACAAGTACTCGTTACGTCCTTACTCGTATGCTGTTGGTCAAAGTATTCGTCGTTAATTTGTTGGGAATATGTAATAACTATTTCTAAACACTTACGATAAGTAACCGTTTGCTACACTTGTACGAATTTTGTAACCTGTCTTACGTTTAAATGGCAACGATGTCACTTTCGTTTGTATCTTCTGCGGTAGGATATATTCTCTGACTTAAGACACAATATCTATCGCGCCTCTCGCTACATAAACTAAACTCCGCCCTAACATACAATGAAGGCCCAAATATACTGACCGGCCGCCGTGTCATTCTCAGCCCACAGGCGCCACTGGATGCGAATATGGAGGGGCATGTGGTCACCACACTTGAGGTCAGCCTTATCGTCACTCTCCCACGTGTTGTTGTTGTTGTTGTTGTTGTGGTCTTCAGTCCAGAGACTGGTTTGATGCAACTCTCCATGCTGCTCTATCCTGTGCAAGCTTCTTCATCTTCCAGTACCTACTGCTACCTACATCATTACTCATCTGCTTAGTGTGTTCATCTCTTGGTCTCCCTCTACGACTTTTATCCTCCACGCTGCCCTCCAATACTAAATTGGTGATCCCTTGATGCATCAGAACATGTCCTACCAATCGATCCCTTCTTCTAGTCAAGTTGTGCCACAAATTTCTCTTCTCCCTAACTCTCTTCAGTACCTCCCCATTAGTTATGTGATCTAGCCACCTAACCTTCAGCATTCTTCTCTAGCTTCACAATTCGAAAACTTCTATTCTCTTCATGTCTGAACTATTTATCGTCCATGTTTCATTTCCATACATGGCTACACTCCATACAAATACTTTCAGAAACGACTTCATCACACTTAAACAAATACTCAATGTTAACAAATTTGTCTTCTTCAGAAACGCTTTCCTCGCCATGCCAGTATACATTTTACAACCTCTCTACTTCAACCATCATCAGTTATTTTGCTCCCCAAGTAGCAAAACTCATCAACTACTGTAAGTGTCTCATTTCCTAATCTAATTCCCTCAGCAGCACCCGATTTAATTCGATTACATTCCATTATCCTCGTTTTGCTGCTGTTGATGTTCATCTTATATCATCCTTTCAAGACGCTGTCCATTCGGTTCAACTGCTCTTCCAGGTCCTTTGCTGTTTCTGACAGAACTACGATGTCATCGGAAAACCTCAAAGTTTTTATTTCTTCTCCATGGATTTTAATTCATACTCTGAATTTTTCTTTTGTTTACTTTACTGCTTGCTCAATATACAGATTGAATAACATCGGGGATAGGCTGCAACCCTGTCTCACTCCCTTCCCAACCTCTGCTTCCCTTTCATGCCCCTCGACCCTTATAACTGCCATCCGGTTTCTATAAAAATTGTAAATAGCCCTTTGGTCCCATTTCTTACCCCTGACACCTTCTAAATTTTAAAGATAATATTCCAATCAACATTGTCAAAGCTTTTTCTAAGTGAACCAATGCTAGAAACGTAGGTTTGTCTTTCCTTAATCTATCTTCTAAGGTAAGTCGTAGGGTCAATTTTGCCTCACGTGTTCCAATATTTCTACGAAATCCAAACTGATCATCCCTGAGGTCGGCTTCTACCAGTTTTGCCATTTGTCTGTAAGGAATTCGCATTAGTATTTTGCAGCCGTGACTTATTAAATTGATAGTTTGGTAATTTTCATATCAGCCGACACCTGCTTTCTTTGGGATTGGAATTATTATATTCCTCTGGAATTTCGTCTGTCTCATAGATCTTGCTCACCAGATGGTAGAGTTTTGTCAGGGCTGGCTCTCCCAAGGCTGTCTGTATTTCTAATGGAATGTTGTCTACTCCCGGAACCCTGTTTCGACTCAGGTCTTTCAGTGCTCTGTCAAACTCTTCACGCAGTATCGTATCTCCCATTTCAACTTCATCTACGTCCTCTTCCATTTCCATAATATTGTCCTCAAGTACATCGCCCTTGTATAGACCCTGTATATACTCCTTCCACATTTCAGCTTTCCCTTCTGTGCTTAGAACTTGGTTTCCATCTGAGCTCTTGATATTCATACAAGTGGTTCTCTCTTCTCTAAAGGTGTCTTTAATTTCCTTGTAGGCAGTATCTATCTTAGCCCTAGTGAGATATGCCTCTACATCCCTGTTTAGACATTTTGCACTTCCTGTCGATCTCAATTTTGAGACGTTTGTATTCCTTTTTGCCTGCTTCACTTACTGCATTTTTATATTTTCTCCTTTAATCAATTATATTCAATATTTCTTCTGTTACCCAAGGATCTCTAATAGCCCTCGTCGTTTTACCTATTTGAACCTCGGCGGCCTTCACTATTTCATCCCTCGAAGCTACCCATTCTTTTTCTACTTTATTTCTTTCCCCCATTCCTGCCAATTGTTTCCTTATGCTCTCCCTGAAACTCTCTACAACCTCTGGTTCTGTCACTTTATGCAGGTCCCATCTCTTTAGATTCTCATAATTTTGCAATTTCTTCAGTTTTATTCTACAGTTCATAACCAATAGATTGTGGTCTGAGTCCACATCAGACCCTGGAAATGTATGACAATTTAAAACTTGTTTCCTAAATCTTTCTTACCATTATATAATCTATCTGAAACCATTCAGGCCTCTTCCATGTATACAACCTGCTTTTATGATTATTGAACCATGTGTTAGCTATGATTAAGTTATGCTCTGTGCAAAATTCTACCAGACAGCTTCCTCTTTCATTTCTTACCCACATTCCTTATTCATCTACTACGTTTCCTTCTCTTCCGTTTCCTACTATTGAATTCCAGTCACCCATGACTATTAAATTTTCGTCTCCTTGCACTATCTGAATAATTTCTTTTATCTCGTCATACATTTCACCAATCTCTTCGTCATCTGCAGAGGCAGTTGGCATATAAACTTGTACTACTGTGCTAGGCGTAGGCTTCGTGTCTATCTTGGCCACAATAATGCGTTTGCTATTCTGTTTGTAGTAGCTTACCCACATTCCTATTTTCCTATTCATTATTAAACCTACTCCTGCGTTACCCCTATTTGATTTTGTGTTTATAACCCCGTATTCACCTGAGCAGAAGTCTTGTTCGTCCAGCCATCGAACTTCACAAATTCCCACTATACCTAACTGTAGCCTATCCATTTCTATTTTTAAATTTTCTAACCTACCTGCCCGATTAAGGGATCTGACCTTCCACGCTCCCATCCGTAGAACGCCAGTTTTCTTTCTCCTGATAACGACGTCCGCCCGGAGATCCAACTGCGGAACTAATTTACTTCCGGAACATTTTATCCAAAACGACGCTTCCATCATTGAACCATACAGTAACTCTGCATGCCCTCGGGAAAAATTATGGCTGTAGTTTCTCCTTCCTCTTAGCCGTTCGCAGTACCAGCACAGCAAGGCCGTTTTGGTTAGTGTTACAAGGCCGTGTCAGTCAATCATCCAGACTGTTGCCTCTGAAACTACTGAAGAGGCTGCTGCCCCTCTTCAGGAACCACACGTTTGTCTGGCCTCTCAGCAGATACCCCTGCGTTGTGGTTGCACCTATGGTACGGGTATCTTTATCGCTGAGGCAAGCAAGCCTCCCCACCAACGGCAAGGTCCATGGTTCATGGTCTCCCACACGATTCCTTAATTTGGATAAACATTGTCAGATAAGTCACAGTCTTTTTATTTACAGAGAATTCGTACAAACGATAAAAAACTGGAAAAATGTAGCTATGTACTCTAAATCTTTCTATTACTTCTTTCTTCCTGTAACCATGACGCCACGAAAAACAAACGACATCTTGGTCTCCTGGAGCACATGGCGCCTTACGCTTATGAAAGGAAAATTATGTACCTTAATATTCATTTCAAAACATGTCAAGCTATAATATCCAGCTGCAAATGATCAAAAGATGATGCTAAGCGAATTTAGAAAATTAAATTTGTTGGTAAAATTGGTCTTTCATTCTTTCTTAAACCAGAATGGTAGATATAGAACAATTATAAGGGCATTCTTAAAAGTTTAATAGTATCTGTGCTTGATGTTTGTTGGTATCCAAGTGCTGACGCTGCAGTTCGTACTTTCAGTCAAGTTCACAAACTGTATCGTAACGTAAGCAATCCTTAGCACACGGGGCATAAGCAAATACTGAATATGCGTCAGATATCTTGCATTTTCTGAATCAGTGACCTAATCAGTGGCCCTGTTTCTTTGCAGTTGAGTGTACATGTGAACAGAGTCGTATTGCTTCTTGACAACTATTTCTACTGCGGACCCCTATGCCTGAGTTACAACGGAAGTATTTGGCAACAGTACCATAGATGTCGAGCGAGTATCTGTAACTACCTATTAATTTCCTAAGTTTACTGGAGTTGATAATATTAACTATAGCTCCACTGAACATTTATTTCTTATAATCTTTCGATATTCCTTCAATAACAAAATTACGTAGTTAATATGGGCCTGTCACATGTAAATATTTTGAAATCTAAGATAAAATATGAAACATATATAGAAATTAGTACTTAATCCTCGCTATTTGCTCATTATAACAAATTATATATATTTGGGTCTTAGTTGGCCACAGAGGAAGTAATAGATCACGGTATGATTCTATCACACAAACACGCGTGTTACATATGAGTATACGAGGTACGTTCAATACGTAGTGCAACCTACCTTTCTTTATTTTAATCAGATTGATTTGATGAAAGATTCCAATACACCATATTATTCCTCGCTGTTCTGGCTATAAAACCTAATTTTTCAACATGATCTCCTTTCAGTGCGACTGAATTATGCAACCTTACTAGGAGGGGCTGTATGCCCTCATGGTACCACTCTGCTGGTCGTCGTGGGAGATACCGTCTGGTTATATCAACATCCATCATCCACGTACTGCTTCTCAAGGGGTGCATCCTTCATTGGGCCGAACTTTTGGAACTCAGATGTTGCTCAGGCGGCAAGGCACCCAATGGGCACACATCTTTCAGTACCTGAACGAATGAGTCAGCAATAGCAACAGAGCTGTCCAGTAGGGGAGTGAGGTGTTTGACTGTGACCTGTTGATCACCTTAAATTTGAGTGTCCACTCGTACGAACACTGCAGAAGTCACAGCTGAGTCCGGTCCTCCAGTACGCAGGAGACTGAACGGGTATATGCGACCTTTTTACGATGATGATAGTCACCTCGCACAACGAATCACCGTGCTTTTGTTCATTTTCAGGCCTTTATTAACATACTACAAGCACCTGTGATTATCTGCGATGCTGTAGTTTTCCGTCAAAACAAACTCCAAACTCCATGACAGCACTTTCCTTGGAACACACCTGCGTTACAGCCGCCATTGTGAAGGCTACGTTAGCACTGCCGCCCGTCGGAGCTTTATGAAACAACAGGCGTAGAAGCAGAATAATTCCACGCTGACCCACAGCAATTTTCCTTTTTTTTCAATTTAAATTGATCGAGAAACGACATGTGTTACATTACGTACCGAACGCCCTCGTATTTTTCTTCTCAAACGAGAGAGAGACGTGAAAGGCTTTTACAAACCAATACCAGCAGTGCGTGAGTTTCTGTTTAATTAAGCTACTTAACGCAATCGAACAGCTTTCTGATGTGTGGTCTTTGAACGTTCTTTTGTGGCGCATGTGCTAAAATAGCCAAGGAATCAGTGAATCATAGACAGAATGACGCGATCATATATCCAAGATTACTGTCCTTGTAACTGAGACACCGTTACGTGTAAGTTCTTCCAAGTAAATAAGTTCTGCTTTCGAGGGCAAAGTAGATGAAACATAAAATATTATGGTGGATTATGTGCCATACTGAATACAACGAGCAAAGCATCAGCGGCTGATATGGATACTGCTTCTTATGGTACCGTATTGTAATGGCAAAGTTTTCTCAGTGCAATATGCGAGCAGGGTTTCTGTTAAGTTTCAATTAATAGCCGTTCCCACAGGCAGGTGAGCACAGATCGCATGTGCTGCGGAAGAAGGTCCTGCAGCGCGAGAGCAAGCAGTGGGATGAAGACCGGTTGAGCTCTTGAGACAAACTGATCTGTCGGAGATGCGCAATGTTTAAGAGTAAAATCGAAATAACTGAATAAGAAATAATAACCACTCTGATGAGCCAAACATTATGACAGTTTCTCAGCTTGACATTGAATGCCAGCTGGTGGCGCCACGGGCACGTTCAAAAAATGTTCAAATGTGTGTGAAATCTTATGGGACTTAACTACTAAGGTTATCAGTCCCTAAGCTTACACACTACGTAACCTAATTTTTCCTAAGGACAAACACACACAACCATGCCCGAGGGAGGACTCGAACCTCCGCCTGGACCAGCCGCACAGTCCCTGACACGGGCACGTGAAATGGCAAGAATAGCATGTAAGCGGTGCAGAGAAGACTGCGGAATTCTTCTAGCGACGGAACAGGGCGCAACTGTGGAACTAACTGGACATATGTGAGTTTGGTGAATTGCTGATATTTACAGCCCGTCACCTGAGAACGTCCATCACGGAAAAAGCGAATCTGGTCGGCTCTTCACATTCTGTTTTCGTGGGCACCCAGGGAAGCAGTTTGGAGGGTAGTTACATTGTAGCAGTCAACAAGGTGTGGTATTCCCGAGTAATTTCACAGAGCGTCGAAAGGGTGGCTTGGCCGCTATATGAAGGATGATACACACCGATGTTTGGCCGATCAGACGACATAGTATAATGATGGACGAGTCAGAAGTGTTTCGGAGCACACCGTTAGGGGCACATTGTTGAACATAGCACTCAGCAGCAAACAATCGATGCGTGATCCCATGTTGACCTAACGAAATCTTCAGCTACGATTGCGGTGGGCACGGAATCAACGATGCTGGACAGTGTAAACACGTTTTGTGGTCGGACGAAAAACATTTCTTGTTACATATGGTCGACAGGCAGGCGTCCATGGGAGCGGCTGATCGAATCGTGCACCGCATGACGTACGCAGGACTGTAGGGCAGCATTTTGATACGTGTGACCACACATCTGGGCTCCCATGCTACATGTGGTACTATTTGACATCTGTCTGAACATCATAGACTTCACGGATGTTAATGAAGGAATATGCTGGATAAGAATAAAAGGAAAATTCTACAACGTTACTCTGGTTTCATTCCATGCACTTACAGAAGATAAAGATGACTGTGAAAAAGACAGTTTCTACGAAGACCTAGAAGCAGTGTATGAAGATGCACCATCATACGATGAGAAAGTTTTCCTTGTTGATGCCAATGCTAAAGCATGAAGAGACGATATTTTGAGACTTTACGCCGGCCGCCATGGTCTGCATGATTCCTCTAACAATAACGGAATGAGATTAGGCACTGTGGCAGCTTCAGAAAACTTAAAAATTGTGAGTCCCTACTTTCCTTGCAAAGACATCCATATTATAACATGGAAATCACCTGATTAAGAGACTCAGAACCAAATAGAACACATACTTGTGGCTGCCAGGCACAGAAGTGCTATCCAGAATATAAAATCTCAAAGAGGTGCAGAAATAGGAGCAGACCATTACCTTGTGGTGACAACCATACAGGTGAGAACAGAAAGCCGTAACAGCAGGAGAGGAGAAGCAGACTAGAAAATAAATGCAAACCTACTGAAAGAGAACCACATTAAGAACAGATATGCACTTGAAATTGAAAGCAGGTTTGATTCCATAGAACAAGAAGACGAAGATGATATTGAAAAGTTTTGGTCGAAAATCAAGACAGGTTTAGAAGATGCTGCAAGTGAGGTGATGAAACCAATGGAGAAAAGGAGGAAGAGGAGAGGATTGTTTAATGATAGGTGTAGAGATACAGTCACCAAGAGAAAAGCAGCGAAAGTGTAATAGCTGACAAAGGAACAGGATAAAAGAACAAGATTGGGATACATGGAAGCAGCTACAGAAGGAAGACAAGTCCTCCGAGCAGAAAACGAGAGTTCATAAACAGTAAAATAAAACTGGCAGATGAAGGCCGGACAGTAGGAAATACAAGACACTTTTACAGAACAGTCAGGTTCTTCAAGGAAAGATACAAGCCAAGGATTGGCGTGATCAGAGGTCAAGAAGTGCAGATAATCATAGATGAAATGAAAGCTATGGAAGAATGGTAAAAATACTTCGAAAACCTCTTGAATGTGAATGTAAACACCATGAGCGCTACAACAGAAAATGAAGGAGAAGAATTGTATAGAGAAAACGGAGATATTGTACCATCGGGTGTGTAAGAACTACCAAGCATGGAAGAGGTAAGAGTGACCATAAAACTGCTGAAGATGGGGAAGGCACCAGGAATAGATGGCATACCTGCAGAGGTGCTGAAGGAGGAAAGAACTACTCTACAAGCGAGATTGTACCACTTAATCTGCGTAATTTGGAAGAAGTACAGAATGCCAGAAGTATGGAAGGAGTCTGTAATTTGCCCTATATCAAAGAAAGGAGACCCAAGGAGATGTAGCAACTATAGAGGATTCACAGCTTATAAGATCTTGAGCATGTTGCTACTGAAGCGACTAACACCACATGTCGAGAAATTACTGGGGTTCCAACACGCAGGTTTCAGAAAGGAAAAGTCAACTGTAGAACATTTACATACAATACGGAAAGTGTTAGCAAAGAGCTGGGAATGCCGCAAAAATGTTCACTGCCTTTTTTGGACTTCCAAAAAGCATATGATAGTGTGAATAGACAAGCGATATGGCAATAACTCGAAAGTGCTCAAGGTTCCGCAAAACTCATAAAAATTACACAGATATGCACCCAAGAGACAACATGCATCGTGAAAGTAAATGGAAACATATCAAAGACGTTCAAGGTGAGGACTGGAGTGCGAGAAGGAGACTACCTCTTCCCTCTCCTGTTTAACCTGGTACTATGGAGAGCTCTGAGAAGGGTAGCAAGCCTAGAGACAGGAATATAGCTGGGCAGAAGGATCAGCATCCTGGCCTATGCGGATGATGTAGTTTTAATAACAGAGAACGAGCAATACTTGGTTCAGATGATAAGAAAATTAATGGAAGAGGCAATGAGAATAGGCCCGACGTTGAATATGGATAAGACAAAATACTTCGCAGTTAGCAGAGTAAATGATGACGGACCCCTGTAGGTGAAGGACAAAGTCTCTGAAATGGTAAGAGACTTTAAATATCTAGGGGCTATACTCAATGAAAGGAACGAGACAGACCAGGAAATTACCGCACGAATACAAGTAGAAAACAGGTCAAAGTTTGCTCTGGGAAAGCTTCTGTCGAGATCCTCAAAGACCAAGGTCTACGAGACAATAACACAACTTGTTGTCTTATATGGAACAGAGACCTGGACCATCACCAAAAAGATGGAAATAAAACTCTTGAGATTTGAGAATGACATCCTCAGAGAGATTTTTGGGCAAGTGAAGGATGGAGATGAATGAAGGAAAAGAAAGAACACTGAATTGCAGGAGCTATACAAGTCCATGGACATCGTGGTAGTGATCAAAGAAAGAAGACTGAAGTGGTATGGACACGTAATGCGTCGAGAAGGCCAGTTCATCAGGCAGGTAGTGGAGGAAGATATTAGAGGCAAAAGACCAAGGGGAAGACCACGACTCCGATGGATTGATCAGGTCAGAGAGGATATGAGTACGTTGGGGCTATCTGAAGAGGAATAAATGGACCGAGGGCGCTGGAGGAGGCTGAATGGTGACGCCAAAGACCGACTGTGGTTTCTGCGGCCAAATGAACTGTCAAAAAAAAAAAAAACAATTGTGGAAATCAAGGCTAACCACTAGCCATTCATGACTGACGTCTACCCAGACGGAGATACATCTTCCAACTGGGGACCGTCAGTGTCATAAAGCCAGAATGGTGATATAATACTCATCGACGTATTTTATGCAGCGGCCACACTGACTGCGTTACTGTTACTTTTAATTAATTGAAATTTTTATTTAATGGATTTTTCTTGTTTTGACTATTTAAAGGTGAAGATTTCTCAAAGCCTTTACAAAATAATGCATTGATATTTAAAAATCTGTAAGTCGGTCGGCACTTGCGTAGCGCACAGGCAACACTGTGTAGCACTTCACATATTTTTGTTGTAGTATTTAGAAGAGAGTGCGCGATTAGGTGCCACATTGCATGTAATTTAGTACGATATTTGTCAGACATCTGGATAGTTAAGACTACAGTTTTGAGGAGCATATATTTGTAGTAGGGGCCAGTAAATTTGACTGACTTTAATAAATGTAGCTTTAATGGTAACCGTTTAAACGTTTTAGAACCGTTTCATCTGCTCATACACGTCAAGCAGAAATCACTTACATAGAAACTTTTGTTACAGCCAGTGAGCACTTCTTCTACGAGGAACAAGAAGAAGAAAACTAAGTGCCGGCCGGAGTGGTCGAGCGGTTAAAGGCGCTACAGTCTGGAACCGCACGACCGCTACGGTCGCAGGTTCGAATCCTGCCTCGGGCATGGATGTGTGTGATGTCCTTAGGTTAGTTAGGTTTAAGTAGTTCTAAGTTGTAGGGGACTTATGACCACAGCAGTTGAGTCGCATTGTGCTCAGAGCCATTTGAACCATTTCGAAGAAAACTAAGTGGTTCATATATTACGACAACCATATCAGCGCCAGATCAGGATTAAGTACAAGTAAGTGCTACATCCACACACAAGCTTATGTGTGACCTTGCTGGCATAGTACACTACTGTCCATTAAAATTGCTACACCAAGAAGAAATGCAGATATCAAACGGGTATTCATGTATTATACTAGAACTGTCATGTGATTACATTTTCACGCAATTTTGGTGGATAGTATCCTGAGAAATCAGTACCCAGAACAACCACCACGGCCGTAATAACGGCCTTGATACGCCTGGGCATTGACTCAAACAGACCTTGGATGGCGTGTACAGGTACAGCTGCCCATGCAGCTTCAACACTATACCACGGTTCATCAGTAGTAGTGACTGGCGTATTGTGACGAGCCAGTTGCTCGGCCACCATTGACCTGCCGTTCTGGAGAATGTGCTGGCCAGGGCAGCAGTCGAACATTTTCTCTATCCAGAAAGGCCTGTACAGGGCCTGCAACATGCGGTCGTGCATTATCCTGCTGAAATTTAGGGTTTCGCTGGGATCGAATGAAGGGTACAGCCACGGGTCGTAACACATATCAAATGTAACGTCTACTATTCAAAGTACCGTCAGTGCGAACAAGAGGTGACCGAGACGTGTAACCTATGGTATCCCAAACCATCACGCTGGGTGATACGCCAGTATGGCGATGACGAATACATGCTTCCAATGTGCGTTCACCACGACGTCGCCAAATACGGATGCCACCATCATGATGCTGTAAACAGAACCTGGATTCATCCCAAAAAATGACGTTTTGCCGTTCGTGCACCCAGGTTCGTCGTTGAGTACACCATCGCAGGCGCTCCTCTCTGTGATGCAGCGCCAAGAGTAACCGCAACCATGGCCTTCGAGCTGATAGTCCATGCTGCTGCCAACGTCGTCGAATTGGTCGTGCAGATGGTTGTTGACTTGCAAATGTCCCCATCTGTTGACTCAGGGATCGAGACGTGGTTGCACGATCTGTTACAGCCATGCGGATTAGATGCCTGTCATCTCGACTGCTAGTGATACGAGGCCGTTGGGATCCAGCACGGCGTTCCGTATTATCCTCCCGAACTCACCGATTTCATATTCTGCTAATAGTCATTGGATCTCGACCAACGCGGGCAGCAGATTCGCGATAAGATAAAAAGCAATCGCGACAGGGTACAATCCGACTTTTATCAATGTCGGAAATGTGATGGTACGCATTTCTCCTCCTTACACGAGGCATCACAACAACATTTCACCAGGCAACGACGGTCAACTGCTGTTTCTATATGAGAAATCGATTGGAATGTATCCTTATGTCAGCACGTTTTAGGTGTCGCCACCGGCACCAACGTTGTGTGAATGCTCTGTAAAGCTAATCATTTGCATATCACAGCATCTTCTTTCTGTCAGTTAAATTTCGCGTCTATAGCGCGTCATCTTCGTTGTGTAGCAATTTTAATGGCTAGTGGTGTAATATGGAAGGCGAGTTTATGTTCCACAACTTTTGATCATATAATGTTTTTCATAGATGAGTGTTCGTAGGCCTACTGCAAGAAGAGGTGTAACTACATCTACATACACATTCTTCAGAACACAGTGAAGTGAATGATAGAGAGTACTTCACATGTTAGAATGACAATTTAAATGCCTCTGCACATCCTGAAATCAGTCTATTTTCTGTTCATAATCCCTGCGGTAGCTATACGAAGGGGCTGAAGAGTTCCTATACATTTTTGCCTTAGTACTGGTTCTGGAACTGTTGTATCTAGTTTTCAGAGGGATAATTTTGGTCTGAATTCAAGACTCTGACAATGCGTGACCGCATATAACCGCGCAGAAGGAGGAGCTCTTGGAAAGAGAGTGGTGTGGGCTGCCCTTGCCCGTAGTCCCACAAGAACAATTTACCAACCCTATTGCTAGCATGGGAGCACTTTGCAGAGTATGCATTGCCGTCCGTCGTCACACACCCTATTAAGAACCATGTCTCTCCTTTTGTTAGATCCACAGGAACGTCACGCAACGAAGTCACTTCAGTGAATAGAAGAGTCATTCCTCTACGTCTCAATGATATTATTTTCAATTACCTTCTATACTATACTGCTGCAGGCCTTTCTGTATGTGGTAGAAGCTCCATCGAGCTATTTTACTTGGTACCGACACATCTAGAGAAAGTTAGCTTCTTATTTAAGAATTGGACATCCGTGTACATTAAAGTTATGTGTAAGATATTGTTAATTCTTCGTGAAGTACACCAGCACAGATTTCAGAAGGAATCGTTAAATCAGGATCTACAATCAGTAAGCAGGGCACAATGAACCGTGTATATTTCAAATACCCACCACCATACTCAGAAATACAATCAATAAGACTGATCCATAGACAGTCCAGGAGGTACAGCACTAGAGCACAGAAAATTCAGTCGATGAACCAGAGATAGAAGCAAATAAAGTTTGCAAATGTTAGTTTTAGTGTCGGATGATGCGATGAATACCTGTTGCTGACAACTGTCCAAGGAGCGCACATGCCCGTGGGAAAAAAATCTTCGCGATACTAGTTGACAGTGCTGCATTGGTTTCTAACACCAAGGCCTGAAAATAGCAAAATATAATGTCGAAACTGGATGCCTAACAAATGAAATCAAAATAACGGCTGTTGGTATATTATTACTGGAAATCGACCAGCCGAAGTCCCGCACTCCGGACATACGATGGAGTTACATTTATTGAAGACCAAATGTGTCGAGATGAGCTTTCGGTTCGAACGTCGGTTAGCACACGTGACGGCGTGTGGTAGACTGGTGTCAGTTGGCACGGCTCGCTAGTGGCGCCATTGCTAGAGAGAGCTGTCGTGAACTGGAGAGGCACGCATTAAGATCGTTGCCCACGCTGTAGCCGGCCTGTGTGGCCGAGCGGTTCTAGGCGCTTCAGTCCGGAACCGCGTGACCACTACGCTCGCAGGTTCGAATCCTGCCTCGGGCATGGACGTGTGTGATGTCCTTATATTAGTTAGGTTCAAGTAGTCCTAAGTTCTAGGGGACTGATGACTTCAGATGTTGTTCCATAGTGTTCAGAGCCATTTTGAACCCACGCTGTATTCATAGCAACGGGTGGACGAGCTGTGCGAGTGTTCGGCCTGAAATGCGGACAGGAATTAGGCTTCAGGAGCCGACATCACATCCCTCCCCCTCTGCGGTGGAATAGACAAGAGGGTTTAAATGGGTACAACGACTGTAGACTTGCTGATGCTGCTCGGCTAATGACGCCGAACTTGAGGGAGGAGGGTCCTCATGTAGCACAGGTCGACCCCCTTGAAGGTATCTGCTGCGGTACGCCAGAAAAGCTGGCAAATTGACTTATCTAGGAACCATAGCGGCGACAGCACGAAAAGCGGTAGCGCCATCGGGACACAGCGATTCACAGAGGGACTCCTCTTGCTGGTCCGATATGGTGGCCTGGTTCGGGGAGCTCGTCACGACTGGGCGGATACAACAGCTGCGACAAGGGTGACAGTGGTACGGTGACAGTGGCTGCATCGCTGTCGGAGACGAGGATGGTGATCCCAAGGGAACGTGATACGTAGTCGTGGTTCCGAGCTGCGACTGCGACTCAACCGCTCGGTGTAGCAGTTGCAGTCGTGGCGGTGACTGCAACACCGGTGGGAGTGAAGTGGACGGCTGCTTAGGTGCCGGCGGCTGTGGCGACGGCGGTGACGGTGGCGGCGGCCCCAGCGTGAACACACCAAAGCCCGACAACTATGCGACAGCGGAGCCTCGACGAGGTGGGCCCGCAGGCAAAGGCCACTGGGCGGCAGTATTGCAGCTAGTGGGAGGCCCACGGATTTAATCCTGGTGCCGAAAAATCCTGCCACACGGGCTAAGATTAGATACATCGAAAGCCCCTTGTCACCACAACAATCCCATAGTCCCACTTCTTGGTACAGAAATAGCTAAAATAAACCTGTTGGCCAGTTGTAAACTTCCGTTTGGTTGCGGGGGTCTCTCTGCCGAACGAAGGGTGCAAGAGATGAAGCAATGTCCAGTGCAGCCGGCCATGCAATAATTCAGCCGGTGAACGCTCGCCGGTAGGCATGGGATGGTATGAACTTAGAAAATCAACAAGGCATCTCCTTTTGTGTGGCACTCCTATAGCTTGAAAATTTGCTGCGTGAACGTGTAAACCAATCGCCCCACCTCACCGTTCGACTGAGGATGGAAGGGGCAGTAAGCACATGGAAAATGGCATTGCGGTGACAACAATCGGAAAATTACTGCGACACAAATTGCAGACCACTATCCGATACGATGATGGTGGCAGTCCGGTGGCAAATATCTGGGCTATAATGCTGGCATCGTCACGGGCCACTGGCAACTGTGATATGCATCCGCGTTGGCACACTATGTCTACGGGGGATATATGATATATTTATACTCATTTAAAAGCAAGACCCATCGCTGTAATTTGTCCGCCGCCCTTTCTCATATCAGTCGGTGAGGACTGAGCAATGCGACGAGCGCCCTGTGATTGGTAATCAGGGTATATTTTCCACTGTAAAGATATTGGTGACAACGACGAACTGCAAACACGATGGTTAGGACCTCTCTCTCGACCTGTCTGTATTTGATACGGGACAGGTTCAGCCTCTTTTAGGCAAACACTGTCGTTCTGCCACGGCTACAGCTTTCAGCAATAAGACGACTCTGACGCCGTACTGGGAGGTGTCGGTTGCTAGCACTAGCTATCTCGTCGATCAAAGTGAATCAAGCATAGTCTTAACAGCAAATCTTCCTTCATTGTAGTGTAAGCATGGACGCACTGCTGTGTATAGACCAAATTTCAGCCTTTGCGTCGTAATTTGTTAAGAGGTGCGGCAATTTGTGCTCCATTAGGAGTAAACCGCTCGTAATAAGCTGTTTTACCCAAAAAAGCGAGAAGTTCCTGTAACTTCTTGGAGGTCGATAGATTTATTATTGGTTGAAGATGCTTGCGCAGAGGCCGTATACCATAACCATAGATGACGTTGCTCACGTATTCGATTCGTGGCTGGGAAAATACGCACTTGAGGCCGTTGCAGCGAAAACCTAAGTATTTCAGTAATTGAAACAGTTTCTGAAGATTGGCGAGGTGGTTCTGTTGACCCTTTCAGACAAAATAGTGTCGTCCAAGTTGTTGCAGCAGCAGTGAACCTTCTTGGTGCCTTGACCAAGATATCGTTGAAATACTGCTGGGGCTGAGGAGCCTCTGGAAGTAACCTATCGTACCTCTATAATCCTTGCACTGTGTGAATCACCAGATTCTGCTTCGTATCGTCCCCCACTTCCTTTTGAATACATGCATCTTTGAGATCGATCGTTGAAAATTATTTTCTCCCGTCAGCCTGGCAGCCAAATCTTCAGGGTTTCGCATCGGATAGGTATCCCGTAATGCCTTGTGCGTTGATGGTGACTGTGAAGTCACCACACAATCGAGTTCCATAATTTTTCTTGCAGACAATCAGTAGTGGGATGTAGCATTCGCTCCATGCCACCAGTTCCATGACACCTATAGCTTGTAATCGATTCAATGCAGTTTTCACGCTGTGTAGCAGAAGGTAGAGCACATTGTGTACTCCGCAGAAGACAGGCTGACAGTTCGGTTTCACGATAGGGTGAGCTTGAAAATACTTGATGTGGCCTAAGGACTCCGAAGACAGATCCCCGTACTGAGCACATAAACGATCAACTCCCTAGGTAGAACAGCATTAGACACAAAGTGCACTGCGTCGGTAACAATAAGCCAAGGCATCAGTTCGAAGATATTCTGAATGGCAAATTGGCTGACGACTTTCACTTCCAAATCTAGCAGCATCTGATTATAAGTGGCAGAAATAGTGCAGAATCCTTTCGAAGGAACGATCGTGTTTTAGTATCCAACCAATTCTACCTGCCTAGGCTGCTTAAACGGGGGGCCTATGAGCTGGTAACTCTCCAGGTTAAAGAGGCTTCTATCACTTCCAGTGTCTAGCTCAAAGACTACGCCCTCGCCATTAGTCTGCAACGCGATGAGAAATTTCTTCGGGCGCGAGAAAGTCGTTTTCTGAATAGTATGACGAGCCTGTGAAGATATTCCTGTCTCGGCATGGAACTGAACAGACCCCGCTGTCTGAGAACGATGTTTGCTGTCACTAGCTACGCTTATCTTATAGACCTCCATTGTTCTAATTACTCTTAAGCGACAAAGGAAGCTTAAAAAACGTAAACGAGTTTGAGAACATCCTTCAGTGACGGGTTACTGATGCTTAGTACCTGGTTACGTAGCTTCTGGTCATGGAGGTGCTTTATAACCCAATCCTGAATCTTTTCGTCCGCGTACTTAGCCTGACAGCATGTTTAACGTACTTAAACTGACACTCTCTTGACAAGCCGTGTATTTCCATGATCTAGTGCTTAGGTGATTGTTAAGTGCTCTTAGCCGGTCCAAAAATTCTAAGACGTGCCGTGCTGACATGTGATGAAAATGAGTAGAAATTACGCAATTACTGGAGCTACTCGTCATAGTCAGCTATAGTGGGGTCCTGAAGCTCGCACAATTTCATAGCTAATATGTAAGCAGTGCTGTCAGCTCACGCAAAACTGCAGGCAGGGTGTCATGACTCAACGTTTCCTTACGTCGTGAATTGCTGATGTAACCAGGATACATATTCTTTCCAGTCCTCTAACTCAAAGTTAACCGTGGCGAACGGAGGTGACGGCAAGGCCAGTGTGGCAGATCGAGTCTGTCTTTCGTCAGTTAGCATCTGCAAGAGTTCAGTCTGCAAACTGAGCAGTTGTTTAATCTGGTCACACGTCGTAAATCGTAGGAGTATAAGAACCTTGAACCAGTACACAGCTGGTAGTTACGAGGAGACAATCGTCCTCAAGTCGTCGTTGCCAATAAAGTATGCAAAATGCAGACTTCACAAGGAAACGTCAAATCAGGATCTGCAATCAGGAAGCTGGGTACAGTGAACCAGGTATATTTCATATATAAAAATATAAACAAGAATCGTGCACCCTAGACAGCCAGGTAGTATAGCACTTCAAAACATACAGGGCAAACGATGACTCAGAGAGAGAACCAAATAACGTTTGGAAATGAAGTTCGTCTTAGAGACTGACGAGGCGTAGAGCACCTTAGCTATTCACTTGATACTGAAACACAGGAAGCCAAAGGTGCATACCCTTATGGCAATCTCAACACTGGAGAACTGATTCTGCAGTTTGTTTTGACAATGAAGAGAGGACCTTAGTTTGAGTCGTACCGTGGTATGAAGTAAGACAGGCTTAAGAAACGAGTGAAGAAGACGAAAATGTAACATAGGATAACAGAGTTGTTATCCTATAAACATCTTACTAGTACAACAATAACAACGTTCAAACGTCGCTGGTAAACATTTGAGATATTCCCAGTTCAATCCATATTAATGCTTTTGTATTTTCATTAACAATAAAATCTTCTTTTGTATGTCCTGTAACAAATGTTTCAAAAACTGTGGATGCATTAGTGAATATCTGAGCCGGTATGTAAGTACTATATAGACAGAAAATGACAGCAGTATACAGTAACCATATTTGGTTATTACAATCATACATACAGATCCACTAGTATTTGAGCACAAACGAATGGGAGACAGACAGTCACATACACTTATACGCTGAGGTTAGACATGCTGCTGAAGAGGCCATGGGATTATAGTCAGTTAACTGAGCTTTGATGTTCTATTCGCATTATAATTGCCAAGAGCAATAGATTAGCAGCGTAGGGAGCTGTATCTGGATGTTGAGATTGTTAACGGACTCGTACAGTATTTTACACTTTGCTATATACATGGATGTTAACAAGGTTTAGAGACTGATTGAGAACAGATGACCAAGCGGTTGAAGATTGCTTTTAATGAAGTTGATTTAGTGTATGTTCCACGGACACTTCACGAAGGTATGGTTTGGATCGTCTTCCGCAGCATCTGATTGCCAGTGGCTGCTATCGTAGGGGTAAAGTGTTTGGACATGAAATTGGCAACTGCGCTTGGTGTCGGTTCAGATACTGGTGACGACAATACTTTTTCCTCCTCTGTAACATATAATCTCGAAGGCAGATCAACAGTCAGCAAAGACATCGACTGAAAACCTCTCAGCCATTGTATCGCTACCTCTATCCCATAGTCCGTGGGTGTATAGACACAACAGAATTGCACACATGTTAATCCCTTTTTTTCTGCTTCTGTCAATAATATTGGCTTAAGTGTGACACTGAATGATATTTTTAACTTTATCTTGCTAATTCGTAATGATTTGAGGTATTTTCCCTTAAGAAGGCACACTTTTTTGTACCGTTATCATGAGAAGTTGTAATCAATTTATATTTGTATATTACATATTCCATATGGTATTTTCGGTAGTTCATTAAACACGACACACAACAATGAGGGAGATATTAATCAGCAGCAATGTAGATCCCATATGATTGACAACAGTCTGACCAAGTCATCTGTAAAGCATGAGCTTGGCATTTAAGGGCAGACATTAACATCGCTGCATTTTGAATAATGTTTGAATTCCATATTTTCGCATTTTACAAGCATCGTTGCTAAGCTCAAATAAATAAAGAAAAGCAACACGATTTCTGCTCTCAAATAAAAGTTTCAGCAATTAATTTCATTTTTATGTGATTAACGAAGAACTGCATATATCCCACTTTAAATGGAAAAGTATTCCCTATACATTGAAGGAACAACATAATTACTATATTTGGGCAGATCGTTCTAAAAATGATCAAAGAGCATATACCATTCCGTCAATGACATGTGTAGTAGCAGCATGATGAAGATAATAACAGCAATCAAGACAGTAATCATCTAATTATCTGGTAACCTCACATGCTGCAGTTGTATATCTCGAAGTAAAACATCAGTTGTCATAGAAAATTTTCATATTGGCAACAAATCGGAGCTATGAAGACTACAATGGTCCTTATATCACGCAATCATGAGAGTCGATTAACACCCGCATTAGAAACTAGCAGGTAACTAAGCAGTAAATCTAGAGAGCCGGATTTTTTCACAGCTTCTAGGCGCATCGTCGGACATAATAACACAATCAGGACTCGATAACCGTGAGTTACAGTGATGTACAGGGTCGATTGCAGTCTCATAGTTGTGTATAATTTCGATTCTCACTCATGGCGTATATTTCTAACATTCACGAAAAGATCTAATTCACCTACGGTAACACCTAGTCCCGAATGTTAGGTCGCACAGAGATTCAGAATCCGCATTACACACAATATCCCTTCATTACCAACAGCATCAGAGCCTGTTGAAATGGCGCCGTAACAAAGGCTGCAGCCGCCGAGGGCACAAACTCTGTCGCCAGTAAACCAGCGCTAAAAAGTTTATTTCATTTAATTTAGGAATGGTTATTACGTTTACAGCGTCCATATTTAATTTGTACTTGAGACATTGCAATTTTGGTCCTCGACTGGAATTCGAATTCAGCTATCTAAGAATGGAACGAATCTGGGTTGCAATCCTTGTCCAACACAAACATAATCGTAATTTCATTTTACGCCCTTGCATGTGGACAGTGACCTACCAGCGAAAAATAATATGCATATATAATTTCTGTTCATGTATTGTCAACAATAACGATGGGTACAGTTATTTCTAGTGAAACATGGGAGCGTCTCACTGCTGGTGAGCAAGCAGTTGATACTTAACGTCTAATTATGGATGTGAAACAGCGACAGCACGCGCCGGGTTCGATCCACAGGCGAGCAAAACAAATTGTACCCTCATCTCATATTGATACAGCTCGCTGCTGGTAAATAAATTCGATTTTTAACATCTGATTTTGCTTAGTTAACAATCCGATAACGTTCTGAGTAGAAAATTCCGTCACAAGATTTTAAATCATAGCACTCCAATTTTCAGCACGTGCGTGCTTAGTTACTTGAGAAGTAGGGTATATTAAACATCTTTCGTGGTTAGTTAACAGGGCGATAATTGTTTTGATGCAGTAGAAACAATTTCGGCATTTCCTTTCAAGTTCAGATGAGTTAACTAACTCTTTACGGATAGTCAGCATTGATGATCGTTGACTTGATCAAGTAAAGAGCAGGTGCGAAAGTGTATGTTAGTAATTGTGGCTACGTCTGCTGGGTTTCTGTCCAGATCCAGAACAAAAATTCCGTCATGTCATTTATAGTTCAATCATGTGGGCAAATAATTCCTCACGAACAATTAGTACAGTGACGTTTCTGATTATACTCCATTAATATTTTGGTTTCTATAGAGCGTTTACCGCTCTTTAGCGCGTTTTCTTTAACTAGTTCCTATAACGACCAGTTTATGCGAAAACCATTCGTCACTGGGATATTTAGCAGGTGCGGGTAAACCTTATACAGAGGAAAAATACTTCGAACTGTCATAGACCTTTATTAGTCCAGACATTGTCTCAGAATATCTTGTTCATGCAAAAATTTACTTTGTTTAAGGATTGCTATACAGTTTATGTGCCACAGTTAGTTGTTTCAGATTGTAATGAGATGGTAACGCTTTTGAAAATCATTGTAACCTGTACAAGCGTTTGGGACTAACTCATCTCTAATTACGTGTTTTTCTAGTTTTTGCAATTTCGTGGTGTGATGTTACATCGAACTGATTGCTTTAAAGAACAGTGTTGTCTAGTGGTCTCTAGTGGGATCCATTTCGTACAGTCGAACGACTGTACCGCAAAGCCATTAGAGGACCCGCTAGACAGCTGCAATGTGTTGGTTGCATACAAATCAGGCTTATCGTAGTTTAGGTCGTTCGGGTACTTTTGTGCATGACAGTACGAGTGGACTGCCTGCATTTGGGGTAGGATTTAGGTTTCAGGAGCCGACACCATTCTTCATTTATGGAATTTTATGGTGAGTAATACGTATTTTTGAGGTAAATTATATGAAGCGTTGACGTTTAACCCTTAATTCGTCGGTCTTGAACATTCTTGTACCTTAAAACGGAAGAGGCACTGCTACCATGGAACATGTGGTATTTGCCATTGAATTGAGGTTCTTTAATGTTTTAACAGCTTCAACTGTTTTGAAATCAGACTTTTGTGAAGTTACTCAGCATATATTTCGAAATATATTTCACTTTTATGTATATTTGATTCTGTTGTTGTTGTTGTCTTCAGTCCTGAGACTGCTTTGATGCAGCTCTCCATGCTATTCTATCCTGTGCAAGCTTCTTCATCTCCCAGTACATACTGCAGCCTACATCCTTCTCAATCTGCTTAGTGTATTCATCTCTTGGTCTCCCTCTACTATTTTTACCCTCCATGCTGCCCTCCAATGCTAAATTTGTGATCCCTTGATGCCTCAGAACATGTCCTACCAACCGGTCCCTTCTTCTTGTCAAGTTGTACCACAAACTCCTCTTCTCCCCAATTCTATTCAATACCTCCTCATTAGTTACGTGATCTACCCATCTATGCTTCAGCATTCTTCTGTAGCACCACATTTCAAAAGCTTCTATTCTCTTCTTGTCCAAACTATTTATCGTCCATGTTTCACTTCCATACATGGCTACACTCCATACAAATACTTTCAGAAACGACTTCCTGACACTTAAATCTATACTCGATGTTAACAAATTTCTCTTCTTGAGAAACGCTCTCCTTCCCATTGCCAGTCTACATTTTATATCCTCTCTACTTCGACCATCATCAGTTATTTTGCTCCTCAAATAGCAAAACTCCTTTACGACTTTAAGTGTCTCATTTCCTAATCTAATTCCCTCAGCATCACCCGACTTAATTCGACAGCATTCCATTATCCTCGTTTTGTTTTTGTTGATGTTCATCTTCTATCCTCCTTTCAAGACACTGTCCATTCCGTTCAACTGCTCTTCCAGGTACTTTGCTGTCTCTGAAAGAATTACAATGTCATCGGCAAACCTCAACATTTTTATTTCTTCTCCGTGGATTTTAATACCTACGTCGAGTTTTTCTTTTGTTTCCTTTACTGCTTGCTCAATATACAGATTGAATAACATCGGGGACAGGCTACAACCCTGTCTCACTCCCTTCCAAACCACTGCTTCCCTTTCATGCCCCTCGACTCTTATAACTGCCATCTGGTTTCTGTAGAAATTGTAAATAGACTTTCGCAGTCTGTATTTTACCCGTGCCACCTTCAGAATTTGAAAGGGAGTATTCCAGTCAACATTGTCGAAAGCTTTCTCTAAGTCTACAAATGCTAGAAACGTATGTTTGCCTTTCCTTAATCTATTTTCTAAGATAAGTCGTAGTGTCAGTATTACCTCACGTGTTCCAACATTTCTGCGGAATCCAAACTGATCTTCCCCGAGGTCGGCTTCTACCAGTTTTTCCATTCGTCTGTAAAGAATTCGCGTTAGTATTTTGCAGCAGTGACTTATGAAACTGATAGTTCGGTAATTTTCACATCTGTGAACACCTGCTTTCTTTGGGATTGGAATTATTATATTCTTCTTGAAGTCTGAGGGTATTTCACCTATCTCATTCATCTTGCTCACCAGATGGTAGGGTTTTGTCAGGACTGGCTCTCCCATGGCCGTCAGTAGTTCCAATGGAATGTTGTCTACTCCCGGGGCCTTGTTTCGACTCAGGTCTTTCAGTGCTCTGTCAACGTCTTCACGCAGTATTGTGTCTCCCATTTCATCTTCATCTACATCCTCTTTTATTTCCATAATATTGTCCTCTAGTACATCACCCTTGTATAGACCCTCTATATACCCCTTCCACCTTTCTGCTTTCCCTTCTTTGCTTAGAACTGGGTTTCCATCTGAGCTCTTGATATTCATACAAGTGGCTCTCTTTTCTCCAAAGGTCTCTTTAATTTTCCTGTACGCAGTATCTGTCTTACCACTAGTGAAATAAGCTTCTACATCCTTACATTTGTCCTCTAGCCATTCCTGCTTAGCCATTTTGCACTTCCTCTCAATCTCATATTTGAGACGTTTGTATTCCTTTTTGCCTGCTTCATTTACTGCGTTATTATATTTTCTCCCTTCATCAGTTAAATTCAATATTTCCTCTGTTACCCAAGGATTTCTACTAGCCGTTGTCTTTTTACCTACTTGATCCTCTGCCGCCTTCACTACATCATCCCTAAGAGCTAACCATTCTTCTTCTACTATATTTCTTTCCCCCATTCCTGTCAATTGTTCCCTTATGCTCTCTCTGAAACTCTGTACAACCTCTGGTTTAGTCAGTTTATCCAGGTCCCATCTCCTTAAATTCCCACTTTTTTGCAGTTTCTTCAGTTTTAATCTGCAGTTCATAACCAATAGATTGTGGTCAGAGTCCACATCTGCCCCTGGAAATGCCTTACAATTTAAAACCTGGTTCCTAAATCTCTGTATTACCATTATATAATCTATTTGATACCTTCTAGTATCTCTAGGATTCTTCCAGGTATACATCCTTCTGTTATGATTTTTGAACCAAGTGTTAGCTATGATTAAGCACTGCTCTGTGCAAAATTCTACCAGACGGCTTCCTCTTTCATTTCTCTCCCCCAATCCATATTCACCCACTGTGTTTCCTTCTCTCCCTTTTCCTGCTCTCGAATTCCAGTCACCCATGACTATTAAATTTTCGTCTCCCTTCACTACCTGAAAAATTTCTTTTATCTCATCATACATTTCATCAATTTCTTCATCATCTGCAGAGCCAGTTGGCATATAAACTTGTACTACTGTAGAAGGCATGGGCTTCGTGTCTATCTTGGCCTCAATAATGCGTTCACTATGCAGTTTGTAGTAGCTTACCCGCACTCCTATTTTTTTATTCATTATTACACCTACTTCTGCATTACCCTTATTTGATTTTGTATTTATAACACTGTATTCACCTGACCAAAAGTCTTGTTCCTCCTGCCACCGAACTTCACTAATTCCCACTCTATCTAACTTTAACCTATCCATTTGCCTTTTTAAATTTTCTAACCTACATGCCCGATTAAGGGATCTGACACTCCACGCTCCGATCCGTAGAACGCCAGTTTTCTTTCTCCTGCTAACGACGTCCTCTTGAGTAGTCCCCACCCGGAGATCCGAATGGTGGACTATTTTACCTCCAGAATATTTTACCCAAGAGGACACCATCATCATTTAACCATACAGTAAAGCTGCATGCCCTCGGGAAAAATTACGGCTGTAGTTTCCCCTGGCTTTCAGCCGTTCGCAGTACCAGCACACCAAGGGCGCTTAGGTTAGTGTTACGAGGCCAGATCAGTCAATCATCCAGACTGTTGCCCCTGCAACTACTGAAAAGGCTGCTGCCCCTCTTCAGGAACCACACGTTTGTCTGGCCTCTCAACAGATACCCCTCCGTTGTGGTTGCACCCACGGTACGGCCATCTGTATCGCTGAGGCGCGCAAGCCTCCCCACCAAGGGCAAGATCCATGGTTCATGGGGGTTTTACTTAATTTTATTTCACCCACTGAATGTTGGTGTGTAGAAAATTAGATTGTAAGAGGTACACTATCAGGTACAGCATTGACAGAATTTTCTGGAATGCAACACTTTTAAATTTCCACAGAATATTCCTAAGTATATGATCATGTTGCACATTGGAAAATATTTTTCACTTTCCCGTAACACTCATTGACAGTAGCTAAAAAGTCTGTTAACGATTTGTAGAGGTCCTCATTACAGTGAAGTTGAGCGCTATAAACGAGTCTACGACTGTGCGATTTCTCGTGCGTAAGATACACGTCTATGGCAGACAGTTACTGGGAAAAACATTCGTGACGTGTACCTGAAGTGAAGTTATCCACTCGTATCGCCCGCTTGAAATGTCTGGCTGTTACAACTAGCCCACATTATCACTTTTTATGACGAGTTTAGATGTTGCAACACTTCTCAATGTTTGAGCTCAGTCTATTTTCTAGGAGTCTTCAAAATATGAGATAGCAAGGTAACTTTGCGCATTCCTTCTATTATTCTTGTTGTTGTCACGTTTGCCCATTGCATTTTTTCTAGTCACTGAATAGTGTTTTCTTTTCAGGAATCTACAGTATTTTATGGCTAAAATGGGAGGTAACTCAGCTGTAAATTATGTATGGAGTATGACAGGGATCCAGCCGGGCCCTTGAGCATTGCTTAGTTTCAGTGATTTAGTTTTTCCTCAACGCTATTCCTCTTTGCAGTGGTGCAAGACGTAAACGGGTTAAGATACGTGTATCTACTTTAGTGAAGGAACATTTGAAATCGGAATCAATTACTTCTGCTTTTGCTATGATACAGTGAACTTCTATTCCTGTGTTATCCGTGAGTGCCACTGACAGCACTGACAAATGAGCAGATTTTCTTCACTTTTGTGAGTGACTTCGGAGACAATAGTCCTTGAACGATTCATTGTCTTCTCTCTTAACAGCCTAACACGTTTCATTCTACACTCCTGGAAATGGAAAAAAGAACACATTGACACCGGTGTGTCAGACCCACCATACTTGCTCCGGACACTGCGAGGGGGCTGTACAAGCAATGATCACACGCACGGCACAGCGGACACACCAGGAACCGCGGTGTTGGCCGTCGAATGGCGCTAGCTGCGCAGCATTTGTGCACCGCCGCCGTCAGTGTCAGCCAGTTTGCCGTGGCATACGGAGCTCCATCGCAGTCTTTAACACTGGTAGCATGCCGCGACAGCGTGGACGTGAACCGTATGTGCAGTTGACGGACTTTGAGCGAGGGCGTATAGTGGGCATGCGGGAGGCCAGGTGGACGTACCGTCGAATTGCTCAACACGTGGGGCGTGAGGTCTCCACAGTACATCGATGTTGTCGCCAGTGGTCGGCGGAAGGTGCACGTGCCCGTCGACCTGGGACCGGACCGCAGCGACGCACGGATGCACGCCAAGACCATAGGATCCTACGCAGTGCCGTAGGGGACCGCACCGTCACTTCCCAGCAAATTAGGGACACTGTTGCTCCTGGGGTATCGGTGAGGACCATTCGCAACCGTCTCCATGAAGCTGGGCTACGGTCCCGCACACCGTTAGGCCGTCTTCCGCTCACGCCCCAACATCGTGCAGCCCGCCTCCAGTGGTGTCGCGACAGGCGTGAATGGAGGGACGAATGGAGACGTGTCGTCTTCAGCGATGAGAGTCGCTTCTGCCTTGGTGCCAATGATGGTCGTATGCGTGTTTGGCGCAGTGCAGGTGAGCGCCACAATCAGGACTGCATACGACCGAGGCACACAGGGCCAACACCCGACATCATGGTGTGGGGAGCGATCTCCTACACTGGCCGTACACCACTGGTGATCGTCGAGGGGACACTGAATAGTGCACGGTGCATCCAAACCGTCATCGAACCCATCGTTCTACCATTCCTAGACCGGCAAGGGAACTTGCTGTTCCAACAGGACAATGCACGTTCGTATGTATCCCGTGCCACCCAACGTGCTCTAGAAGGTGTAAGTCAACTACCCTGGCCAGCAAGATCTCCGGATCTGTCCCCCATTGAGCATGTTTGGGACTGGATGAAGCGTCGTCTCACGCGGTCTGCACGTCCAGCACGAACGCTGGTCCAACTGAGGCGCCAGGTGGAAATGGCATAGCAAGCCGTTCGACAGGACTACATCCAGCATCTCTACGATCGTCTCCATGGGAGAATAGCAGCCTGCATTGCTGCGAAAGGTGGATATACACTGTACTAGTGCCGACATTGTTAATGCTCTGTTGCCTGTGTCTATGTGCCTGTGGTTCTGTCAGTGTGATCATGTGATGTATCTGACCCCAGGAATGTGTCAATAAAGTTTCCCCTTCCTGGGACAATGAATTCACGGTGTTCTTATTTCAATTTCCAGGAGTGTATATCTATCTGTGGCTCTGTGTTTGATTTTGTACCTGTTATGAAGAGGTCACCCTTTCGTGATTTTTTTCTACAGTTAGCGTGAGCCGTGGGGAGTTCTTGCCACAATAAAGTGATATACTAGGTACATTCCTATCCAGCATGTGGTCACCTATGTTTATCTTTTTTTTATTAAACTTGACCCAGAGTTATTCTATAAGTTCATTGTAGAGGTAGATGTTCTGGGTCCCTCTTCTACACGTCACACGATTGCATTTCTACAGAACTTACTAATTACGTAAATCTCCCTACTTGTTTTGGCTAAAACTTACCTCCTCCCGAACAGACCATGAAGGCCCAAAGGTACCGACCGGCCTCCGTGTCATCCTCAGACCATAGACGTCACTGGATGCGTACAGTAAGGGGCATGTTGTCAGCACACCACTCTCCCGGCCGTGTGCCAGTTTCCGAGACCGAAATGTTTTAGCTGCTTTACGTAATCCTGTAACCCATGTTGTTTCAACTGCCTCGTGGACGATGGTACCGGTTATAATACAGACATCCTGAAAGAAGTCAGATCTTTTTGTTCCCATTTGGTCCAATGTATTTTCGTCAGCAGCATACTCCCTAACTGGCCTCGTTTATTTCTTGGAACAATTCTGCAGAGTGTTAGATCCTTTGAAACTCCATGAGCAAGGATAGACTTCTATACCCTTTGTAACAGTCGTTTCAATGATCTATGCATGGCCTCAAACCTCAAAGAATAATCTACTATATCCTAGTTGCAGCAAGTCATCAACAGTGGGAATTACAATGTCCGAAGAGCAGAGATCTTTCGAGACCAGAACACAAGCCAGAACGTCTGTCGCATAAGTAATCAAGACATCAAATAAGAAGTGCGTCCCATAAACACACAAATGTCTGTGTGACCGAATATCTACACGTGAAGCTACTAAGGTAGTAAACACGCAAATGATTTGAGTCGGCGGCCGGCGTAACTTGTCGCCTCGGAAACCAGAGGCTGTCACCGGTACACACGGCACGGGCACCCTGTCTACGGCCGACGTATCCAGTGCGCTGGCTGCCAACGTCGTTGCCTCTGCGTCCTCCATAGCCATGGCATTATCGGTAGGTCCAGATACGAAGACCCTCCCCACTCTAATTGGTATCCAAAGGATAAAACGCCCGTTTCTGTGTCTTAAAAGTCCGGGGAGGAGAGCAGGAGAGACTGCAAGCCCGGCAAGTGGTTCAAACTACACTGAAGAGCCAAAGAAAGTGGTACACCTGCCTAATATCCTGTAGAGCTTCCGCGATCACGCAAATGCGCCGCAACACGATGCAGCATGAACTCGACTAATGGCTCAAGTAGTGCTGGAGGGCACTGACACAATGAATCCTGCAGAGTTGTCCATGAATCCGTAAGAGTACGAGGAAGTTCGAATCTTTTTTGAATAGCAAGTTGCAAGACATCTTAGATATGCTCAATAATGTTCATTTCTGGGGAGTCTGGTAGCCAGGGGAAGTGTTTAAAGTCAGAAGAGTGTTCCTGGAGCCACTGTGTAGCAATTCTGGAAATGTGAGGTCTCGCATTGTCCTGCTGGAATTGTTCGACCAAATGCACAATGGATATGAGTGGCTGCAGGTAATCTTACAGGATGCTTAAGTACATGTCACATCTCAGAGTCTTATCAGGGTATTCCATATCACTCCTATTGCACACGCTCCACTTCATTACAGAGCTTCGACCAGCCTGAACAGTCTCCTGCTGACATTCAAGGGCTGGTCCCGGCGGAGGTTCGAGTCCTCCCTCGGGCGTGGGTGCGTGTGTGTTTGTCCTTAGAGTAATTTAGGTTAAGCAGTGTGTAAGCTTAGGGACTGATGACCTTAGCAGTTAAGTCCCATAAGATTTCACACAAATTTGAATTTGACATTCAAGGTCCATGTATTCTTGGGGTTGTCTGTACATTTCCATCTGCTCGATACAATTTGAAACGAGACTCGTCCGACAAGGTAACATGTTTCCTGTCATCTACCGTCCAATGGTGGTGTTGACAGGCTCAGGCGAGCTGTAAAGCATTGTGTCGGAAGTCATCAGGAGTACACGATTGGGCCTTCGGCTCCGAAAGCCCATATCGATGACGCTTCTTTGAATGGTTCGCACGCTGAAATTTGTTCATGGTCCAGCTTTGGAATCTACAGCTATTTGTGGAAGGGTTGCACTTCTTTCACGTTGAACGATTCTCTTCAGTCGTCGTTGGTCCCATTCTTGCAGGATCTTTCTCCGGCCCAGCAATGTCGGAGGTTTTGTGTTTTACCTGATTCCTGATATTCACAGTACACTCGTGAAATTGTTGTGCGGGAAAATCGCCACTTCTTCTTCATTACCTGGGAGTTGCCGTATCCCATAGGTCGTGTGCCGACTATAACACCACGTTGAAAGTCACTAAAATCTTGATTACCGGCCATTGTAGCAGCAATAAACGACCTAACAACTGCGAGAGACACTGGTATTATATAGGCGTTTCCGACCTTTCCGCCGTATTCTGACTGTTTACACATCTCTATATTTGAATACGCATGCCTGTCCCAGTTTCTTTGGCGCTTCAGTGTATTACAACTGTTCTTCGCCTAGTACAACCGGCTGCGGAGCTGTTGTCATAGGGAGCGGATTAACCTCGATTGGTTGCTTCCCGCACACTGTGGAAGAGGAACGACGCCGCGATCTTAAGTAATAATCAGGGTGTGTGGGTGGTGAATCCAATTGCCTCATATGCTGCAGGGAAAACTGACATTTTTACAGGGTGCCAACCCCAAAAGAGGCTCCTGATTTTATAGCTGACTGTGCACCAGTGTGGCCGTAATTGGTATCTGGGTCTCTTGCACCTACTGTCTTCTACCTCAATAAGTTGGAAACCACGCTGCTCGACTCTAAGCCCTTCTGTCAATCCCAGTCGATGGCCAAACGTGCAGACACAAACTAATGAACGCTTCCAGAAGTTGGACATAAAACGAGACAGCTTGGGTCAGGCTGTAGGGCACAAGACATACAACAATGTGCAGGAGCATAGTCTTACACAGCAGCCCTGTCATACTACGAACATTTACCAGAGTGGTGCGGTGCATATCTAAGTAGTGGAAAGAGACTTCTTTGCTGACATAGTTTGCAGTGCATTTCTTGTTTGGGTCTTAAACGCTCAGCCATCCGATCCACCTACAAGATGGATGATTCCAGAATGAGATTTTCACTTTGCAGCGGAGTGTACGCTGATACGGAACTTCCTGGCAGATTAAAACTGAGTGCCGGACCGAGACTCGAACTTGGGACCTTTACCTTTGGAGGGCAAGTGGTCTACCATCTCAGCTACCCAAACACGACTCACGTACCGTCCTCGCAGCTTCAATTCTGCCAGTATCTCGTCTCCTACCTTCCAAATTTCACAGAAGCTCTTCTGCGAACCGTGCAGAAATAGCACTCCTGCAAGGAAGGATATTGCGGAAACAAAGCTTAGCCAAAGCTGGGGGGATGTCTTTTAGAATGAGATTTTCCCTCTGCAGTGGAGTGTACGCTGATTTGAAACTTCCTAGCAAATTAAAACCTTGTGCCGGACCGAGACTCGAACTCGGGATCTTTGCCTTTTTCTGGCAAATGCTCCACTATGTGAGCTACCGAAGCACGACTCGGTCCGGCACACAGTTTTTATCTGCCTGGAAGTTTCATATCAGCGTACACTCTGCGGCAGAGAGAAAATCTCATTCTGAAAACATGCCCCAGGCTGTGGCTAAGCCATGTCTCCACAATATCCTTTCTTCCAGGAGTGCCAGTTCTGCATGGTTCGTAGAAGGCCTTCTGTGAAGTTTGGATGCTAGGAGACGAGGTACTGGCAGAACTGAAGCTGTGAGGATGGGTCGTGAGTCGTGAGTCGTGCTTGGGTAACTCAGATGGTAGAGTGCTTCCTGAGTTCGAGTCTCGGCCTGTCACAAAGTTTTAATCTGCTGGGAAGTATCCGATGATGTATGGAAAGGAACAGTGGTCTGGTGCTGAACACCATTGTGGTGACAGACTGCCTGAAATTTTGAAACTACTCATATAATCAGGCGGCCATTATAAGAGACCAGCTTGAGTGATGCAGCCCCAGTGGCAAAAATGGTTGTGAGTGCACTGATTGTGGGTCTCAATGTTGTGGTGGACATCAATATCACATCGCAGAGGAGTGATGGAGTGTCGACCAGCATGAACCACATCTCCCCAAGACAGGGACTGGCGAAATCCATATGAATCCTATCCCATGGCGGAGCCAGATGAGGTTATGACAAAACCTTCTGGGCAGATTCCGCTTCGTTCTTCGAAAATAAGTGATGCTGTTTCACTACAGGTTCGATATGAGTGATTAATTCAGGCCAGTGCACATGCCAACGAGGAAAATCTTTCATGCTAGATATGTCCCAGCTAGACTGCCACAACAGAAGGACACATGGACTGAGTGAGTGACTATCCACTATGGGACTCCTGTCAACCTGAACTATAAGCAGCAACATTCCCTGACATACACTGAGCAACTCTTTCATCCTGAAATATGATCTAAAATCGGGGGGGGGGGGGGGGGCAATCCTTAGGAAAGGGCATGGGCCTTCCCGATTCAATCACTTCAACAATGCTGCACAACATGGGGATGTAACTTGTGACTACCGCTACATCCTTGGTGGTGGTGGGAAAATATTCCAGCGTCGAGTCTAATGCATCATCAAATACAAAATAAACTGCAACAACCCCATCAAACTCCACATCGAGACTCATGGCGAACATGGACAACACACCATCATTCACATATTGCACAGTGAGCAATAGGCGTAGGTCATGAAAATAATTACTAAGTAACAGCACGGTGCACTGCAGTCTCTGAGCCATCTTGTCAGGAAGAACAGCCTTATGATTGAACAATGATACCTAATGTTTATGATCCACGATCAATTGAAATTTGGAGCCATACAGGGAAAAGTGGAATTTTTTAACACCCTAGACTGTGGTCAGCGACATCTCTACTATTTGGGAATAAATCTTTTGGGCGGGTGAGAGATCCTTAGATGTGAAAGCCATTGGCGATTCCGACCTGTCCAGATTTCTGTGAAACAGTGTGGGACCATTCCCATGCTGTGACTTGTGTCAGGAGCTAGTAATAAACTTTTCTTGGGATTAAAGGTAGTAAGGCAATGAGTAGTAAATAAACAATGTTTAAACTGCAAATAAGGGTCAGACCAAACAAATTTCACATCTCTCTGGCGATGCTGACTGAGAGGTTGTGAGATGACCAGTGCATTTGGTATGTATTTGATACAGTAGTTTATCTTACCAAGGAATGACCGAAGCTGCGTCAATTTCCAAGAGGCGGGCACTTTATCTGTCTCTACCACATGATCATCGATTGGTTTATTGCCCTCCCTACTTAAGACTAGCCCTAAATGTTTGACACTGTATGCAAGAAATGAAAACTTGTCCAACGTACAATGCAGAACACACTCCTCCATTGGCTGAAACACTGCCTTTATGTTTTGCAAATGATCTTCCCAAGTGGCAGCCATGATAAATCTTCCTGTTAAGTTCCACACTTTGGGATACCACGACCTTTCTGCTAGATAGAACGACGAAATATTCCCGGGGATGATGCAACACCAGATATAAGTTTGTAAGGTGTCAAACAAATAACCCACCTTAATTGAGTTCCTAACAAAATTTCGGTTAACTCGATATGTCACAAGACGTAGTTACATGAAATTGTATGAATTTTATTAATATGCAGATCTAATAAATAAGCCAGCTTTTCGTGACTATAAACCACTAACTCTCACACTATTAATATCACACAAGTAATTTTCCCAACCAAAGCTACGAGACGCAGTTCTGAGGACAAGAGAACTTTACGATGTCAATGCCCATCCCATGTTTGCTGACAACTTCGCTGCAGGGCACCTACGGGACACAATGAGACGCCACAGCCACTGCATAGGCCATTGGAAAAAGCGGCCGTATGTCCCTGCTTTTAACGATGACCCTTCGGAAAGCCTTTCTACAGGAACATAGCTGGAGATGCCAGATAAAATGTCTAGAGAAACCCAACACAAAATATTCGTGACTCACTGTAACCACCTGTGTTGAAAACTCGCATGAAAGAAAAAGCTGTTTATCTCAGTATTACATAGCAGACGTTAAACTCTGCCCTACGAAAGAAACGACGCCTGTGACAGACTGCAAAAACTGTAGTGAGTAGACATATATTAAGCATGAACGCTCTGATTGGCCAGAAAGATAATACGTGGCAACCAGCTTTGATATAGGCAAATTGCAGAATAACTGGCCTTTTCTCTTGCAGAAAATCGTTGAGTGTTTAAGCAAGGCGACTCGCGCGGCTCTGAGACGATTTGCGATAGTCATTATGTGAACACTTGTTCACAGGCTCATCTTAACTAGGAAGGAGTTAAACTGCAAAGTCTCCTAGTACAGAGAATCGCACCGAATACTAACAACGCTTGCGAGCGATTTGAGGACAACAACGTACACGCTGTTCCAGCCGAGTAGCGTGTACCATGCCAATTAACTTAGCTAGGGAATAAGTAGGAGTTTCGGCTTCACCAAAGATGTAGGATACGTATCAGACTGGTGTTTAACACCAAGAGAGATTTAGAACAGATTCTCAGAGTCACAGCTCGCGCTTACAGCCTCCACCCCGGCACAGATGCAAGGTAACGGCACGTGCCTGTGCTACGCTAGCAAGTGATATAAAATTGACGCTCAGAACTGCGGTCGTCTCCATCTCTCCTAATTTTCGTACATTCAACCACGACCTGCAGTTAAACATATTTATGACCGTCAGGCTTAGCTGAAGCAAAAATGCGAGATGTACAATCCAGCGGAAAGGATTTATTAGCCACTATAGAGTTGTGAATTGTTTTAATTGTGTACTTCTTTTTGGTTTGCTCTTTAGCGACCCTCATTCAGTTTTGATATTTTCATTGTGCTTTTTATCGTAATTGATATCTCTAGCCGCAACTGTATTTAATTTGTTTGTACTTTTATCGACCACCAGACAAGGTGATCAACCATCTTATCGTTGAAGAACCTTATAACAGTTAGGAATTTCGCTTCACAGTTGTGAACAACCAGTATTAATATTTTACCATCCTGTACGTAATGTTGCTAACATTGCTATATCATGTATTCATATTTAGAATGAAAATAAACCTTAATAACGAAAATCTAAGATTTTCATATTTGCTAACATATAGTTACACCTTAACTTGTACACTAATTTCTGTTAGCAATAACGTTTCCTTTATAGGGAGTGTAGTGGAACCGAGATTGAGATCATTGTATAATTACATCACTGTCTGTACTGCTGCATTCTTCTGAACTCTGCATACATGAGATGGTATCTTCCTCCTCTGCAGCCGGCCGGTGTGGCCGAGCGCTTCTAGGCGCTTCAGTCTGGAACCGCGCGACCGCTACGTCGCACCTTCGAATCCTACGTCGGACATGGGTGTGTATGATGTCCTTAGGTTAGTTACGTTCAAGTAGTTCTAAGTTCTAAGGGAGTTATGACCTCAGATGTTAAGTCACATAGTGCTCAGAGCCATTTGAACCATATGAACCTACTTTGCAGGCCTTAGGTTCAACACCAAATTTCTAAAACACTCGCAGAGCGTACTTGTACAACTGTGGTAGGAAGATAGATCAGAACCAGTTTCACACGTGTTAGAAGGCGGTGAACTTGAGGAGGCCAAAAGGCGTATTAGTAATTGGCAACTTATGTGACTTATCATCGAAGGGCAGTTGCATATAGACGTCTCGCTAGTTATTCTTCGAGAAATACTCCATCAGCCACCCTCCCTAATTCCTCAGTGCGAGGGATTGAATAAACCTCTACCTCACTCTGAGAATTAATTGTGGATTTAAATCGCCACACAGCCGAAGTGCCCCATTAATCTCTTTAACCACAATCAGCTGTGTTTCCCGTTGACTGGGTGCTACAGGCGAAGTAGCCCGTAAGTGCTGGAACCTGTCTAATTCAGCTTCAGTGCCATCTATGATTCCAAAGGTATAGCACGGCAAATCTTAAGGGTCGCAGATGGCTGAAGTCGAATAAGGGCAAGAAAATCTCTTGCATTATTTCGAACAAATGTTTATGGTACTGCGAAAGCGGCTGAAGATCATGAAAAGGAATAACTGGAGACACTAATCTAATGTGAACAAAACAGTTTGGAAATCAAACGCCGTAAAATCGTCCAACCCAAAATATTCGACGCCGAGGTAAAATCGCCCACTAATAATGTTCCTTGGTACTCCACATTTTTATATTTAGCCGCCACACTAATTTGACCCGTCAACTGAATGCGTTGGCGAGGAATCCACTATTTTCATGTTTGCTTGTAATGGGGGTACCCAGTTTAAGACACGTAGCCACATTGATCAACGAGGCTGCTGCCTGAATATCAGTCTGAAACTCAACAGAGAGTCCCAGAATAGACACTTACAGCACAGGCTTGACCAGTCTGCCAGATGTTTGAGCTTGGCGTGGAAAGAGCGTTAATAAACAACTGCTCAACACTCAGAACAGGGCGGTACGTAGCACAGACCGCTGTGATGTGACCCCTGCAGTTGCATGTGAAACAAACTTTCTTTAAATGCGGACATCTCCACCACTTCCGCTGGCGGTGAGAACCTGGACAAACCCTACAATCTAAAAAACCGGCTGATGCCGAAAGAGGACGTCCGTTACTGTCTGACGTGTCGTACCAAGAATTGCGACGACCACTTTGCCGTTTGCGAGAAAGGCAGGGAGGAACTGATTTCTGGCATCACCGCGTTCAGGTGCTTAAGAGGGTGGCAACAAGACTGCCTCTTCACAATTAAAGGTTACCTAGGCTTTTTAGACCTTAGGAAACGAGACCATGCTGTGTTGTCCGACTACGGGAAAAACTACAGTCCATTTCTGCTTATTAACTAAAGCTACCTGAGCCGCCGCAGACAGCTAGTATGACCGTACTAACTCTGCCACTTCAGCCAGATAGCCAGATGTCAAAAGACTCTTAGGCGCTTGAAAGGAATTAGTCTGTCTGGAGCCAAGTGAATATTTACATCGAGGGTAATAAAATCCTCGTAAGATACGCCACACTGACTACAATCAAATTTACTTTGCCACTCCGTAACTCCGCTATCCATTCCGAGTACAAGTCATTAATCCGCTTTCATCATTGATTTAACGTAAGATGTGCTTCCACAACGTGCGATAAAAGATGTGTTGCCCACGCCGTACACACCTTATTGGATTTCAACGAAACATGGTCCACACGCGAATAAACCTTTTGCAACACATTATAAAGAAAGGAATTCGAATAGGGGAGGAGAGCCGGAGAGGGCCTTGAAGACGACGTCGCCTGTTCCCGCGGTTGTTCTCGAAATGTCATGGTCTACAGAAGCTCACCATGTTGCTGTAGTTCCTCCTCCTCCTGCTGCTGCTGTTGTAATTGTAGCTGCTCCTGCCGTAAAGACATACAGCGGTCGTCCATAAGGAAACAACCCGATCGATACACCGGTGAGTAAGCCTCCTAGGCACTTCACTACATCGTAGTCGCGCCAAGTAGTCCTCAGCATTAATTATAACGTCCGAATAGCAAAAGTATCGATGCCAGAACACAAGCCAGAACGTCAGCCGCGCAAGTAATCGTGAGATTACACAGGAAATGATTCTCTTAGTACGCTAACGTACAAGTGACCGAATATATTTATTTATTTATTTAACCTGGCAAGATTAGGGCCATCAGGCCCTCTCTTACATCTAACCAGGCATTCTACTTATTTTACATTCATATGTTTTAGTAGGCATGTTAAACTACATCTAGTACAAAAAGTGAAATAAACAATTTGAAAGGTACACCTGGAAAAATACATACATATAGAGTTTATATTCTTAGGTCACAAGTACTGTTATAATTAGACATTATTGAAGAGACAGATTTTAGATAGGAGTGCCGGCAGCAGGGAGTATGAGGGAGACTCATGGTGAAGGGAGGAGAAGAATAGAGACATGATGAAACATAATTAAGGAAATATAAAGGAAAAGAAGATTGCGTGGCTAATAGAGAAAGATGAAGAGGAAGGCATCTCAGGGGCAAGATAGGAGACGCTAGCTTTGCTATTTGACAGATGAGGGGATTATCCTTGTACATTAATTTTGTGGAGAACTTTGTGAGGATGATAGTAGGAAATGCTTCAACTTCTTCTTAAAAGCAGCAGGAAATCGAATTTTGCGCAAGGTAAGGGGCAGTTTGTTCCAGAGGCGGACAGCGGCAACTGAGAAGGAGTTTGCAAAAGTTTTTGTTTTGTGAGTGGGCACAGTTAGGATACCAAATAAGAGTGACCTCGTGTTTCGATTATGATGACATGACAGGTTTTTAATCTCTGAAGCAAGGTACTGGGGTGCTTGCGCGATGAGGAGTCGATGGAGTAGACATAGAGTGTGGTAGTCACGCAATTTGTCCGGCCGCAGCCACCCTAGCTCGGAGTATGAAGCACTAACATGATCATATCGGCGAATGTTGCAGGTGTAACGCACACAGGCATTCATGGTTAGCTCTAGCCGTCTTTTCGCACTTCAAGCGGCTAAAATAGTAAACACACAACTGACCTGAGTCGACAGCCACCTAAATTTGGCGCTTCGGAAACCAGTAGCTCTCTCCGGTGCACATAGCACAGACGCACCCTGTAGACAGCTGTCGTACCCAGTTCACGTGGTGCCAACAACTATGGTTCCGTGTCCTGCGTTACTATAGCGTTATCGGCGGGAGCGTATATCAAACAGGCATAGTTCGTTCCAACATGTGTCGCATTATGCATTTCGCTGCCTTTTGTTCTCTCAGTGGCTACTGTTATAGTCGCTTCAGAAAATTGAATGGTGCCTCCAGACATAGACTCAGATCACAAAACCTGACCTTCCTATAGCTTCCTTCCTTTCCCCTGAGGGGTGCCGTTATTTGCTGTACGTGTGTAATGTCAACGATGAACAAAACTCAGCACATTTCTGATACATTACACAGCAGCGCGTCTCACTGAATGAAGTTCAGTTCCAGTGGGGGACAGCGTCGTAGAATGTGTTGGTTTGGGGTGTGGTGTCTAGGAAGCCTGCCTACTCGGTTATCTAGACATACAATCAAACAAGTCGTATTAATGAGTTTTATTACAATAAGAAATTTACAATACTTAACTTTGGCTATTACACAGATGTGTCGCAAACAAAGGGCGACATACAAAATGATTAATCTTCTTCACTACAGACAATCAGAAGTTTGTACTACATAGAGAGTACAAGTGAAGTGATCTAGCGTTGACGCTGTTATCCAAGTCACTATTCTTGAAGCTGCTATTGAACTGGGCCGTCACAAGGAAACACCCAGAAGGGTACGTGTCCATCTCCTGAGGCTATACCCAGATGTCGAAGGCGAAGGCTGCTGTTGTGTGGGCGTGTTCAATAAGATCGGTCGGACTATTGGAGGTGGAGGAGGCGAAGGCTCCGTCTCCATGGGGTCGCCCCGCAGTCCCCTCTGGCGGCTGCTGTTGCCGTGGTGTCCGCGGCAATATGGGGAAGAAGATATACAAGGACCACTGTGCACGTGACAGTGGCGAACTTGATAGTAATGTCGGCGCTGCAATCCGTCTGGGCCTGATATGACATACATGCATGCTACAAGTCGACGAAGGATCTCGTCTCGCTGTCACTAAAAACCCAGAAAACACAATATCATGCGGTGCGAATCGATACATGCAGCCTTCCTTCGGTGCCGGATGCTGACAAGGTGGGATGAGGTGGAGCACTGTCCTGTGGCGGTGGCTGTGAAGCAATTCCGTCGGCGATGGTCCACATCGTGAATGCGAACGATAGGCGGCGAGGAACAGTTGCAGTGCCTGATCCCTGGTGTGTGCGGTGCGAAATTTGGCCATCTGTTGCTTGAAGGTTCTGACAAAAAATTACGCTTCGCTGTTTGACTGTGGATGAATGGTACACTAGTTAGATACTGTACGGCATTGCGTTCACAAAACTTTTCAAATTCATTGGACGTGAACTGAGGGCCGTTGTCCGGCGCTATGATTTCAGGCAAACCAGTGAGGCAAAACATAGAGGCCAATGCCTGAATTGTGCTACGTGACGTTGTCGAGTTCATTGGCACAGCCAAAGGAGACTTGCTGCAAGAGTGTACCACAATCAGCCAACGAGTGTTCCAAAAAGGTCCCGCAGAGTCTATGTGCACACGTTGCCATGGTGATTGCTACATAGGACAAGCAGTGAGTTTTAGCGGCGAAGCGGACTTGTTTTCCACACATGCGTGACACTGTGACATCATCTGTTCTAGCTGGGAGTCCGTACCCTGTCTAGTACAGTGTTGACGCGCTGTCTGTTTCGTACGAACGATCCCCCACTGTCCTTGGTGAAGTAACTGCTACACCTCTCTTTGTTAAGGCTTTGGGGATTAACACACTCGACTGTCCACTGTCATTATGAACAAGAATCACACCTTGCGGTATGTTGAGGCTACGCCGATGTGCAAAGTATCGGCGCACTGCAGGGTTCTTTATGGTATGCAATGAGCGTGGCCAATATGTGCGTATGTATTTTATCAAATGTTCAAATCTGAATCAGCTTCCGTGGCCTGTGCGATTTTCCTGTAATTCAGAGGAAAGGATTGAAGCAATTAAGAATTGTGAGTATCTACGCGACAACAATGTGCAGCAGAAGCGTGAAAGTCTTTATCAGGGCCAGTCGGAAGACGTGAAAGTGCTGTCAGAGTATACATAATGTCATACTGGTATTGTGACAGCAACAAAGCCCATCTTTGCAATTTTTGAGCAGTTCGTACAGGAACTGGCTTCATATGGATGAAAGCAGGACTGCAATGGCTTGTGATCCGTTACTGAGTAGAATTTTCTGCCATACAAGTAGTGGTGGAATTTGGTGACACCATACACAATAGTAAATGCCTCATTCTCTGTTTGTGAACAACACTTCTGACGCGAAAGCAATAAGGCTGTCTTTATCACCAAATCCGTGCGGAAGCACTGCACCGACTCCGTAAGAAAAAGCGTCAACGTACAGCACAACGGGGTTGTCAGGATCAAAGTAAACCAATCATCGATGACTGAGCAATTCATCTTTATGTTTTTGAAAAGTTTCTTGGCACTCATCTCTGCAAGCAAAGGGTCATCCTTGCGACGTATATGATCCAGTGGTGTTGCGATTTGTGTAGTATTCAGTATGAACCAAATATAATTGTTCATTTTCCCTAAGACTGACTGAAAGTCGGTGACATTACGAGGAACTGGCAGGTCAAGCATGGCTAACGAATGCGACTGAAGAGGATGTACACCTTGACTGTTAAGACATGACAAAGATACTGCAACGCAAGCTTAAATAATGTCACACTTGTCTAGTCTACACGTTAGTCCTGCATCATATAACACACGAAACAGTGCAAGCAAATTTTCATTGTGTTCTATAGGTTTCAAACTTGTTACGACGAAATGAAATGAAATGTCGTGTGACTAGGGCCTCCCGTTCACCGGCTGCAAATCTTTCGATTTCACGCCACTGCGGCAACTTGAGCGTCGATGGGGATGAAATGATGACGATGAGGACAACACGACACCCAGTAACTGAGGGAGAAAATCTCCGACCCCATCGGGAATCGAACCCAGGCCTTTTGTAATGTCATTCTGTGGCACTGACCACACAGCTACCGGGGACCGACGTTCCGACAATATTGTTCAAATACTTTGAATAGTTTGGTACATGAGCAGTCAGCTGTTCCAAATACCGTTGAAAAATGGAGGGTGCGGAAGCAATGCCAAAATATAAACGCAAATATTTAAACAAGCCCAAATGAGTGTTCACAACCCATACGGTTTGAAATTCTTCATCTAGTGGTATTTGCAGATATACATCATGCAAATCAATTTTCGAAAAGTAGCGTCCCGTGTCTGATCTGTCCATGAGATCGTGGCAATGGATAAGTATCAACCACAGTTTGTGGGTTGACTGTAGACTTAAAGTCAACTCAGAGGCGAATGGGACCTTAGGGTTTGGGTAGCAAAATCAGAGGACATGCCCACTGACTAGCTTGTATGGGTCCAATAGCTCCAGTACCTTGCAGTAGTTTAAGTTAAGCAGTGACTTTGTCCTATAATGCAATTGCAACAGTTCTAGCTCAGCAAAATTTCAGCTGAGCATTGCAACAAAATAGTTAGCCTAGCGAAAACCTTCAGGAATGAGATCAGGGAATTCTTTTAGCAAGCAAATTACTCTGTCTTTGGCATTTATTGCAGTCACTGAGAACAGATTGTACTGAATTTTAAAACCAAGCAAATCTAACGAATCATGGCCCAATATGTTCTCACAATTGCGTGATTGTAGCACAGTTGCAACGTGGCAGAATAAATGAAGGTCAGATTCGCACCTTACATGAGAGCTTTATGCATCACAACGGGAAGGTGAATTTGGCACCTAACTTAATTCGGCGGTAATGAGCAAGTTTGCCTAGCAGTACATAATGCAAAAAGGGATGACATTCAATCGATTGTAATTAACACACCGTTCCTATAATACAAGTTTAAGCGGAAGGTGGAACAAGCAACGAGAGGCATTTTAGTTTGGAATTCAGAGGGACGACGCAGAGGCAAGGCTGCACTACAGGGGTTACCACGGAAAAAGGGGTCCCAGGCAGAACATCAGTGACCGACCAGGTGACTCAGACAGGAAGAGCGAGTATAACGGCCCATGTGAGGGAGGACAGGAAATAAAGCTTTTAGAAAACTCCATTCCAGAATTCCAAATAGATACGAAACAAGACCAGTGACGCATTTTCGATCACCAGTCCAGCGAGTGGTACTCATGAGATAGAGTCAGTGTACGCATTTAGGCATCTGGAAAGGACACAAAACGTCCGATTGGCGGAAACGCACTGGGAAAGAGAAAAGAGCCAAAGTTTTGAAGCAATTTAAGGGGGATAGGACGTCAAACGGACCGACTTGGAGCAGGAGAGGCACCACAGGACATTTTAATTTCCACTGTCTATACTTTTACAAATAAATTCATAGACCTCTGTCAGCATGACCAGAATTCACACTCATAGCAGTGGAAGTTCGAAAACATAACGAAGTAATTATTCTTACATCTGAAATATCATCTTTTTTTCTCTTACTAATGGCAGCATTTGTTGCTACAGGTACACTTTTCTTCATAAGTAAGAGAGATTCTTCGATGACTTTTGCACAGCATACAAATCATACTTAAAGGTGCATGAAAGTCTAGAATTTTCCAAATCTATTAAAAACTGTGGTAAAAATTGAGGTAATTATCTATAAAATTTGTGTTTTTTCTAAACGCGAACTTTAAAATATAGCAGCTCATTCATTTTTCCATAAATTAAATAAATTATAGAGTTTCATACACCTGTAAGTATGGTATGTATGCTGTGCAAAATTTATCGAAGAATCTCTCTAACTTACGAAGAAAAGTGTACTCACAGCAACAAATGCAGCCATTAGTAAGTGAAAAAATGATGAAATTTCACATGTAAAAAAAAATCATGTTTTCGAAGTTCCATTGCTATGAGTGGGAACCCTGAATCCTTCGGGGTGATGTTGACAAAGTTTTATGAATTTATTTGTAAAAGTATAGACACTGGAAATTAAAATGTCCTTTGATGCCTCTCCTGCTCCAAGCCGGCCCGTTTGACATCCTACCCCGCTTAATGGTAGGGTCCTTGTTTCCACAAAATAAGAGGAAAGCTCCTATATGTCGAAAAAAGCCGTGATGTGAAGAACGAAAGAACCCAGGTGGAGAGACAGTTTGGCTATGAGCAAGACAAGATGGAAATTTTCAGAAACGCTCTTTATGACGCAGAGGAGTAATTTGTGTCAACACTGTGTTCACAGCGGCTGATATCCAGCTAGAAATTAGCTGTAGCATCGTTTAGCTCCAACTGTGGAGAAACGAACCAGCCAATTAGTTAACTGTTCTTGCGATAACTGAGAGGGCATTAAAATATGCACGCTGCTCCAACCATGCGCGTGTATATCACCACATTCTAAGACTAGGCATGAGTACATGTTCTCTCACCAAACAAGAAATATAGGGAAAGTTTCTCCTGGAGAATTCAGCAAAGGTGTAATTCGTTTTATAGGAATTTCAGCGGAAGAGAGCAGTCTAGCAGACGACAGCTCATCGCAGCCGAGGTGTTAACTTGTTGGTTCACCAGCTTGCATCCACTGGAAACTCGAGTGGCCTTGGGTAATCTTCAGCTGAATTTGTTGTATAACTAACCATCCACCATAGACTTGATTGTCATCCTAAAAATTGTACCGATCTTTGAATGGGAATCGGACGATTTTCGCAGTACTGACCAACATCATAAGTAAGTGTAGGAACAATTTGGTAAAAAAAACTGTAGTTCAACTTTTATATTGTTGTGTTAAGGATAACTTAACCTTCTGTGAGTTAATATTTAATATTATTTTTTTTAGGATTATTCAACTTTTTGATGATGACGAGATGCGCTATCCTGACAACTGTTTTTTTTTTTTTTTTGGTCACATTGAAAACTTGTAAAAGTGTGTAGTTTTGTGCTAATATTGCGACATTAAACATGTCATTTCAACTTACACTGTTGTCTTCAATCATAGAATAAGAAAACCAAAAATATTGCTCAATACACAGTGATAGTCGCAGTTCGCGTGTGCGAGCAACATATAGCAGGCAAAGTAAATTTTCGAGAAAGGGAATGTCTTATCGATTATAAACCGTCAGGTGCGTGCTAGTGTTAGACAGGGGTGGGGGGCCTAACAGTTCATATGTGCTATGATTCAGCAACGTAACTGAGGCACACGTGCCCAACTGACATTTCACGTTTTTTGCTAATATACGAATGAACAAAAACTTTGTTGGACTGGCATAGCACTGATGAAACTGTTTGCTTGCTAGTTTTACTAATGGCTGCTGCAGGCTTTGAATACACTGCATTGATAACATGGACCCTGTGACCATATTTCAGTGAATGGGCGGAATTCCTGTGTTTGTTCCGTTGTAAACATACTGATTGTACGAGACCTTCCTTGCCACAAGCGTAACACCGTGCTTGTCTGGACGGACAGTCTTGGCGTTTGTGCCGTGAATAGAACCAAGGACATGACTTATTTCTGTTCGCCTGTGTTTACGCGGCTTGGTGCACAAACTGTTTCTGCCTACTGGACCACTCTTGAGCAAGGAAATGACACAACTCGGGAAATTGATGCTGCTCAACTTTATCGGCCGCTACGGTACTGGAATCATACTAATCTAGGATTTGCAGTATGTGATGAAATGATGGATCGGACTGTTTCAGAATCTGTTCTCTAAGTCTGACATCAGTTACACTGCACACGATCACATCACGCAACATAAATTCAGAATACAAAGCACCACAAGCACATCTGAATTTGCATTTTAAATTTGCTTTTCCTGTTACTCTCTAACGATAAGTTTGTTCTGACCTTTTCTTGCAATGAAAGAATTAGTACCTAGCTGCCACCACAATCACTTGTTGGTCATAATAGTTAGTTAGAGAACCTATAACCTATAGCCTGATCATAAGAAAGTTCACTCACAGAGGCGTTAGAGAACAGTAAATGAAGCGAAAGACTGCACTTCCTACTGTTGGCAAAAATATAATGTAATTTCACAGTACCTGGTACCTTGTGAGCAATGATGTGGGCTTCATATTGTTGCCACAACTAGAGCCATTCCTCTTTTTTTCATTAAACTGGCGAAAAGGCGGTATGGCACTCGGAGCCGTTGCTTGTGGCGCTGCGGTAGTGGCTTGATTGGCAAGTACCTGCTCTACCGTGCTTAGAAGTATGGCAAACTTCTGCGTCTGAAATTGAAACATCTGTGTTAGCTGCGTTTTATCTATCGCTTGCCGCTGTGGCGCCTAAGCAGGGAGTGGGACAAATGGGATGTTTGGTTTGGAATAGGCAAATGTGATAAACAGACAATGCAAGCAATAAAAATAAGCACACCAGCAAAGAAAATTCCGGCAACGCCCACCTGAAAACACTGAAAGAAAAGAAAACACTATATGACATTGTTAAAATACGTAAACACACCCCTGCAAAGAAAATGCCAAGGTATAACTAAAGCGCCCGTAAAACACAAAATCCCATGACAAAACAAAATTGTGGCAGCCAGGTGCTGGGGTGTCGCTGTGAGTTTCGTTCACCTCCTTATCGCCAAATATGTGGTGTCTAGGAAGACTACCCACTGGGTTCGCTAGACAAACCATCAAAAAATCGTATTAATGAGTCGTCCACATATAGGGGCCGCTTCTTTTGCATTGTCGTCCTAAAGGGAGGCTCGGTCTGCGTGCGATTGGCTGTCTTCTTCTCATAGCCTTCTCTCCCCTGTCGTTCCCGACTGTCGTGCCGGCGCATAACTTTACGCCATAACATGGGATGTGGGTATAAAACACTGAACGGTCCAGGGTCGTTGCCTTCCTTTTAACGGACCTCCAGACGTATGACTATCACGTCACTTTAAGTGAATTCAATGAGTGGCCGTAGATCTATTGCTTGTGGTGAGCAGACAGTATCAGCATAGGAGAACAGTATTTAAAGCTATGTGTTCTTGGTATCTCTGGAACATGTACCTCGGCATTTCACCAAACACACCCTTTCGAAGCAGCATGCAATCGCTTGCCAGCATACAGAGCATTAGCCAGCTGCTTACAAACCGAAACTAATTCATCACATACCCGAGAAAAGCGTTCAGAGTGGAGGGAATTAATTACGAGTGCAATGTTTACCTGAACACTAAATATTAAATTTTAAATTTTAATCAAATGTTTCAAATGGCGCTGAGCACTATGGGACTTAACTTCCGTGGTCATCAGTTCCCTAGAACTTAGAACTACTTAAACCTAACTTACCTAAGGACATCACACACATCCATGCCCGAGGCAGGATTCGAACCTGCGACCGTAGCAGTCCCGCGGTTCCGGACTGCGCGCCTAGAACCACTAGACCACCGCGGCCGGCAAATTTTAATCGCTGATATACATTTAACATCAGGATCTCTTATGCTACCAGTATAGCAAGTTACCGTTCAAAATTAATGCTACAACGACAAAGAGAGGGATTCGTCTACATAAGGAAGGAAAACTTGGATCATATTTATCGAAGACAACTTTCTCTCGAACTTTTCCGTTCTTATGTTGTCTATCAAACTCGTGATTGCCGGCCGCGGTGGCCGTGCGGTTCTAGCGCTGCAGTCCGGAACCGCGGGGCTGCTACGGACGCAGGTTCGAATCCTGCCTCGGGCATGGATGTGTGTGATGTCCTTAGGTTAGTTAGGTTTAAGTAGTTCTAAGTTCTAGGCGACTGGTGACCAAAGATGTTAAGTCCCATAGTGCTCAGAGCCATTTTGAAACTCGTGATTCAATGTCTCAGTCAGTGATAATATAAGAAAAAATGGACGATGTTGACCACTGTTGAAGTGGTTAAATGCGCTATATAATGCACTCTCTTACTTGTTTCCATATATTATGAACCACAATTATATGTTCTAATAACTGTCTCGTAGTATAAACTACGTTAAAATATATAGTAAGAGCAAATACATCATATTTACAGATAAGTAATACTTACATTGCTAAATTGATTTCAGTATCGGGACTGGTTCCATTATTCCTGTATAATGTATTGAAAAGATTTTGTTCGAGGACGTTTATATGGCACGTCGCTGCAACATTACGTTGCCTTTATCCGTTTTCCTCATTTATTTGCATGTTCTTGAAACACAGTTTACGATCACGTATTTCACACTTTTGAGATACACAATGTGCAAGTTGCTAGAGCCATACAAAGAATGTGATCGAGTAGACAACAAAATGTATCAAACTCAGTGGATACTAAACTCACCCGCACTTGGTTCCAAAACTTAGTATATATATTACGAACCCAGAAAAGAATATAGTCCAAATTGTATTAACACGGCTTTCTTAATTCTATTTTTTTTAGATTTAATTCTTGTCTTATTTTCTGAAAGAATTATGTAAGTGAAGGGTTATAGCTTCCGTGGTTATTTAAAACAGGCGACAAATTTCGGCAATGTGAAAAATGGAAACGTCCGTTTTTTTTTTTTTTTTTTGTAAAATTGATACCAGTACCGATGGTAAAATTACATAAAGTATAAATGGAGATACAAATTTTGTTTACATGGAAACTGGAACATAACAATGTTATATCTACTGTGGTGGCTGGAGTCAAATGTAGGGAGCGAAAAGATATTTACAGTGTGTACAGAAACCAGATGGCAGTTATAAGAGTCGAGGGGCGTGAAGGGGCAGCAGTGGTTGAGAAGGGAGTGAGACAGGGTTGTAGCCTATCCCCGATGTTATTCATTCTGTATATTGAGCAAGCAGTAAAGGAAACAAAAGAAAAATTCGGAGCAGGAATTAAAATCCATGGAGAAGAAATAAAAACTTTGAGGTTTGCCGATGACATGTCAGAGACAGCAAAGGACCAGGATGAGCAGTTGAACAGAATGGACAACGTCTTGAAAGGAGGATATAAGACGAACATCAACAAACGCTAAACGAGGATAATGGAATGTAGTCGAATTAAATCCGGTGATGCTGAGGGAATTAGATTAAGAAATGAGACACTTACAGTAGTAGATGAGTTTTGCTATTTGGGGAGTAAAATAATTGATGATAGTCGAAGTAGAGAGGATATAAAATTTAGACTGGCAATGGCAAGGAAAGTGTTTCTGAAGAGGAGACATTTGTTAACATCGAGTATTGGTTTCTCTGTCATGAAGTCGTTTCTGTAAGTATTTGTATGGAGTATAGCCACGTATGGAAATGAAATATGTACGATAAATAGTTTAGACAAGAAGAGAATAGAAGATTTTAAAATGAGGTGCTACAGAAGAATTCTATAGATTAGTTGGCTAGATCACATAACTAATGAGGAGGTACTGAACAGAACTGGGGAGAAGAGAAATTTGTGGCAGAACTTGACTAGATGAAGGGATCGGTTTGTAGGACACGTTCTGAGGCATCAAGGGATCACCAATTTAGTGCTGGAGGGCAGCGTGGAGGGTAAAAATCGTAGAGGGAGACCAAGAGATGAATACACCAAGCAGATGAAGAATGATGTACGTTGCAGTAGGTACTGGGAGATGAAGAAGCTTGCACACGATAAAGTCGCATGGAGAGCTGCATCAAACGAGTATCTTCACTGAATACCACAACAACATCTAATGCAAACTGTTTTTTACATTATTTAAATTGACAACTGTGATGACTAAATTTAATCGATTTAACGACATGCGTTAATAGGAATGATTAAAATATAGTCTAACAAATATAGCTTTTCGGTAATCAAGTATGTTCAGAGATTTCTATAGATAAGAAATATGTATTTTAAGTAAGGAAATAAGTAAATGACTTTTCAAAATATATACGAAATCGAAAAGTTCGTCTAACCCGTGAATGTTTCTAGGAGGTTAGGTTGATTACAGCAAAGTAACTATTGCAACACAGTTGTTAAATCCTTGAGAGCGAAAATTTACGTAACAATCTTAAACCTTCAGACACTGACTCAGAGGAAGCATGGCAGTGTGCGAAAGAAGTGGAAATATTGCACTAATCGTCCAAGTAATCAAACAGAAACTGATTACAAACTGAATTGCTGTCGAAATTTCCAGAATTAGCAACTGTCGCTAAACATTTACTGTGGAATATGTTGCGGAGAACACAAATGTCATCCGTGTGCCTATGGAGATTGCTTGTCGAGGAATGTATAAGCAATTTCGCAAAATGCAAGACAGATTCAGAGGTTAACAACAATATAGGCAGAATGGTACAAACTATTTGCTCCGTGGCTCGTGACGTTACAGACCTTTTTCTCTTCGAGCAGACTGAGTAGAATAGGACACACCAGTAGACGCCTAGCTGTGACTTGTTAGATGACTTTTGCTACATACAAATTTTGCTACACTACTGGTCATTAAAATTGCTACTCCATGAAGATGACGTGCTACAGACGCGAAATTTAACCGACAGGAAGAAGATCCTGTGGTATGCAATTGATTAGCTTTTCAGAATATTCACACATGGTTGGCGCCGGTGACGACTCATACAACGTGCTGACATGACGAAAGTTTCCAACCGATCTCTCATACACAAACAGCAGTTGACCGGCGTTACCTGGTGAAACGTTGTTGTGATGCCTCGTGTAAGGAGGAGAAATGCGTACCATCACGTTTCTTACTTTGATAAAGGTCGGATTGTACCCTGTCGCGATTGCCTTTTATCGTATCGCGAATCTGCTGCCCGCGTTGGTCGAGATCCAATGACTGTTAGCAGAATATGAAATCGTTGAGTTCAGGAGTGTAATACGGAACGCCCTGCTGGATCCCAACGGCCTCGTATCACTAGCAGTCGATATGACAGGCATCTTATCCGCATGCCTCTAACGGATCGTGCAGCCACGTCTCGATCCCTGAGTCAACAGATGGGGACATTTGCAAAACAACAACCATCTGCACGAACAGTTCGACGACGTTTGCAGCAGCATGGACTATCAGCTCGGAGACCATGGGTGCGGTTACCCTTGACGCTGCATCACAGAGAGTAGCGTCTGCGATGGTGTACTCAACGACGAACCTGGGTGCACGAATGGCCAAACGTCATTTTTTCGGATGAATCCAGGTTCTGTTTACAGCATCATGATGGTCGCACCCGTGTTTGGCGACATGGCGGTGAACGCACATTGGAAGCGTGTATTCGTCATCGCCATAGTGGCGTATCACCCGGCGTGATGGTATGGGGTGCCATTTCAGCAGGATAATGCATGACCACACGTTGCTGGTTCTGTACGGGCCTTTCTGGATACCGAAAATGTTCAACTGCTGCCCTGGCCAGCACATTCTCCAGATCTCTCACCAATTGAAAACGTCTGGTCAATGGTGGCCGAGCAACTGGCTCGTCACAATACGCCAGTCACTACTCTTGACGATCTGTAGTAGCGTGTTGAAGCTGCATGGTTACCTGTACCTGTACACGCCATCCAAGCTCTGTTTGACTCAATGCCCAGGCGTATCAAGGCCGTTATTATGGCCAGAGGTGGTTGTTCTGGGTACTGATTTCTCAGGCTCTGTGCACCCAAGTTGCGTGAAAATGTAATCTCATGTCAGTTCTAGTATAAAAAATTTGTCCAATGAATTCCCGTTTATCATCTGCATTTTTGTCTTGGAGTAGCAATTTTAATGGACGGTAGTGTACATACTTGTACATTTCAACCATCTATAAAAGTCAGTCAAATGTGAGACAGATGGAAAAAAGTAAGTAAACTGATCATCGTTTCGAAAGGAATTGCCATAATGTTAATACATTCATCCCACTGAGAGACAACAAGATCAATGCGTGCATAGCAAAATGTTTTCAGTTGCCCACGGGATCATGGTTTTACCCAGGTGTGCCCCTGTTCGTAAGAAGCAAATCGGCACCCACGAACATCTTTCTTCAGATATTCATAACTATTGAAATCACACGGCGGGAAATTGGGACTCTCTGGAGGATGTGTTACGATTTCACAGCCAAACTTTTGTAGCGCAGTCGAAACGGCCTGCCAACAAAATGCCCTCTCACATGTTTCCAAGGTTGTTTCAACTAGAAGTTCCACTGGGAAGTCCTTATACGTCCTCCATACATTCCCGATGTCTCACGATGTTATTTCCATATTTTTCATGCTCTGAGGAAAGACATTCGTATGCGTTGATTTGCTTCGTACGAAGAAATGGTTCAAATGGATCTGAGCACTATGGGACTTAACATCTATGGTCATCAGTCCCCTAGAACTTAGAACTACTTAAACCTAACTAACCTAAGGACATCACACAACACCCAGTCATCATGAGGCAGAGAAAATCCCTGACCCTGCCGGGAATCGAACCCGGGAACCCGGGCATGGGAAGCGAGAACGCTACGCTTCGTACGAAGAGGTGCACGCCTTGTGGAATTATATTTCCTTGAAGGCATTGGCCATCTTGTCTCGTTTTAATTTGACTGTCTCTTTTACTTCAAATACCGTGATCTCGGCATTAGGAGCTCAATGCGTTTGGACTCATGCTGTAGTGAACTTATTTTAGCTTGATTTGATTTGGATTTTTTAGTTTTCTTTTCCAATTCATGTCACTTCACGGTATGGGGGTCTCATGTATGATCTTTTGAGTGATGCGGTGCCATATTTACAAGTACGGGTTTGATAGGAGCGTTGTGAAGCCTGTTAATTAGCTCATTAATTCTCTTTCATGTCGAAGACTGATGTGATACAATTCCGGGATTAGTAGTTTGTCTCTCATCTGACGTGAAATCCCATAAGATCTGTAATCGGTATCTCAGCATTTATTGGTTACGCGTTTTTGTAACTTTGAAACTTTATAACAAAATATCCCGTCTAATTATGATTTTTAATTTTTAATGCGAACATCACCACTGAACATGACCTGTAGAAACTTACAAAGTGCTTAAGGCCATTATCTCTTAATCGGACTTGCTTTCAGCAAATGGATAAGTAGCTTGCAGTATGGACGCGCTGTTGTTGCAGAACTAAGATACAGCCGAAACCGTGGTGCACAATACGGCTAACTAAAATACTAACCCGTTGCATTTTGGTCTCAGTTTTGACTAGTGAGGGCACATGCACGTGGTCACTTACAATAACCAAATATCCTAATAGGCAGCTTTGATTTGGCGATCCATGTTATACCCCCTGGGAAAGCGCGAAGAATTAAAATAAAGCCATCTCTTAAATTTTACCGTTTCATCACTACAGTCCACGGGTAAAGGGATTTGCTAGATTCATGACCAACTAGAAACGTCACTAGCAGAACGTTTCATCATACATCATCCTATTACTCAAAGGAAACTAATCAGTTATTGCGAGACTGGAAACAATTGTTTTATAATAACGTTTCACAAATGAAATGGCTTTCTCATAGAATACACTCCTGCCTCCCGATTCTTTCCCTGGATGTCCTGCTTGACACTTGGCAGCCGGGGTCGTGCGTCGCATCACCACACGCGTATTTCCACACAGCCTTTCGGAAGACGCGTCGTTAGGGAAGCCCCTGGGCGTGGCATCCCCGAAGTTTCCACGCCTGTCCCGTGTCGCCGCTGTAGCCATCGATTCATGAACAGGACGTGAATAACAATTGCGAGCGCCCGCCGCACTTTACCTGTGCCCTCCGTCGCTTTCTCCTCGCCTTCCTCTTTTTCGGCGCCCTTTCGCTCCGTCGCCCGTATTTACATTTATGACGGCGCCGCGGCTGCAGACGCAGACGGTATTCCCCGCGCAGCTGATGCCGCTGCCGCCCCCGCGGGACGCTGGCCAGTAAAAGTGATGAAGCTGCCGCAAACAACGTACCCGTCTTTTTACGTGCTCACATCTTCTCACGCTGGTACTCCTTCTGCCACCGAACGTTGCGGAAACAGCGCATGGTATATCACATTGTTAGACGCCTAAATTTACGACATATCATTCCGGTTGTGATGGGTCACCGTTCACCGTCATTGCAGCAGATGCAAGTTGGAATATTGGTGGGAATAGTTGTTAACTGTAGTCATACGTTTGCAGCTTGTAAACGATAAACGGCAGCACCAACGGCTAAAACTGAATGAAAATGATTTTCAATTGGGTAGATGAGCTTACGCTAGCTTCCTTTATGTTTGTCAGTGAGTAAGACTGTATATTTGTATACAAAGTAGGTTTCAATGTGACGACTGTAAATCCAAGGAAGAACAAATGGTGGGAAAAAGCACTACCTAACATAAATTATAAATGTGTTACGGTTGGGCAAAACCTTAACATTTGCTTGGAACAATGTATATTAAGACATGCCGTACTTACAGAACCTTATTTGTTAGAGTACAAGTTCCTATGTTGTTGTATGTTCTTACCTTATACGTAACTGATGTGCAAGCGTGGATTTCCAATGAAGTAGTTAAGACACAGACGAATGGAATGGATGTGCGCTGAACAAGGGAAGCATTTGAAGATAGAGCAACACGTTTAATTTATACTCACTGCAGCTGTCGAATATCAAAAGACACAACGATAATATTATCCGCAGCTTTGTCACCAGCTGATCCACTTCCCTGTGCTTTGATCACTTCGTCAAAAAACCACATTTTCAGTTCGATGAAAAATAAGGGGTTCTACCATATCTCCACAGTTCCAAGTTTAAGATTGCCTTGAACAACTTACAGGCAGATATCATAGGAAGCTGATGCAGTAAACCGCATTACAAGTGCCATTTTGGTGTTTTGGTGTGAGATGCTTAAGCGGGTTATGCAGACACCACAGGAAACGTTCCTGAAAGGTGAACTTGCTATGGCGCAACCAGGGCTGTTAGACTGCTGACGCAACGGAAAAGCCAGGCAGAGATGTCACTGTTGTCCAATAGCCACGCCTTGCACCTCAACTCAGTTGTGCCTTATAACAGGGAAGTGCTGTCGTTTAAGAAAAATTTGCTGACGAATCTCGCATATATACTGCCCATTTTAGACGTGCAGTAGCAGTTGCTACCAGCAGCCAGCTACGAGGGGAGTTCTACGCCAGTGTAGAACTAGAAATGGGTCAATAAGCTGGCACCGTCAGACGCTGTCTGCACTATCTTAGAGTCTGCTCTTGGTGCTAAGTCCGAATGCTGCTGACTTGATGCCTTGCAAGCGGTGGGCCACCTACTGGCCATCTCCAATACCTCGATCGCCCCCTACACTCGGGATCTATAAATGCCTGCGCCACCTAGTTGTGTAGATGCCATCGCCAGTTGGCACCATGGCCTGTGGGGAACACATTACCATTATGAGTTACTGCCATCTGCACTGGAGTCCACAGTTTGATTCTTTACCGCATGCTGGAACGTGGCGTCATCATATCGCTCTCCCAGCCGTCGTCAGTTTCCCCTGCTTTGCAACCGCTATTTCTCATTTTAGTTTCCCCTTAACTGGCGTCACAAGGCTGTACACCCTCTAGTCCTGTTCTCCCAACGAGGGATAATCCCTATCAGTACCAGGAATTGAAACCCAGTGCTCCGTATGAGACTCAGGCATGGTGGCCATTCAGTTAATTAGACAGATCGCGTTGTTTCAGATGCTTAATGCATCCACAAAATTCAGATAACTAATACTTTTCTCTTCTGTTGATTAATTTGTAACATTTAGGGGAAAAATGGATCACCAACTAGCTTAATTATAGCGACTTGACGACTCTAAAAATTATTGAACGTTGATGTTAAGGCTTTCTTCGTGAAAAGTAAATGCAAAAATAGCGAAACTGTGTTTAGTTTCTTTGCCTTATTTGACAGTGGGAGCATAAGTGCCGTATACCTTTTTATGAAAGGTAAGAATAGTAACCAAATGTGAATATATCAATATTAGTAATGCAGTGAAATAGATTAAAAAGTGTAATCCAGCACAATATATCCCTTTCGTTTCAAAGATGCTTCAGTGGCCTACGTGTTAAAATCTTTGCTTACTTGTTGAAGAGATTCTTCATTCGGTTTCACAGGGCTGAGCCAAACCAATTCCGGTCATTCTTCTCACAGTAGCTAGAAATTATAAAAACTAGACGAAGGAAAGGAAAGAAAATACATTATTAAAATATTTATAATACTTCATATGTGTACTTCTTGGATTTCTATTACAAACAGTTTCTCTTCCACTTCACAATACGAATCTTGAGTTTCCTTTCATCATAATGTGGATGACAAATACCCTGTGTAGTAAGACGAGTAAGTAAACTTATAAATCTACAGTTTTATTGAATGTGACCCTTTTTCTCCAGTAAGCGTTTTTGTGTATTAAAAGACACCAGTATCTTAGGGTGCTATATAGTCGAATGGTTTTCTTTAACATTTTGACCGTTTACAAGATCTGCTGTAAGGTGTCGAAGCTGTGAGTAACTTCAAGACAAGTGATTGGCATGGAAATTTGTTCTAAACATTACTACTAGAATTACCCTCACACAATTTTAAGCAGCCTCCTCAACAGTTTTCTCGTTATCTATAATAATTGTATTACGGTCCTCTACACGTTACCCTTTCATACAAAAATTGTAGTTCGATATTTAATAGTTACAAATTTCCTTTTTGTTAAATATTCCGGTAAAACTATATTTTATATCGAAGCGCAGCGGATAATATTGTACTGTTTAAAAATCTGCTATTAAATTTGATAATTCTTTCAGAAGTATATCTAATTCTGTTTTACATGGAAGTAGCTGAGTACCCGGAATTGCCGGCTACCTAGATATTTCTTCTCACCCCTATCTGCGTCCCTCTCCTACTACCTCCTCTCTTTTCATACTCTCCTTCCGCTTCTCTCTAAACAATATCACCTCCACCTCACTAGGAGCGTGCTCGTTCTTACACACACAGTTGACTGCGTAGCAGCGAGGAGAGCTCCGCCTACCATCCTAAGGGAGCCATGGGTCTGATGATGGTTTTGTAGAAAGAACCGAAACCGGTTACCTGTATCATTAAAACATACATGACGTGATCAAGACTGAACTTTAGTCAAAATATAAGTATGTGAATACTGTCTGCAAAATGTGTCGCGAATGCACTGACGGAAATAAAAATAACACAGCACCAAAAAATACGTGATATAGAGTCCGATGATATCTCATATGTACTACACTGGATACAGAGCTGGTGATCGAGCAGGCCAAAGTAACATGTCGACAGTCCGTAGGGCGTGTTGTGCTACTACAGGTATATGTCGGTGAGCGTTTCCTGTTGGAAAACACCCTCTGGTTCAAAAATGGTTCAAATGGCTCTGAGCACTGTGGGACTCAACTGCTGAGATCATTAGTCCCCTAGAACTTAGAACGCGTTAAACCTAACTAACCTAAGGAGATCACAAACGCCCATGCCCGAGGCAGAATTCGAACCTGAGACCGTAGCAGTCTTGCGGTTCCAGACTGCAGCGCCTTTAACCGCACGGCCACTTCGGCCGGCACACCCTCTGGAATGCTGTTGACAAATTCTAGGACGACGGGTTGAATCACCAGACTGACGTACAATTTTGAAGTCAGAGTGGGTGGGATAACGACGAGAGTGTTCATGCCGTCATACGAAATCGCACACAAGACTATAATGGCAGGTGTCGGTCTGTGTGTCTGGTATGCAGACAGACTGGCTGAAGGCCCTCAGCTAGTTTCCTTCTAATCACCACAGCGCCATCGCTGGCACCGAGGAGGAACCTGTTTTCATCAGAAAACACTATGGATCTCCATCCTGCGCTCCAATCAGCTCCCACTTAACACCACAAAACACGCGATCGTCGGGAGTTTGGGGTCAGTGGAATTCACGCTACACGGCATCGGGCTCCGAGCTGTCCTTGAAGTAACCGATTTGTAACATTTCGTTTGTCACTGTGATGCCAACTACTGCTCTAATTGCTGCTGCAGATGCATTACGATGCGCGAGAGCCATACGTGACCGTCTGAACCGTCTGGAGTCCGATGTTCTTGCCACCGTCCATTCTCTTGACCACCGCTGCCAGCAATGATGTACAGTGGCTACATTCCTGCCAGATCTTTCCGCATTATCGCACAAGGAACTTCCAGCTTCCTGTAGTCATATTACAGGACCTCGTTCAAACTCAGTGAAGGGTTGATATTATAGGCATTCTTGACTAACAGCAAATTACTAAGCTCCGTCTCAAAGGTAACTAGAGCTCATGTCGTTACAATGTGTCTTAAAAACAAACCTGTTTTTTGTCCTCATAGTGGCACTACCAGCGCCACTCTTATGCGACTGCCACTAAATTAAACCAAAAACATCTTTCAAATGTAGAAACACGCCTACGACCTTTTGTTTATGTCGCACAACTCCTTATTTTAAATGTTGAAGTTTTCTTATAAGAATATCTCATTGGCCTAGGTAGTAGTCTTTTGTATAGTGATGACTGCTTTCAGCAAATTTAAATTGCCATTTTCGGATGACGTTAATACAAGCAGCATCGATAACGAAGTGTGTACCAGTAAAGGTCGTTCTTGATGCTACTGTTTGTACTCCTGTGATTTGAAAATGGCAAAAGGAAATTTGCCGAAACTGTACAAACAATTACTATCTGGGTAAACAAAGTGTTCGTATAAGAAGACTGTAACACTTGCAGTTATAGAGCGCCTCTGTAAAGACTGGTTATTTCATATAACTGTGGCTGTATTTTCTTATTAATAGAGGTGAGACGTTTACCTATTTACATAAGGGACATATTAGACCTTGAAAGCTTAGGAAGTGGTACAAATATAGAGCGGAAACATAAGGAGAATATGAAAAGGAATATATTTAATAGTACAAAGTGTTCCTTATCTTTGTAAACTGAATTTTCTCTGCTTGCTAAACAATACCGGACATTTTTTGTTTTTCGTCCTATTTATTTTATTCACATTTTATTTTCTTCCCATTTTACCTTATTCATTTCTTAAAATATCTGTACGACTTCCAGAAACTCATTCTAAGTTTCTAATTTTTTGTGTACTAGCTTATTCTACTGTATTTTGTAAATATTTAGTAGTAGTTATGAAATGTTTGTTTAATCTACATCGGTATCCGTTTTAAACTTTGAACATTGTATGAGCCAGTGAAAACTTAAATAAGTAACTATTAAAATACATGATTTTAGTTATAAACTGAAGAGAGCGGTCACACTGTCGAGTGAAGCGATAGGAAACTCTAATTCTCCTTTCTCAAATACGGAAGTTTTGTCGATTCTGTACCTCACTCTACGTCACTGCAGTAATATTGTGATACAACTATTTACAGAGACTTCTCCAAATCGTTATTCGCTTCGTTCATCCGTGGCAGTTAGGAGAATTTTTACCCCCATTTATCAAAATTATTGTAGTTGTTTACTGGGGTATATATACATTTTTTTCCGAGACTACGATTCCAAATCCTTCATCTTTTATAGTTTCTAGCTGGAGCGCTGAAAGCGCATCATTTGCGTCGGTACATTTACATACGCACGTTCCAAGTCACTTTATAGTGCATGGCGAAGAGTACTTATTACCAATAATATCGATTTTATGTCATATTCCATCTCCGTAATGAGCGAGGAAGGAAGACCTGTACAAGCCTGTGTATGCGAAATATAAGCTCTCATTTTACTCGTACCCGAGATATGCAATGAAGACAGTAGAATGCTGACAGTCTCCTTTGACCTCACGTTCTCAAATTTTACTCAACAGAGTCTCACGAGTACGAAGTCGTATTTCATCCGCGATTTCACATTTAAGTTACACGAGATCTTTTATTACTACTTTTCGTGCGTGATACCATCATGTTACCATCCTAGCAGTATGGTTCTTATTTTGAGTAGTTTCTGCTGTCATGTTTTGTTGTTTCAGATACGAAACACTGTAGAACTACTGTGGGAATGGTCGTTCTAGTGTCTAGTGTCTCGTGTCTACATTAATTTTATGAAAGATGAGAAGAAAAACTGAATTTCAGTATAGTTTTAAGACCTGTAATGCTTTTGTATCTCCTAAAAGGTTTTTTTTTGGATATGTGGGCTTTTTGAATATTCAGATTTAACTGACGTGTAATACACGAGTAAGATATACAAAATATACATTTATATCCCGTGTTTATTCCGATGCTGATTACAGAATTAATGTAGAATAGTATATCTTTAACATTTTTTCACTTGATGAAGTCTGAAAAACTAAGAACGCAGCATATGAGAAGTTCAGAACTATCTCTTTCCTAAGAATGAATATCTTCCATTGAATGTGGTGAGATATGTGAGATAGCTTCACTGTTTGACAAAAATCTAAGGTATCCAGAGGTAGACGGGGAGACACCGAAATTAAGTTGGTTGAGAAAGTATGCAATGTTATTTCGGTGATAAAAATATCGATTCAAATTGGCGAATAACTTGGCAGTATGAGCCTGCTTATCATTACAACGTTGCACCACTTCTGGCCTTGATGCAGACACTGATATGGCTGGGAAGTATTTCATACCACTGTTGTATTCTCTCCTAAGGCAAAATGATTCACAACTGTTGCACCTGGTATGTGATATCCAGGATAGCGTCACTGCGGTGGCAGTGACAACCGAACTGGGCTGATAAGGGAATCTTGCTGAGCCCTCAGGCAGTTCATATGGACTTGTGCCCTGTGTTTACGAGAACTGTCCTGAAAAATGGAACCCTGATACCGTCGCATGAGGAGCAACACATAAAAGGATGCATGATGTCGGCAGCACATCGTGGTGCCGTCAGACTTCCCTCAGTCACACTCCTGAAGTCACACTCGATGCATACTCACACCATGATGGCAGACGTAACACCCCTGTATCTGTTCTAAATAATCGAAAAATGGGACCTCTTACCGGGCGCTAACTACTTCTGTGTTCAGCGCCCGTAAGATCCAAACACACACACACACACACATACACACACACACAAACGACTCAGGTCTCCGTCATTCTCGCCGACAGTGGTCGTCCGGGATAGTACAGAACAGTTAATCATCGCTGATCACAAACTACATTCCACATTTGCCCATGCTTTTTGCTCGCTGAACCAGTCCAAACTCGACCGTTTATATTGTGAAGTTAACAGCAGCGTACGAATGGAATCGTCATTGCCTAGTCCCGTTGTTGCTAGTCTCCGACGAACTGTAAGCATCACACAGTGTTTACACGGCTTCCGTTACTTGTTGTTGGATGCCAGGTGTACAAATCAAGTGCTTACGATGAAGTGAAATCATCGTGTGGCAGTTTTGTCAGTGCTTTGTGCAAAATAGAACCCTCCTCCGTTATCGTGGTCAGATTCGGTCGATCATCACTTCGACGACGACTATTAGTTCTCCTCACCTTCCCATGCAGTCCAACATTTCACAAATATTTGAGCTTTTAATTTGGATCAAGCTTCTAGGTATTGTGTAGGAGACTTACGAGACCGCGATTCGATAAGTAATCTACGTCCTCAAACGCACTGCTTGTGTGTAAAATATATTTGAAAACCAGCTCACTTTCAAGTCTCCCGCTTCACATTATGTTCGCAGCGAAGCAAATGAGCGCTGGCCAGTGTGCTCAACAGGAGCACATGACATGAGCGATGTTGCAAGTTCTCGTCGCCAGATTTTCTTGTGTGCGACGAAGAACGTTCTCTTCAGATTTGAAAGTAAGGTGCGTCAGTGGAGAACAGCGGTCAACCCATTTAGTTGCGATCGTACCAGTTTCTCTCAGCCATTGTGGTAGTCGTACGAAGATCGTATGAGACGTCATAAATACAACAAGGACTGACTCGGCTTTCAGTTAATGTCCTACCGTGATCCGGAGATGTAAAAGTGATCCAATCTTCGAAACATTTTTAAATTATTCCTATAAGAAGTACATCATTCTTGCCGTAGAGCGGTATATCTTGCTTTGCTAACATTAGTTCCTTATTTCAAAGCACTAACAAGGCTACAACCGAATGAATGTAAAATAAGGGACTATCAGTTATACGGTACTGTTTCTTCACTGTGCTAGTCCCTAAAGTCTTCAGATTTATTAGGTTTCATACATACACTACTGGCCATTAAAATTGCTACAGCACGAAGTTGACGTGCTACAGACGCGAAATTTAACCGACAGGAAGAAGGTGCTGTGATATGCAAATGATTAGCTTTTCAGAGTATTCTCACAAGGTTGGCGCCGGTGGCGACACCTACAACGTGCTGACATGAGGTAAGTTTCCAACTGATTTCTCACACACAAACAGCAGTTGACCGGCGTTGCCTGGTGAAACGTTGTTGTGATGCCTCGTGTAAGGAGGAGAAATGCGTACCATCACGTTTCCTACTTTGATAAAGGTCGGATTGTAGCCTATCGCGATTGCGGTTTATCGTACGGCGACATTGCTGCTCGCGTTGGTCGAGATCCAATGACTAGTAGCAGAATATTTAATCGGTGGATTCCAGAGGATAATACGGAACGACATGCTGGATCCCAACGGCCTCGTATCACTAGCAGTCGAGATGACAGGCATCTTATCCGCATGGCTGTAACAGATCGTGCAGCCACGTCTCGATCCCTGAGTCAGCAGATGGGGACGTTTGCAAGACGACAACCACCTGCACGAACTGTCCGAAGATGTTTGCAGCAGCATGGACTATCAGCTCGGAGACCATGGGTGTGGTTACACTTGACGCTGCATCACAGAGAGGAGCGTCTGCGATGGTGTACTCAACGACGAACCTGGGTGCACGAATGGCCAAACGTCATTTTTTCGGATGAATCCACGTTCTTTTTACAGCATCATGATGGTCGAACCCGTGTTTGGCGACATCGCGGTGAATGCACATTGGAAGCGTGTATTCGTCATCGCCATACTGGCGTATCACCCGGCGTGATGGTATGGCGTGCCATTGGTTACACGTCTCGCTCACCTCTTGTTCGCATCGACGGCACTTTGAACAGTGGACGTTAAATTTCAGATGTGTGACGACCCGTGGCTCTACCCTTCATTCGATCCCTGTGAAACCCTACATTTCAGCAGGATAATGCACGACCGCATGTTCCATTTCCAGTACAGGCCGTTCTGGATATAGAAAATGGTCGACTGCTGCCCTGGCCAGCACATTCTCTAGATCTCTCACCAACTGAAAACGTCTGGTCAATGATTGCCGAGCAACTGACTCGTCACAATACGCCTGTCACTACTCTTGAAGAACTGTGGTATCGTGTTGAAGCTGCATGGGCACCTGTACCTGTACACGCCATCCAAGCTCTATTTGACTCAATGCCCAGATATATCAAGGCCGTTATTACGGACAGAGGTGGTTGTTCTGGGTACTGATTTCTCAGGATCTATGAACCCAAATTGCGCGAAAATGTAATCACATGTCAGTTCTAGTATAATATATTTGTCCAATGAATACCTGTTTATCATCTGCATTTCTTGTTGGTGTAGCAATTTTAATGGCCAGTAGTGTAGATTTTGTCCACAAATAGAGTTATGCGGTGAAGCTGTGATACTTCCCTTTTCATTTACTGGTCATCTATTACTTATATAATTTAGTCCCTAAAATGTTTGGAACTGCTTCACCTGCACCTCCACAGGTAGCACACGCATCGCACCTACGGTCTGTAATTTCATTGTCCAGAGTCGAGTTATCTTCAGTGATGATTCACGCATCAACTTAGCCCCGATAACATCTAGGCTACGTTTGTTTAATACAATGTTATTACTCAGGGAACATACACGTTGAAAGCACCTATGATGGCTGTTAATCAGTTGAAATCTATTTGCAAAAGTAAATAAAGAAAACGTGATCTTGCGGCTGGTTGGTGCTCATTTGGTAATTTTAGAGTTAAACAGGTTTCGCCAAGTTAGTAAATCCTCATGTAATAGTGACTTACCATGATGACAATTCCACAAAGGGTATAGTATCATTTTAGCTGCCTTTTATTTATACATTTAAGCTTTTATTTTACCTATATTTTAACTGAAACTCAATGATTTTCTTGGAAGACATCATAATAGAATTCTTCCAATCCGTCAAAACTCTACACATATTTGTTTAAAGCTCTATTGGAAACAAAGGACAGCTTCTGACGTCACTTCGACGTCGAGGTAGTTAGAGACGTGACACAAGATCGTACTGAAAAAGGAAATGAAAACGGCAGGTTGAGGTAACCACGCAGAACATTTAGGAAGTAAAGTTAAGCCTAAACTTTAGTTCTGATTCTATAGAATATGGTTACAACATTGCGCTGCTCGTTAATTCTGTAGCGATTAATCATAATGTACTGTGTGAATTTTGATAGCGTTTGCACTTACAAGTTTTAAACATAAATAATGTAATGCTCTGATTAACAAACGGAAGTGGGTAGGGTCATTCTTATCAGCAATCTCCGGATACTTAGAACCATAAACAAATGTGTTAAACGACACGCAAAGACAGCATCAGATGCCCGCTAGCAACCGTCTCCAAACTAGAAATTTATTCTACACTCCTGGAAATTGAAATAAGAACACCGTGAATTCATTGTCCTAGAAAGGGGAAACTTTATTGACACATTCCTGGGCTCAGATACATCACATGATCACATTGACAGAACCACAGGCACATAGACACAGGCAACAGAGCATGCACAATGTCGGCACTAGTACAGTGTATATCCACCTTTCGCAGCAATGCAGGCTGCTATTCTCCCATGGAGACGATCGTAGAGATGCTGGATGTAGTCCTGTGGAACGGCTTGCCATGCCATTTCCACCTGGCGCCTCAGTTGGACCAGCGTTCGTGCTGGACGTTCAGACCGCGTGAGACGACGCTTCATCCAGTCCCAAACATGCTCAATGGGGGACAGATCCGGAGATCTTGCTGGCCAGGGTAGTTGACTTACACCTTCTAGAGCACATTGGGTGGCACGGGATACATGCGGACGTGCATTGTCCTGTTAGAACAGCAAGTTCCCTTGCCGGTCTAGGAATGGTAGAACGATGGGTTTGATGACGGTTTGGATGTACCGTGCACTATTCAGTGTCCCCTCGACGATCACCAGTGGTGTACGGCCAGTGTAGGAGATCGCTCCCCACACCATGATGCCGGGTGTTGGCCCTGTGTGCCTCGGTCGTATGCAGTCCTGATTGTGGCGCTCACCTGCACGGTGCCAAACACGCATACGACCATCACTGGCACCAAGGCAGAAGCGACTCACATCGCTGAAGACGACACGTCTCCATTCGTCCCTCCATTCACGCCTGTCGCGACACCACTGGAGGCGGGCTGCACGATGTTGGGGCGTGAGCGGAAGACGGCCTAACGGTGTGCGGGACCGTAGCCCAGCTTCATGGAGACGGTTGCGAATGGTCCTCGCCGATACCCCAGGAGCAACAGTGTCCCTAATTTGCTGGGAAGTGGCGGTGCGGTCCCCTACGGCACTGCGTAGGATCCTACGGTCTTGGCGTGCATCCGTGCGTCGCTGCGGTCCGGTCCCAGGTCGACGGGCACGTGCACCTTCCGCCGACCACTGGCGACAACATCGATGTACTGTGGAGACCTCACGCCCCACGTGTTGAGCAATTCGGCGGTACGTCCACCCGGCCTCCCGCATGCCTACTATACGCCCTCGCTCAAAGTCCGTCAACTGCACATACGGTTCACGTCCACGCTGTCGCGGCATGCTACCAGTGTTAAAGACTGCGATGGAGCTCCGTATGCCACGGCAAACTAGCTGACACTGACGGCGGCGGTGCACAAATGCTGCGCAGCTAGCGCCATTCGACGGCCAACACCGCGGTTTGTGGTGTGTCCGCTGTGCCGTGCGTGTGATCATTGCTTGTCAGCCCTCTCGCAGTGTCCGGAGCAAGTATGGTGGGTCTGACACACCGGTGTCAATGTGTTCTTTTTTCCATTTCCAGGAGTGTATTTATTTATGCATTTATTTTACCTGGCAAGATTAGAGCCTTCACGCCCTCTCTTACACCTAACCAGGCATACTCAGATTCAACAAATTTCAGTTTCTACAGAACATTAAGGACATATAACATGTTGTACAGTATTAATGTAAATGAGAAATTGTCTCTCTTCTTATGAAATAATAATTTTATCCGCTTTACGGAATGTGGGAGGCCACTTGTCTTTCCAGCTCAATAGCGCTTGTTATTTGCCACATCAGATATCACTGCACGTACGGATACCAAGCAGTAAAATTTGTGACATGCATACCCATAAAAAAAGGTTCAAATGGCTCTCAGCACTATGGGACTTAACTTCTGAGGTCATCAGTCCCCTAGAACTTAGCCGGCCAGGGTGACAGAGCGGTTCAAGGAGCTTCAGTCTGGAACCGCGCGACCGCTGCGGTCGCAGGTTCGAATCCTTCCTCGGGCATGGATATGTGTGATGTCCTTAGGTTAGTTAGGTTTAAGTAGTTCTAAGTTCTAGGGGACTGATGACCTTAGAAGTTATGTCCCATAGTGCTCAGAGCCATTTGAACCATTTTGAACCCCTAGAACTTAGTACTACTTAAACCTAACTAACCTAAGGACATCACACGCATCCATGCCCGAGGCAGCATTCGAACCTGCGACCCTAGCGGTCGCGCGGTTCGAGACTCTAGTGCGTAGAACCGCTCGGCCACTCTGGCTGGCGCCCTTAAAGAGGGTGGCTGCTAAACGTAGAACTGAACGTAGTTCTAGTTTTCTCATTTTCAGTCAATAATTCCCACGCAAACCGTTCTCGTGATCAGTATTGCACATCTTGCTCATGTTTCTCCAAACATCATAATAGTTTTGTATAGTATCTCAGTTCTGAGAAATCCGAGGGAGCGTCAGATGAAACTGACAGAATATACGCACTCTTCCACATTTTGTTCAATACTTGTAGTTTTCCAGCACCGCAATAACCGGTTTGCGCTTGACGGTGAAGAGTGCTCTGATATTCGTCGACGAGTAGAAGATTAAATCTGGACTGGCGTCGGCTTTTGATACCAGTGGAGGATCAGCCTGCTTCACTGTTGGAATACTTAAGAGTATTACAAAATTAAAAAAGTTATGGTGGTTTGGTTGCTTAACAGTGTGCATGACCGCTCATGCTGCCCTCGGAATCTCATTGTAAACGAGATGACTTAATGCGAAATTTTTATTCGAAGTTTCACAAAAATCCTACATCAGAGTTATAAGATGAAAACTTTTTATATTTTCATCTGCGTCTCCACTGTCGGAATAAAACTGCAACATCATGAAACTTGGGGAATACTTTAGTCTAGGTAGCATATTTGAGTGATTAACATTGCAAGATCACAGGTTAATGTAGACAGGAGACAAGCCATTGCTGGTACATTAATAAGCGGTATATCCACCAGAATGTTGAATGTAAGCGCGCAAACGTGCGTGCGTTGTGCTGTACATGTGCCGGATATCAGTTTGTGGGATGGAGTTCCATACCCGGCTCAACTTCTCGGTCATCACAGAGACGGATAAAGCGGTTTGTGAATGACACTGGAGCTGTTGTCTGATTATGTCCCGTAAGTTTTCAATTGGAGCCAGATGTCGTGATCGAGTAGATCAAGGCAACGTGTCGTTACTCTGTAGAGCAACTTGGGTTACAACAGCGGTATGTGAGCGAGCGTTATCCTGTTGGAAGTGCTTCTGCTGGCATACAAAATCGCATCCTAGACCATAACAGGTTAGCATCCGGATAGGAAGTGACTAGTAGTGGTAAGGAGTGCCCTCCGTCACGCGCCATAAGGTGGATAGGGGAGTACTGGCGTAGATGCAGAGGTAGTCCACTGAATTCACAAACAATGGTGGTTTGGTGTCAGTGGAGTGCACACTTAGTGCGCCAGGCTCTGAGCTGTCCTTGAAGTAACAGATTTTTAACATTTAGTTTTGTCACGATGCTGTCAACCCCTGCTCAAATTGCTGCTGCAGATGCAGCACAATGCGCCAGAACCATACGGTGAACACGATGGTCTCCCCTCTTTGTAGTGCCATCTGGCCTTCCGGATCGATCGTACATTCTCGAGACCACCGTTGCCAGCAGTTATGTACGGTGGCTACATTCCTGCCACGTCTTTCTGCACTACCGTACAAGGAAAGAAGGAACATCCAGCTTCTTGTAACCCTATTACACGAACTCGTTCAAAGTCAGTGAGGCTTTCGTAAGGGCGTCTTTGTCACCTTAAAGGCATTCTTGACCATAATCAACTCACCACGTCCAACCTCTAAGGTAACTAACACTCACGACAGTTACACCCTGTATTTAAGAGACGCCTGTTTCTGATCCGCCGCTACCGCAACTCTGATCCGTCTGGCACGAAAACAGTATGGACATCATCTTTTAGATTTAGAAACACTCCTACCAACATTCATTTATATCGCTCAACTCCTTTGTGTTGCTATATTCTTCTATCAGTGTATTTTCCTGAAGCCACCTTGTGGTATGTGAAAAGGGTATAATGTGTACCATAGCTAGTTTCATCCTTTTCCTGTTCCAGACGCGAAGAATTCTTGGGTCCACCTGTTACTGCTTGGCTTCTGTGTGAACTCGAATATCTTTTATCTTCAAGAAACTTTTGTGAGATGTAGGTATAAGGATGGAATACATTGAATGATTTTTCTCGGGAAGTATCTAATGGGAATTATATTAGCTAACCAAAACGTGACGCACATCGCCTCTCCCTCTCACTACGCGTGTGACCCTTTTGTTGGGTGAGCATCTCCATGCCACTATGACGAAATGAGCTGCTTGTCTTTGGATCGTATCTGTGTGCTCTATCTGTGCCTTGAGGCATAGGTCTCATACTGGGGATCACAGTCATCTATCAGTCAAACGAGGGTTTCGCGAACCTTATCCTTTCTGGGCGGACTACAGGTCAAGACCATTGTTCCCATGAACCTGAGGTTGGTTCCTGCCTTTCTTGCTATTAATTACATGTGGCTGTCCTACGTTATATCCCTATTTAATGGATATGACTGCTTACAATGATTTTTCTGCAAGTATATAACTATAAAATAAGGTGTGCTATTCCATATTTTCGAATCTGATACATTATGTGATTATGTCGAATGTCATCTGCGAATCGAGGTCATGGCATAAACCAGATAATGATTTTCTGCTGCTTCCTAGGGCCTCTGAACGGAATAGAGTAAGTTGGTTTCTGCACAAATGTTGCTTACGGGACCTGTGTTCGTCCCCACAGAGCAGATATTCGATCTCCACCAATACCATAATACGTGTGCTCAACACGTATTCCTAAAGTCAACAGCAGACTGATGTCAGCGACATTCCTTCATCATTTTCTTCGTCTGTTCAACTGCAGTACAATATTCTTCAATGAAATGTTTTGGATCAGGGAATACAATCTGTCGCTCTCCGTTCCAATGCTTTTATAGGAGGAATACTGTTGGGCTTCTATCATACAGTTTGTGAATTTGCATGGGAACATTCCCAAGTCTCAATAAACGATCTTGATGAAACTTTGCGGATGTGTTTAGGGGGTAAAGTAGTGCAATACATATATTTTTTTTGTGCCCAGTTTCACTCTTAAGGAGTAAAGCACACATCAAACATAGGCTATTTATAACAAAAAATGTCTGTTCACTTGTACCAAAATTCCTCACTACATCACTGTAATCAAACCTACGCCAGTGAGACACTGATGTTACACACAAAGGTCGATCTTGAGAACATTCTCACACAGGAAAGAAAAATCATTAGGAAAATTCTTTGGCCAAAACTCACGGACGATGGATATAGGCTTCACTCCAGGGACACCACAGAGAAGTTCTCCAACATCGCAGCGGACATTAGAAAGAGGCGACTAAAATTTTTTGGACACATAAGCAGTCTCCCACAGACTAGACCCACCAATAGAATCCTCAGGTGCAACCAGAGACTCAAGACAACTACACCCTGGGTGACAAGTCAAAATTGATCTGGAAAGAGCTCAGATAGATTCAGGAGACGCCAGGGACAAAGGCGTCTATAGACACAAGGTATACAAGTGGGAAGTGATGTCAGAGACAACAGCACCTACAGTCCAAAAGCCAAAGTGGACCGAAAAAAGGAAGACAGCCTTTAGTGAATGAATGAAGGAGTACTGGAAGAACAGGAAGAACAAGTAGTCATAAATGTTTCGTGTGGTCTGATAAAAGGTCTGTAACATGTATAATAATAATAGTAGTAATAATCGATCAATAAGAGTACATCTTATTAACCCTGCTGTTCTGTTCACTTTTACTTGACATATATACTGTTCGGGTCAATATGACCCGACATATCAAAATGCTTTAGAAACATAAATTTTGGTACAGTTTTAGCTATCGACATTGTTGTTCTATTCCAGTACCTTGTTAGTAATAATAATAATAATAATAATAATAATAATAATGGTAATAATAATAATAATAACAATGCATACAACTTTATTGAGGGATATTTTTCATTTAAATATGCACATAAATTTGAAACAACAGACAGTTTCCATTACAGGCATTCAACTTAGAAAGCACTACAGTTTTTCCATACTTCTATTCTTATTGTTGACAGTTTAGACGTAAGTATTGACATTTTCTAACAACAGACAGTTGTCATTACAGATATTCATCTTAGAGCACACTACAGTACAGAACACACTACAGTTTTTTTATTACATTCCAACATAGAAAGCACTACAACTTTAGAATCCTCTCTTCTTACTGATTGTAGTTTAGGCACAAGTATTCACATAAATTTGAAACAACAGAATTTTCAATACAATCATCTTATAAAATACTACAGTTCTTTTCTTACTGCTTGCACTGTGGACACAAGTAGGTTACATGTTTCTTGCAAATATGTTTACTACATTTTCCACACACCATGTTTGTTTTATTGTCATTACTTGATGGACAGAACTTACAGCGTGCACGTTTTGTAGATTTTCTTGTTGTTACCGATTCTGACACACCACCCACATCATTCGGGTTTTGGATGCTTGTGACCATTCTCAAAGAATCTTCTGTTCTTGGGAAATGCGTTCTTGATGCAATATGTTCTTTTATCAGTGACTTTCCAAGTTCCTCCAAGAATATTCTCCTTCTAGTCAATTTGCTTGCATTCCAATTAGGGTCAACCGAAATCCACAAAACGTATGCATTATAAGCAGAAACATCAAGAATATTGTAGAAAACTATCATTGGCCACCTATTACTTTTTCGTTTGCATGTATATGTACCTAATAACTGATCAAGCGTGTCTACAGCACCTTTGGTTGAATTATAGTCCAAAATCATTTTTGGCTTCTTATCAGCCCTGTCACTGATTTCCGCATCATGGTGGAGAGTGCTCATAAGTACAACATTCTTGTGTCTCTTAGGAATATAATTAACCACAGTAGTGTCATTTGTGAAGTAAAATGAAGAGCTGTGTACCTCCTTGTTGGTCATTTTGTGTGGAAGCTCCGGCTTATTTTTCCGTATAGTTCCCAACATAGTCAATTTCCTTTTCAGAAGCAGCTGCCCCAAATTGTACGACGTAAAAAAGTTGTCACACGTGATATTCTGACCACGTAACTCAGAAGTGAGATCAGATACCACCCTCATTCCCTGATTTCTTTCTGGTGCCGCTCCACTCACCTTTCCTGTATAAATTTGGGCTTTCAGTACGTATGAAGTTTTGCTGTCACACATGGTCCATATTTTGATCCCATATTTTGCCGGTTTACTTGGGATATACTGCTTGAATGGACAGCGACCTCTAAATGCTACTAACTGCTCGTCAACAGTAACATTTTCTCCTGGATTATACAGTTTAGGAAGGACCTCTACCCACTTCTCCCAAATACTACGAATTGCGGCAAGTTTGTCAGTACGTCGTCTTTCCTCTCTAGTAGATTTCTTGTCAAATCGCAGGACACGTGATATCTTACAGAATGTTTCATGAGACATGGTTGCTCGAAATATGTTTCGCCCAGTATCTTTATCCCACAAACTTTTTGTAGACTCCCCATGAGATCGATATACACCCGCTAGGAGTAAGAGTCCTAAGTATGCATGGAAAACAGAACCATCAATATCTGTCCACTGTTCACCATAAACTCGCTGCCCTTCAATATTTGTCATCTCTATTATTTCATTTTGAAGCGCTGTGTGAAATACTGCTTCAAATGAACATTTTACATCAGATATTCTGCTGACTGCATACCTGGTAACTCCTGGGGTACTCTTGATGATGTTCGAAGCTGGTAGGCGACCATGTTGTGCTGGTGGATGCAACTGCCATTCTATATTCCCATTTTTAGAAAGAAAAGTCTCTACACTATTTTGTATGGGCTGTGGACTGTCGTAACTGTCATCGGAACACTCGCTTTCAGATGCATTGCTGATGTGATCTTCAAACTCAGAAAGTGATCCTTCATCTGGTGAGGCATTTACTATTTCTTCCAACTCACGATCATTCAATGGTCTCATCGCCATGGTGTCACAAGTCAAACTGGGCAGAAACAAAGCATTCCAATTATTGAGAACTGCCAATTATTATTTCCTGGGGAAAGCAACAAACAAGCCCATTGTTGTGAACGCATGGAGCTTTAGGTGATTGTTGAGAGTAAGTTGGAATGATGCAGTCACTATTCCCACACAACACAACAAAAATAATTTTCGCCATTTCCAGATTTTAGAAATAAATACGAGTTACACTAAACATATTTGTGTCGGGTCATTATGACCCGAACATTACATATGCAACTATTACAGTTGAAGCCCAAACTTCTTAAACTTTTTTAAAACCTTTTAAAACACATGCTGCTCATCCATTTTCAGACAAAGTCACAAAGTTTCATAAATATATATTGGTATTTACATAATGTAAAATAACGTTCATATTCGTTTCGGGTCATATAGACCCGAACAGAACAGCAGGGTTAAATAATATGTAATAATTGTCAACCCAAATTTAAAGTAGAAGATTAAGTGAGAATATGTGAATTGAAAGGAATGTTGAACTATGTGTTCTGTAGACTGGTAAACAGAAATTTTCGAATTTGAACATGTTATAATTAGTATTGCAGTTACAAAAAAACTAAAAGAAATTTAAGGGAATTTTCATGATTACTAACCAAAAAAGACCGAATTTATGAATGTATACCTTGTAGAATAAGTTATAAAAAGAAAGAGTTTATCTTAAATGGTAAGGATCAGACAATTCATATGAAGTTGGTTAAATAGAACTAAAATTATTCTATAAGCAATTCTTTATATGCATCAATAGACTTTCAAGAAAGAATGGAGCTCTCAATTTTTTCTGTCTGCATCTTCCCCAGATGATGATGATATATCTACTTCCACAAGCCGACTGACAATTATGTCAATTATTAAATTAATTTATGTGGTGATGCAATTTGTATTGTTTACATATATTACAAGAGAGTGACAAATATATACCTTTTATTCATTAGTATGTCATTAGTGAAATCAACTTTTCGCCTCATTTTACATATTTCTAGTCATTATTATATAAATGTAGTTGACACTCTGTCCTACTATTCTATATTTGTTAAGATATAATTAGTAACATTCCTTTATTGTATGTTTTAATCTTTCTTCACTGAGATTAATTAATACAATTTTATGAATCATCTTGCTAACTTTAGTTGCACATTCTTGAGTGATGAAAGCACAATGTCTTAGCAGATTGTCAAATAATCTAGTTTTAATTTCATCACAATTTTATTCAAACTTCGCTAGTATTAACTAATTTTCATCAACCCCAAAGCAATCTAGATAATAATCAGTCTCATCAAATTATACACTTTTAAACTCGTGATCCTCTTCTATCATAAAATATTTAAAATCAGCTGTAAATTTTAAATGAAAAAATTGTAGATACATAATATTAAATTTTGTTATCTGAATATTCAGCACTAACATGGGTATATAATCTTGAATTAATAAACTTTTCAGTTGTTCCACCAAATTAAAGGAAATGAACATTTTGATGTAACACAGTTGTAAGTAAACATATTATTTTATTTAACTATATTTTGGATTTTTTGTAATTTATCGTTCTTAATTTGTAATGCTATATTCGTTGTTTCCCATTTTAATTGCGTAACAAGGGATTCATTTTCCTCTTCTTCTAATTTCGGTTTGTTTTGAGATTCAGTGGTAGTGTTCTGATTTTTTCTGTAATTTATATTTACTATGTCTTCTTACCAATTTTAAAACATCTTTTGTTATCTGTTTTTTTTACATTTTTAGCTTCACATCTTTTAGATGATACAAATAAACAAGAAATCCTTGATTCATTGATAAATGATGATGATTAGTGTTTTAGGGCACACAATCATTGATAAATATAAATGGTTTCTCGTTTCCTTCTAATGCAGCCAAGTTGAGTGGATTTAATTTTGTCACCTTTATCAGTGTGTTTATGTAGTTCATATGTTTCATTATTTCGAATATTTCAGGAGGAGGATGAGGAGATTAGGGTATAATATCGTGTCAACAACAAGGCCATTAGACATGGGAACAACCTCATATTAGGAAATGATGTAGATGGAAATTTTAATATTTCAACAACATTTTCAGCTCTACTCAATAGACCATTTTCATTCACCAGTAATCATTAACCATGGTTTATTATTATATGACAGTATGTTTTTTATGATATCTCTGAGTGACTACATTTATTAGAAATTTTTTCTTTCCTTTTGTTAATTTTTATTTCACCTTATACTTCTGCTACGTCTCCTTTTTCTAAGAAATACCTCAAAAACTTGAATGTTTAACTACTATCAACATTTTGTAAGTTATAATTTTTCTACTAAATAGAAGTGATTAAAACATAAAAGTGTAAAATGTGTGGGAAATCAATAGAAAATGTTAGTTTACAGAGATGTACAGATATGACTATAGGACATTTGTAGACAATACTTTAATGACTATCATAAAGTACTGTGTAATAGTAAACAAATCATAATATATGTGGAAAATATATTTCTAAGTCTTATTATAATGAATATTTTAGAAATGTTACCTTGATAAATAGTTAATAATGTTACTATGTATGAAAAATTATGAATTAACTAAGTGTCCTAGGAAAATATATTACTTGTTAAAAAATTTAAAGGTTTTGATTGTTTTCACACACATTGGTTACCTAACAACAAATATATAAATCACTGTAAAAATTCTGTTTCAGGGTATAACAAAGCACGATATGTAGGATTATCAGAATTAAGTTCAAATTCATTAAAGTTAACAAAGAAAGGTGGTACTTTTCAAGATACTAAGATTTTGATCATTTTCACTCAAATCGACTATGTCAAGTCCAATATACAAGTAAATGTAAAACAGTATCCTAGGATATATCAAATATAAGAAATCTGATGATAAGAATCAGGTTAAACTCAATTATAAATAATTTAGAAATATTACTTTTAATAGAACTTTATCTTGTATTTAATTAAAGTTTTAATGGTTTCATCATTATTCTTATTTTATAAATTTTGATAATTATACACGAAATTGTATATTTCGTAATGTGTTCAATCAGCACCATTAAAAGTTATTCTGTTAACAAAATTTTTTATCTTATCAGTGCAGACATAATTGGGAGTTCATCATCACTCAACTTCATGATTACTGTAAGTGTTTACTATATTAATTTAAGAAAACCAGTATTTGGAAACAGTTATCTTATTCTGAAACTGGAACTAATGATCAAAGTTTAAAAATGTTGAAACTAAACAACTGATTGAAATATTTCCATTTTCTTCTTCTATGTTTGGGAAAAAAGGTGAAACCATTGATCATTATCTTGTTAATAAAGCATTAGATAACGATTTATGGACTATCAGTTTAGAGACCAATGAAAACTTTATCAGTGTTTTTGACTGCTTGAAACAAGGAATTATGAACATACTGAAAGAATGTAACGTTAAATATTATGTTGTAAGTAAATTTTGTACTTCGCTGTGATTCTGAGATGACATTATCAGATTGTGAGAAAAGAATGGAATTTAAATTTCAACCACATCACCATACTATCTTGAATGAAAGAGAGTTAATTAAATGATTTGATGAAAAATGTTAAGTCTATCCTCTGAAAATAACTGCATTCAAATTTTATAAATGTACTTGTCAATTACATATTAAAGATGAAAATACTTCTCATTATCGTTGGATTAAGGAGTTATCTCGTCTTATTTCTACTCAGATATCATAAGATAAAAAATCGATATGTTTGTTATATGTATTTTGTTACATTTAATAACAGGAAAAATTTATGTACACACAATCCACTTTGTTCAGTAAATAAGCCTCTAACAGTTGAAGTTCAAGATAAAAAATCATTTATAAATTTAAAAAATTATGAATATACAACGCAAGTTAATAATGTTATTTATGGTGATTTGAATGTTAGCTTTTAAAAGTAATCAATAGGCAGCTTGATCCAGAAAAAAACATGTGACAATGAAATAACAAAATCTTGGACAAACCTCTTTTTCTGATTACGTTAGATATATTCGTTGACATTCTAATAATCCAGCTGTTTATAGAGGACCAAACGGTAATAAGAAATTTTAGTGAATGTGTGTAACATGAAGCTGAAGGAATTGATAATTTGTACTCTGAAATTGAAGAGGGAAAGCAGTTCATCAAGTAAATAAAAGAGTGCTACATATCATGAAGGTTAGATGTAATTTGAAAATGTTGGAAGAATTTTGTGGTTTGAGATCAAAAAGTGTACTTATAAATATTATGAAGTTCTTGAGAAAAATCAAAAGGAGTTAAGAGATATGTTGTCAAATGTAAAATAAACTTAAAAGATTATATCGTTCATTTAATAATACTGAACAATACAGTACTATGACTTTAATATAAGGTATTAAATAATTAGTTAATTCTTCAGAAGCTCTCAAGAACAGTTGTCATGGTAATAAAAGGTATGCTTCTGAAAATAAAATAGTTACTTGAGTATATGGACATCATAAAACAATTTTTTTATAAAATTAACATGAAACTTTTTAATTTTTATAATTTTCACATTTAATATATTTACACTTTCCACATAAACACAGATCATTTGTATGTTCATTGTTCCCAAAGCTATATTCCCAGCCACTGTAAACATCTTGCAAACTCATAACACCACCAAACTATGAAAAATACTCTTATCATAATTATCAATACAGAATGTATATATGTAATTAATATTTTCATAGATTTATCAAGCAACACCTTTGATGTTTCTTTTAAGATGTATTTTACACTGAAATTTGCTAACCATTCTAAATGATTGAAGATACCCCTTGAATTTTAAAAAATCTTAAGGAAGTAAATTAGTGAGGGAAGTGGGAAAATTACTGAAAGTCCTAGTGACCTTTTTTCATTTTCTTATTTATATTCTCAAGAGAAAAAGATGTGAAAATAAGGGGAAGATTTGGAAGCTTTATATCTAGATTTTGAGCATGAAATGTTTCTGCCTGGAATTTCACGAATTGTCCTCGAAATGTTTGTGAAATTCCTCGAAAAATAGTAAAACTGTTTCAAAAGTGCTGAAAATTAACAAAAAATAGTGAAAACTTTTAGAAAATGGTTCAGTTCTATGCAAAAACTTAATTGTGTTTGGTTTGTGCCAATTTCACGTTTTTTACTGACATTGAACTTTTTAGCAACATCGTGTTTTTGACGATATTTTTCGATCTTCTTCATGAAATTTATCTGATATAAGATGGTTTCTCGATACTGTGATAAGCATGGCAGAGACTGGAATGTATGAGTTTATCCGCTTCCAGTTAAGAAAACGAGCCATATGAAAACCTGTACCACTCATCATCCAATACCCTCACGTAAAGCATCTCCAAAGATTCACTCAAACAGACCCCTGAAACCCAAAAATTAACAGCAGCCCCACACACTGATCCTGTACAATCCAATCCCATCCCATCCTAATCATCTCGTTTAGCACATTACTTCATCCTATACATTTGGAATTAGAAAGAATGTTGAAATATATAGAAAAATATTGTTGAGTAGCAAGAGTGGTGGGTTAGCATTGGAGTGTATCTACGTAGTGAGCACTGAATATTCAGCTAAATAGATTAGGAGTGAAAATAGGTAAAACGCAAAAGCATTGTACAATGCTTTCACAAGAAAGTGGCGAGTAAGGTTTGTGACGATCACTGCCATAGCCAGGATAGAAAGTTTCTGCGACAGGAAAGAGAGCTTAAACCCATTTTAAACGAAATCAAATTCTAGTAGGCAAAGAAAAGCACGAAGGTGTCAAAACGAGCTTGAGGAACATGCAGCATCCATTGAATTTGAAAGTAAAGTTTTGCCAACGAGCCTGACTAAAGTCTTAACATGTTTTTTTTCTTATTCATCGTAAAAAAGCAAATCAGAATCATCTCGTCAGCTGCTCAGTGGCCCTACTGGCACCAAAACAGATAATGACGGCAACAGGTCTGAAGTTCCGAACACTGTCTTCCGACTCTACACTGCCCACAAAGAAATTAAGCTTCCAGAAGATTAGGGTGGATGTCAATGTAACAACACACACACACACACACACACACACACACACACACACAATCACTAGGTTTGTAAATGATTGGAGTCATAATTCTCCGTGACAGTTTGAACTGCCACCAGAGTGCAGTAGTGTTGGTCTTGTATAATGTTGTTAACAGACTTCGTACAATATGTAAGGGGTTTGAACCGTGTCACATGTTGGGAGATCACTGTCAGGGGCACGGAGATGTCTCTTAGGCATGTGTAATAGCTTTATCAGAGTCTGGAAGAGATTGAATGTGGCATCATAGTGGATCTGCAGGGTCTAATAGTGCAATATCCGGATATTGAGGGATATTCGGATGTGGCAGTGGCTAACGTTCGACTTAATGGGAACGTGAGGGCGACCATATTCGTCATCAACGTACTGGTGGACCACATCTAACAAACACAAGGGAGCTAGGTTGAGTCGTGGGATAGAATCATCGTAACCCCTTTACTTCTGTGTCTACCATCCGACAGCAAGTAATGAACTCCCAGCAGCAATCTGTGACAGCCTGCTCTATAGCATGTGACAAGCTGCAGCCGGATCAGGGAAACACCGTCCCAAGCGTAAGCTATCATCAGCACCACAAAAGAAACGGCTGTGTTCGAAGTGGTGCTGTGACAGGGAAGTATGAAAGGTGTCGCACTGTGTTCGATGATTAATTGCGGTTTTGCACTAGCCCTAATGACCACAGTCGACAAGTATGGCGGTGGCATGAGGGGAGATGTAGTTCTGCAGATGGGGTATGGCGTCAGATCACAGCTGATATGGACTGAGCGAGACCTCCGTATACCCTCGGCTGACGGCGCAGTGGGATAGTACGCTGACCGTCAGTACTTGAGTGATTCCTCTCACGCGAGACTATTATAGAGTTGATCTTCAAAAGGAACAATTCTCGTCTAAAAGTAGCAGTTTTCGTAAGTATCTGCCTGTCGTTTACGTACTCCTGTGACCAGAAGAATCCCCAGATCTATCTCCGATGGTTAATGTATGGGACATCTCGGACATCACCTCCAGCCCAGTGACAGTATCGAAGATATCAGAAACCGGATCAAACTGTTATGAGCCATCTCGCCTCAGAAGAATATAAATTGTCTTAATGACACCCATCCGTACTGAACCTTCCAGGTTAGAGTGCATGGAACGTTTAACTGCTAATTGGGCCCATACTGCCAAGTTATTTCTAAATTTAACTCGATATTGTAATCACCCTTCTCGGTGTTTCAGTTGTTTCGCGAGGCAGTCTTTTTCTGCGCAGAAGGTCGTCATTTCAGTCATCGAAAGAATGGCGAAATAAGTGGATGGCAACCAGACCGAATGAGGTAACTATGAGATTGCACAGAAAGTTTGTCAAATAAATTCCTCACAGTCTAGCATTTGTCGGAGTAACGTAGGCTACCCTGCGCTCGGGAAAAGTTTAGGTCATCCCCGCTTATCAAGGAGAGTCACTGCATAATTGTAGCACTACATCGTTGAAGTCTATTTGCTGCACAGTTATGCTGCGTCTTTCACGTGCTAGCATTGTTTTGTTTCCCGTAGTCGAAAATATCCTCTATAAGAATCAACACTAATTCTACAGAGATCTTCCGATAGTCGTCTTGCTGTGGTCTTCCGTGAAACAGCACCGCATTCAAAACCTCTCAGGCTGATGGCGTGTTTCGTGGCTTCCGGAAGGCATTCAATAAAGTTCCTCACTGTCCTTTAGTGAGCAAAATATGAGCTTACCGAGTACCTGATCAGATCTGTGGCTGGATACAAATCTGTCTCGCAAATAGAAACGTCGAGTTAAGATTAACAAAATTGATAAATGTAAGAGTAATTCCGATAATACTCCAAGGGAGTGGTATACGAAAACTACTACTTACAACGTAGATTAAAGATCTCGTGGATAACGTCGGCGGCTCCGTGAGGCTCTTCGGGTGTGATAACGATGTTTACAGGAAGGATACAACGCCGGAAGAACTGATATGCAGGAAGAACTGCCGACGAACGACGACTGGAGCAGCGACTGTCAGCTGACCACGAACATAAATAACGTAATGTTTTGCACATAAACAGCCAAAGAGATGCAATATTGGATTCAACTCACTAGAAACAGTAACTACTGCAAAATACCTAGGAGTAGCCATACAGAGCGACCTAAAGAATATTGACTACATATGACAAACAGTAGGAAAGCAGATGGTCGACTGAGATTCATTGCGACGATCTTAATGAAACGTAATTCATTTGCGAAAGAAGTGACTTAGAAGACACTCGTCATGCGTTCGACCGATTCTTCAATACTGCTTAGTAGTTCGGGATTTTCATCAGTCAGGATTAAGAGAAAGCTAGGAGATGATCCAACAGACAGCGACGCTTTTCGTCAGGGAATCGTTTAATTGGAGCGAGAGCGTTTCAGACGACCGTTTCAGATGCTACCAAAGAGACACTGAGCACCACAGGGGGATTTACTGTTGAAATTTCGAAAGCGTACTTTTCAGCAGGAGTAGCGCAACATATTACCTGGGCCCACATAAGTATCATCAAATGATAGCGATGAGAAATGGGAGGAATAGTGTTTCGTCTCATGTGACTGTATCGTGGTTCCATTCTTCAAGAGGACAATGCTCGTCCAAAAATGGCAGATGTCTCAGTTAAACTATCTGTCTCAGATAACTATTTGCGTGAAGCACGGCTTTATCGAAAATCATTCTTCCGAAGCGCCATTTGTTAACGGAACCAGAAAATGGGAAAAAGGTAGCGGTGCCAGGAGTGTCTCCTCCACACACCGTCAGGTGCCGTACGGTGCGTAGCCGTGGATGTACATTTACATCAGATGAAAGCCATGACCGAAAACAAACATAAGGAATGATGAACTCATTGTGGTACAGAGAAATTTAGTGTGTAATTGCTAAGAATGAGCGAGATTTTCCCTTAAGGACCTCATCTCTTTTGTAGTTGTAACTGCTATCTCCGAAGTCTGGTTTCTTATAGATGCAAGAAGAATAATCCTTCCAAAATTTTCCACTTGTACAATTCTGAAGACGCGGAATGAATTTTTGTAGTCGTATGTAGCCAAATCCTCTTCGAAATTAAGATAAAATCAATATATTTGCGTCTGGAGGCTTCCAGAATTCTTTCTGATCAGGCTACAGAACGTTCAGTAAGTAGATAACGGTGACACGTGACATTCATGTATGGAATGTCTTTCGCTGAACTTAGTTTCTAACAAAACTTTTGCTATATCTGCTTAAGTTCATTTTATTTGCTAAGCACCCCAGTTAGCAGCTGAACTAGACTAACGTTTCAGCTACGTGTACAACTGTCATTCGATCTGATGTTCTGTTTTGGTACCAACAGCGTAAGGGTTAATCTTAGAACGATAGACAATGGACTGCTTGCCAGATTTGTTATAGATTGTCCCACGTGATTTTTCTCAGGTGTATGAGATACGTATACAATTAATCTCACACAAGGAAAGAACGGTGGAGGTATGATTTCGATATCTGTGTGTAAGTCTCTACTTGGATCAGACATAATGAAAGGAAAAACTATCATGGTCAGGTATCAAAGTACGTTTTTTGACAGAGTCTGGCAGGAAAATTACTTGTGTATGCAGATAACTTCATATAATTTTCATAAGTTTTCCTACACTAGCAATTCAACGTAGTAGTAATATGCAGATCATGTTCTCATACTACGCGGACGGTAACTAGTTTGTCAAGTCTCAGCTCACAGCTGGTGGCACCTGACTTTGTGTCCCAAATAAAACTATCTGAATGCGTTCCCTTCGTTTCTTTCTTCCTCTAATCACCAGTGTTCGTTATCCTCCCTCCTAATCGGAAACAGTTTGCCTCTGGCCTCACCCAGACGTCCCTCAAGGAAACAAGTCTTTCTCTGCTGTCTTATATAAGCATGTTCATGCATTACAGAACCAGGACAGAACCTAACTGATTTCTCCATTTTATCCTTGTAATGAAATCATTTACAGCTCGGCAACGGAGCTTTTACTGACTGCCCAACGGCAGCTCCCAAAATTTCGACTCGTGATCGATAATTTGATAACAGTAACTTCACACTGGCAGATTCAATGAGTTACTTTACGCCAACAGACTACGTTATTTATAACGTCGTTTCTACCACGAGATCGGGAGATTTATGGGAAGAAAGCGGAAGAAAAAGTGAAGTTTACTGTCTCAAGTTAAGGAAATTTATGGAAAGAAATATGAAGAAATATATTTCTACGTCCATAACATGATATTCTGTTCACCCGGATCACGGAAAGCTATCCATCTAGCACGGTAGTTAAATCTTAAGCAAATAGTCGTCAATCTATGTTACATTTCATTAGGAAATTGTAAAAGGAAAGTCCCTGACTCCATGGCAAAGCCATGCTGTTCTCCAACTTCATATGATCATAGCATGTTGTGGATAGGACTCTCCTGAGCAGTACACTATACAAGGACTGCAATGAAAAGGAAAGCCTCTTTAAATTATTGACTCAGCTTTGGAAAGCAGCTTGTCCTAATGTCATACAAAACTCCTAGGGAAAGCGCTTGTTCCCTTCATCCCATCTGTTTACTATAAAAGCTACTGCTGTTTATTCGTCGGTATGCATAGAAAAACATCATAAGTCATCTACAAGATAGAATAATTACTGGAGTTCCGTACGGTCACCTATTGCCGACTACCACTGGTCACCGACCTTTACACAGCCAGCGATTGACTTCGCACTGTGCATTTTCTCCGACGTTAAGACTACACTGATCACAGTCACTTTCTAAGACGATAGGTCACTGAAAAATACAGTGGACCGACGTTTTGTTTCAGTAATACACTCTTGTCTCAGTCGCTAAATTCTATAAATATACTCTTAGTATCGTGTTTCGCCTTAACAATGCCTCAGATAGTTCTGTGGTACAAAGATCGAATGAGTGAACCACTTTGATAAAATAGCGATCTTTAGAGTAACTGTGATGACGCATAAACTGAATTACATGGTATCTAGTCAAGGCTAACATGTTACACATCAGATACATGACTGGTTCTCGTCGTGCGGCCTATGAAAAGGTAAAAACGTTCGGCCACCAGATGGATGGACTGAACGGCGTGTATTCAATATGATTTCCGATATTAATTTAAAAGGAGGCAGTTATTACCACAACTGATACTATAATTACAGCCTATACATATTACTCTATGAAATACGTTATTAGTTTAAAGTAGACGTACCCTGCGTAAAAATTGTTTAGGTTGAATCACATGATGCTACATTTACAGTACAATTTTTATAAATAGTGAAAACTGCAATTAACACATGTGCAGTACAAAACATATCACTATAGTATGATAATATAAACCATAGCTAACGGTGTTTTCTGTATAGAGAAGTTGTGAACTTTATTTTGAGATCACGAAAAGAAAGAGACCCTTTGCATTATATCCTAAATAGAGGACCATACAAAAATAGTAATGACAGTAATAGCTGACAGATATTTAATAATATTTACAACGATAATGTAAAATGTAACACAGCGGTTAAGTAATGCCCTAAGGCTCAGATTCTTGTGAAATGTATGCAGAATAAACCAGTTACTAATACTTCATATAAAAATATATATAGCTTTGACCGGCTGTTCGACGAAAACAGAAACAAGGCATCAACATCATACACCGTGTGAATCAATGATTTTACAAATGGCAATCCACAACAAAACCCGCGTAATATGCACTCAATCATTACATATACAAGCAAACCAATTAATACCGAAGAAAGCGCTGCTCTGTAAGAGAAGAAGGAGCAAAAATTGGAGCAAACACGATCACAGAGACAATGAAAGAATTAATGTCCAAAGTAATGAGACCTGCTGTTTCTTAGCTTCTGATTATCCGTCCTAAGTCCAATACATCATCAACAGTAGCAGCAAAATTAAAACTTTCGTAATGTCATTACATTAGATTTAATTATTGAAGCATTTTATATGACCTTAAGGTCATAACCAGTTATTTTGTGAAACATCTTCACGGTAAAAATGAAATGAGAATAAAAGAAGAGTAATACATGACCAATTGGCTCCTAATGTTAGTCGACTGCATGAGAATTTTTCTGCCTCTTCTGACACGCTGGTTTTGGGGACTCAAGGCTAACTTAATATTGATTATTAACGTTATTTGTAAGTAAAAGATTCATACTTGAATAGATTATCACGTGATAGAGCATAAGAGTGTCAAAAAACTGCCCATACCCTAACTTTGATCTGCAAACAGATAATTGCATATCACCGTCTTTCAAAACTCGCTAAAGGTGTAAGCAGCTGCCGGCCGCGGTGGTCGTGCGGTTCTAGGCGCTCCAGTCCGGAGCCGCGCTGCTGCTACGGTCGCAGGTTCGAATCCTGCCTCGGGCATGGGTGTTTGTGATGTCCTTAGGTTAGTTTGGCTTAAGCAGTTCTAAGTTCTAGGGGACTAATGACCACAGCAGTTGAGTCCCATAGTGCTCAGAGCCATTTGAACCATTTTTTTGTAAGCAGCTCAAAATTAATATACAGGAAGTTTCAAAAATACTTTTACATTCTTTGGGGCAGATTCCTTGCACCGAAAGAAGAAACAAAAGTCTAATAAACTTTGACTCTAAAATGTAAACCTTACGAAGTAAGAGAACTTGATCAATAGATGCGATGGGTTTCACCATAGCGAAGATGAAGTAGTGCCCATAGCTCTTAACTTACGTATTTTAGAGTCCAGGTTGACGAATCATTTATCTCTTGTTTTGTGTAAGGAATCCGCCCCAAAGTTTGTGGAAGTATTTTTGAAACACACTGAATAAGAAATATTCCACATCCCGAGTGAGTTATGATGCTGACACTTACTAATAAATTCTGAAAGAAAGGAATCGTTCACAGTAATTGACAACCTCCTATTTCAATGTTAACATTGTCTAAACACAATGTAAACGTTTTCTTTTTAAACTGATTACGTCGGCAGTTAAAACTATCTTATATGGTGTAAATGTTGCAGTCATTTATTATCTAAATAGTCTTTGGCTCTCAGTAGAAAACAGTGTACTGTGGTTTCCAGAGGACCAGAGAAATAACTGCTGGTCAGAAAACGTACAAACTAGCCCAGCTCAAATTGCTCAAATACATTAAAGTGATATTAAAATACGAAGACGTGTCAGTTCTGTTACCCATTAAAGTCTTTTAATTGTGGAACACTGAATGTGCGTGGACTCGCTGTTTGAAAGTAAACAAGTAAAGAGTACAACAGCACAATTCGCTGAAGAAACAGTACCAATTAACAGGCTGTTACGACCAGCAGATATGCAAGTGTCATAAATGAGATATTATATGACATATAACTAAACATTTACGTGAAACAACGTGCGTTAACACATGCGATATTTACATTCATATATACAAAACAGAAACTGTTATGTTGACTACGCTCGTCTCTTATTTGTCATCGAGGTAAAGTGTAAGGTTTCGATTAGTGATTAAAATAGAGAAAGCAGGAACGGCTCGAGGCAGAGATTTCGATATGATGATTACGGCTTTTGCTACTGGCCTACTGCAACAGGGGATCACTGAAAATGATGTAACACGTTCACTTGCCGCCCTTGTTGAAAATGCATAGTGTTACTTTGAGCTGTGTTTCGGTCTTTTCAGTGAAACTTCATTTTTATATTTCGACGACGAATGAAGAAGGAACGTATAACTTCACACCAACATCTATCTTAAGAAATAGTTTCCAGGAAATATATTTGCAGAGTGATAAACTTCTAAAGAGTGTAATCAATGTGATGGTGATAATTGTTACAAGGTACTGTTTCTCTAAGTTCATGTATTCTGTGGTCTCTAGATTCTGTATCATTCAAGCATCGACTGAGCACAGATGTGGAGTATTGCAGATAAATCACCTTTATTCTTAGTATGACAGTGTTGCCACGTCCCCAATTTTGAAATAATTGTTATTCGTTTTCAGTTGACAAAGTGTTGTACCTCCCTCGTTTATTTATTTAAGACTCTTAATTCATGTAATGTAAGATGATGATTGCATATATTACTTTAAAATGGTCACTTAAGATATGGACTCTCTTCTGAAGAGTTCATTTGATAAAAGTATTGCTCTACTACTAATAGTTTTGTAATATGATGTCCCTCTCTCCCTCTCTCTCTCTCTCTCTCTCTCTCTCTCTCTCTGTCTCTCTCTCTCTTCCTCTACCTGCTGTAGCCTCTTTCCCGTCAGACATCATGCTTTCCTCTAGCAATATGTAAATTGGTGGTGCAGAATTCCCACATTTAAATCGGAAGTAGACTAATAATCGCCCATAGTGAGCAGGCTGGAGGGATGTGGAATCGAAACCGAATGACCTGACTGGGAATTCAATGCGGCACCTCTACATGATAAATTTTCTGTTTTATCGAACTGGATTTCGGTTTTAATTGTACTAGGTAACAGCCCATTGGTGAAAGATGAAGTCCAGCTGGCAAAAGTTTATTTCCTTAATACAAACTCATTTTCTCCTGGACTCTGATTACAGTAGAACTTACGACTGACCGAGTGTGTATAAGCAGGGAGACAACAATTTATTTACCATACACCACACGTGTCTGATTAAACAAGTAGAATGCTACTTTTTGTGTTTCAACAGTATACGAAAAGAACTAACGTATGTACAGTCGTGCTCAAAAGTATCCGAACGACCTGAATTGCATTTCGCCTGATTCGAATGCAACCCACATAGCGCAGCTGTCTAACAGGTCCTCCAATCGCCCCTCGGTACAGTCGTTTGACTATTGAAAATGGTTCCAACAAGTCACCACTAGAAAACTCTACTCTGTATCGCAATAACTCAAGTTGTTAAGTAATACCAAGGCACTACAAATATCAGAGAACATCTTATCACAGATAAGACGGTTCTTCAGGCTTGTAAGCTCACATTTATTTCAATAAATGACATACATGAAATGTTACCACTCTCATTATTACGTCAGATAGGTAATTTACGTAGTACGTTCGTCGTATTCATAAGTTCCTCTTCAAAATAACGTACCGTTCTTATTATTTAACACAAAATGACATTAAAAATTTAAGTTATTCACGAGCAGCTAGTTGAGAATATGTATGAACTTCAAATGACACGACGAACCGTCTCGTTCTGCATATGGATTCAAACCCAGGTCATGTTGACTAAGCAAACACTTTGTGACTGACGCAAACTAACAGTCATTCCTGACTAGGCATACAGAAAGTGATATACCTCGATTTTAGACTGTATCAGTTAGCAAATATTAACTTTAGATTACATAACGTAAACATTGTTAACGGACGCGAATTCCTACCCAGCATCTATTGTCCTTGTCAACGAACTACGAGAGATGTTAAATATTGCTTCTTCACAAGTAACTTACTTGAAATGCCGTGAGGTAAGGCTTTGTGTTGGACAGAGATTCGAACCCAGAACCTAAATGGATTGTCATCGAAGCACAATAAACTGACATATTGGATTTTCTTGGCAGTAGCTAGATGTTTTAACTGAAATGACTAGAGGAGACATTAATTTTTTTCCTTCCCAGGACTCCTACCTGGCACCTATCGCTGTTATATTCTAGAGAAAACGAACGTTAAAAATGGGTTTGTTACACCAGCAGCGACATGTGAGTATGTCTGAACTAGAAATAATATGACGAAGAGTTCAGTGCTGACTGGTAATCGAGCCCCACGCATACCGTTGTTGACTGCACACAAAGAGACGTCAGCTACTGAATTTTTCTCCACCAGCAGCTCGGAATAACATCCTTCAATTTACAATGATTTCGCAAACAGTTCTGTGTCTCACTGGGACTCAAAAACGTCAGATATTGTTAGTGTTGACAACGAATGAAAATACATTAAAAATCTAAATTATTACCCACCAGCAGATAGGCGTTCTCATGCTAGAGCTTGATAATACATAATGAAAGCTTTAGTGCCGGGCTAGGATTCGAACCCATTCACGCACAATATGTGGAGATGTTGAGGAATCCGCAGTTTTGAACAAACAACAAATTGCAGGAGAGCTGTATTGTCACGAAGGGATCAAATTCGGCGTTAAGGGCTGTCTGAGTTGCATTCCCAGATCAGAACCAATTTCATCGACATACAGAAGCTCAAATAAAAGATGGAATAAGTGTCCTGTGACCCTACATAGCGTTTGTTTCGTCACTAGAAATAAATAACTGGTCTAAGAAAGGTTACTGTTGATAGAGTTTCTACGTGTCGCGACTCCAGACTTTATTGTGGCTCAACTAACGTCTACTTGGTAGGGATGGAATATCATGTTAAAATGAATGTCAGACCACAATGCCATTATACCTTCTGTCTCTCCTTATCAAAAATCATCAGCAGACGTTGGAATCGAACCCAGACCATAAGTATATGAACCTAGCATCAATTCAAGAGACCACCAAATTCTCTTCTCTATCACTCATTTTTCTATCATAACGATGTTGCGCCACACTGGATGTGAATTATGACGCACAGACTCCCCGTAGTGGTTTGCAGCACGTTCAGTACATTCATTTACTTGGTTGACCGAATCGCCATGAACTAGCTGCCTCGGCTACCCAGTGCATACATTCGACTCTATTTTGTAATCACCGAAACAAAATCACGTAACTGACACATACAGAGAACTTCCAACCGTGTAAGATGTAGAAATTTAAACAGAAAGTGTTCCTTTCGACTTGAGCTACTCTACTGCGCTATCTGTTTGTTAAATACGTCGTGCAGTGCAAAAGAAAAGCTGTAACTGTCTGCCTCTCAGAAGTCTAGATCCGGCCATATGCATTATCTCACAGCACTGTGCAATGCGCAAGTTCTGGAGGAACTGTTGTTGAAATCTGGAGGTGTTGTAGCCATGTGTCACCTAGTAGCGTAACAGTAAGTCTCGCGCACTGTTGATCAGACGTCGCGAATTTGGATACATTGAGTGCTACATTTCTTAAAACACCATACTGCTGTCTGCTGAAGTTCTCGATCTAATGGAACTTTGAACATAATTCCCTTCACTTCTCAACCCAAAATAGTCGCATGTGGAAAAAGGGCTAACTTCTGCGACATTTTGTTCTTTTCAGGTTTCATACATTGCCAGGCCGGAGATGCATCTCGAAACTTTTGTATTATGTATGGGGAGAGCGTATCGTGCCAAAATACGTCAGAAAAATATTTTCTACATTAGCTGTCGTGTGGCACTGGCATTTTATTCTTCATGAAACCTTGTTTGACAGCTTTAACTCAGAACAAGTTTTCTACATGCATGTAATAAATAAACTGCATGTGCATTGTCAGACTGTTATAGATAACATTAGAGAATTCGCATATATCGTTGATGATTAATTTCTCTCTCATGTTAACTAATGTTTTAACAACACCAAAAGAAACCGTACGAAAATTGTGCACTGTATCATAAGAAATGAAATAAAACTACCCACGATAACCTTACGACGAAACTCTGTTTCAATAAAACTGAGTATCTGTACACAAGCGTGCCTCTATCGGCACGAACTAGTAAAATACTAATCACTTAGATTTCGATAGGGTCTGTGTTTGATTGGTATGCTGTGCCATACTCAAATGTGGCATTTTATAAATAAAGTTATGTATTACTAGAAACCCAAAATTTGATTGTCAGAAGCGGAAAGAAGCGATACCTGTTGTGCAGCATTGTAAGTTTTTCACCATTGCACTATGAGCGGAAAGTATTTTCTTGAGATTTCCTTATCGATGTGTGATCTGACTGCTTGTAGCACTTCACAGAAGGAATAAAAAAGTTACAGACAGCAAGTTTGGAACCGTAAACCATAACAGACCCTTTCTTTCAGGTTAGCGGGTTTTCACATAGCTAGGGAAAATGCATGCGTCTAGGTCTCCTCTTACGAGACCAGTAGTGGATAGAACTCGTAAACCGCTATTTAAAGGACGAGATTAGATGCGATTTTGACGTACAACGACTTTCCTGGGCTGAAAAACGTAAATTTACCATCTTTTGTTACAGCTCAAGCGTTATTAATAACTCAGATTATTCAATGGAAATGACAGGAAAAATCAGGTGAACTTTGAGGCTTAATTCCGTGTACACCGGGAAGAAACTCGTCGATCACAGAGTTGCCAAATATACCTTGCCTTGTTGCCAAACGTCAGTTACATTACCAGCAGGAAGAAGACGAACCGATGTGATCCTACAGTGGGCTGGGAAGTGACCATAGCTGACGTCTCAAAGACGCGGCTGCTACAGCCTGGAATACGTAATCCGTCTGATTAACATTTCTGTAACTGGGTTTAGGGACTGGAGCGTAGTTACTAATAATACTCAGAACTGACTGCAAACTAAGCTTCATAAATCAGTAACTCTCATAGTTGTTTTTATACAGCTCTCGCAAGTGTATTCAAAATTAAGAAAATCATTGACGAACGTTTTCGTGCCTCGCCGATAGTCGAGCACAACAAACAAATAAAAATAAAAAAAACTTTGTTTGTGTATGTTTGTGTGTGTGTGTGTGTTTGTCCGTGTGTGTGTGTATGTGTGTGTGTGTGTGTGTGTGTGTGTGTGTGTGTGTGTGTGAGAGAGAGAGAGAGAGAGAGAGAGAGAGAGAGAAGAGAGAGAGAGAGTGAGGCAGAGAGATAAAAATAAGAAAGAATGAGTGAGAGAGAGAGTAAAAAGTTGTTGCAAAGAAACTGAGTCATGGTATGTAAAGAAACCTTTCATTAAAATGACACATTTTACATCATTACGAAATGTCATATTTACGATCTATGGAACAAGTATTAATCTAATATAATCATATCATATTGCTGACTAGTCATGAGAAGGCACGAATTACAGAAATTTTCGTCAATATCAGTAACCAAATCTAAACTTCAAACCCAGCACGCCATCGGATTGTTAACTAAGTAAAATCAAATGTTACATATCGGTTTTTCTTATCAGCTGCTAGACGTTTGAATCTAAAATAAGGATACAAATTTACGTGCCTGAGCGACAATCGAACCGTACACCTACCATCCTTCTTTATCACCCACGAACATAGCTTAAGTAACACTTGCTTACTCACCGACAGTAAGATGTGTGCGTGTTTGACCAGAAATAACGACACCTATTGCGATTGTTGGCAACACATGAACAGACATTAAAAATGCACGTTAATTTTCACTAGCAGACTGGTATGCACGTGATAGGGCTTGAAATGATATTATGAATATTTTTGTACTGGATCAGGATTCGGATCCACATACTTACCTTTGGAGGAGACCTAGAGAAGATTGCAGCCTTGGGAAAAGGAACGAAATGATTGAACTATACTGTTCTGAGAGATTCAGATCCTCGAAAGATGAGATACGAATTCGAATCACAGTCCGGCACCAAATTTTTCACCGTCTCTAGGTCAATCAAGTACAAAAAAATAAGAGCCCTGTTCCTTTAAATGGCTATCGTTTCATCAAATAAAATAAAATTTTCTAATGTAAGTAAGTTTACTAGAAACAGTATTTCTGTTTACCATGACTTCCGCCTATGTCATTTCTCAACGTGAACCGGCTCTGCACAATTGGTAATGAAGGAACGTGATGTTTAATGCGGATTCTGGATTATAACGTCTTTCTCTTGAGGTTACCAGAGGTAAAGTAAATCTGTTTGTGCCTCTTAAAAGTAAATGCCTGAACCCACGCATTGCACCTGTGATTTCCCAGTCCCAGGAGTGTGCTGTAACGCATGATGTGCTTAGCTTACAAAATTAGTCACGGTGGAAAAAATGCGAGTCTATTAAATGGTTAAGTAGAAGCAATCTTCTGACGTGGAGATTATGCTATTCTCACGTCAGCAGGATGTAAAGACTCTATTAGCCTCGATGTAAAGTCATTTTGAAAAATTCACTAATTCAGCACATTTCTTAGTTCGAGAAAATCCACTGTGAAGTGTGAAGTTACACGACAATTCGATTATTACCGTCATTGTTACTATTACTTTCTTCATACCGTTGCTGGATCACATGTGCTTGAAGATCATTTATTGCCTTTTGGTCATTACAGAAGTAGTTGCCCAAGAAGAGGTTCTTTCCCTGTCTACGAAGTCCTTTTCATGTTAATATCAAACATCAGCAATTACTCGCAGATTACATTAAAACTAAAGTAATTGATGAAGACGTTACTTGATAACAAAAGCGCGCTGCCTTTCTTAATTTACTTGCGCCTAGAAATGGCTGTCGAATACTGCCAAACCAAAAGCCAAGCGATCTTACTGCCTTCCGTTATACGTCGCTGTCAGTTCTTCCACAAGATTTGGTCGACGTGACCTGTTTCATGTAGTGTATGGCAGAGAATGTTGTAGAAAATCAGTTGTTTTCCTTTGCAATAAACAGAAAGATTTTCATTGTAAGCTATCCAAGTTCAAAATTCTCGCATTATTTGTTCAGATTTAATATTCACTTCTATAATGTAGGAAAGTATTTCACAGTTGCAATACCCGCATCCGACTCATTGATCTTATACTTAGTCGCTGACCATAAATTCTAGCTCAGAGTGACACCAGTTTAAGTAACCTAATGTAGCGAAGACTGTTTGCCAGTGCTCTTTTTCACGACTGTACCGAGAGGCGATTAAAGGACCTCCTAGACAGCTGCGCTATGTGGGTTGCATTCGAATCAGGCGAAATACAATTCAGGTCGTTCGGATACTTTTGAGCACGACTGTACATTTAAGACTTCATAACTACAAATAATTCCTCATTTAAATACAGAAACAATTTAGAACACAGCAACTAGAAGTAAAAATGTGCAATTCTTTTGGTGGTTTGGAACAGACGTATCTGTGTCATCTGAAAAGCCTGCCGTAGATGGATGCTAATTTCGATCACTTTCTATTTTTTACAAATCTCAAAGTTTCTCCTACGTTATATGACGCCCGAAAGCTGCTGTAAAGAATTTATGAGTGATGTCATAAGGTAAGTGAAATCGAGGGAACCATCTTCTCATACCTGAAGTTAGCAACGGAATGAGAACTAATAGTTTAGACAGTGATTTAGTGCGGTATGCTGATGTGTCTATGGCGTCCCATCAGCCACCGGACGCCATTTGTCCAAATATTTGTCGAACTAATACTTGGTTTACGTTCAATTAGCAGACCCGACACTGTGATAACTGTGGAGTGTTGTATCACGACACGCTACGCTTGCTGGCAGCACTTGAAGGAGACCCCAGAGGCAGAACGATACTCTAGACTAAGGCGCAAACAACGTGTCTCGCTTTAAAAAGGCACTGCTACTGAAAGAATATATTCCACAACAGATCAGGGCAAGGACTTGATCACTTCACGTTACAGAAACAGTAAACAAGTGTACATTCTATGCTGATAGGCATAACATTAATGCAACTGATCCATTGGACATGAACTTAGTTTCACACCTTTAGATGTAATTGTAATAGTCATGAAAGAAATAATATCTCAGTTTGTGGAACAGTATTTTTTTTCGTAATTTGACGTCAGGACGAATAAATAACAGATGGAGATGCAGGTTAGAAGTGAAAAGGAGAGAAAAGACTTACTTAAAAGCCAAAAGTTTAATGGACTATTGGTGGAAGAGGCGAATGAATTTATAACAACCTTATTGTCCGATCTAGATCACAATATTCAATAAAAACAGTTTTCAATGAAATTGCACGCAGTACGTTATGCGTCTTACTACTTGTATTGAAAATATATATATCATCACTGTTTGTGTACTGTAAGATAAATATTTTGAAACATGTATAATGAAACTTCTGAACATGTTGATCTTTCTGTGAGCAGTAAGTATCTTTCTATAGTCAACGTGATCTTCCACCACGAGATACAGGAAGTATTAATACTTTTGTTTTGTCGAGCCATTAGTAAGCATTGTCAGTCAAATTTCTGCCGTCAAATAAGTCAGTCAGCTTTAAACGTCTGCAGAGGTACGAAGCAGCCAGAACATAGTTAGGAATTACATAGAATTTGTCAACAATAACAAGACAAAATCAGTACTGTGCAAAGAAAGGGAAGCTAAGAGGTTTAAGGGGTATGTGGACGGTCTATACAAGGTAGATGAATTGAAGGCAGTATTATAGAAATGGAAGAGTATATAGATAAAGATCAGATGAGAATATGATACTGCTAGCAGTGTTTGACAGAACTTTGAAACACGAGAGATCGGAAAAACGCTCTTGGAGAAGATAAAATTGGTTCAGATCAACTGATAGCCTTTGGAGATTCAGCTATGAGGAAATTATTCCATTTGGGATGTAAGATGTAGGAGACTGGCGGAATACGATCGGCTTTAAAGAGGAATGTAGTAATTCCAATTCCAATGAAAGCCGGTGGTAACAGGTGTTAGTATAACCGAACTACCAGTTTAAAAATTCAATTTTGCAAAATACTAAGACTAATTAGTTACATAAGAACGGAAAAACTGGTGGAAGCACACCTCCTATAAGATCATTCTAGAATCCGTAGATATGTAGGAGAATGCAAGGCAATGCGGACCTTACGACTTTTATTACAGTAAAGTTTGAGCATTGGTAAATTTAGAGACGGATTTTGATAGTGTTGACGGGAATACTCTCTTTGCAATTATGAAGGCAGCAAAAGTCAAAAACAGGGTGCGCAGAGCTATTTAAAACTTGTACAGAAACTAGACGGTGGTTATAAGAGTAGGGAGGCACGAAAGGGAAGCAGTGGTTCAGAAGGGAGTGAGACAAGGTTATAGCTTGTTCATGCTGAATGGTCTTTTCGGTCAGTACTTCAGGGAGGTTTTGTGTAATAATTGTGAACTTATTTTGTAATTCTTGCAGTACATAGAGTTCACCTAAGTTTTCTAGTGAGACAGGATGTCCAGCACAGATATCAAAAGAGAAAGCTATTGATACCACCAACATCTTGATTTTATTGAAACGGAAGAATTGGGCTTTGAAACTACGGCAAATTATTTATTTAAATCATACTATAGTTACGAGTTTCAGGTTCTGGTCCAGCATTTATCTGAAGAATATTATTTAGAGATTGAGTCTTGGGAAATATGGTGTTTTGCGCCACGTAACGATACGTCTTGGCACAGCTTCTGTCCATTACATATAAATGCTAGTTCTGTTGAAAGTTACGTCAATTAGATCAGTATGATGAACGTCAACAGGAAACAAATAATTCGTATATGCTGCCATTACATTATTTGAGGTTAAATATTCACACTTAAGCGAAGACAATAGACCGCTGCAAATTATCCTGTTTCTGATGCAAGGTCACACAAGATGACTGTAGCCAGAAAGTTATAAGCAGTAGATTGACACAAGCGAAGGAAGCTTTCTGCGCTAAAAGTACACTGCTGGTATCTGATATCGATGCAGAAACAAAATAAGTAAATATATGTTGACCCAAGTATCGTACGGAACTGAAAGATGCCCCACTAGATTTTCGGAAAAGGAACCTGAACCATTTGAAATATGGTGCTACCGATGGGCCTTAAGTACGAAGTTGGGAAGTTCTAAGAACTGCCTGATATCTGTGCAAGACACGAACTGGAGTGAATTTGCGCTTATTTTTTATTTTAGTGTGATTATTTCAAAGTGGTATTAGGAGAGATTGATGTTAATGATAGTTAGTGTGTAGTTATTGCATACTGAAATATATTTATTTTTAGAAGTTTATCTGTTTCATTTTACGTTTCTACGTACTTATAATGCGTTGGTAGCAATAAAAAAATAATTTACTTCATCAACGTATCTTTGTAGCAGACTTACAGCTATCAAACGTAAAAAATACCTTTGTTTAAATATGTGTAACACAGGAGTCAACGCGTGACAATAACAGGTGCGACTGGTTGCAGGTTGAAACCATTGTCCAAATAAATCTAACTTTATTAGAATCATTATCAGTGTGCACAAGTCAGATAATGACGTTAAAATTGGTGTTAATTAAACACACAGTAAAAGAAAAATCTAATTTGGTCAATGGAATGAGATAGAAGTAGCACCGATTAACTTTACGAGGTTTCAGAGAAGAAGTTGGGGCTCACAAATAATTAAAATCCCAACAAATTGATCGTGTGCAACATAGCCGCAGGTGGATACACAGTGACTGTAGGAACACACCGAACGCAGAAACGGAAATAACATGTAACAATTCTTGCTCACCAGTTCGTGGATGATATCCCAAAAATTGAACAGTCTATCGAAAAATGCTCAACTTCATTCCTTCCTAACCAGCCGATCACCATAGTCGTTATATAGGAATACAAGCTGCGTACAATGTAGATGCCTACCACTGCTGCTTGGCAGATTAGATTAGATTAGACTAGATTAGTACTTGCTCCATAGATCATGAATACGACACTTCGTAATAATGTGGAACGTGTCAAGTTAATAAAAGGTGTCTATACAAGATATTACATTACACAAAGTATTACATGTCACGTAATGTTTTTAATATTTTTTCGTGGGGGTGGGAAAAATTACCCACTTACTATATCCAAAAATGCATCTAATGAGTAGAATGAGTTGCTATTAAGAAATTCTTTTAATTTCCTTTTAAATGCTATATGGCTGTCTTTCAGACCTTTGATGCTATAGGGTAAGTGACCAAACACTTTAGTGGCAGCATAACTTACCCCCTTATGAGCCAAAGTTAGATTTAACCTTGAGTAGTGTAGATCATCCTTTCTCCTAGTGTTGTAGCCATGTACACTGCTATTACTTTTGAATTCGTTCGGATTGTTAATAACAAATTTCATAAGTGAATATATACATTGTGAGGCTACAGTGACGATCTCTAGCTCTTTAAATAAGTGTCTGCAGGATGATCTTGGATGAGCTCCAGCAATTATTCGCAATACACGCTTTTGTGCAATGAACACTCTTTTACTCAGTGATGAGTTACCCCAGAATACGATGCCATACGAAAGCAGAGAATGAAAATAGATGTGGTAAGCTAATTTACTGAGATGTATATCGCCAAAATTTGCAGTGACCCTAATAGCATAAGTAGCTGAATTCAAACGTTTCAGCAGATCTTCAGTGTGTTTTTTCCAGTGAAACCCCTCATAAATACATATACCTAGAAATTTTGAATATTCTACCTTAGCTACCGGTTTCTGATCGACGTCTATATCTATTAATGGTGTCATTCCGTTTCCTGTGTGGAACTGTATGTACTGTGTTTGGTCAAAGATTAATGAGAGCCCATTTGCAGGGAACCACTTAATGATTTTCTGAAAAACATCGTTTACAATTTCACCAGTTAATTCTTGACTGTTGGGTGTGATAGCTATACTTGTATCATCAGCAAAAAGTACCAGTTTTGCATCTTCTTGAATATAGAATGGCAACTCATTAACATATATTAAGAACAGTAGAGGACCCAAGACCGAACTTTATGGCACCCCATTCCTGATTGTTCCCCAGTTTCAGATATCACCAGTTTTTTTTAATATTAGGTGAATTGCGTATTTCAACTTTCTGCACTCTTCGAGTTAGGTATGATTTAAACCATGTGAGAGCCGTCCCATTCATACCACAGTACTTGAGCTTATGTAGAAGTATTCCGTGATTTACACAATCAAAAGCCTTTGAAAGACCACAAAAATCCCAACGAGTGACTTCCGGTTACTCAGATCATTTAATATTTCATTAGTGAAAGTATATATAGCTTTTTCCATTGAAAAACTTTTCTGAAAACCAAACTGACATTTTGTTAAAACTTTATTTTCACAAAGGTGTGAAGGTACTCTACAATATATTACTTTTTCAATAATTTTGGGGAAGGCAGTCAGAAGAGAAATTGGGCGGTAACTGTGGACCTCAGACGTATCCCCTTTTATATGCAGTGGTTTAACAATGGCGTACTTCAGTCTATCTGGGAAAATACCCTGCTTCAGAGAGCTATTACGTATGTGGCTAAGAATCCCACTTATCTCTTCGGAACAAGCTTTTATTATCCTGCTGGAAATGTCATCAATTCCATGAGAGCTCTTATTCTTGAGGGAGTTTATTTTCTTCCTAATTTCGGAAGGAGAGGTGGGTGGAATTTCAATTTATCAAATGGTGTGGGTAAAGCCTCTTCCATTAACTGCCTTGCTTCTTCAAATGAACATTTAGATATTATTTGCTCTACAACATTTAAAAAATGATTATTCAAAGTGTTTTCGACTTCCGGATGTTGTTTGTCAAGTTTCCATTCGCTTTCATGGTAATGCCGTCATCTTGTACTCTTGGTTGCCCTGTCTCCCTTGTAATAATATTCCAAATTGTTTTGATTTTGTTATCAGAGGTATAATTCTCAGAGATGATGCACATGCTTCTGGAATTTTTAATAACCTTTCTTAATGTAGCACAGTAGTTTTTCAAATATTTCGCTGTTTCTGGGTCATTACTCTTACTTGCTGTTATATACAGTTCCCTATTGTGGTTACATGGCTCTTTTATTCCTTTAGTAAGCCAGGATTTTTTGCATGGTTTCTTATAATTAGATTTAACTACATTCTTGCGGAAACAATTTTCAAATTCTCTTACAAGTGTATCATGAAATAACTTATATTTTATAATAGCATCGGCTTCCTTGTGCGCCTCATCCCAGTCTAACTGCTGAAGATTTTCTCAGAAATTTCTAATTGTTGAGTCATTAATTGAACACACAACTTTTCAGGTTAGTTTCTAATTACTGAATGGAGCTATATCATATACTGTAACTAGCTGAACACCATGATGAGAAAGGCCATTCTCAACAGGACAAGAATTTATGTTTTTAAACTTATCTTGGTCTACAAAAGTGTTATCTATCAATGTGCTGCTGTCCTTTACTATCCGAGTGGGAAAATTAATGACAGATGTCAAACTGAATGAACCGAGCAAGACTTCCAGGTCATTCTTCCTATTACACTGTTTCCGTGAATCAACATTGAAGTTCCCACAAATAATAATTTGCTTTCCCTTATCTGACAGATAGCACAACAAGGCACCCAAGTTTTCCAGCAATAAATGAAAGTTTCCTGATGGGGACTATATACTGTTACAGTCATAAAAGCGCCCTCCTTCAGTTTAAGCTGACCGGCACATGCTTCTGTATGGTGCTCTAGATAAAACTTTTTTGTATCTAAGCTTTTTACACAGTGACAACTTTTGACATATATGGCAACTCCTTCTCTCACCTTATTCTCTCTACTCATATGTGCAGCTAGTTTATAACCACTGATATTTACCTTTTCCATCTCAGACACAATGTGATGCTCATAGAGGCATAGTATATCTGTTACATTATCATATTCAATGTCATCTAAACAGACTAAGAGCTCGTCTACTTTATTCATCGATCATGGAATATTTTGGTAAAAAATGGTAGCATTATTTTTTACTTTACTTTTGTGAGAATCAACTTTCTTCTTTAATCCACGAATATTTTCCTTAAATATGGTAACGTTATTATTTACTTTCCTGTTGTGAGAATCTTCTGAGGTTAGGACCTCTTTAGCACCTGCCTGCCTGAACTTCGCATTGGACACTGATATTAGTCTAAAAAAGAGGTACATTACATCCATGAGTACTGGTGTCCCCCTTATGGATTTCGCTAACAACCCTGCCAGTTTACCTTCCCTTTTGTATTGAGGTGTAGGCCATGCCTTGTAAAATCCCCCCTATCAATAGCCTTGACAGGAACCAATCCAATGTCTGACAGAGTGGCCGCCCTACGCAACTGATCCAACTCCATATTTACCCTCTCGACAGAGCGGTTCAACTGGGGCTGATCACGCTACACGAAAGCAGCCCAACATTGGTATAGTTCGTTTCAGGGGCTATTTTCACCAGGTCACACTCAATACTGTATCCCTGATCCCTACAAATACTGTTTCCCACGCCACCTACTATCATCACATTACCCTGCTTTGAGAAACCCTTGCACAAGGAGCCTGTATCCTCTACCACCTGTCTAAGACATGCACTTGGCTTGAAAACGTTTGTGAGCTGGTACCTGTCACCTAATTTTTCCTGCTAAATCTGGCCCACACCTCTTATATGGCTGCTACCTAGCAACAGAACTTTCCTCTTACTTTCTACTTTTTTTGAAAGAGTTGGTTTCCTAGTGAGATTCTGTTGCATCTTAACTACATCTACTTTTGCTGGAGCCTCTTCCTTACTTAACTATGGTAACAAGGGAAATCTGTTGGTTGTGCCAGTTGGGAAACTGTCAGACACTGTCCTCTTTCTATGGCCCCTGTTCCCAGCTACCACTTCCCACCGCTGTTTACCCTCCTCCCCCCTTAACCTCTTCAGTTCCTCCATCGCTCAGTCCAAATTAGCCTGAAGGGCTCTAATTTTCTCCTCCTCTTCAGCTGTAGTCCTATCTCTTGAGCAAACCCTGCAATAGAATGGAAGAGTCTCGTTTGATTCTCCAATTCCCACGCCGCTACAATTTCCCCAATAAAATCACCTGTCACGATAGCTGCACAAAATCCCTGAACTAACTTTCCTACTGCAGCTCACACACTTAGTATCCATGGTAGTTTGGAAATTAGTTAAGAGATTTGCTAAGTGACAACGATAATATACTAAATACAGATGCAAAAGGACACTAAATACGCTTTGGAAAATAATATGTAAGTAAACTATTACCAAATGCACTTAAGTTTGTGGTGTAATGCTAAATATGCACGAACAAAAATGAGGCCTAAACAGCTGAATGTAACGAAATCGAACTTTTTGCGATTACTGGAAGAATACGCAAATAAAAGGAAAACCTTTAATGCTAAGCCTGAAGAGCACACTAATGAACGTATTTAATTAGTTAATCTATACCAAATGCACTTAAGATTGCGGTATAACGCTAAGTATGCACACTCGGAAAGTAAGGCAACGCCGCAAAATATAAACAAAACGAACTTTTCACGATTACTCGAACAATACGCAAATAAATGAATAACCTTTAACGGTGAGCTGGAAAAGCACCCTAATGAACATATTTAATCAGTTAAACTAGCGCAAATGCACTTAAAATTGCGATATAACGCTAAATATGCACACTCGAAAAATTTGGTCTAAGCAGCAGTAAGTAAACAAACAAACTTTTCGCGATTACAAGAACGCTACGCAAATAAAAGAAAAACTTGTAATCGTGAGCTTGCAGAGTACACCAAAGAACGTATTTAATTAGTTAAAAGTGTTCAACTACAATTAATTACAATGTAAATGACTTATCTTTCACGAGAGCTCTGTCTCCCTAATTGCGGCCTTGTGCAGGGCTACTAAACCAAGAGACATTTCACGGGCTAACTCTCAGATCAGTTCTGCTCTCTGCTGCATACTGTGCTGGAAATGTGAAATACCTTGTCTTAGCACTGGCGTGTGTTCTGCTTCGAGTCTTCATACAGAGTCATTTACTTTGCATCTCCTATCTCTACCTTGAGCAGTGGCCGTGCCACAAAACATAATCCGCTACCAACATTGAGCCACATGCCACCACCGATGAAGTGATCCACTAATACCATTGTTGCCGCATCTGAATCAGCAATATCTCGTTCCTCCGGTTGCCCCCAGCGGAAGTCAGTGCCTTGGTGGTCGCTGGAAATTGCTGTAGCCATTGGAGACCATAGGCGGGCCCTCCGATGTCGTAAGCGGCACGGCTTCAAACGGCTCCAAGCGCAGGTTCGCCTCCTCATCAGACGAAGGAAGCAGGAGTGTTGAGAACGCTATGTCTCCATTGTTGAAACAGGAACCTCTCCCTCCCAGGTTTGGATCAAGTTCGGCCGACTTTACGGCTATCGGCACCCAGAAGGTGTACCTGGAATCTCCAAAAATGGAACTGTATCTTCCAATCCAGGCGTAATTGCAGAGCACCTTGCTGAGCATTATGCTGGCATCTCTGCGTCGGAGATTTACCACCCCACCTTTCGTCTCCTCAAGCAGAGGGTGGAGCGACAACACCTCCCATTTGCTCCATGCTACCCTGAGCTATATAATGCTCCCTTTAGTGAGTGGGAATTTCTCAGTGCCCTTGCCGACTGTCCTGACACATCCCCTGACGTAGATCGCATCCATTCGCAAATGCTGAAACATCTGTCAGCGGATTCCTAATGCCACCTCCTTGCTGTCTTCAACCATGTTTGGAGTCATGACGAATTCCCATCGCGATGGTGGCAAAGTGTCATCACTCCAGTCCTAAATCCCGGAAAGGACACACTAGATGTTGACAGCTATCGTCACATCACCCTCACCAACGCTCTGTGCAAGCTGCTTCAACGTATGGCAAGCCAGCGGTTGTGTTGGCTTCTTGAGTCTCGGGACCTTCTAGCATGTCCCATGTTGGTTTTCGCCAAGGACGCTCCTCCATCTACAACTTGGTGTAGCTGTAGTTGGCCATTCGATCAGCCTCTTCCTGGCGGCAACAGCTTATTGCCGTCTATTTCGATCTCACGAAGGCCTACGATACCACTCGCCGACACCACATCCTCGCGACTCTGCATGAGTGGGGCCTCCGGGACCCTCACCCGATTTTTATACAGAACTTTTTGTCACACCGCACATTCAGAGTTCGTGTCCATGCTTCCCATAGCTGACACCATGTACAAGAGAATGTGGTCCCGCAGGGCTCTGTCTTGAGTGTCCCACTCTTTTTAATTGCCGTCAATGGTCTCGCATTTGCAGTAGGATCGTCAGTCTCTCCCCTCCTATACTCTGCCGATTTTTGTATTTCGTTCTGGTCCTCTTCTAATGTTGCGGCCGAACGCCGGCTTCAGGGAGCTATACAGAAGGCGCAGTCATGGGCCCTCACTCACGGCTGTCAGTTTTCGGCCGCCGAAACTTGCGTGATGCAGTTCTGTCGTCGTCGTACCCTCCATCCCCATTCAGAAATTTACCTCGATGACCGACTACTAGATATAGTGGAGACGTACCGTTTTCTGGGAGTGGTCTTCGACACCCACCTAATTTGTCTTCCCAATCTTCGTCAGCTTAAGAACAAGTGCTGGTGGCACCTTAATCTTATCCGATGCCTGAGCCACACAGGCTCGGGTGCTGATCATCGTCCACTGCTGCAGCATTACCAAGCCGTCGTACAGTCCTATGTTTATTTCCGGAGCGTGGTATATGGTTCATCAGCCCCCTCTGAACTATGGAGTTTGCCTAGCGACGGGAGCATTCAGATCTAGCCCCGTGAACAGCCTCCCTGTGGAAGCTGGTATTCCTCCATTGCTGCCCCAGCGGCAACAACTGCTCGCAAATCGTACCGATCATATACATAGTTCGCCTCGCCATCCAAATTACCGTTTCCTTATGCATAAAACAGCGGTCCATCTCCCACAGTGGCGGCCCACAACTGAGAATCCCTTCACCGTCCAAGTCCGATCACTTCTTCATGAACTCGACGCTTCCTCCCTACCGCTTTTCCTGCAGGCCCACTTCCGTATACCTCAATGGTCCATACCTTGGCCACAGCTTCGGCTGAACCTATTGAAAGGCCCCAAAGGTTAAGTTCCCCCTGAAGCTCTCAGTCTGCATTTTATCTTTCTTCTTGGCGAGTTTGAGAGTTCATAAATGATCTACACCGATGGATCACTGGTCGACGGCCTTGTTGCTACGGTTACGCTCACGTTGGCCATACTGAACAACGCTCCTTGCTGAATGGCTGCAGCATTTTCACTGCAGATTTGGTTGCCATCTATGACGCTCTGGATCACATCCGCTCCTGGTCTGGTGATTCCTTCGTGTTTTTTAGTGACTCCTTAAGCAGCCTCGACCAGTGGTTCTTTGTCATCCTTTGGTACTGTTAATCCAAGAGTCTCTTTATGCCCTCTGCACCAGTGGATGCCAGTGACCTTCATTAGGACCCCAGGCCATGTTGGGATACAGGACAATGAACTTGCTGACCGATTGGGCCACCAGTTAACCTTCTCTGGAGATTGGCCTATTGAAGACCGATTTGCGAGCAGTCTTCCGCCGCAAAGATTTCGCGATCTGGGATACTAAATGGCGCATCCTGAGTACACCAAATAAACTCCGTGCTGTCAAGGAGACGACGAATGTGTGGCGGTCATCCTTCAGTCCGAAACCGCGGGACTGCTACGGTCGCAGGTTCGAATCCTGCCTCGGGCATGGATGTGTGTGTTGTCCTTAGGTTTGTTAGGTTTAAGTAGTTCTAAGTTCTAGGGGACTGATGACCACAGAAGTTAAGTCCCATAGTGCTCAGAGCCATTTGAAACAGCCGGTCATCCTTGCGAGTCACTCACAGGGAATCTGTTCTCCTTTGTGGGCTTCGCATTGGCCATACACGGCTAACACATGGATACCTCCTCCGTCGCGAGGACCAAAATCGGTGGCGGTGTGGTTCTTTTCTGACTGTCGTGCTCATCTTGCTTGAGCGCCAAATTTTAGCCGCTCTGGGGCCGACGTTTAATCTTCCCAGCACCCTAACTTGGGTGTTGGTCGAAAATGCCTCAATGGCAGATTTAGTTTTACGTTTTATTCGTTGGTTTTTTTTTATCCTACCATCTAAGGGTGGGCGTTTGGCCTTCTCTCTGGGGCCTCCACCGTCCCTCCATTTTAACTCTCTGTCACACTCTCTTTGCATCTTTTGTCTTGGTGTTTGTCTTTTCCATTCGTGTTTTCATCTCGCCTTGTCTGTTTGGGGTAGACATTTTAATGTGTTGCAGAGTGGCTGGCTCATCTCCTATTATTCTTATGATCAGCCAGCCCAGACCATCTGCTCTATGGTTTTAATACCTTCATCTACTTTCCTTTATGGTGTATGTTTTCCCCGTTTTTTGTTCGTGCCATTCGTTGTCATTTTAGGTGTGGTTCTGCATTACTTTTCCCCCTTTTACTTTCCCGAACGTAATTTGGGAGTTGTTTTACCCTTAGTCTTGTTTATGTCAGGAACAAAGGATTGATGGCCCTGTAGTTTTGTCCCTTTATCCCACAACCCAACCAACCAGTACTTCATAACTTCTAATTGCAAACCCCATAGGCAACATGATATTCCTCCAACATATCGCATAGGAGACCACTCGAGGAGTCACTTTGGCGGTAGCTAGAGGGGAACCCTATTCTATTCTTCCAATTAGAGTTAGTGTTCAAATGTAGTACCGTCAACTGCAATACACTTAGTGATCCGTAGTTTAAATGATCGTACACAGGACAGAGGCATATCTGCAGGAACGCCAGCGTAGGGGCTTCAGATGGGGACGAGACCATGTCTTCATGGCAAGTTGGGACTTGCTGGTATACTCTAGCTTTAAAATATCCCTATAGAAAGAAAACGGGCGACGTAAGATCCGGCGACCTAGCTGGCCAGCTAATACGGCCACCTCAGTCGAGTGTAAATGCGGTCTAATACCTAGGGTGTTTCAATTGCTTAATGTGCAGGCAACCGTCCTACTAAAAACACATATGTTGTCGAACGGCCTGGGAATCATCCTGCAGCAATACAGGTAGTTTCTGTTCCAAAATCATTCGATATTTGCTTCCATTCAGAGCGCCGTCGATAAAATACGGACCTATGTGTTTGTCCCCAATGATGCCACACCATACATCAACCAACGAAGAATGTCGTAAGCAATGGTAATTTTCTACTCGCCAGTAACTCATGTTGTGCTGGTACACATAGCGTGGTTTGTGAGCGAAGACTCGTCGGTAAATAGTACTTCAGCAAAGAACGTGGGATTCATTTGCATTGATTGACGAGCACTTTCACATAACACTATGCGCTTATGCAAATCGGCACCATTAAGTTATTGATACAGTGACGCGTGGTATGGATGATACTTACGACGATGCACTACTGTGATAATACTACCAACGCACATAACGGAATCGCGATGTAACTGCCGCGCGCTTATCCGTGGGATGTGTTGCACTGCCGCTAGTACAGTAATTTCATTGCCTTTTCCTGTAATACCTTTGCTTCGTTTTCTTCTGCCGATCTGCACGCTGATCAGACAAAAAGGCGTTTACAACTTTGGGAAAGAACGAAGGAGAGCGAGCTTTCTCTGGGAAACACTCGACATGTAAGGCAACAGCAGCCTCAACATTTCTCCTACATTCTCAGTAAATAAGGATAATTTCAGTTTCTTCTTCTGTGGCTGCAATATTCACCGACCACTTGCTCGTCTGTTCTCGTAACGGTAGGAAGGTGTGCAGGCAGTAAAAACGGCACACGTTTTGTAATATTTAGAGCCACTATCTGTTCTACAGCTGCACGATACGTGAGATCGGTCGCAGTGTACTGCATGTTAAGACACGTCGTAGCTCACTTCACGACCACGGAGGAATACGACGTTGCGAATTTTGTTTCTAGTTAAAAGCTACGAACTGCTGGCCCGTCATACATTCGCACCATAGGGGTGGGGTCAAACGTACCATTGGATATTCAAGAGTCCGCAGCTCGTGGTCGTGCGGTAGCGTTCTCGCTTCCCACGCCCGGGTTCCCGGGTTCGATTCCCGGGTGGGTCAGGGATTTTCTCTGCCTCGTGATGACTGGGTGTTGTGTGTTGTCCTTATGTTAGGTAGGTTTAAGTAGTTCTAAGTTCTAGGGGACTGATGACCATAGATGTTATGTCCCATAATGCTCAGAGCCATTTGAACCATTTTTGATATTCAAGAGCCATTGAGCAGCATGTGGTTAATTACCACTGTGTACTCATTTCTATTCCTCCGATTACAGTGCCATCTATGGCCAAACAAAGAAAATGTTACAGACAGAACGTATGTAGAGTTTGCCGCAGATCTGTAATCTAGAATAAAAAGCGAAGATTTCCATTGAAAATTTCAAAGTTTCCACCGGCCAGTCACGCACGGGGTTGAGCGGTGGATCGAGCGTGGTACTGTCGGATGTCCCCCTCCGAGGCAGGCAAATCTGAATTATAACTTTTTTTTTATCTAGTGTGTAGTTTTCGAGATATTTCAATGTCTTCAGTTGAAATGAACTCCCTGAGGAAACAGGTGTGCAAAACTTAAAGACAAAAGTACAATTCGCATGATCGGTCTACTTAGTTACTCAGCTGGATCAAACTTGGACCACACGTAGAAAGAATTTCTGCAGTGTAGTAAATGGTAACTGAAAGAAATGCGTAATGAGACGAACAGCCATGACACATTTACTCAGAGACAACAAAAACACTTTAATCACCGCGGTTTTTGATGCTTCCCAGGACATTACGGCAAGCGGGATATGGTACTGAATAGGTTATGTGATAATTATTGACAGCAATGAATGCCCTTAAACGATCTCCCACGCTCACCTTAAGGTTAGTAGAGAATTCTTCTGTTTCAATTTTCCGTTCTTCCGCCGGCGCATTAGAAAACTCCTGGATTGTCCGTCCCCCCGACACATCCCACATGCTCTCGATGGGGTTAAAGTAGGAGGAACTACCAGGCCAGTTCATTCGCAGAATATTCTGTTGTTCGAAGAGCACTTCCACCCAGGCAGCTAGATTTTGTAGTACACTGCCATCCATAATAATTACGTCATGGCCAAATGGACACCTGAAAAGACCACGTTGTTAAGGAGTACGGACTGACGTTAAAGTCGAGCGATGAGTATACCGTGTTCAGGGATTTGGAGGTGAGTTTTCCGAAACATTATGTGCCTCCCAGTTCCTGGACCACCAAAGCGATGATGTTCGGCAATCCGATATCGCGGCGCCCGTTTATTAAAAAGAACGAAGCAACGTTCCTTCGGAAATACACTCATGTCTGAATTAACAAGCACTGCGGCGACTACAGCCATTATGAAATGCATTCGTTGTTGCGAGTACGAGCTACCACCAGCTGTATAATAGAATGACGACCGTGATAATTTGTGCTGGGTCGGGACCCTAACCCGAACTTCCCGCTTTACGTGAAAGGTTGGCTTAATACTCCTTAATTGGATTTCTTCCCCAATTATCCAGTTTGTTCGTTATTATTCTCGTCATCTGATCTTGGCAGACGTCGCATGACACCCCTTCAAGACCATCGCTGAATATTTCATTCAGTTTTTTAGTTTTTTTTTTTTTTTATAACTAGCCCCCTGACCCAACACGCTGAGGTAAGTATTAACCACCTGTTTCTGTACCCTGCACTGTATGATTCGTACGCTTTATTAATTTTCAATACAACAAGCACTAGAGAATGGCTAAAAAATCGAAATCATGATTGTATAAATTAAATGAACAGTTAACAGTCAAATGGCCTAATTTCTTTCAAGAAATTCTATAAGACTGTGGTGCCCCACGAACGATAAATCATAAACTTCCATATGTCATCATTCTAGCGTCAGAACTTGTATTCGTACACACGTTACATATATTCCCGCGAAGGGAAGGAGATTTTAATTGAAAATTGATGCCTGATATCGCTGTATAAATACGATGCTTCAGAGGCGTTGTTGTCAAGAAGAAGTATGCATTATACCATCGGATATGCCCGCATGTCCGAAGGAACATTATATCGTATTTTTGAACGACACAGGTAGTGCAAGATCGTATCCTCCATATTGTTCCGACTTGGCCTCATCCGATTTTCATTTGTTTCCAGAACTTAAAGAACACCATTCAGAGCTTCACTTTGATAGTGGTGAAGTGGTGCTAGCAGAGGTGAGGTTATTCCTCCGCCAAAAAGTCATACATTCTACAGTGATACGTCTCTCGTTGGGAGAAACGTGTTTGTCACCAGGGTGACTATGCTGAGAAATAAATATCTAAATATGAATTATAAAGACGTAGATTGTAAACCAAGTTTGTTTCATTTAAAAAGCTCTAGGAGTTCTCACATAAATAATTCGAAGGCACTGCTTCTCAACACGCCGACGTAGGATGGCAGTGGAGTCTTTGGATACAAATTGACCTTTGACCTCTGAACTTAGGGTTATTCACAGTCAGGGTCGGGGAAATGTCATTTGGCCTCTACCCTTAAAATTTACCTTGATCACGATATGTAATCATGTACCCCATCTCCCTCTCCCTTCACCACCCTGTAGTCTCTTTCCAGCGAAACACAGCATGGCATTAAAAATGAAACAGCGAATCAAAATTCGAAAATGATGCAAATGGGCAGATTCTGCCAGAGGCAGATGTAAGAACCCGCTCACCTCTCCAGCCAGTCGCAGCTAAGTAAAGAAATGGGTCAGTCAGAAGGAATGCAGTTTGAATAAGTAAATAAAATAACTTTTAAAAAATGGACGTAGCACTTTTGTGCTTTATACGCCCACTTTTTTCTGCCACTCACTGAATGGTATGATAATGATGTGTAAAAGTTAAGTTTCATTTCACACATAGAATTATGTGTACATAGATGCATTTGCCATCATACTAAAATATTTAATAATGACACCAAGGTGGAAAAGATGAATTACTGCTACTAGATTTGCGTGAAACTAAGTAGACGCACATACCTCGGCAATGAATCATCATAAAATAGAAATCATTTATAAAACCTTCTCAATCAAAGCCTAGCAATTGAGCCACATTAAAGTCCAAGAACTACAATTAGCTTCATCTCAGCTGTGCTCTAAAAAATACAAGTTATTTGTCCTAAAATTACTTGTGCACCCTTCCCACATCTACAATACCTTAATACCATAAAATTTTGTGAAACATGTTTTCATTACTGACTACTAAATGTCGTTTGTGTTCTAGCCAGCCAGTCACATCTGTGGATTGTGTAGGAAGCTATATAACATTTGCAATGGAATATATTAGAACGACAATGAAATATACTCTATAGATAACAAGGAGCCGTCGTTTGCTTGTACAGTGTAATCAAGAAGTTAGTAAAAGGTAGTTGTGAAACATGAGTTTTAGTGTAAAGTATTTTCTGTCAATCTCAAAACCTCGAAATACAGTATTTCTGATCGGTAAACGTTTTTGCTGGCCATAGTCCTGACTGCAGCAGTTCGTTACGTACTTAACCTCGACTAGGTCCAATCATTTCTATTAACTGCCGATCAATTTCATCAACTACATTTTGATACATTATCTCTGGCCTCTTCCTGAACTGGTCCTGAAAAACGTTAAGTGATGACAGTACACTGCATCAACTTGAATTCCCTATTACTGCAGTCTGGTCGTGTTAGTTTCGGTATTTTAGGCCTGACTTTGTACGCCAACTGTCTGATATTTGCTATGCACTTAGCCACGTAAATGGCGTCCTTTAGATTTCACAGCCATGCTTTAGACACCAACATGCGGAAAATAATATTGTGATACTTGATGTTAACATTGTGATATGCAATGAAACGTAGCACTTTTTCCTGTTGCTGGTACATTGTTGCAGACATTCCAGATTTCCAAGGAACATGAAGACAACTGAGCTCCACTACAGCAATGTACCTTAGAATGTTCACAAGTACATCCATCTATTGGAGAAGGAAAGGAACAGGGATATAAATCAGAGGTTCGTAAATTTTTTGTTGTTTTAAGTTCTGCAGACTATTATTTAACGTAAACTCGTATTTGACAACTACATGTTACTAATTTGTTGATTACATTGTGTAAGCAAATATTGGTTTTTAACTATTTATGCAGAGTGTATTGTATAGACGTTCTAATATTCCATAGAAAATCATGTTTAGCTTATAAGGAAATTAGCAGGTGCTGCTGGCAGGCCGGTCAATAAACTATTTTTTTCGTTAGTAACGAAAACAAAGTTGAAAATATATTTGATACCATTGTATCTAATTCAGGAATTCAGTTATGGAAATAATGCAAACATAATTTTTTAATTCTTCGCTGTTATTGAAAAGGGAGTGAGGTTTTTAAATTTCCAGTAGCGACCATGGTCTACTTCTACCATCTTGGACTTTTTGTCTGTTTAATTTTTAATACTAGTGCGTGAATGATAAGGGAATCAGGAGGAGGCAAAGGAGGGGAAGCGCTCGTGAAGGGGGAGGGGAGGGAGGCTCATAAATTTGTAATGGATTCAAGGTCAACATCAAGCTCAACGTCAAAGATCAAAGGTCACTAACTATGCTCCTGACTGTAGGCAACGGAAAAGTCAAAGTTCTACTTTTATACAGAGTCGTCATCGTTGTCCTATTCATTTAACGTGAATTTGCTGACACCAGCTTGGTTCTGAAGAATAATTATTGCAACAAATACAATGTATCTAATGATGCATTTCAAGACCAAAGCTCATTGCTTGTGGTAAATAAATTCACAAGTTGCGACTTGGTCCCGGATTAAAATAGTAATCCAGGGGGTGTAGAATTAATTAACTTTATTTGCCGCCAGTGATCACAAAACTTTTGGTCCTCAGACTGTTATGAAACAGACACGAAGATGGTCATTGGTGACCGAAACCGGCAGTCTGAGGACCAAAAGTTTTGTAAAAAAAGTTGATAATAAAGCCCAGTAGACCCAGATTTTAAATTTTCTAATACGCAGTTCAACTAAAAGTAACATTCTGATTACAAGAAACGGTATATGGTTAGTGAGTCTTACCAATTTAAATTCATAGGTGATCAAATTCATCGTAAGCTGTGGTGAAATCCAATGGTCAGAAACTTCTCCAAAAAGCGAATTCTGATATGTTTACAAATCCAACAGTAACTGCAATAAGTCATAACCCAACATTAAAGTTAGGCTACTTCGCCTACTTTCTCTTGCATATGACATACGGTATTGTTTCTGCGGTATGTCTTTCCATCTAAAAAGGATATATTCGAAAGTTCAAGGAATGTGTGATATAAGTTCGCAGACGTCTCGTCGACCGCTATTCAGGAGACTGGAGATTCTGACGTGTCTCTGAATAAATTGCTTTTACTATCGCATATTGTCAACAGTATAACGCTATTCCCAAGAATTAGCAAGTTTCACTCACTTCATACTAGGCCGAAATCCAGTCTACACTGGGATCACACGTCCGTGACTATTGGCAAACAAGAGTGTCGTATTCTGCTGCATCAGTTTCTAATAAGTTACCACAAGAATTAAAAAACTTTAGCATTAATCCACGCACTATCAAATCAAAACTGAAGAATTTCTTCAAAGCTCACTCCTTATATCCTGACGGGGAATAACGAAAGATTTAAGCAAATTTCTGTGTTACATTGGTGATTATGCTAATATGTACTCAGAAGCTTAGCGTCTGCGTTGAATTCGTGTAAATTTAACTTCTTTTATTACTAATTTTTCTCATTTAATTTCAAGTACAGATATGTTTTACGGCCATGCAAATTTGCTCCTATATTTGGTCCTACGGAACCAGACGTGATAAATGAAACAAATTGAACATAATACGGTGGTTAGCAAATCTTAAGGACGGAAGGAATTTATGCATTAGTGTGTCACTGCCAAGTAAAATAGCTCAATGAAACCTTGACCATAAATAGAAAGAACTACTGCAGTAGAGGACAGAAATTAATTGAAATAAATTCGAAACAGGACTAACTGAGACGACAGTTTTATTCAAAGACATTAATTTCTCTGAAGTCACGACGAAAGCGGATCCATTCATTCACCAGCACGGTTGATAAGCGGTGGATGGTTGTCGGTGCATGTGGAATTGGTGCATTATGTCTCTCCAACGCATCTCACACGTGATGGATGGGTTTTAAGTTGGGATAACGCGCAGGGCAGTCCATATGCCGAGCATCGTCTCGTTCAAAGAACATGATCGTTTTGGTGGTCCCACTGTTATAGTATGGGGAGGCATAATGGTTCTTGGGCCACTGACGTGAATCGACATGATTCTGTGACATAACATGTGGTGAGTCCGCTATGCAATAAATATTGAAAGTAGACTGTTTGGTTAAATGTTATGTGGCTGCCAAGATGTCGTGTACTAGCCGGGTCACGAAACTGAGCAGACGCTACGCGACGTGTGGAGTTGGTAGATCCGCCAGGCTAGCCACCGCGGCGAAACTGATAGGGAGGAGGTGCTGACACAAGCTAAGTAATATGTAGTAATATGGTAAGAAATCAGTAAAACTATTTCTAGATAGGCCAAGAAAAATCTGAAAGCGATGTCAAACTCACATTACTGAAAAAAAATCACTAAAAATTACCATATGTATAAAGTCAGTATTAACTAAGCTGTAAGCATTTACATTAAAATTTGTAAGCAAAGGAATTACAAGTGATAAAAGAAACCATATAGACTTACGACACAAATTTGGATGGGGTCCTATGTAAGACAGAGCGTGTTATTGTTTGAACTGTTGTCATCAAATACACAATTTGTTATAAATCACTCTCTAAATAAAACTCAATAAAACATTTCTTCACGAGCACATCAATGGTCAACGCAATGTCTTTAACTTCATGTAGTGAAATACTATTTACTACAGATATAGACGTAGATCGGTGGCGTCCAAGTCTCCAACTATACTACAAAAGGTGATCTCACTATGTCACGGAATATTGATGTGGGGTTTTCTTGGTTATTACCATGATTATCTTTTGCTTTTACACTTAACAAGATTTGTGCTTGTACTCAAGATATACTATTGCTTGAATCATAAACAAAGACGCACTGGTATACCAGTTTCCAGGTACACAACAATTCATATTTGGTTACTTTCATCAAATGTTTTTAATGTTTCTATACTTCAACACTTACCCAGCGGGTTAACGGTTCTTTAGACCTACGGGCATCTCAAACCAGTAACTATCTATCATACCTGTACAGGACCGCCAACTGCTGCAGAAGACCACAGTTCATACTTTCATTTCGACACATTTGTTTATTAAGATATCAAAAGCCTGTATCGGGTTTCTCTGTTCACGATAACTTATATTAAACTGCTGACCATCACTCTTGCGGTACTGACTCTGAATCCCATAGTAGGCACAGAATGCTAGGGTCTAAAAGTGTTAAATTATTGTCTGATGTATGGAGTATTTCAATCATACAGATTTCGTCAAAGAACCTCTTTCTCCTGTGTCACGTGAAACAGGACCTTCGAAGTTATTCCTGCTGTCATTGAACCACTATGATGTAGAAAACTTAAAAACTTTTTTATGGGGAAGAGTGATCGACATATTGTAAACTTAATTTGATGTTGGACGTAATCACATGTATGATAACAATAATCACTTGACTATCTTTAGATTATATACGTCATATGTGGCATTCGGTACAGGATGAGTTGTTACGCTAAATTTGAGATTGATCTTTTCTCCCCAAATGCGAGCTACCACATATACAATTTGACGACGTCCAATGTACGGCTGGAAGCGCCACTGATAGTTAGCATATTACTGATGGGATTTTTTCCAAACTGAAAATATGTTTACAGATATACGACGTAAGACTATAAGTTGTATCCAGTCACAGTTTAATGAAAAGTGGTCAGGAAGAGCTTTCAGGAGTACATTGTTTCATGATCATTTCCTACGTAGTAAAATATAATATTACTCACACCAACTCCATCGCCAAGAAACTCCTGGTATGTGTACCTTAATATACATATATCCCCATTAAAATGTAATTGTTTCGAGATAATAGTTTCGCTAAGTACCCTGAAAATAAAGCTGAAATTTATTTGACACGATTCCTTTGCACACTGATCAGCGTCGTTGCAGAATGAGAATTGATGAAGTTAAGAAAATTAGAATGCTAAAACTTACGGATCTCGCTATGAACACGGCGATAGTAGTTTAGATACCTCTGTCCCACACATCAGTGTATTTGTTGTTGTTGTTGCTGTGGTCTTCAGTCCTGAGACTGGTTTGATGCAGCTCTCCATGCTACTCTATCCTCTGCAAGCTTCTTCATCTCCCAGTACCTACTGCAACCTACATCCTTCTGAATCTGCTTAGTGTATTCATCTCTTGGTCTCCCTCTACGATTTTTACCCTCCATGCTGCCCTCCAATGCTAAATTTGTGATCCCTTGATGCCTCAAAACATGCCCTACCAACCGATCCCTTCTTCTAGTCAAGTTGTGTCACAAACTTCTCTTCTCCCCAATCCTATTCAATACCTCCTCATTAGTTACGTGATCTACCCACCTTATCTTCAGCATTCTTCTGTAGCACCACATTTCGAAAGCTTCTATTCTCTTCTTGTCCAAACTAGTTATCGTCCATGTTTCACTTCCATACATGGCTACACTCCATACAAATACTTTCAGAAACGACTTCCTGACACTTAAATCTATACTCGACGTTAACTTTTTAAAATGGATAAATTAACGGTGCTGCTTTATCCTGTGCAAGCTTCTTCATCTCCCAGTACCTACTGCAACCTACATCCTTCTGAATCTGCTTAGTGTATTCATCTCTTGGTCTCCCTCTACGATTTTTACCCTCCATGCTGCCCTCCAATGCTGAATTTGTGATCCCTTGATGCCTCAAAACATGCCCTACCAACCGATCCCTTCTTCTAGTCAAGTTGTGCCACAAACTTCTCTTCTCCCCAATCCTATTCAATACCTCCTCATTAGTTACGTGATCTACCCACCTTATCTTCAGCATTCTTCTGTAGCACCACATTTCGAAAGCTTCTATTCTCTTCTTGTCCAAACTAGTTATCGTCAATGTTTCACTTCCATACATGGCTACACTCCATACAAATACTTTCAGAAACGACTTCCTGACACTTAAATCTATACTCGACGATAACTTTTTAAAATGGATAAATTAACGGTGCTGTGGAGATTTTGTGCGGAATCGCAGTTGTGAATGTGGTAGCAGACAAACATGATCGATTATGTGGAGACAAACCACGTATTATCTGTAGGTACTGAACTGAGTCTGTGACTTTTTAAGGTAAGAAGAATGCACCTACAGCAGTCGGCTACCCTAGAAGCAACTGCCTCAGAGAGGGTGAAGGAGCCGAGTCGGCGTAAGAGGATTTTTGACGGCAGCTTTTCGTTGTGAACTAGCTACTCACCATAGCTGTGTTTGTCTCTAACATCGTATTAGTGTGGTACCACAACTGCACAGAAATGATGAAATAAAATTTATTATAATTGCATCAAACAAACGTATCATCTCTGGCTTTCGGTGAATATCATGACTGTCCCCGACTAATGACTTTATACATTAATACACTCTTCGACAATGTACAGCAAAAATAGATTCACTTATCTCAAGTAACAGTACTTACTTTATATTCAGTAGTAAGACAGTATTTTTGTTTCTTAGTTACCTTTGGTTTTTCTTACATCGCGTAAGTTAAATGGCGCTAAGGATCCTCTGAAAAGGCATGACCTATCTCCATCACGATTCTTCTATAACCTTATACTCCTTCTCTAACTACCTCGTTGTTGAGACGACTTAATTCCTTACCTTCTTTGTACTTCTTCTTCATACGTGTTCTAGCATTTTCTTGCTTTTGTCTTCAATAATTATGGCATTTTCATTTAAAGTCGCCTTCATAATAGTTCATCAAGATATTTTATTGAGTTTTGAGGGAAGAGCAGTTCATTTAAAGTTTACAACCGTTCTGGAAGTGTGGTGTGAAAAACTTACACTGTAATCGTAAGTCATCGCTCTTCATTATAAGTTGTCCTCATCATCTACTAAGATATACCTAACTCTATACTCTGGTCAGCCAAAAGATTATAATCACCGACCTACTACCGATATAAAACAACCAAGGCAATAGGAGAGTCACAAGACGAGGAATCACAGCTAAGCACGGTGCAGGTAATATCACTGAACGTGCTGTCCGTGTTGAGAACGGGTAAGGTGCGCGATGTATCTGAATTTGACCGAGGACAGATTGTGTTGGACAGGAGGTTCGAGGAGGTTCGACACGAACATTTCGGAAACTGCTAGATTTGTAGGGTGTATGAGGAGTGCTGTGGTGAGCGTCTTTAAATCAATGTGAAACCAAGAAGAAACCACGTCCAGGCGTCACGGTGTTGGGCGACCACCCCTCATTACAGATGTCGTTGGCTGCTCAGACTGGTAAAGTAAGACTGGCGGCGAACTGTGGGGCACTGACATCAGAGTTTAATGCTGGGCCGAGTACTAGCGTATCTGAACACACAGTGCCCCAAACACTCTTAACGATGGGTCTCTGCAGCCGACGACCCTTGCACGTGCCAATGTTAACACCACGATATCGGCAACTACGACTGCAATTGGCACATGACGATCGGCACTGGACTTGAGCGCAGTGTCATAGCGTTGCATGATCTGATGAATATCGTTACCTTCATCACCATGCCTATGGGAGGGTGCGAATCTGCCATCTTCCACGGTAACAGCTCTTTGACACATATACCACGGGACGGAGACAAGCTGATGGCGGCTCTGTGATGCTATGGGGCACATTCATGTGAGCGTCCGTGGGTCAAATGGAGCTCGTGCAAGACACCATGACGGCCTAGGAATATCGTACACTGGTTGCAGACCACGTACACCTTTTCATGACGATCATATTTTGCGACGGCAGTTGCATTTTCAATAGGATATTGCTCCATGTGACTATGCCAGGAGTGTAAGTAGTTCGAGGAACACAGTGGCGAGTTCTAATTGATGTGTTAGTCCCACAGCTTGCCAGATCTCATCTCAGTCGAACATACTTGGGATGTGATTGAACGCGGCTTAAGAGGTCATCGCCCGCCGCACCGGAGGTTACAGGAATTAGGTGACACATTCGTGCAGATATGGTGCCAACAGATGTGGTGCCCACTCCCTCTACAGACCTACCAAGGTCTCACTGCTTCTATGCCACAACGCGTCACCGCTGTTGTCTGTGCCAATGGTGGACAAACCGGCTATTACGTGGGTGGTCATAATGTTGTGGCCAGTCCAGCCACACATTCTAAAAAAATAAAATTAAACACATGCACTGATTCAATTTCAACGGTATGAAAATTTCGTAATCATCCTTAGAGTCGTATCTTCTTCATTTTCCAATACATACGATATTGCAATACCTGGAGTATTACCCAAGAACGGTGAAATGTTATGGAGCCAAAAAAATCAATGAAATTTATCCAACTAGATGGCGCTGTAAGCGTCATAACATAAATGCGCACGGCTTCAGGTGACAGATGAATTGCTAAAGGACGACATGGTGTAAGCTGCGCATTAAACCCACCATACTCTGCGATTTGCACGACGAAACAAATTAGGCATTCAATAGTCGTGGCACTGTTGGGTAAGCCCATCGACCATGGCAAGGTTGTAGGAAAAGGAAAAAAAAACTTAAATACGTTTTGAACTGTAGTGAGGCTGGCGCAACACATGTTCAATGTGCTGTCCACTAGTTTCTGTCGGAAATTGAAATCGAGATACAGCATGTTCCGCAACAGATCGGGATGTCTCAGGGGTCACGTTCGAAATGCATTACGTAATGCGTGGGTTGAGTTAAGCTACGTTTGTGGTCGGAGCTCTGAGCATAGCATCTCTCAGTTTATCCCATAGACACAATCATACGGATTAAGATCTGATAATCTGGACGGCCAGGGTGTAAGGTAATGATGACCGATAAATCTAGCATTAAAAAACTGATCCTACCCACTCATCCATGTTACTGAATGGCTGCAATGACGTTTTTGTGGAGAAGACTGTCGCAACGTTTGACAGTGACGATACAGGTAACAGGACCCGCAATACCATCTTCCGAAAAAATGTGGCCTACGATAAACGGTCGCGGCAACCGACACCAACTGTTACCTACGCGGACTGTAGCGGCACCAGTTGATGTGAGAGAGGAGTCTCCGTCGGCCATATTCCGCATTCTGTGTACTGTCATATCCTCGGAGATGGATATGAGCTTCGTCTGTCCACAGAATGTACCATGGCCTTTCACTGTCCACTTCCATGTAAGGAAGAAAATTGAGGGCAAACGTTGGTTTGAATGTCAGGACAGCACCAAGTAGCTCCTGAAAATGTATAATTTCGTACGGATAGTAATGTAGTACGTTTCATGGAATTTTATGCATTGTGCTCACAGGCATGTCCAAAGTTTGAGGCATTCTCCGTGTTCTCTGTGTTTCCACCCCAGCGCTCGGTCTCTCCTGCAATGCTGTGGTCACATCTTCTACTGGAGATCCATCAGTTCTTTTCCTCCCTCTGCCACACCGCAGTTGAAAAGAACCTGCCTTTCCTGTTTCTAAGTCATTATCTCCAGATCCTTAGCAGACATTGGTCCAATGCCGTTTTTCATACCCTTGAGTGTCTGGAACTTTTGCAGAGTTATTAGCGCACGCCCTTCTTGTACATGTGCTTTACCAGCAGCGTGATGTAGTGTATTGGGACAGTCACACCGACCTTCTAAGGTGAAAACTGAGGAACAGCCGAGTATCCTGCGTCTTGAATTTAGCATATTTTTTTGCTTACAGCGCCATACCGTAGCAATTTTTTTGTTTAGATAACTTTTCTTCCTTTGTTGACAATGTTACGTTCAAATTAGACGTCATTGTGAGCAATGGTTCTTTTTTGCAGCATTTTGGTACTGGAATTGCAATACTACACTCAGTCTGTCCTTCCGTACCCTCTGCCAAAACGTTAAAACTCTTCCTACTCTTGGATCACCACCCTGAACCGTAGCGACCTGACCCCCTGTGCAATACAAATGTTACTAAACCTTCTGTCTACTATTGCAATGGACGCTGACAAAATACATGCACCCACCAATGATGCAATTATCTCGTCCCTCAACGCAGATGCACCGCAACTTTTTCCAGCCATCGATGAAACTACAGGAGGAGATCTCCAGCCCTCGCAGAAAAGACAGTGGGGCTGCACAGAAGACGAAGGACAAAACGACCAACGAGATAGAATGGAGAAAGCATTACGTATCGATGCCACCTAAAAAGGATCCATCACCCACCTAAATGTAAGTGCTGGTACTCTTAAATTGTCAGCAACTGCCAACGAAAGTTCTTTCATCCCATTTGTAGGTAGCAGAAACACAAACAAAGGAAGGCTCCACCGTACGTCGCTAGGCAAACTTGTCAGACAGGACAGTGAGTGATCCTTCAAGCACATTATTTTATGGCTGCAGGGAAAAACTGTGTGAAAATTGAGACTGTATCAGGATTAAATGAAAATTCTTTGGTTCAACATCCTTTCTTGGCAAAATTTAATTCGGAGGCCTGCGTTACACACTTCTTCACTAGTAAACAAGACATCATCAGGGACGTCGGAATCTTACTTACGGGGGACGAACTTGTAACGGAAATGGCGTGTTGCTGCGAAGTTATTGTGTCGTGGCGATTTTGTAAAATTATGAAGGTGAATGGGGGAAAGGTCACAAAGGCAACACCAGTTCCTTTTGAGACATTTACATCACAGCGTCTTCCACAATCCCTTTTATTCTCGGAGTTCGCTGTCTAGTGGAAGTGTATGTACCTTCTGCCCTACTATGCTATTGTTGTTTAGTGTATGAACGCGGCAGTAGGCAGTTCCGAAGTAACTCAAGATGTGTGTACTGCGCAGGCCCATACTGAACTGATGCTTGTGGGAGGGCCAGTCAACCAATCAGCCCGTATTCATAGAGCCGGTGGTCACAATCTCCTGTCTGGAATCTGCGCAATGTATTTCAGACACATGAAAATTAACAGAATTATGTCTCGTAATAATATTACGCCGGCCGGAGTGGCCGTGCGGTTCTAGGCGCTTCAGTCTGGAGCCGAGCGACCGCTACGGTCGCAGATTCGAATCCTGCCTCGGGCATGGCTGTGTGCGATGTCCTTAGGTTAGTTAGGTTTAATTAGTTCTAAGTTCTAGGCGACTGATGACCCAGAAGTTAAGTCGCATAGTGCTCAGAGCCATTTTAACCAATAATATTACCTTTAGAGAAGCAGCAGCTGTGTCTGAGACCAGCGTTATGCATTGGTTTAACCACAACCATTACCAGCGTATTCTGAATCTTCTTCGTAATTTGGTCTCTGCGTTTAAAGCACCTAACAGCACACTTCCCAGACAACAGTTAACAACGATAAGAGACTCCATAGGAAAAACCCTTCTGCTAACAGCTGACTTTAACTGCATCCATACAGTTAGGGGCTGCTATATCGAAGTGGGAGAATATTGGTGGATGTACTAGATTAGGAGAACATTATAGTACTTCTTGCCCAAACATTCCGAGACAGGACACAGTATTCTCGCCCCTTCCGATCCAAAAGCATAACAATTTACATATCAGCAACGCCACCTACCATCTGCAGCAACCAACCCATGCCATGACGACAGTGACGCAGACGTCAGGAACGTTGAATCCAGTGGATTCACCGACGATACCACCTCCCCCTCCCGTAGTAGGGCATGCCCACCTGCACTACCAACAACGCCTAAATTCTATACACCATAGAGTACCCCTGCCAAAACGTGTCACCTAGGAACATGTGCACCAATCAGGTCTTTGCCTTTCTCTTGCGTAAATGCCTCGCAGCCCCTACCCATCTAATTATCACAGATTCTACGAACCTACTGGCGTTAGGAACTACCATGTTAACAACACATTAAATATAATTAAGCTAGTGATGAATGTTATATCGTACCAGCAAACTACTAATGGGCTGACTCCAGTACTACAGACAGTTTGGATTAGAATGACAATCCAAAATATGTTGACCCCACTCCTTAAACACCAAAATGGCGTGTGAAACAAAGTAATGGAACGCGAGATTGCTCATGGCAAACAAAAACCAACTTCACCAAGTTCCCTTAGGGACTAAAGCAGACATTTGTGCAATCACCGAAACATGGTTAAAACCGAACGAACCGTTCGCCTTCCAGTAGAGAGCCTGTCCTGTATGTAGACCCTCTAGCCTTCCAGGGACACTCTGTCGTTAGAGACGATACAGATGGCGGCTGAGGCGCTAAAGTGTAGTTGGTAACACCAGATATCCACTTTTTCATTGTCAATACTGGCACTCAGCGTGATACATTACAAATGGTTGGTATCCACCAACAGATTAAGAATCCCAAACTGAATTTGGTCTCTGCATTTAAAACATCTAACAACAGACTTCCCAGTCCACAGTTAACAATAATAAGAGACTCCATAATAAAACACTTTCTGCTACTAGGTGACTTTAACGGTTACCATACAGTGTGGAACTTGTCATGCAATGGGTAATAACGAGATGCGATTTTTTCCTTTCGTTTACTGCTTTGCAATCCATAGATATGTTTCTGATGACGTAGAATAATTTTCATTTTGTTATATAGTGTAGAACAAGACATGTGTGTGACTTCGTATACTGTGTTTTTATACATACGAGTTCCTTATCTAAAGAGTTTGATTGCTTTCTGGTGATCTTTCAAATAGTTTTATTAAATGTAATGTGTGAAACGGAATGCAATAGGCAGATATGTTGTAAGATTTGTGGAGCAGGAGAGGTATCGATAGAAGTCAAGTTGAACAGTGACCAGACAGTGGCAGTTGGCGCGAAAGTATGGTGGTATGGAAAGAAGTACTGACTCCTGTGTATAGCAATGGTGTGCACTTAACGCGACATTAATACCCGACGTTTTGTGTTAGACCGGTTTGGAATTTGACTTTATAGTGGATATTCTGAAAGGATACGCTAAAGATGTTGGTTTTTACAGAACGATGCCTGTGGCAATGACAAGCCACTCGTGAACAACAGACAGTATTGTCGTCGGTTTAGAATTGAACTGCAGTACATGAACTGTGAATTTAATATTGCTCAGTTTCTTGACTACCGTATGTGGAGCGTGCTAAAACACTAACTGCGAATGTGGAAACCGTGAACTGTGTTGCTAGGTAAGAGACTGTTTTCGTGGTAACAGTGTTATTATGAACCGTGAATATTAACAGTATATGGACTGTCTAACTTCGCAATTGTCCAAGGGTACCAAGTGAAGTGAAATGTTAATATAAACACGTCATGTGGACTGTGCCAAACTGTCATGTGTGAAGTTGCAGTTGCACTAATACGACCTTCAGGTGCGCCGGCCGGGGTGGCCGAACGATTCTAGGCGCTACAGTCTGGAACCGCGCGACCGCTACGGTCGCAGGTTCGAATCCTGCCTCGGGCATGGATGTGTGTGATGTCCTTAGGTTAGTTAGGTTTAAGTAGTTCTAAGTTCTAGGGGACTGATGACCTAGAAGTTAAGTCCCATAGTGCTCAGAGCCATTTGAACCATTTGAACCTTCAGGTGCTGCATAAGCAGTTACTTTGTTCCGGCCTACGACAAATGGATGCTAAGTTACTTATTAGCACCGCCAGCCCAAGCAGAATGTAAGGAAAGAGGATATTTTAATGCCAAGGATACGACTGGATGAACTTACAGGATTCATTTCAGCAACTTCACACTGTTTTTCCATCGCCATCGCCACCTCACGCCGACGCAGAACAGCTAAGACCTAAAAGTATTCCATTCTTCGAGAAAAACAGTCGTAACCAATTTTATTCCTTTATGCTTTGTAATGTGTCTTTAGGAAGGACTGCTTCGACATGCATCTGCAGTAATTTAGACAGGAGAATTTATGTGTTGCAGTGCGAAATGTTACTATACGTGTAAGCTGAGGCATCTCCCATTGACGTTATTTGCGGCAACCAATTACAAAAAACTAGCTTATTCGCCATTGGTTGAAGTTATCCTATATGAGGGAACATTGAATCCGACAGTTGTTAAAGTACGCGATCCTTGTTTACAGGTCACTTAATGTCATATTCCCATTCATTCATGTTTAGGTGCGAATTTAGCTGTGTTTAACTGTTACTGGTAAGCAAAATTACAGTACACTGTGTCATTATTTATCAAATTAGCTTCAGATTGTTTTAATGTTTTTTCACTATCAAAGGATTTTATTATCAGGTGTTTAACAGGATTCGAAACTCCTCGTATAGAGGTGTGCTTTCAAAGTTTCCCGAAGTAAAACGGGTTCGTGGAGTTTACACTATATTAATTAATTCATACAGTTTTTCTTGAAAAATGTTGTGATTACAATTTCATAATCATAGTAAATCTCCCGGAATTATTTTCTTCACAGTCTGCAGACATCCTAACGAAGTGGGAGAAACATAAATGGATGTACTAGATTCGGGAAACTTTATACAATTCGATAATGACTCATCACCACGAATAGTCCGACTGAATAATGTCCCGAGTGCAGCAGACAGAAACGTAACATTTCCTCCACTGTCTACGGGAACAACATCAGAAGTGGTACCAGATACTTAAGGTCGCGATCACTTGTCAATTCAGATCATGATAAGCGCAATTCCTAGGGAGATTTTCAAACATGCATTCAGTAGAAAATGGACCACAAACAAAGCCAATTGGATCTTATAAAAAACACTGCGGGTAGAAACACTGGAAAAGATAATTGAAGCTGAGGATCCCGATAGAGGCTATTTGGTCTTGGTATCTCTTATTAATGTTGCAGTGGAAGTCTCGATACCTCAGACAGGACAGATGCAGACTATTATAGACAGTCTCCCTCGTGATAGTTAAAACAAAAAACCGCCTCTAATACTAAAGAAAATTAATCATCTTAAGAAAGTACAAGCTACAGCTAAGAAAATATGGAGGTACAAACAAATATAATTGCGGCCAACTTTCTGCACTGCAGTCTGCAAAGAAACGAAATCAACCAGGCTGTGGTATATAATAAGGAACGCCAAAAACGGTAAGACAAGGGACGTGTACACATCTCCACTGTCCAACCAATTTTTAGAATAGTTCTTTTGTATAACAGCTCTACCTGACGTATCGAACAAGGCAGATGAGACGGAATTTGAAGAGAACAATAGCATATTTACACAACCCTGCTCCTCAGAAGAACTCGAGATTATGCTCCCCTAAGGAGAGAGTGCTATGCTCGGCTTGGATTATGTTGACTATCCAAAGCTAAGACACATCCCACAAGGCAGGAAACTGCTGTCTCTCAAAATGTTCACTAACGATTGCTCACAAAAGTGCAACATCAGCTTAGTGAAAGATGTGTCGTCCCCCATCGACAAATAAGGAAAAAGACGTGATGAACCAGAATCGTACCATCCTAGTATCTTACTGCTGTGCTCGACTATGGTAATAAAAAGGATTATTAAGTGGCACTCAGAACGGTGGTGTGAAAAAAGTGAAATATTACTAGAAAAACAAATTAGATTTCGACATGGAGGAAAGACTACTGAAATTCTTAAGAAATTGGTTACTATCCTGCAGATAACTTCTCCCAGAGTAAATATGTTGTAGCGGCACCACCGTTTAGGATAGGGAAACTTAGTTTTGTGCAATATTCTGAGCACAAGTTACAGCTAGGTGCGGGCCAGATTGCAGTGAGTTACGCATACCTAAATTTGCGAAGTAGAGTAGAGGCCATAGGGTGGTCAGATTGCTGTAGGAGAATGTGTAGCAGTTTTGCATGTCGCAAATCACAGACAGAAGGGGTCCACTGGCCAAACTAGCATGTTATGAGTATGTGATGTGAAGTGGGGGTACGGAAAAACAGAGGCACACACAGCCGCACAGCCTGGTGAGGGTTTCTAACGAGATTGGTTCGAGTGTGGCGGGTCTGCTGGACGGCAAGGCATGTCACACCAGCAGCTTCACGCAGCAGCAGATGGGGCGCTACTCCTCCAGTCCACGGCGGGACGCTGGTTTGACCCTCTGAGGACGACGTGGGGTCTGGAACCAGCCAACGGCGGGTCACTCCACGGCTCGCTACCGTGGGAAGTCGTCCTCTCTTCCAACATATGCTAGAGGCATCCCGAGGCAGGACCGCAGATTTCGACGCAGGATCGCACTCGCTTGATGTCAACACGATCTCAGCCACGCTGGCGAGAAGCATGCAGCTGGCTGCCTGTGGCTCACACCAAGTGGCTCTGAGTCGTTAAGGACGTAGACCACGAAGTCAACTGTCGGCATCCCGACGACGACGCAACTCCACTGGCATACAAGACCAACACACAGTTCGTGCACGGGTCGCTGAGGACGCCATTCCCCACCGAGCCATTTCGCAGGCAATTAAGTGGTGTCCTCAGCATTGTGGGTCCCCATGATGCAGATTGGGAGGAATAGGGGCACTGTAGTTGGAAACAATAATTCACTTCGAGTACTCGATCGAGTCTTAATACGGTGCCTTCTACGTCTTCCCGCTACGTTTGGTCATCCTAATACATTCGGAGGCAGAATTTGCGACTACATTTGGTGTCAGAATAGCGGATGTAGTCTGTCTAGTACAACATTTGAGCCCACTGCCCGTATTACATTCACAAGTTGTGGTGAGTTTTGACCAGTTTTCTATTGCGTTTTGGACGTTTTCTTGTCTTTTTGTGGTTTTGAGTATGGTTTTTAGATATTTTGCATTGGCATAATATTTCTTATCATCAGAATAAGTGTTAGCGTATTTGGGGCAGCAAGATTCATTATTTTCTGTTTTCGTGGTATTTAATTAGTTTTGTATTTGTTTGAGTATGATGTTACCAAGTAGGATGATACTGAGGTATAGGGAATTGTGTTATTCTTGTACTTAAATATTTTGTTTCAGAACTAACTGGGAACGAAAGCATCACAATGGCACAGTCAGGGACGCGAAGTCTGTCGTAATCAGAAGAGGTACGCATTTTGTTGGAAAAAGTAGCCCAACTGACAGCAGACAATACGCTGTTAAGAAATGAATTAATATCTAGAAGTGAGCGGGAAACCACATCTGATCAGTCGTAGCCTAGGGTGCAGGAGATTGATCCAGCTGCCCCGAGTTTGATTATTCTGTTTTCTGGCAAGGCATCTGGGAATGTGCGTTCGTTTGTGGAGGACCTGGAAACTTCAGCGCTGATGAATGGTTGGTCTGATGAGCAGTTGTTATATATAGCCAAGATTAGATTAACGGATATGATTGTCGGAAGGACAGCCTCAGCATACAGGAAAGTCAAAACAACCTTTGGTGACATTAAAAGCAACGGTGGTAAGATTAAGAGTGCAACGGGAATTCCACTGTTAAATGCAGAGGAGAGAGCAGATAGGTGGAAAGAATACATCGAAGGCCTCTATGAGGGTGAAGATTTGTCTGATGTGATAGAAGGAGAAACAGGAGTCGATTTAAAAGAGATAGGGGATCCAGTATTAAAATCGGAATTTAAAAGAGCTTTGGATGACTTACGGTCAAATAAGGCAGAAGGGATGGATAACATTCCATCAGAATTTCTAAAATCATTGGGGGAAGTGGCAACAAAACGACTATTCACGTTGGTGTGTAGAATATATGAGTCTGGTGATATACCATCTGACTTTCGGAAAAGCATCATCCACACAATTCCGAAGACGGCAAGAGCTGACAAGTGCAAAAATTATCGCACAATCAGCTTAACAGCTCATGCATGGAAGCTGCTTATAAGAAAGATATACAGAAGAATGGGAAAGAAAATTGAGAATGCGCTAGGTGACGATCAGTTTCGCTTTAGGAAAAGTAAAGGGACGAGAGAGGCAATTCTGACGTTACGGCTAATAATGGAAGCCAGGCTAAAGAAAAATCAAGACGCTTTCATAGGATTTGTCCACCTGGAAAAAGCGTTCGACACTATAAAATGGTGCAAGCTGTTCGGGATTCTCAAAAAAGTAGGGGTAAGCTATAGGGAGAGACGGGTCATATACAATATGTACAACAACCAAGAGGGAATAATAAGAGTGGACGATCAAGAACGAAGTGCTCGTATTAAGAAGGGTGTAAGACAAGGCTGCAGCCTTTCGCCCCTACTCTTCAATCTGTACATCGAGGAAGCATTCATGGAAATAAAAGAAAGGTTCAGGAGTGGAATTAAAATACAAGGTGAAAGGATATCAATGATACGATTCGCTGATGACATTGCTATCCTGAGTGAGAGTGAAGAAGAATTAAATGATCTGCTGAACGGAATGAACAGTCTAATGAGTACACAGTATGGTTTGAGAGTAAATCGGAGAAAGACGAAGGTAATGAGAAGTAGTAGAAATGAGAACAGCGAGAAACTTAACATCAGGATTGATGGTCACGAAGTCAATGAAGTTAAGGAATTCTGCTACCTAGGCAGTAAAATAACCAATGACCGACGGAGCAAGGAGGACATCAAAAGCAGACTCGCTATGGCAAAAAAGGCGTTTCTGGCCAAGAGAAGTCTACTAATATGAAATACCGGCCTTAATTTGAGGAAGAAATTTCTGAGGATGTACGTCTGGAGTACAGCATTATATGGTAGTGAAACATGGACTGTGGGAAAACCGGAACAGAAGAGAATCGAAGCATTTGAGATGTGGTGCTATAGACGAATGTTGAAAATTAGGTTGACTAATAAGGTAAGGAATGAGGAGGTTCTACGCAGAATCGGAGAGGAAACGAATATGTGGAAAACACTGATAAGGAGAAGGGACAGGATGATAGGACATCTGCTAAGACATGAGGGAATGACTTCCATGGTACTAGAGGGAGCTGTAGAGGGCAAAAACGGTAGAGGAAGACAGAGATTGGAATACGTCAAGCAAATAATTGAGGACGTAGGTCGCAAGTGCTACTCTGAGATGAAGAGATTAGCACAGAAAAGGAATTGGTGGCGGGCCGCATCAAACCAGTCAGTAGACTGATGACCCAAAAAAAAAAAGATTAACGGGTGAAGCGAAGACATATGTAAGGTCTTCTGAGGCCTTGAGGAAGGCAGGACAGTTTAAGCAGATAAAGGAAGAGCTTTTACAAAGGTACAGTAAACATAATAGCGCTCAGTACTTCAGAGAGGTTAAGTACGATGCCAAAGAGACAGGGGGAGACGATGGAGAAATTTGCGGGCAGGATAAGGGAAATTAATGAGTACGCTTACGAGTTTGGTCAGAGCGATAAAGCGAATAGTGTTCTGTTGCAGGAGGCCGAGGAGAGGGCACTTGATGTATTTTTGAGAGGGTTATGAGCTCGTTTGTCTCGGAAAGTGCGTGAAGGGTCTCCGAAAGATTTGTATTCGGCCATTGAGCTGGCAATTCAATGTGACTAAGTAGACCTGACATCAGGGGTACGTGAGAGGCAAACAGTGTTTACAGCAGGTGTGAAATGTTTTAAGTGTGGTCGTACGGGATTTGTACAGAGGCAATGTACCCAGTCACCAAGGAATAAAGGAAGGGGTGGAAATCGGCATCGAGGAAGATGGAGAAATGGAGATAGGAGAGGTGGACAAGCGTTAAACGGAAGAGGGGCCCAAGATCCACTTAATGGAGTTTCCATTTAATTTCAGTGCTACAAATACGCAGGCAGAGGTGGAATTACCAGTGGTAGGATCCATAGGAGCTAAAAAGTTTAAGATTTTGTTGGAGACAGGAGCGCACGTGTCAGTGGCTGCCAGGAATATAATGCGACGAACGGAGCTCGACTCACCACGTTGTAGGTAGCGTGGAGTAGGGGATGAGGAGGTCACGCCTTTGGCGTCGGTGACACTTGACTTTCGAATAGAGAAAGTATAATTTAATCCATGCATAGAGGTCTACTCATGATCCTAGGAGTAGATATCTTGCATCAACATCATGCCAAAATTGACCTTGGACAAGGAACTGTGGAACTCGGTTGAATGTTATTTCAGCAAGGGGAAACGTTTGTCAATGCAGAGCTGTCACGGGGGGTATTCAACGTAATGAACAAACCAATTGAACTGCGTACATTAGCATTAAGGCTTCATTTGCATGAGTGTGTGTCTAGTTGCACTGGGAAGTCGCTTTGGGTAAGTGTGAAATCAAATCTAGTTGTGGGTGCAGTATGTGTTATCGAACCATTGGAGGATAGTGAAGTTTGGGGTCCATTGGGCTGTTTTGTGAAACGAAGTGTTCTACGCGTACAGGAGGAAAATGGCGGGTGAGTAGTTCCCGTAAATGTGGATAATTTTAGCGCTGTAGACGCGACTTTGGGGAAAGAGTCTTAGTAGCAAATTTGGATGAGCCAGATGACGAAGACTGGTTTTCGTGAGATAGGTGAAGCAATCAACCACTTACTGCCGATATAACTGCATTGCGTGGCAAAAGTAAGCATTTGAAAGGAGGAGAAAGAGGGCATATGGAAGAAATATTGTGGGAGTTTAAGTATTTGTTTTCTTCACAAGGGCCGTTACCAGCAGCTCCATTAGGTAAGCACAGAACACCAACAGGGAATGAAGCACCAGTTTACCGTAAACCATACAGAATACAGAGGTATTTGCAGCCGATAGTGGAGAATTTCATTGATCAGCATCTAGCGGACGGTATTACAGAGCATAGTAATAGTTGCTGGGGAGCGGGCATTGTCGTTGTGCCTAAAAAGTCTGTGGATGGAACTAAGAAACAAAGATTCTGCTGTGACTACGGATACCTCAATAATAAGCCAGTAATGGTCGCATACCCCATTCCAAACATAGCGGACACTTTGGATCACTTAGGACAGTGCCTGTACTTTCCTACGATGTATTTGACAAGTGGTTATCAACAGTTAGTTGTGGCTCCAGAGGATCGTCCAAAAACTGCTTCCCCTACTCCTGGAGGCCATGACCAGTGCAGTAGAATGCCATTCGGTTTGAAAAACGCTCTGGCAACGTTTCGGTGCTTACTAGACAGTGTCTTGAGGGGTTTGAAACTACGGCAGTGTCTGGTCTATTTGGATGACATTATAGTGTTTTCTAGTTGTATGGAGCAACATAGACAGCGGTTAAGGGAAGTCTTTATCCGGTTAAGAACAGTTCGTTCGACCCTGAGCCTGGTGAAGTGTCATTTTGCGTTAGAAGAAGTAAAATATTTGGGTCATATTATCAGTAAGGACGGAGTACGAACAGATCCGAGGTTGATACAGGCCGTAGGGGACTTTCAGGAATCTAAAACAGTTAAGGAACTGCAGTCATTCATCGGAATTTGAAATTTCTATCGAAAGTTCGTCAAAGGTTTTGCAGATTTAGCGTTGCCGTTTACGCCATTGTTACGGAAATGTGTGAAATTCGAGTTGACAGAAGAGTGTCAGAAAGCGTTTGACAAACTGAAAGACGCGTTAACATCAAGTCCGGTTCTTGTGTTTCCAGATTTTGAAAAGGAGTTTATACTAGCATGCGATGCATCGAATCAAGCATTAGGGTGTGTTCTTAGTCAGGAAAGTGATGGGAAAGAACATCCTGTGGCCTATGAGTCTAGGCAGTTGAATGCAGCAGAGAGGAATTACTCAACAACAGAGAGGGAGAGGCTTAGCGTAATCTATGGAATCACATATTTTAAATGTTATTTGTGTGGGAGATGATTTCGGGTAGTGACAGATCATGCTACATTGAAGTGGTTGTTGAGATTGAAGGATCCTTCTACTAGACTCGTTTGATGGGCTGTGAGGCTTAGTGAAATCGACTGCGAGGTGGTGCACAAGCCTGGGAAGAAGCACGGTAATGCGGATGCACTGAGTAGAAAGGTGGCAAAAGTAGATGTCTTAGCTTATGACCTAGCAGTGTGGCAAGTATTACAGGACGTGGACAACGATTGCAAATTGTATCGGACACAGCCTCAATTTAATATGTACGATGGTCTTCTGTGCAGGGAAACGAAGTTAGGGGCAAGTATAGCAGTGCCAGTGAAGTTGAGGGATGAGATTTAAAAGGAAGCACATGATCACGTGTTATCTGGGCATGGAGGGTGTAGAGCGATGAATAGGAGAGTGGAGGAGAGGTATTGGTGGAGAGGTACGAAAGTAGATGTGAATCAGTATGTCAAGAATTGTATACCATGTGAACAGAGAGCAGATTTGAGGCGGAAACAGATACAGTTACAACGATTACCGGAAGCGACCTGTCCATTTTCTTTGCTGAGGACTGATGTCTTAGGACCTTTTCGGCGAACACCATCGGGGAACAAATTCGTTCTCACAATAATAGACCATTTTTCGAGGTATGTGGGGTTGGTGGCTATGTCAAATCAACAGGCAGCAATGGTCGCCCAAGCGTTTGTGAACAACTGGATTTTGAAGTTTGGTGTACCGGAGAGAATAATTGCTGGCCAAGGGACCAACTTCGTGTCGTATTTAATGAAGGAACTGTGTAAATTGTTGAACGTAAAGAAATTGAGGACGAGCGCGTTGCATCCATGGGCCAGCAGAAGGACAGAACGGGTACACAGAACAATCGGGAAGATGCTGAGTTTTTATGTGAATTCTCATCACCATCAGTGGGACGAGTATTTTAACCATATTGTAAGCACATATAATGAAAAAGTCCATAGACATACCGGTTTGTCTCCATATGACGTAGTATACGGGTGAAAAATCCCGCCGGCCGAAGTGGCCGTGCGGTTAAAGGCGCTGCAGTCTGGAACCGCAAGACCGCTACGGTCGCAGGTTCGAATCCTGCCTCGGGCATGGATGTTTGTGATGTCCTTAGGTTAGTTAGGTTTAACTAGTTCTAAGTTCTAGGGGACTAATGACCTCAGCAGTTGAGTCCCATAGTGCTCAGAGCCATTTGAACCATTTTTTTAAAAATCCCGTCACCGTTTGATTTGGTGAGGCTACAGAAAGGAAGGACCGGTGAATTTCTACGTCAATTCGCAAGGACAATTCAGGATGCTTGGAAACTCGTAGAAAAGACGAATACAAAGGCTTTGGAAAGGCTGGAAGTCGCAGTCAAGCGGAAAGGAAGTTTACCGCTGTATAGAGTGGGGCAATGGGTAATGCTGTCCAGCCCCTATACGCAAAAAGGGAAAACGTAGAAGTTCCTTACGGGGTAACAATGGCCACACCAAGTTGTTGAAACCACATCCGACGTTAATGTTCAGCTTCAGCTGCCAACTAGAACAACGACAGTACACATTGGGTGGTTACAGCCATTTAAGGATTGCCCGGATGTGATCACACGCTTGTCACTGGAAGGAAAGAGGAAGAAAGAGAAAGTGAAAAGAGGTGCTAAGCACAGACAAAACCAGGAAGATAAGAGTACAGCATGAAGCACCGTATGCTTTGTGAGCCAGAAGGTAGTACAGTATTTGTAGTTTTTTTTTTTGTATTCCTGTTATGTGTCATTGGGTTGGCGTAGATTAATTAGATATTGTATATTCATATGTTTTATGTATTTTCGAATATAGCCTGCTGCGGACAGCAGTCCTTTTGAAGAGAGTGGAAGGAAAGTGGTGATCCTTGTCATTAGGTCTCTGGAAGGGGGAGTGTTGAGCGAGTTTGTGGAAGTGAAACAAAGTAGGTATTGCTGATTTCGGCAGCTAACAGCCGGTACGCCGAGATGAGAAGGGAGGAATTACAGAGCTGCTATAGAGGGAAATAATGGTGTGTCCAACCATGTTGGTAAGTACCAATCCGGACACATGTACGGTGCAGTTATTTTAGCCACGGGTATAGGAATAGACTGTCCAAGGGACATCTTGGAGCCAAAATTGTGCTTGCAATGTGGCGGGATGCATTTGAGCTTCCACACCTACGAGAATTCGGTAGTAGTAAGTAGTTATTTTGAGCGGGGAGGATTTGCAGAAGCGAAACGTATAGAGCTCGAGGGGATCGGAATTTTAATCAATGGAACTAAGTGTAACATAATACGACCAACCTTCCACCAGCCAGCGTCAATTTCAGGAGTCATGCAATGAATGTCACGCAGCCACAGCTGTACTGGCCAGAAGCGACTTTAGAGCTTTTGGCAAGGCAGAGTCTGATCTTATTAAATCTAACTCTGGAGCCAGGTCTGTTGAGATCGGTAAACCAGTTCAGTTTAGAGCAAGAGGGGCTCATATCAGCCGAACGGCTTGTGCAATATGTCGCTCAGTATAGGGAAAGTCAACGGCAAATAACGATCATTTTGAGCACCACTATTCCAAGTGTCATCGGAGCCGCAACTTTGTTACGTCTTGCTTTCTTTCTGATCAGGGAGAGAGCTAATTCCAAGAGGGAACCAAGGGTAGTCCACGTCCCAGTGGATTAGATACCGAGGGCGTTACACGAGTAGATAAGTAGTTGACCGATCAGTGCTCACCCAGTAAGGAATTCTTACGTTTTGTTTCATGTCATGGTCTTAAGGGGCACTAGAACACATTTAAATTTTCTAATAGTAAGGAAATATGTCATACTTGCGCCGCAAACAAATTAAGAGCCAGTTAGGGGTCGGCCTGGGGACCGGGTCTTTCCAGAGAGGGAAAAAATGTAGCATCAAAACCATTTAGGATAGGGAAAGTCAGTTTTTTGCAATATTCTGAGCACAAGCTACAGTCAGGTGCGGGCCGAATTGCAATGACTTACGCATACCAACAGTTGCGAAGTAGAATAGAGGCCACAGGGCCGTCAAATTGCTGAAGTGGCTTTGCATGTCACAAATCGCAGGCAGAAGGGGCCCACTTTCCACCTTAGTGTGTTATGAGTATGTGACACGAAGCGGTGCATATGGCAAAACAAAGGCGCACAGCAGCGTGTAAATAGGTGCGGGTTTCTAACGAGATTGATTCACATGTGGCAGCTCTCCTGGACAGTGGGGCGTGTTCCACCACCAGCTACATGCAGCAGCAGATGGGGCGTCAGCGTTCAAGTCCATGGTGGGTCGTTGGTTCGACCCTCTGAGGCCAATGCGGGGTCCGTAGCCAGCCGGCGGCGGGCCACTCCACAGCTCGCTATCGTGGGAAGTCATCCTGGCTTCCAATACACTACAGACGCATCCCGAGGCGAGGGCCGCAGATTCGGACGCCGAATCATAGGTGCTTGTTGTTGCCGCAGTCCCAGCCACCCCAGCGAGAAGCACGCAGCTGGCCGCCTGTGGCTCACACCGAGCGGCAATGAGTTGGCAAGCACGCAGACCACCGAGTGAACTTCCGGCATCCTCACGACACCACAACTCCACTGGCGTACAAGGCCGACACAAGGTGCATGCACAGGTCGTTGAGGAAGCCATTCCGTGCCAAGCTGTTTCGCAGACTGCGAAGTGATGTCTTCGTCATTGTGGGACCCAGTGACGCGGATTGGGAGGAATGGGGGCACTGTAGTTAGAAGCAATAAATCGCTTCGAAAGCTTGGACGAGTCTTAATATGATGCCTTCTACCTCTTCCCTCTACATTTGGTCATCCTGATGCATTCGATGGTAAAGTTGCCACAACAGTGTGGTAGAAACATTTCTAGTCCAAAACACCACTGTAGTTAAGTATCTAATCAATTAGTTAATCTGATTTGTGTCTGATGTGCACTGAGTATTGTGGGACCTTACTAATATTGATTATTACCGAATAATGATGAGGACTATCAGCTACTTTAATGAAGAATGTTTACAAATATGTACCTCTTATGTGTTGTAAATGCAAATGATTGCTCAGAGCAAACAAGGATCAAATACTCGTCACCGGAGAATGTGTTCTTATACATATGCGAACTCGTGGTAATCATGGATCTTCAGGAAGAAATGGACCGAAAAGTTGTCACAGAATAAGCTGAATGGATAAGAAATCGTGTAAACTGCCTACTAATCGTGAATTTAAATTGGTGGTGATGGTTGCATTGGAAGACTAGGAGTTGAACGAAAGAGAATCATCAAGAGTTAAATCAGGGGCGAGAGGTCGCCGTACAGTGACTGATTAAAAAATCTGAAGCAAGCGCCTATCATCCTATGAGAATTTGATACATCGTTTCGCTGCGAAAGTTGTGTCAATAGCGGTAAACAAGGTGTCGCGAAATTGCAGGTGGAGTCAGATTGTGGCATGGCACGGCCCATCAGCTTTCATATCGACTGCTCCTTTCCGAGTCCAGACTTCGACTCAGCACCAGCTTCAGAGATTGACTACGACTATCCTACTCCTAATACCGAATCGCCTGACTCTTTAAAATTCCTTTCCTCAAAAGATGAAACTTGCGCTCTCCTATTTCGTGCTGTGAGCCCTCCAAAACCACCATTTCACCAATCAGAGGTCGCTTACTTCATTTCTCCAATCTGAAATCTCCTAACAGTTTTATTCTGCAAGATATGGCTTCGCTTTTTGGATATTTGCGACTGTTGTCCGACGACAAATAGCCGCTCCCGGAGTTGTGAGGGCCAATCAACCAAAAACCGTCCTGCCAAAATCTCAGAAATTTACTCCAAATGACAACCAGTCATTGAAACCAGACATGGCTTTCTCAACTAAGCACTAACTTCTCCGTAAAAACCGAAATACAGATGACAGATACAAATTTAAAGGAAACAACTTCATTATTTGACATATTCACATACTTATTACAATTTCAAACATTTATATCAATGACCCAAGTGGTTGTCTACATTAACAGGAAGTGTACAAGCATATATAAGACACTGATAAATCAATACAACACTAGTTCATAGCTGTGTCATGTAATGTAAATCGCAGAAGGCGACGACCGAAATCCTTGAAAGAAAATATGCAAAATATTGAAAAACCAATCCAACACCAGAACATACGCTTAATCCTCCTACGTCAGGCACAGAAGGCGACGACCAAAATTACAGAGTGAAATTATATACGACATCGAAAAATCATCACATATGAGAAAATGCACTACATTACTCAATCGCAAAAGACGGTGACCAAAATGAGTTAATGAAATTGAAGAGGAGTGATAAGAGGATTCATACAACTCATGAATATACTTACGTTATCTATTGTACACGACGCACTAAAGAACCTGGTCCATAATTTCACGACAAACACTACTGTTGTTAAAACTCTAAAAGGAAACATAGTACTTTTCCCAGTCTACAGAAAAGTAACATCAACGCGCCTGAAAACAAAATGCACACCATATGTCACTTGGTAAGCTTCAAGTAGAGAAACTAATTATCGTTCAAGGCAGGTAAAATTCGAATACTGAGCTCAGTCTAATTGCAAATGACATTAACACATTAAACAATAAACAAAAATCATTTATCCCACATGAATATACTGAAGATCTATGCAGATGAACTGAAATAAAAACTTATGGTGTCACCATCTGCACATGGCATTGACATAAGAAACTGGCTCTTGGCGGGTAGCAGAATCTGGACGGTTCGTTAAGCGGCAGGGGAAAAGGCCTCTTCTGTCAGTGACTGCATCTGCCGCTTCTCGGAATAAGCGTCGTCATGTATATCAACCGCCATGGGAATTTCGTGAATTTGCAGGTTACCGGAGCGTTGCGTGCCTCTAATCGTCATGTGCCACAGGTTGCCTCAGGAATAAGGACAGAAGATTCTCATCCATTGTGTGAAACTGTATCCATGAGGTATTGCATATTTTATTCCAACAGGAATGAACAGAACTGCCGGATTTTCAGGATAAGAAAGTTTGCGTCGCCAGGGGGCCGCAACGTAGTGTTTTTCCACCAAACAGACAGGTATGTGAGGCTGGAGACATCTGGCGTGGCGTTCCGTCAAAAGTGAATTACGAACTGCCTTAGGGCGAACAAAGATGCCTCGGCAGAGGAAAGTTTGTAGCTTCGCACACTGAGAAGAATGTTGAGCTTAGCTCTGGGATTAGTCATGCCTTGTGCCACTGATTCAGTCAGGCAATTTGTTGAAGCACGATGTTGCTGTTGTAACTAAACGTTATGTACCTTACCAACATGTCTAGGTGCATTTACTAATGTCCACGCTGTGCTGAACTGACAAGGCCAGCAGTAGGCTGGGGAAACAGTCGCACCGGTGAAGCGTCTATCTGTCATCATTGCTGGATCAGCTGGCCAGTCTGTTGACAGCTGGTGTGGCACGGGACGTATTGGCCGGTTGGCTCTCGACGGCTGCAGTCCCTGGCATGGGATCAGCTGTCTATGTTTTGGCAGTAGGCGGACACGCAGCATGGCGGCAAGCTAATACTGGATGACCATAGTCTGTCACCTTCTAGGATCAGCTGGCTCTGTATTGACAGTCGGCTGCAGCGTAGCCCTGGATGGCTGCTCCTTGCAGTGCCACCCACTGACGGAGACAGGTTTCGGGCATCATAGGTGGATGGACCTCTGTTCTCCTCAGAATGTAGTCCACACAACTGGCACCTCAGCAGGATCCTGCGTGTCGCCATGTGCCACCACTAAATATCGGAATGTTAGAAGCCACGTGTCATGCCCATAGTTTTCTCTGACGTCCATGTAGCTTGACTGATTACACCATCTGCACAAATCTGGTACAGCATTCTCTGTTCTTGTGTCTCACATATTGTTATTACAAGATAACTCTGTACTACTTCACTGATCAATACAAAAAAGTCTACCTCCACAAAGGCACAGAATGAGAAATCGAAAAACAGCACCTTGTGCCAGAACTGTTCTGAATGGACTCAGATAATACATTCAAGAGTGTCCTTAGGGGACACGATGCCAAATTATGCATATTAAACATTTCCTTTAACAATTCTCGCCCTCAAGGTACATATTTAATATCATCAAAGGGCCAACCACACACAAGATTCCTGTAAGGAAGCAATACTTCGTTACTGACGCTCAGCCGGGTTAGTATGTTAGTTCAAGAAGGTTAACTAATTTATTCCTATCATGCCTCTAATTAAAAAAAAGCGCAACAGCTGCTGCCAGTTAAATCTGACACTCTTCATGCTCCCAACTATACTACTGGATCACGAAGATTATCTTATAACATATCGATCGTTTCCTAATGAAGTGGTCGTCACCCTGCCTTATACCATCATTATCAAGAAAATTGAATGCATATCCTTCACATCACATTTGTATATCAGTTGTTAAAACACTACCTAATATGTAATTGTATCAAGTGATGTATATTTTCTGAAACCTTAATTCACTTTGCAATACATGGTTATTACCTATTCGCTCTTAGTTCATTCCTTTTGCAACTCTCCCTTTGCGAGCAGCCTCAATCCCTCCTTCACTTGTTCTGGTCACCTCGTGCATATATGAATGTCTAGTGCTGCAAATTATGTGACATTTCTTCTTACTGCATCACAGCTCTCATTAGTATCTTACCTACTTCTTCTCCTCCATACCATTCAATGGCTCTCCACCTTCTGCTTTCGACAGGTAAAACAAAATGTAAAGTAGTCACAGTATTATGCGCGTATTCTCCAAGATTCGTAGTTGGACGCCAGACAGCTACAAGACTATATCAGTCATCTGTGAATGTAAGTGCTGTCACTCCTCTCCAGTCGTCACTTCACTGCTTGAGTGAGACATTACAAGAAACCTTAAGTTCATAAAATGGTCTACACATACCTTAGAGAGTGCCAAATCAACTTCATCTCAGCACTCATGGCAAAAGCACTGTAACTCCCTCGGAACGCGCCAGATCAGTGTCAAGTCAGCTACCACCTCTAACATTGTTTCTCACGGGTGCAAGAACTTCATTCACCTACTTACTAAACTAAAACGACAGCACTTCTGTACAACACAGACTTAGGTTTACCACTGCCGTTGATGTGTAATGAAGATTTCATCAGGCATGAGCCAGCACGCTCGCTCTACAGATTGCTTACCCTGTATACTGCCGGACTGTCACATACAAAACTACTTCACTACCTCCACAAAAAAATTATTCGGACCAACTTACTGCTCTGCGAACGATATCTCATCTTAATCATAGAAGTACAACTGTATGTACAGTGAAGTCAAAAATTAAATAATTGCTTGAGTGTGATTCTCATTTGCTTTAACTTTTAAGACTATAGCAAAAAGCGTAATCAAACTAAAAATTAAATTTTCTTTGCTCTTATAACCTTATTTACCCATAGACTTAATTTTAAAGATACGCGTCGCTTAAACCTGGGACATTAGTCTATGAGGGTATCACGTTACTTATGTGATATATACCACCGGATTTACGTAATCTGATGGACTGAACGTCAATAACGTTGCTGTGAACAAATTGTTGAATATGTAGCGAACCGTAGTAAAGTGGGAAGAATTTCTCTATTAAACCACTTTAGCTTGTTGAATCACATGTGAGATTTAACAAGTGCCTTTTTCCTACTTGATACTGTCGGATATTCCCATTCTTACGGGTGTTTCGTAACATTTCTGTCCTGTTTCACAAATCATTTGTGTAGCTGTGGTAATAATACCTCAGTGACGGCGATTCTCGCTGGGTGGATATTCCACTAGCTCCGTGATCCTGTCCTCTGGCAGCTGATTCGTGAGTAGGTGACCAGAGACATCCTGGTGGCAGCATGAGGAAGTTAGTGCCTAACGTCCTGGAAGTCTTACGTCGCATGAGGTGTGCTGTTTTCCTCAATGTAGGCGGTAGATAGTGGTTCAAATGGTTCAAATGGTTCTGAGCACTATGGGACTTAACTTCTGAGGTCATCAGTCACCTAGAACTTACAACTACTTAAACCTAACTAACGTAAGGACATCACACACATCCATGCCCGAGGCAGGATTCGAACCTGCGACCGTAGCGGTCACGCGGTTCCAAACTGTAGCGCCTAGAACCGCTCGGCCACCCCGGCCGGCGGTAGATAGTGCCCAGATCACGGATGTTCCTATTTATGTGGTTTCTACGTCCATGAAAGCCAAAAGAAAGACTTACCGAATCTTGTTTATCCTCAAGATAGGTTCCCGACACCGAGATCGAAATTTATGACCATTACCCGAGATCAATTCTTCCACTGTTCCCATTTGCCGTAAAAGTCCTCGCTGTAGGGCAATGGACACATTTTTATCCATTTCCTTGCGAAAAGGAGCCAAAGTTACAAATTTTGAAGACAATTCGATGGTAACAAGCACACAGCAGTGTCCAATCCTCAATGTCGAAAGAGGCACTAGGGGGTTCGTTGCCCCTTGTTCACATAATCTTTCTGGCACAGCGGTGTCTCATGGAATGAAGTAGTAGGTTTCGTCTTCTGAGATAGCTTGTATCTTGCCAACACCCCCGGATTCTGCATTTCATATTGCAAAAGTTGCATGTGGCACATAATGCCTAAAAATGTTTTCATGTCTCGTAATGTACATATAGCAAATCAATTTATTAACAAGTTCTTGCGGATACACAGCAGACAGACTCATCTAAATTGGGTCATTGGATGGTTCAAGTGGCTCAGAGCACTATGGTACTTAACATCTGTGGTCATTAGTCCCCTAGAACTTAGAACTACTTAAACCTAACTAACCTAAGGACATCACACACATCCATGCCCGAGGCAGGATTCGAACCTGCGACCGTAGTGGTCACGCGGTTCCAGACTGAAGCGCCTAGAACCGCACGGCCACAACGCCAGGTGGGTCATTGAAACATGATGCCTTCCCTCATGAGATGGATTCGCTAGATGGCTGTCTCTTCAGTGCCTCTTACATTATTCCTTAACCCCTACGGTGAGAGACGATGGTCCTGTTCTTTCTCAATGTCGCAGTGTGAATACACTGCGAAGTTCCTGAACGCCACGCTTTTCGTATAAAAGAGACTAAAATGTTTATCTTATAGCTCATCAACGGCATTTCCTTATAAGTCTATGGGTGAACATTAAAGTGCATCAAGCAGAACGTTCACAGAACCAGGGGTATGAGCAAACATGAAGATAATTCTTGATGGTACAGTACCCGGCGAAGCAGGCACCCATGTAAGAACTTCGCGTTTAACAGAAATTGCAATTCCTTGTGGTCTGTAAATACCCAGGTCTTCCTTTCATACAAGTAATACTGGAATTTCGTTTAGCCTCAGACTACTGCAAGAGCCTCAACCTCCATAACTGAATGGTCTTCATGGCTCTTCTACAGGTCTATACTACTGCATACAATTCCTTTCCTTAAAAGCTGTCAGAATTCTACACTCTCCATGAACAGAACCCCACCCAGTCCCATCCTAGGGCTATCCATCATCATGCAGAATACTTTAGACAAGTTCAGATGCACAAGGAATGGTGCCTCTAACAGTTCCTTCCTTAGAGCCTGAATCTCTTTAGCCACAGAATCGTCCCATATCAGTAGAGATTTGTTTCCCACCAGCCCTCATAAGCGTGGGGTGGACAACGCCTGCATGATGATGAAACGCTTATGGAAGTTTAAGAGTCCCAGAAAACCACATAAATGCTTCTTTGCGGTGGGTGTGGGATACTCACATACTGACTGTAATGGCGACACGTCCGGGTTTATGCTGTCAACACAATGACATGTCTGAGGAACTTGATCTGCATCACACAGGGACTCGATTTCTCTAAAAGGGCCGTCACACCATCCTCTTGAATGTTAGCAAGTAGGCCTCTGAGTACTTTGTTGAGTTCCGACCATGATGCTCCAGCTTTTAAAAGATCCCTTTTCACCTGATCCAACAATGATTATTGCAGGATGCTGCTGAGCGCACAGATGAATGCCGCATGTGACACTGAGTATTAATAGCGAGCATCTAAATCTGTAACAACGTCCAAATTTTAAAAATACCGTATATTGGCGACAGGATGGCTCAAGCTCTATACGCCAATGGCTACATAGATCAAAGAACTAAAGTTGAAACCAAGGGTATTCTGTGGAAGTTCTGGCGCAGCTTTTCTATATTCTTGGTCTGATCGGTTTCCGGTTTAATGGTGGTGTTGATCTGCTATCTCAGCTAACTGAACTATATCTCTTCTCTACTACCTTTAGTGGATTTTAATGAAATGAGCCTGCGGGTTCGATAACTTTTGGTTCCAAATTTTTTCATAGTTCAGCACATACTTTATCCCGGTGTGCTCATAAAATAATATACGGTGGACGAAATCTTTTGTGCGTTCCTTCAGCTCGAATTTGTACTGAAAACATTTAAAGCACCACTTATGCATGCTCACTTAGAATCACGAGCAACTGTTCCTTCTCATCGGAAATTGCATTTGGTATCGTTGTGACCTTTTCCTGTATATTCTGCCTGATTTCTTTCATTGGAAATTCCCGTATATCAAACGGATGTTACTTCCTATTTTCATACCGATCATATGACTCAACCCGTATTTCTTGCATCACATATCGTAACTTGAAACAGTCCATGTGAATTTCTTGAAGACGAATTTGTTCTCGAAACCCATGGTGTACACGTCTCAGTGCTTGTAACACACCTTATCCCCATCTGATAACCAGAATTGCCAGAGGTGCTTTTATAAAGTCCATACCCAAGTTTAAAGGGAAGACTAAATTTGGTACAACCAAGAAACTCCATTCGAGTTTCGTCCCTTGGAGTAGGAACTCGAGCTGAACTTTTTGCTTAAAATCTTTACTTTTTGCTACAATACCACAACGTAATTTGGTTTCCCAAAGACACAAAGTGTACCAATTATAATCTTACTAATACCAAGCGCAACCGTTCTTGGAGACTGTAGAGCATTGGCTACCACTATCACTTTTACCACTGGAGTTTAATCCTCCTTTGATCCCTCATATACCTATTACGATCAACATTATGACACTGGAACTCATTCCAGTTCCTTCGATGCAGGTGATGCTATCTACTATTGCAACCTCCATTCATGTGCACCCGTTCAACCCATCTAGCATTATGCTGTCATTGTTTACCTGCTAAACTGCATCTGTCGTCTTAAGGACATTTAAGCTACAGTCATCGCACTGCACTAACTTCAGTTCATGCTATAGGTTCTTAAGTGCCTATGTATTATTGCTGGTCTTGCCCGAAAGAATATAATGAAACTGCGGCGGTAGTTCCTGATAACAGAAGTGGCTAACTGAGTACCCCTTTGCAATAACACGGCAAGTGGAAAGGAAATGTTTACAGCTACAAAGCATTGAAATTTACTGCGAACATTTTACTTCGACATATCACTGCCTTGCAGACATTCCTATTGCAAAGTGTATACTAGCATTTTACCTTCCCTTCAGATCACAACATCTATATTCCATATCTGATGAATAGTACGTTAAATAAATCTGTAAATGGAACATTTACCTTATTATTGCATATCCTGTTGTTTGGGTTGACGGAAAAGTACGCCGGCCGTTGTGACCGAGCAGTTCTAGGAACTTCAGTGCGGTACGGCACTGCTGCTACGGTCGCAGGTTCGAATCCTGCCTCGGGCATTGATGTGTGTGATGTCCTTAGGTTAATTAGATTTAAGTAGTTCTAAGAGTAGGGGACCGATGACCTCAGATAATAATTCCCATAGTGTTCAGAGCCATTTGAACCATTTTGAATAGGAAAGTACATTTGAAATATGGGATCACTGTTTGCTCCAATTTTATGTATTGAGATACAAAAGGTTACAAAATATTACGTTTTTATTATTTTTGTCTTAGATTTTGTGTTTGAAAGAAAGTGACTGCAGCCAGGTTTAAAACTCCAAATCTGATGCATCCGTTTCTGACTCTGCCTCCTTGTCTTCAAGTCCCAATACACCATTAGGGGTCAGCAAGATCTTCTAAAACTGAGGCTTTGCAGGGGTAAAAAATCGCAACAGAGGCTGAACATCTTTCTTCTTTGAAGTCTTGATGTGTTGTTGGTCTGGCTTCTTGAGTGGTGACAGAATGGTATCCAATTTTTGATCCGGCACCAGGTAGGCTTTTTCTCTTATGCAACTATAGTTTTCCGCCACTGACGTACTTCTATTTGCTTTATATGTTACCTTAACCTCTCTTCAGGTCTGCAGGTTTTCGCCTTTCTTAATCATGATGTCCTTGGTTAACTCAAAGTCAAACATAATGTCATCTCGCGTCCCATCACCAGTTCTGAAGGAGAGATTTATGCTCGATTGGATCATTTCCACATACTCTTGTTCGGTTCCAACCAAAGTCATCCTTTTCAACCCCTGAGAATAATTCCCAAGGTTCCTGATGCATTGGCAAGATCAGTGTCCCCGCAGAGAGAATAGATTCACTATCTCACACATTCAGAGCTCCACGTAGAATCTCAGGAAATGAAACAGCATGTAGTTCCTGATTTGTCCTGGGCGGGCATCTGAGAACAGAATGATTCTCTCATGCTTCTCTTCATCGAAGTTCAGTTTCATCACATGAGACAGGAAGAAGCGTGCTGGCATATATCTTTTTAACTCTTTCCTTTAACTGGATCATGTATGATACTGGAGTACATGCATTGTGAACATATACGATGAAGAGATACATCCACAGGAATAGTTTTTAGAACTGCTCCGTGACCATAAGCTATGTGGTAGGCAAGGTTTGCTCATAATCAGACTCCAAAATGAGCGAACATACCGATTTCAATATCTTGTCTTTCAGCGCATTGTGTTTCTTGAATTTCCGTTTGTATAACGCGACATTTGGAGTCTCAGCATTCATCAGTTCACCCTTAAAACAAACATCACACGCATCACGATGTGACAGCAAAAAGCTGAAATCTATGTAATGGTTGAAGTACTTCTTGTGTGTCTTCTGCGGAATGGGATGTTTACATCTCACGTTGCGGCAGCAGAGAAGTCTAGTAAGAGCTTGTACAACTTGCGCAGATTTATCTCTGGTTTCGTGAAGTATTTCAGTTCAGCCTTCTTTAAGCTGTACTGGATTTCCATGCAGGTAATGGACAGTCAATGTGTGTATATTAACTCTTTCATCGACTCCTTCTGTTTCATCGAGGTTGCCATGCTTTCAAGCTTTGTTCTTCTTTGGCCTTTACTTGAATTCGTTCAACCCTTCCCTTATCAGTATTAAAGATTGCACAGAATAAAGGTTTGAACAAAATAATTTCCTTTCTCTTGTCCTTGATGCGGTACACTAAAACACAGCTTTATTTGGAGGTGGCGTTTCGAAAACTGAATTCGGGCCTTTATGAACCATCTTTCCAGAAAGTGCGATGTTCTGCTTGTTGTAATCTCCTTAATTTCAAAACGAGGCTCACGCTTTTCTTTGCACGTTGAATGGTACACACTGATAACATTCCTTGTGGCAGATTTTCTCGATGGTGACAAACAACTCGTTCTTTTCTTACACCAGGGTGCGCAATGTTATTTTCCTCATGCAAAGAATGTAAATCAGATACCCTTTTTGGTGCGTAATATTCGCACACTGTTTACGTATTACGCGAGTGACTGAAGTGATTAATGTTAGAACCGTGCGACTGCTACGGTCGCAGGTTCGAATCCTGCCTCGGGCTTGGATGTGTGTGATGTCCTTAGGTTAGTTAGGTTTAAGTAGTTCTAAGTTCTAGGGGACTGATGACCACAGCTGTTAAGTCCCATAGTGCTCAGAGCCATTTGAACCATTTTGATTAATGTTATGTTTTAAATCGATAGCATCAAACCTACCGCGTTTCGCTGCAATTTAATAAGATTTGTTTGCCACAGTTCACTACTTTCCTTCCGCTTGCTCCCTTATGCATGCATCGTTCCTCTACGGCTTCTTTGATTTCTACCTTGGCAACCATCAAGCGTGCTTGATGTCCCGAACACTGTTTTCAACATGAAACACTGGGCGCTATTGACAGCTACATGCAATTTCTCAACACGACATAGACAGTAGGTCTATCTGTTACCAGCAAACGGCAACTGAGACACGTGAGCGTCATCGCGTGTTGGTACAAGCCATGTTATGGAAAAATCAAATAAAGCCAAAGATATAACAAGGCAGGTCAACAAACTTTCTTATTACATGGTTTCCCAGGAAGCATGGTAAATTGACTTGCCTTGTTATTGCAGAGGGGTCTTGGGGTCTTCAGTCTCAGCAGAGCTGTACGGCGTCTCCAGAATCGTGTTGTCCTTTCACAACGTATCTAGGAAATATACCGCACATCGCGTTCCTAATGCCTCAAATTCTCTTCCCACAGTAATTTCTTTCTCTACCCTCTCTTGGACTCCCTTCGACGAATAATTTTTCCGGAATGCATCTTGAAATTCTCTGGAGGTCGAAACCCGTTGAGCAACCGGCCGCATTCTCATGGCGGTTTCTGCTTCTAACAGGCACAAATGAATTCAGGCCGGTGCACTAGCGACCATGACAGCGGAAACATTAATCGTCTGCTCCTGTCAACCTCGGGGATTGAGCGAATCACCGTTATCTTTGAATGTCTCAAATTTACGGACTTTTAAGAAGCGATTATGGTGAAAATGGTCCAGTCTTGCTGTCATTACTTGACATCCAAAGTCCGACTGTTGTCCCGTAGTAGCCCTGGTCGCAGCTCACAGAGCAGGACTCTACTCTATCGACTCCCGCACACCATGTGCTAAACAATACGTATTTACTCATCTAAATGGTGCACAGTTATTGAGGCTCGCGATAGCATCGCGTCCACGTAGTACTTCCCTGACACGTGCCCATACTGGTCCTACGACGGAAGCCAGTTGCTCAGACGTGTCTTTCTGCTGCCCAGTAAAGGTCTCCTGCCATTCCGTGAAGGCCGAAAGTGTTTGAATTTATGGAGCTTCATATATGGGAACAACACAGTTTTCCCCAGACTCGCGACACGCGGCCTTGATCACCTCCCTCACGATAAGCGATTTTTAACTGATCGGTAGCCATGCACAACTTCCGTGCAGTTTGTTCGGATGTCCTCAAATGTTGCCACCCGCTTTCCCATTTACCTCGCCTTATCTTCGCTTACATCTTGCCTATTCTTACTTTTCTCCCGTTGGTTTTCAAGAGTGGGAATGTTCTCTACCGCCTTACTTTTCGTTGACCAACAGTCAACAGTTCTTCCTGGGTTTCGTTTCATTCGAATTGCACGGCTAGACAGGTAGCATTCCCGGTCTCCAACTTTTCATCTAATTCCTCTTAAGCATCTTTAATTTACTGCGTCACTATTTTGGGATAGTGACCGGCGTTACCTCACAATCCTTGTGACTATCTTACCTTCACTATGCTACCGCATCCAAGGGGTGGTACAATCGCGTCTAGGTCATCAAACTTCTTATTACCCATTCCGTCACCCGACGAGCTACTAATTACATAAGGCACCTGCTTGGAACAAATACTTTCATATTTGTTGCAACTAAATCGCCAACTATTCTCATGCTTTTATCAACTGGATTTACCTCTGTTGAGGCATAATGTTAATCTCGAGAATCATATCGCCTCTCACCTGACCTCGCGTTCTCATCAACTGTAACTTCCGTCAGATCTCCCCACTAACCCACCTTCTTATTAAACAACCCACCCATAAAACACATACGAATCTCTACAAAATTTATAACCAACAATGCTCAACAACAACAATTTAGACGAAACAACACTTGTAATCAGAGCTACAAAGAACACAAAGCTGGAGAAACTGCGCGGAGCAAATTAACTTCTATAATTTCACACTTTTGCGAACAAGCCATAAATTTACATATGATCCTCAGCTTTAATATATAGAAAACAAATTGGAGTCAGAATCACCATTGCTTAATGCAGTCCTCACTTAAGTTACGCTGCCACAAACTACTTAAATTTATCTCTCTGACTTTATCAAAAGGTTGCCTAAAGGTAAGGTCCCATTATTTATGCAAGAAACTCTTGGGGCGAAGGATCTAGTCAAAATGGTTTGCCACTGACATAAATTGAGTAACTCCACTCAACCTGCAAGGACTCCGCCACAGTCGAGAGATATGTCAAGGAAACGGAAGGGAACGGTTGGCCCTTACACCTGGACTGTTACGAAGCACTCAGACTATCAGCTACTTTAACGAAGAAATAGTTACAAACATGTACATCTGTATGTTATAAATTCTAATGATTGCTCCGAACAAATAAGGATCAAATACCAGTCACGGTAGAATTGGTGTCCATACATATGCGAAGGCCTGATAATCATGGCTCTTCAAGGAGGAAAGGGCCGGAAAATTTCTCACAGTATAGGTTGAATAGTTTAAACTGACTACTAATTACGGAATTAAATTGGTAGTGATGATTGCATTGGTTGGTTGGTGAGTAGAAACAGAGGAAGTACCCAATAGTCAAATCAGTGCCGAGTGGTCACAGTACATTGACTGATTAATGTATTTGAAAGAACATGCCTATTATCTTGTACGACACCCGTATGCGCTTTGGTTGCCCAAATGCATCGATAAGCGACCGCGAGGATGGCGAGATTGCCGACGAAGTCAGTAGCTGGCATGGCGTGGCCTATCTCCTCGCAAATCGAGTGCTCCTCTCCAAATCCAAATCTAGACTCTGCATCCGCTACAGGCATTGACCACCTCTCTTCAGTTCCTAGCACCGATTCGTCTTACTCTTTAAAGTTTCTGTCCTCACGAAGATGAAACTTGTGCACCTTCTCCTTCGTGGTGTGAGTCCGATAAACCTCCCATTTGGACTATATGAGATTTCGTAAGTTATTATTCCTATCAGAAAACTCCTAACAGGTTTATTCCGCAAGGTTTATTGACGCTATTCTGACGATTATGTGTGCCAACGTATGATAACCTCTCGTTCCAAAATGTTGTGAGCGCTGTCCTATGGCAAATCGCAGCTACCAGAGTTGTGAGCATCAACCAATCAAAAGCCGTCCTGACAAAACTCTCTGTAACTTTCCCTCTACAATATTTATACTCGAGGAGCCGGTGGCCCGGCGGCACGACACAAAGAACCCACCTCAACCTGAGGCTACTTCGAAACAGTGATATATTGTCTTACAGGCGATGCGGTTTGTGCGGGTGGTGTGATTCCTGTGGAGGGAACTGTATTTATAGTCATCATTACAGCGAGGACCAGGAGAGTTCACTGAAAACAGTTCGCAAGAGCTTTCTTCTGCAAGCGTTGTTAATCCTGTGAAAGACGCACCCTTCAGTCTGCGCAGTGAATCAGACTCAGGCAGGTGGTATTTACCTCCCGTCGCATGCGTCAGGTGACTTGCCACGCCGTCTGAGGGCAAGCAGATGCCAGCGGAAGCCGCCGGGGCCAAAATTTCAATCCCTGATAACTACCAGAAGAATTAAGTCAACATGCGCTTTAGACTTAAAAGATATCCATAGTAACCTTCTACAATCACCACGCTCTCCCACAGCTAATGACGCTTTTTTGCGTATACATGGGAAATTTTCGAATAATTAGATGTATCATATTAATGTATCATGTTAACTGAGTCAGAGAATTGAAATACGGTGCTGGCTACAGCCTGGCGTGTTTCACTAGACTTGACTAAAGCATATCAGTCTGATGAAAAAAACTAGAGACCCTTCAGCTTCCAAAAGTACTCGTGCGTAACTCTGTAAGCTTCCTGAGCAATGTTAAGAACATCATTTTGCAAGATGGAACTATACAGGGACTTAGAAAAAGTAGCAGACGACACACACATCAGTCAGTGTCATCTACGCTATCGTTCAACCAGTAAACTGTAGACCTCCACGTTCTCATTCCCAGTGATATCCACATACTACATACGCAGAAGAAGTATGCGTATATGCCTGTGCTCTTCGGTCTTGTCATCTTAAAATGCATGTCTGTGAAAGTGGTATATACAATGTAGCCTCGATATATATCTCAGCAAGTCTACTCTAGTAAAATTTACTCAGACGAGGATTTCACTAGTCCAAATATGCATCTGCGAAAACATGATTTTCCAGTTGCGAAAACAATATCTCGCTATGTTTACGGATGATCAATTAAGGTGGTATCATCATATCCGACATATCATTAATAAATGTGGAAGAGCATGCAATCCCATAAGAGCTACGAGTGAAGTTGGGTGGTGCTCTGATCAGCAGATAGCGATGACTTAATTCCGGACCCTAATAAGACCGCACTTTGATTAAACTGATCGACAGTGCAAATGCTTCAGAGACAAAAGCAACAATTTTTTACTATTTTTAGGGCGCTAATAACAAATATGACATTAGTTTTTAAAGACTCGTTCGAGTTTCGAAGAAATGCGTTATCGCTGGATATGCCCAACTGCGCAAAACAATGATTCACGACAACGGCAGTTGTTTGCTTTACTTAACAAACATCTATTCTTTGGTGGTCAGCTACATCGCTATTCTTATCGCTAGCACTATAATGCTGACAAAGAAAAATCAACAGCCTCATCAGTGTTACCAGTTCAGTAGTTTTGCCACTGAGTCTCAAACTTCAGGATTTAAGATAATCTTCGGCCGGAAAAATTTACCAAGTTTTGCGTTCTTTGTATTGTAGTTTAGCCGGTGTCTAAACTACTACTAAGGTGAAAAATACATGTTTTTATTTAAATTGAAAATATATGTTAGAGGACCTTTATACCAGCGTTTGGTGGTTTTGCTTGTAGTTAATTAGCAACACTGAATATCATATTTTAATTTGTATTAAAAACTACGCCAGAGAAAACATTTTCTGCACAGTTCTTGCGTGGTTGTAATATGCGTTCCCAGAGGTGGTAGTGGTAAGGTATTAGGTTACGTGCTGTATCTCTTATCGTCAGCTGAAGTGACTAATTTGACACATAACGCCTAAACGTGTTAACAGTGAACAGAAAATTGATGTTTACGATGATGTGCCACTTGTTAGGAATTTCGTGCCCATAAAAAGAAGGCCTTCCAGAACTTTTATGTTTGTAGTAGTCGTAATGAGAAACTGAATTCGCAAATGTGATCGTCGTGTCATATTTCGTCTACATGGTTTTTTTTTTTATCTATACTGACCAGAAAAATTCGCGCAAATTTGTGAATCATTTACACAATTATTATGTTGGCGATGAGGCCAATCAGAAAATAAATTTCACACCAATCATAAAGCAAGTCTTCATTTTGTGTTGTGGTTGTGACGTGGGAGACATGGACGACAAGTGAGCGCCACACGTTTGTAGTAATACATGTTGCACAAGCTTCCGGGACTGCGTGTATGGAAAAAGACCAACCATTTGCTATCCCCATGACATGGAGAGAGCAGACCAATTACTCTATAAACTGCTATTTTTGCATGATTCCTCCAATTAATGGCACATCTGGAAATAAGTGGGCTATAACTTATCCCCGTATCCCTTCAGCTATTCGTCCTGTGCCACATTTTGAAAAGCTATTTTTGCATTATTCCTCCAATTAATCGCACATCTGGAAAAAGTGGGCTATAACTTATCCCAGTATCCCTTCAGCTATTTGTCCTGTGCCACATTCTGAAAAGCTACTTGTTCCACAAATTTCGGCAACACACTCCAGTGGTTCATCCGACTAACGGCAAGACAGAGACAAACTCGACGCATGTGAGCGAAATGATGTTGTAAATTCATTGTCATCCACAGATTCTGAGATCACAGCCAACGTATCATCATATAATCGCCATATGATCACTCGGCATAACTTTAATGATGTTCTGAGGAATCTGGGGTTACCAAAATGTGGCGCCAAATTGCTGGCATGTACAATCAAGCAGTGAGGAGCTCTTGCTGAAAATGTGAAGTTACCTGTTTTTGGACTCTGGAATATTACTTTTCAGTGGAAATTGATCAAGTACATTGCAAAAATTCATCTCCTCTTACGAGTAAACCTCAGGTACATTTTAGTCCCGATGGCTGGTGATTGTTCATAGTCGCATCAGGTCTTACTCTTAAAGCTGTGTTAGTGAAAAAAGGAAATGTATTGCCATCAAGTCCGTTATGCAGTGCACTGGGAGTCGGCATATGCCAACACGGAAGATATGTCGAGAGTTATAAATCGTCTGGCTACACAAAATATTTCTGTACTCTATGCGAGCGTGATAGCCGAGATAAGTATCTCTAAGGATTCTTTGGAACTAGGGAAAAGGATTATTACACTATCCCTTGGTAGATTCTAGCAACGTATTACTTCCTTCATTACGCATTTACCTAGGTTTAATCAAGAACATTGTTAAGAGTATGAATCAAGTCAGAGACACATTCAAATACTTTCAAAGTAAATTTCCACAAAATACTGAAAGAAAAATCAGGGAGTGAACGTTTAGTGTACCCCAAACTCGAGAACTACTCAATGATTCTGAATCTGATGCACTGTTAATATTTAAGGAGAATATTACATGGGATTCTTTCCGAAACGTGGTCACTAATTTCTTGGAAAACGTTTGGCCTCAGAACTACATGGACCTGACAAAGCAACTTATATCACCGTACCAAGCAGTGGAGTGCCACATGTCTCTACAAATACACATGTTACACTCCAACACAGACTTATAACAGAAAACTGCGGCGCAACTAGCGATGAACAAGGGGAACATTTCCAGCAAATGATACCTACAGTGAAAAACCGATATCAGCGCCAGTCAAGGAAGCCTATGCTTTCTGGTTATTGTCTGAAGATCGCTAAAGATCTTCCAGACGTACAATACAAGCTAAAGGCAAAAAGGTGCCGTTTGTGTTATCCAGGTAGGTTACGTTTTTATAACTTCCATTGTGTACGCTCCTGTTTGCGTCTCATTAACACTAACCAATTCTGACCCTCTATAGTCACTTTAAACTCGAACCAATTCAGCATTTGTGTTGTCAATTTCGTATTTAGCACTCCCGGTTTTTTAAGAAAACTCATTTTTCTTTTCCGAAGCATGAAAAAAATTTAATTTAGTGGTCCATTACTGGGGGCACATGTGTTACGTAGCAGTGTCAGAAGCACACTCCAAAGTCTCGGCCGGCCGCGGTGGCCGTGCGGTTCTAGGCGCTCCAGTCCGGAGCCGCGCTGTTGCTCCGGTCGCAGGTTCGAATCCTGCCTCGGGCATGGGTGTATGTGATGTCCTTAGGTTAGTTAGGTTTAAGTAGTTCTAAGTTCTAGGGGACTGATGACCGCAGCAGTTGAGTCCCATAGTGCTCTGAGCCATTTGAACCATTTGAACCAAAGTCTCGACGCTACGCATTACAAAACTTTGTGTGTAGGTGCCGGGCCGTTTACGTCAACCACAACCAATTCATCACTGACTTAGGCGAAGGAACTACCATTAAAACTACGAAGAATATTTTTCTGTCAGTATTCCTCCTGCAACTGTACTTCGAGAAATATGGAGCCTTCGTCGGAAACATCCAGTTATTATCATCCTGCTGTGTCAGAGGAAGATACTGGATGAATTACCTACTTCCATACATCGTGGGTAAATACAGAATATGCAAATACAGGCATTAATGCACAAGGTGTGAAAGGGTCCTCTCACACCGCACTACAGCAATCATACGAAACGTCGACTCTGTAGATCGACGCCAGTGTCTGTTTAACGATTAAAACCATTACCCTATTAACTCACCGTCAAAGGAATCCTGTCCCACTTTCAGGACGCGTGCGTGGTATATACAGATGGGTACAAGTATAGCGCCAGTGCTGGTAGTTCCTATGAGTACCCAAAGTAAACGACAAGTCCTATACAAGCTGAACTCAGACTCTACTGTTATGAAAGCCAAGATGGTTTCCATGTTAGATGCACTGATACTCGCATAGATTATCACTGCAGACACAAGAGCCACAATATCTGATTTTATGTCAGTCCTACGACTGATTAGAACGCTGAAGGTACGTCTCAGCGGGCGACGATCATTGGATAAGCCGGTTGATGTGGGTGGTATCGATCTATGACACCACATTAGTAAAGCAAGGATCCTTACATGGAGCTATTAAATATGATAGACTACCTGTCGCATATATGATAATCATACTCCGAAAACAGGGGTTATCAGATCAGCAGCAGGAATGGTCGAGAACATCTAAATTCAAAGGGAGGCACTACACTCTCATTCATCCCACGATTCCACGAGTACCATGGTATAGTAAGATATAAACCTGAAGGACCATCATGTCAATTATAGTACGACTGAAATTTCCTCATTGAAAATTCAACGAACACCTGCTTCGGCTCAACCTTACTGCTGAACTTCTGTGTGTTTATGGTGGGGAAGATTATCCAAACCATATAATTCTACAGTGTCCCCGGAACACGAATCACTTCAATTTACTTGGTATTCTTCTGGATGTTGATCATCAATTTCCAGGCAGACTCCAATCTTGTTAATTTCCAACGATAGGGTTACGTATAAACTACTGTACGAGTTTGTCAGTAAAGCCAATATCCAGATATAGCTCCGTGCGCTGCTAATCTAATGTTCATGGTGATTATAATGCAAGAGGTATACTGAAGCACAGTTTATCTGTTGACCTACCCTCGTGCTGCCGCGCAGTAACTGGAACGTTCAGCCTATAAATATTACTGTGTAACACCTGTCTTTATGTGTCAGAATGCTAGTATATCTACACACATGGCTGTAATATCCAAATCGAGTTCTGTTCTCATGTTCTGTGTAGATCTGTAGATGGTACTTATAGACCTGCTCTAACATTCGGCTCTGTACCCACAGCCTGTGCGACAATTCTTAATGGGTATAAAAAAAAAACTTTTATTATTAGTTTAGATTTTTTTTTGTCATCAGTCTACTGACTGGTTTGATGCGGCCCGCCACCAATTCCTTTCCTGTGCTAATCTCTTAATCTCAGAGTAGCACTTGCAACCTACGTCCTCAATTATTTGCTTGACGTATTCCAATCTCTGTCTTCCTCTACGGTTTTTGCCCTCTACAGCTCCCTCTAGTACCATGGAAGTCATTCCCTCATATCTTAGCAGGTGTCTTATCATCCTGTCCCTTCTCCTTATCAGTGTGTTCCACATATTCCTTTCCTCTCCGATTCTGCGTAGAACCTCCTCATTCCTTACCTTATCAGTCCACCTAAATTTCAACATTCGTCTATAGTACCACATCTCAAATTCTTCGGTTCTCTTCTATTCCGGTTTTCCCACAGTCCATGTTTCACTACCATACAATGCTGTACTCCAGACGCACATCCTCAGAAATTTCTTCCTCAAATTAAGGCCGGTATTTCATATTAGTAGACTTCTCTTGGCCAGAAACGCCTTTTTTGCCATAGCGAGTCTGCTTTTGATGTCCTCCTTGCTCCGTCGGTCATTGGTTATTTTACTGCCTAGGTAGCAGAATTCCTTAACTTCATTGACTTCGTGACCATCAATCCTGATGTTAAGTTTCTCGCTGTTCTCATTTCTACTACTACTCATTACCTTCGTCTTTCTCCGATTTGCTCTCAAACCATACTGTGTACTCATTAGACTGTTCATTCCGTTCAGCAGAACATTTAATTCTTCTTCACTTTCACTCAGGATAGCAATGTCATCAGCGAATCGTATCATTGATATCCTTTCACCTTGTATTTTAATTCCACTCCTGAACCTTTCTTTTATTTCCATGAATGCTTCCTCGATGTACAGATTGAAGAGTAGGGGCGAAAGGCTGCAGCCTTGTCTTACACCCTTCTTAATACGAGCACTTCGTTCTTGATCGTCCACTCTTATTATTCCCTCTTGGTTGTTGTACATATTGTATATGACCCGTCTCTCCCTATAGCTTACCCCTACTTTTTTCAGAATCTCGAACAGCTTGCACCATTTTATATTGTCGAACGCTTTTTCCAGGTCGACAAATCCTATGAAAGTGTCTTGATTTTTCTTTAGCCTGGCTTCCATTATTAGCCGTAACGTCAGAATTGCCTCTCTCGTCCCTTTACTTTTCCTAAAGCCAAACTGATCGTCAACTAGCGCATTCTCAATTTTCTTTTCCATTCTTCTGTATATTATTCTTGTAAGCAGCTTCGATGCATGAGCTGTTAAGCTGATTGTGCGATAATTCTCGCACTTGTCAGCTATTGCCGTCTTCGGAATTGTGTCGATGATGCTTTTCCTGAAGTCAGATGGTATATCACCAGACTCATATATTCTACACACCAACGTGAATAGTCGTTTTGTTGCCACTTCCCCAAATGATTTTAGAAATTCTGATGGAATGTTATCCATCCCTTCTGCTTTATTTGACCGTAAGTCCTCCAAACCTCTTTTATAATCCGATTCTAATACTGGATCCCCTATCTCTTCTAAATCGACTCCTGTTTCTTCTTCTATCACATCAGACAAATCTTCACCCTCATACAGGCTTTCAATGTGTTCTTTCAACCTATCTGCTCTCTCCTCTGCATTTAACAGTGGAATTCCCGTTGCACTCATAATGTTAACACCGTTGCTTTTAATGTCACCAAAGGCTGTTTTGACTTTCCTGTCTTCACATTTTTCCTGCAGCCATTTCGTCTTAGCTTCCGTGCACTTCATATTTATTTCATTCCTCAGCGACTTGTGTTTCTGTATTCCTGATTTTCCCCGAACATGTTTGTACTTCCTCCTTTCATCAATCAACTGAAGTATTTCTTCTGTTACCCATGGTTTCGTCGCAGCTACCTTCTTTGTACCTATGTTTTCCTTCCCAACTTCTGTGATGGCCCTTTTTAGAGATGTCCATTTCTCTTCAACTGCACTGCCTACTGCGCTATTCCTTATTGCTGTATCTATAGCGTTAGAGAACTTGAAACGTATCTCGTCACTCCTTAGTACTTCCGTATCCCACTTCTTTGCGTATTGATTCTTCCTGACCAATGTCTTGAACTCCAGCCTACTCTTCTTCACTACTATATTGTGATCTGAGTCTATATCTGCTCCTGCGTACGCCTTACAATCCAATATCTGATTTCGGAATCTCTGTCTGACCATGATGTAATCTAATAGAAATCTTCTCGTATCTCCCGGCCTTTTCCAAGTATACCTCCTCCTCTTGTGATTCTTGAACAGGGTATTCGCTATTACTAGCTGGAACTTGTTACAGAACTCAATTAGTCTTTCTCCTCTTTCATTCCTTGTCCCAAGCCCATATTCTCCTGTAATCTTTTCTTCTACTCCTTCCCCTACAACTGCATTCCAGTCGCCCATGACTATTAGATTTTCGTCCCCATTTACATACTGCATTACCCTTTCAATATCCTCATACACTTTCTCTATCTGTTCATCTTCAGCTTTCGACGTCGGCATGTATACCTGAACTACCGTTATCGATGTTGGTCTGCTGTCGATTCTGATTTGAACAACCCAGTCACTGAACTGTTCACAGTAACACACCCTCTGCCCTACCTTCCTATTCATAACGAATCCTACACCCGTTATACCATATTCTGCTGCTGTTGATATTACCGGATACTCATCTGACCAGAAATCCTTGTCTTCCTTCCACTTCACTTCACTGACCCCTACTATATCAAGATTGAGCCTTTGCATTTCCCTTTTCAGATTTTCTAGTTTCCCCACCACGTTCAAGCTTCTGACATTCCACTCCCCGACTCGTAGAACGTTATCCTTTCGTTGATTATTCAATCTTTTTCTCATGTAACCTCCCCCTTGCCAGTCCCCTCCCGGAGATCCGAATAGGGGACTATTCCGGAATCTTTTGCCAATGGAGAAATCATCATGACACTTCTTCAATTACAGGCCACATGTCCTGTGGATACACGTTACGTGTCTTTAATGCAGTGGTTTCCATTGCCTTCTGCATCCTCATGTCGTTCATCATTGCTGATTCTTCCGCCTTTAGGGGCAGTTTCCCACCCCTAGGTCAGGAGAGTGCCCTGAAGCTCTATCCGCTCCTTCGCCCTCTTTGACAAGGGCGTTGGCAGAATGAGGCTGACTTATTATGCCGGAAGTCTTCGGCCGCCAATGCTGATAATTTATCAAAATTTCGGCAGTGGCGAGGATCGAACCCGGGACGGAAGACGTTTTGATTACGAATCAAAGACGCTACCCCTACACCACGGGAGCGATACATAGTCACTAATGTCGATTGAATTTGTGAAATGGGAATATCACAAATATGTACCAACGACGAATTGTCAAATCATACTGTATTGCTAGTACAATTTGTATTGCATAATACCTGTGTGAACCCTGTGTTAAATTTTCGTCTTGTAACTCGCTTCAGTATACTTTGTACGTAACAATTTGTTTTATGTCGGAATCTCTCCTTTGTTGAGCCTGTGTAACTTCTTACCGCGATACGAATTAAATCGAAGCATACTGTGATGTGTCCTATAACATCCCCAGTGTTGAGATCGTTGTATGATCACGTTCCCAAAACAAACAAAGACATATAATTACTCCCAAATAAGGATTGGGAATTTTGAGGGGGGTCATTAGCGGTTTTGTGGCGTTCTCTCTTCCGTGGAACGGAGGGGTGGATCATTATGCAAGTCTGGCAGGAAAGCGTAAATATATTCGTAATCTTAAATATTTCGATACACTGCTTGACAAGAAAAGGTTAAGAACCAAGAATGGGAAGGGGAAACGACATGGAACTCTGCGGGTGGAGAGGGTATATGATGATATTTCAGTAATCACAAAATCGAATTTTTTTGGGTAAGAATTTGACAGTTTGATCCTACTCTTAATTATGCCCTTGTAGCCCTTCCATCCTGGATGCATGCACTAATTACAATAAGAAGTTTGCCATAAGGCCACTGTATCCTCCTCTGGGGGACGCTGATCCACAACTCTTGTAACTGGTTCTTGAAATCCTGGACACTGGTACAAGGACGGAATTGACGTCCATTCTGGCGGCATACGCGCTCCATCTGGGGTCTTACCGGCAGCAGAAGTACCTCAACATCACACACACAGCTGACTGAGATACGTGTGGATAAGCGTTATCGTGTTGGGTTCAAAAATGGTTAAAATGGCTCTGAGCACTATGGGACTCAACTGCTGAGGTGATTAGTCCCCTAGAACTTAGAACTAGTTAAACCTAACTAACCTAAGGACATCACAAACATCCATGCCCGAGGTAGGATTCGAACCTGCGACCGTAGCGGTCTTGCGGTTCCAGACTGCAGCGCCATTAACCGCACGGCCTATCGTGTTGGGAAATGGCCACATAATAGTGTTACATAAAGATGTTGGATGTCCGTGACATACCGTTGTGCCGTTAGAGCTCCCTCAGCCACCACCAGCTGTGAACTGAAGTCATATGTGATGGTTCCCCACATACTGACCTCAGCAGTAGCAGCTCTGTGCATCTCGAAAACATTAAAAGAGTGGGAACTCTCCTGAATTCGCCGCTGTACTCACCGACGACGGTTAATCAAAATACTACAGAACCATGATTGATCACTGAACATATTACTACGTCATTCATGAGAAAACGGCGCAATTCACAGTGCAGCCGTTTGTGTTGTGGCGTTAACGGCAGTCCACGCGTGGGACAGTAATTCCGTAGTCCGGCTGCTGTTAGTCTCCGACTATTAGTTGTCCTCAAATGGCAGTAGCAAGGGTGGAAGGGCTACAATGTGCATTTTACACAACACTGCAATCCTCTTTGTGTTCATCAGACGTGGTCAGCCGAAACCCAGACGATTAGTATGCCTTCTCTTACGATCTCATCCAGTCAAACATCGGTCCAATGTCACTTCCTAATGCCACCAAATCTGGATATTGCCTGATTAGAACAGCCGGGCAAATGGGAACCCGCAACGAGACTGCTTCCAAATCCTTTGATATGCTGATAACATTCCCTCACACGACTACCACTTCAAAGTGATCACATAATATATGACGCCGTTAGCGCCCTTTATATATCCTAACAAACCCGGGAAGAACACTACGCAAGAGAAACCTTAATGCACCCTAATGGTCGTTCTACGTGTGACAGAAATGGAACTCTAATTATTTTCATACTGCCCAACGGCGTGTACGTGTATGAAGAATCATTGATATGTAGCTATAGCTTCTGGGTGCTTCCCTTGTTTGGAGATGCAGTGTAAATGAGACATTATAAGAATCTCCTGATAGGGAAAATCTGTTTCACTTTCTACTGTCTGAACGTGTAATCTGAGCAATAGAGTCATTCAGCAAATATTTATTGCTGCAATAACGTCATGTGGCATAGGGACATAATGCAGGGTGTGTCAGGTATTCCTACAGGAACTAGTATTGTTGTAAAATAGAACTGCTAATAGGAACTATAGGAACGTGTCTATTAGGTATGACAAATAATACCTCACGAAGAAATATGTAACAGTTTTTTCGAATACTCTTTATGAGAAGCAAGAGACTGCTGATTGTCAGATGTATATGTCAGTATCATTCAAGGACTATGATAACATAGTTGTTCAGAACCCCAATTCACACTTGTGTTTTCTGAGTAACCATTGAGACAGGTCAGCGGTTAAGACATATTCGGGGGGAAAGTGTAAGATTCCATACTTAAGTTTATTAAGACATTCCTAATTGCTTGGATGTTTCCTATGAATAAATCGCGGCCGAGTTCCTTCCCTAACCTTAATAACTCCGACCATGTGCTCCTTTTCTAATGACCTCATCTTCGACAGGGCAAAAGGCAACATTGATCGTCCGATACTTTTGTAGACATGGTTGGCCAGTTTCTGAGACCATGGCCCCAAAATCTACTAGCAGTAAATTGAACTCACAAGACGAGCCGTACATTTTTACATTTACCGTTGTTTATTTAAGTGGATTTAGGCCAGTGAGGTGACGGTTCCTTTAAACCAGTTTCCTACACAGGCCTTTTGGATCTAAAGTTGTCCTCCGTCTCTGGCGATCTCGTCCTTGACGGGCAGTAGAGCACAGTATTCTGTTCCTCCTTTTTAGAACATCTTCTTTGTCTGACATGAAATTTTTTACAATGAATATTCTGTTAATTCAATAACTAAATCAAGTGGATTTTTATAGGTTGTGGTTTTCCATAGTTATAATATTGGACAAGACGTAGGTGGCCGGTAATCTACCGAGCTGAGAAAATGAGCTTCTCTAGTGCAATGATGTGAGCTCATTCACTGGGGTCTTAAAGACGCTAGCTTATTCACAGCCATGTGAATCAGCTGATCTCAGTGGAAAGATATTTTGGTTCTAAAAATGAAATCCTCGTCACGGCGAAAATCTGTATCATTGCCGCTGCGCCCTTTGCGTCAATGTAATATCAAGTTGCCAATAATCTTACAACAAAACCTCTGCCATACGTGCCACAACGATGCGGTCCTTAAGAAGCATGTCCGCTGTTCGTTGTCTAGTGATTAGCGTTACTGTCTTTGAATCATGGGGTCCACGTTTCAATTCCTGGTTGTGTACGGGATTTTCTCCACCCTGGGTCTCGGTATTTGTGCTGTCCTGATCATTTCATTACCATTCGGGAAAATGGTGAGACTGGATAGTGAAAAGATTGGAAATCTCTACAGGCGCTGATAACCACGCCGTTGATCGCTTCAAAACAAAATCATCGTCTTAAAATGTGTCTCGCTGGAGTTCATTGCATGGTTGTGATCGCTTAGCAGAGGTATGTTTCAAGCCCAGATCTTTACGATGTCTAGAAGTAGGCGGAAGGTGTACTACGTACACATTCTCATTTATCTACATAATGTGAAGATTTTCTTTACAGTATCTCAAAGCACTGAGGAAGGGTTGTCACACTTGACGCCTTTCCCTCCTCACTGCAAGTGTACTCACAGAACGTTACGAATTTGCTGTATAGTACACCCAATTATGCAGTAAAGCGTTGCCTCACTTTTTAGTTGTTTACAAATAATGTCAGATAATTCCACAACGAAGCAAGGAAGAAAGCGTATTATACTTGTTTTCTAAGTATCAGGCACGGGCAAAACTTGCGACATGTGAGTAAGAGGTCACCGTAATTGTATACGTTCGAACTACTAAAATCTGTCTTTTACCCAAAGGTAATGAATTAGAGCTAAGAAAGGTAGCATTTATCAATGACGCGCGTTTGAGACGGAATAAAAGCTAGGATTCTAAATCGCTGGTCACTAGAATTTCAAAAGCGTGAAGGCGGCATAAAAGAAGATTCAAACTGGCATGAAGTGTTTTACTTGCATGATTATTCGAATGTTTAGAATTCCTCACACCCACAAAAAGTAACTAATGAGACGAGCATGACTAAAGTTTTAAAGTTTCATGATGTGTCAGGATTCTGGCCTAAGCTTTTAGGCTGGAGGTTTTATTATGTTGCAGAGTGGCTGACTCATTTTTCTTATTCTTCCTGTCAGTCAGCCATGTCCATCTGCAATATTGTTTTAATTCCTTCTACTACTTCCTCCATATTTAGTTGATGTTTTAATATTGGAATGACACTTCGTTTCATGCTTCCGTGTGGGTATGCACATGGCTTTCAACATTTTGTTAGTTTCCATTTCCTTGGTGTTTTATACATCTGTTTAGTGTATTTTCCGGACGCTCGTCCTAAACTGTTTTCGCGTGGGTGCTGAAGACCTTGCTGTCGTGGGCCCATACCAACATATCAATCCATACATTCAATATTATTTTCCCAAATAAGTTAATATATTTTTTCATGGTGCCAATGATACATGGGATATCATCTTGATTGAGGTGAGATGGCTTTGCTTATGGGTGTTGGTAGTAATGCGAATTTAATTAGAATTTTTAATTCTTGTCTTGTTTAATTCTTTTCAGGAGGTTTAATTCTGAACAATAGAATACATAATACCACTGCTTCCTGATGTCAGACATTGTGAATTATCAAATAATCTCCATCTACATCTACCGGTGAATCACCATTCATCCGCACTCTTGCTATTAGTTCAAATCTAATGCCGTATACATACTACGCGGTTTACTGTTTGTTCTACAAAAATTATGCTGCCAGTCTACTCTCCAGCTCTTCTTCGCCCCTGTCACCGTCTTCCACATAGTACCCATCTTCTTCTCCTGCCTTCATGAAAGCCTTCTTCTTTTGTCCTCATATTGGTGTATGTTATTTCGGAAAAATCATCCATTTACTTGAAGCAGTTGAGAATAATGACGTAAACACATTTCCCAGTAGAGAGTCAGGAGCTACAGCTTGACCATTTTCAAGCAGTCTGTTTTCTGCGGATATTTCCAAGAGATTTCAATACCCGTCCCTTAAGAATACTCTTCCGTCCAATCGAATTGAGAGACATGTTGCCAACTGCAGTGCTCAAGCAATACTGAACTTGTTACAGGGAAAGTCTCCGTTTATATCACTCCTCACGGTATTAGGCGTTGTGTGTTACTGTCCCTTAAAAAGTTTTATAACCCCAGATGAACGCTGCGCGGGGTAGCCGCGCTGTCTAAGGGAGACTTGCACGGTTCGCGCGGCTTCGCCAGTTGAAGGTTCGAGTCCTCCCTCGGGCATAGGTGTGTGTGTTGTCCTCAGCTTAAGTTAGTTTAAGTTAAATTAATTAGTGTGTAAGCCTAGGGACCGATGACCTCAGCGGTTTGGTCCCATAGACCCTTAACACAAAAAAAGAAGAAAACAGAAGAATGTTAGCTGCTCGATCGGGAAAACTATATTTCCTCTGTGATATATAATACCGTTGTTGACACATGCCGTTTGGCCGTTTGGTATTAGTCGTTATGTGGTAGCCGTTACGCGTTAGCCCTCAGCCCTTATCCATTCGGTCTTAGCCGTTAGACGTTCGGTATTAGCCTTGAGGTGTTACTAGATGGAAACCGAAGGGGAAATGTAAGCACGTAGGAGAAATGGTGGACACCTACTAGGGGAATGGTCCGACTCCTAAGAGTTCTCTTACATCCTGCCGAATTGAGATGCACGTTGACAACTAAGATCGGCAGTCACATTTGAGGTAGTTTATATCGGGCGTATAATTTGAATACTACGCTGTGACTGGTTGGAGACATGGAGACAGAAGAAGGGCAGGGCGAAGTGTACATCGGAAATAATGTAATTATACACCATTTTTACACATCATTTAAATCACAGATGACATCAGCAATGAGCGAGATGATGTCCCCCACGCCATCTCATGGCCTCTTGGTACGTAGTCACTTGGTAATTGACGTAATTAACTTGTACTTGTCGTAGGAATATTAATTATATTGAATGCGAATGCTAAGCGACATTCCGCATAACACAAAATATTCCATTTGCTTTAAAGGATAAAGTAAAACACAAACTTATCACTATGACGGAATGACATTATAGAATCCATTACCAGTAGCCTATGGGAAACACTAATTGTGTTATAACAAAAAAACGAGTGGCGCCATATATACCTTGGGCTGTTTCAATGCAGCAGTCAGTCTGCAGTGCATAACTGTGACCTACCCCATAAAAAAAGCCGGAAGAAATGATGTACAGATTAGCTGGCTTTTTTTTTTACCAAATTTCCTGTGATGTAAGGCTACCTGCAAATATTTCTGATTGAAAAAACCACGTAGAAAGAAAAGAGTATTTCTACTAGGGAGCTGTCATGGGAGAGGTGTAGACCAATTGCTACGGTAAAGCTAGGCATAAAATACCAAGTTACAAGCATAGTGAAACCTAGAACAAAGCTTAGTTAGGTGACAGAACATAGAGCCATTGAGGAGAGATTATGATGGCGAAGATAAGGTACTTACACTAGCTGAAGAAGAAAACAGCATGGCTAGCAACGTAGAATATAGCATTAAAGGTGACATAGACGAAATAGGAATAGCAACAGCACACACTACAGAGAGTTTATCGAGGTTTTGCCGCGATACGTCCAGCCCTGGGTTAAACGGGTGTTTGTCATGTCATCAAAGAGCTGAGCGAATTGTTTTTCATGAAACAAAGTCTCATATCTGTGCAGTGTCTGTTACTGCGATTGGGAGATGTGGTTACAGTAATCGTGGCAGAACCTTAGTAGGAAGTAGAAGGAAGTAGAAGGAAAGAATAGCTGAACACGTCGCAGAAAATGTTAGTTGGGAGGAAGTGCACGAACACACAAGACAAACTGCCTGCCATTACTGGAATGAAAGCGTCACATTTTTCAGGTTTTTGTGTTAATCAGAGCCGACAAGCATGTGCTAGTGAGTTGTTACTGCAGAATACTTCTCTGAGAACTGTAACAGTCTGATGATCCCCTCTATGAAACTTTCAGCTATTTCTGAGAAATCTCCAGACATTATTGACTTACCTGTTACACAAGAAGAAACAGTAGCTCCTTTTAGGTTTCATTGTAGATATCTTAAAATATATTTACTGAAAAAATTAACTAGATGTGTGACTTGAGCGTTTCAATCTACTTACAGTAGCCAGCTTTCCAACTCTCTTGCAGCCAAATAATAGGACACTGATTAATAATATTTTCACAGCTATGACTCAGATGAAAATATCTCATGCGTACAAAATTGCTACTGGACAATCTGATCATGATGTACAATTAATGGAAATAAATAGTATGTTTGAGTATGTAGACCATAACACTCTCTTAGAAGTCAGTCTTGGAATGAAACATATCAACCGCTTGACATGTTTCCCACATTTGGAATCAGTTATGGCAGACGGAAATTTTTCTACGTTAACACATCACTTTGGGAGAGACTATTGATTGTACAAAAGCGAGCTACAAGAATGATATGTGGTGTTCACACACAGACGTTATGTAGGTACCTCTTCAAGGAGCTAGGCATCAGAACTTCGCTGTCACATTTCCGATATTTGCTAATGAAATTCGTCATAAATAATCCATCACAATATGAGAAGAACAGTGACGTACATACCTTCTAAACTTGAGAAAAAAAGATATTCATTATGCATTGTTAAAACTGTCAGTGGCTAAGAAAGGAGTTCAATATGCAGCAACAAATATTTTTTATCATTGTTCCAATAACATTAATTTTCTAATAGGTGGTGAAGCTAGTCTTAAATCTAATTTAAAATCATTTCCTCTGGGCAACTTCTACTATTCCAGTGATGTATTTTTAATCAAAACTGTACTTTAAAAAATATTTCAGTGTGGTTGTGTGAGTGGGACTGAAATAACATTGTGTTCAATAATGTTAAAGTTAATCAGCTATACATGTGTTCCATACACACTTGTTCCACATCATTTCCATAAAAGAATCGTTCAGATGATGTATGAAACATCTAACTAACTAATTAAGTTGGTCATAAATCGCCATCTGGGATTGCCAGTGCACCGAAGTTGTTCCAGAAATAATTAGAATAATTAACTGAAAAAACTTCCGACAATTTAAACTATTTGAATGGCATTATTTTCTCAGGCAGAGCTCTGGGAGAAATGTTACATGGTTTGGAACCTGTTTTTCAGATTTTACAAGCAATAAAATTGAGAAGTTACAATTAACGTGCATATTCTATCATTGCGAAGTTCAGCATGTGAGACACATGCTGTCAGAAAACAGGATAAGGCAAGCACTACCGTACTTCTCAGCAATTAATTACTTTCTGGCTTCCATAAAAGATCTTAGGATGTTACTGTTGTACTAGACCCAATTAATTGGTACAGGACTTTGAGTCCACATGGAGCCTCCACACGTGAAACACTTCACAGACTGAAACTTCCTGGCAGATTAAATCTGTGTGCCCGACCGAGACTCGAACTCGGGACGTTTGCGTTTCACTGGCAAGTGCTCTACCAGTGAGCTACCGAAGCACGACTCAAGCCCGGTACTCACAGCTTTACTTCTGCCAGTATCTCGTCTCCTACCTTCCAAACTTTACAGAAGCTCTCCTGCGAACCTTGCAGAACTAGCATTCCCGAAAAGCTTGGAAGGTAGGAGACGAGATACTGGCAGAAGTAAAGCTGTGAGTACCAGGCGTGAGTCGTGCTTCGGTAGCTTAGATGGTAGAGCACTTGCCTGCGAAAGGTGAAGGTCCCGAGTTCGAGTCTCGGTCGGGCACACAGTTTTAATCTGCCAGGAAGTTTCATACCAGCGCACACTCCGCTGCAGAGTGAAAATCTCATTCTGTAAACTTCATAGACTGTTAAGGAAGGACACAAAATGAATTTAGAACAACGAATGCGAACGTGCATTTGATAAATTAAAACAGTTTGGACAGAAGCCTAAACAAACTGGTAACTATTGCAGAAGATGTTTCTGAATGTTATATCGATGGGAACCTTTCACATAGACAACATAGTTTTTAACAGTCGATCGTGTTTAAGACCAAAGCGTTGACAGTTTCTCGGAGGAACCAAAGTCAGGTAAAAAAGGCAGCTCTTAATATCATATTTGCTACGGTCGCACGTTCAAATCCTGCCTCGGGCATGGCTGTGTGTGATATCCTTAGGTTAGTTAGGTTTAGGTAGTTCTAGGTCAAGATGTTAAGTCCCATAGTGCTTAGAGCTATTTCAACCATTAGTACACAGCAACAACTACAGGGGTCGTCACACGGCAGGTAGCCTTCAGCCTAGCGGCACGTTGTTATGATCAGTCGGCACATGGATGGCATACATGCCAGGAACCACAGTAAGCGTCGTGTTGAGCCCGGCTCTTTAGAAATTGATGATCGGTTGGCTGATGTCATCCGTGTTACAAATGGCTTTGAGCACAGTGGGACTTAACATCTGAGGACATAAGTCCCCTAGAACTACTTAAACATAACTAACCTAAGGACATCATACACATCCATGCCCGAGACTGGATTCGAACCTGAGACCGTAGCGGTGGCGCGGTTCCAGACTGAAGCGCCTAGAACCGCTCGGCAACAACGACCGGCTATCCGTGTTACACCTGATCAGGTAGATACTGCTTACTTTGATTCTCATTTGTATGAATTCTCTGTGAAGTATTATGATCCCGTTCAGGTAGAACGGCTTCTCTCTCGGGTTGGTTCAAAAGCGTTGTTTACACGTCGAGATGGTTCCGTTAGTCAATCCTTCTTGAAAATGTAGCAATCGAATATACTCTGGTTAGTTTATAACCTTCCTCCTGAAGTGGACGATTCATTTCTTGAAAGAGCATTTCTTCTGTTTGGAGTAATACTGTATATCCGATGGGAACGCTGGTCAGCACAACATCGCTTCCAGTGTTATAATGGTATCCCGACTGTGAACATGTGCTTTAAAAGAATATTCCTTCCCACTTAACTGCTTGTGTTTACCGGAGCCATGTTACGTATGCAGGGCAAGAAGGAACCTGTTTTCTCTGCAACGAAAGCGGTCATCTCTGATCCGATTGCCCGCTCCGTACTATTGTTCTGACGCCGTCGTATCAAAGACGCCTTCCTTTAACATCAGCATACATAGTGTCTTCGCAGTCTACTGACAGTAAATCTACAGCTTTAAGCGATGTTGGGACAACATTACCCCTTACTCCTGGCGAATTTCCACCGTTACCTGCGCGTCTCGGTGCGGCCTCTGTCCATGAGCGGACGACGGCTAGTGCAGCGCAACTCAAACGCCGGTGGGCTGAGGACGGTACAGATTTCGAGAGCGTCCCTCTCCAGTCTCGTTCTTCTGATGCAGCGTTGACAGATGGTGCACCTTCTCGCGGTATTGAGTTGTCTACTGACGTTAATTGTGATTCCAGTATTACCAGAGATGACGTAGCTTCTTCTGTTGATGATGAAATGTGTGTTGTATCTGCGTCCCCCACTTCACCTGTAGACGCGACGGTTCCTGCGAGTTCAAATGTTCCCGTAGAGACGTTGCCTGCTGGCCAGTCTTTACAGTGTTCCAGTACAATACCACTCCTCCTCCACGCTGAGACCGAGGGGCAACGGGACTACAGGTTCTCATCCTGATGATCAGGTGCTGCAACCCGACACCGGCCCTGCATTACCTGTCTCTTCTGTACTTGATGTTGCTGTAAGTCGTTCTAAGTTGTGCTTCCCGATTTCCGATGAGTGCAGTGGAGATGACTTCTCTACCAAATAGGAGCTTGACATGCCCCCAACACTTCCACATCAAGCGTGTATGTTTTCACGGAGTGGTGTGAAACAGCGTTTTCAACCTGCACACGCAGCGGCGCGTCGTAAAAAGAAAAACGAGGATTCCTCAGCTTCCGGTGGGGAGGATTAGAATTATAATTTCTTTCCACCACCTCGGGACGTTGAGGAGAGAAGGGCGTGATGAGTGCATCTTCCTTAGTTTTGTTTCATTGACCTTACATGTACTGACAGATGCAGGAATATACACTATGTGGTCAAAAGTACCCGGACACCCCCAAAAACATACGTTTTTCGTATTAGGTACATTGTGATGACACCTACTGCCAGGTACTCCACATAAGCGACCTCAGTAGTCATTATACATCGTGAGAGAGCAGAACGAAGCGCTCCGCGGAACTCAGGGAATTTGAACGTGGTCAGGTGACTGGACGTCACTTGTGTCATACGTCTGTACGTCAGGTTTCCACACTCCTAAACATCCCTAGGGCCACTGTTTCCGATGTGGTAGTGGAGTGGAAACGTGAAGGGACACGTACAGCACAAAAGTGTACAGGCCGACCCCGTTTGGTGACTGACAGAGACTGCCGACAGTTGAAGAGGGCCGTAATGTGAAACAGACAGACATCTATCCGGACCATCATAAATGAATTCCAAACGGCATCAGGATCCACTGCAGGTACTATGACAGTAAGGCGGGAGGTAATAATACTTGGATTTCATGATCGAGCTGCTGCTCGTAAGCCACCCATCACGCCGGTAAATGCCAAAAGACGCCTCGCTTGATGTAAGGAGCGTAAAAACTGGACGACTGAACGGTGGAAAAACTTTGTGTGGAGTGGTGAATCACGGCACACAATGTGGCGATCCGATGATGGGGTTGAGTATGGCGAATGCGAACCTAGCAGAACTAGCACTCCCGAAAAGCTTGGAAGGTAGGAGACGAGATACTGGCAGAAGTAAAGCTGTGAGTACCGGGCTTGAGTCGTGCTTCGGTAGCTCAGATGGTAGAGCACTTGCGCGCGAAAGGCAAAGGTCCCGGGTTCGAGTCTCGGTCGGGCACACAAATTTAATTTGCCAGGAAGTTTCATATCAGCGCACACTCCGCTGAAGAGTGAAAATCTCATTCTGGAAACATCCCCCAGGCTGTGGCTAAGCCATGTCTCCGCAGTATCCTTTCTTTCAGGAGTGCTAGTTCTGCAAGGTTCGCAGGAGAGCTTCTGTAAAGTTTGGAAGGTAGGAGACGAGATACTGGCAGAAGTAAAGCTGTGAGGACTGGGCGTGAGTCGTGCTTCGGTAGCTCAGATGGTAGAGCACTTGCCCGCGAAAGGCAAAGGTCCCGAGTTCGAGTCTCGGTCGGGCACACAGTTTTAATCTGCGAGGAAGTTTCAAGGAAGAAGTTGTTCATCTGCTCCGACAGAACCCGCCCAAGGGTTTGTTGCTGGCCGATTTCAATTGCATCTTACATCGTGCAGATCAGACCCGCAGTTACACACATTGTCGTGAACTTAATGATATGATGACGTCTTTGCATCTCCAAGATGCTTGGTTTTGCAGATATCCTACATTGGTGCGGTTCACGTTTTTTACAGCTACTTCAAGTAGCCGATTGGACCGCTTTCATTTATCTGGCTCCATCTGTAGTCAGCTTCTATGGATTAACGTAATTCCTGCCAGCTTCACTGATCACTGTGCTGTTTCAATGACTTTCAACCACGTCCCGCATGCGGATCCATCTGTTGCGCCCTCTATGGAGCTAAACACTCTACGTCTCTCGGACCCCTGTCTGGAAGTCATCATTGCATACGTATGGAGGCGGACAATCCAGTCCCAGGCGCGTTATCCCTCAATTCTAGAATAGTGGGTTACCTTTGCTAAACATCGGATTCGAAATACTCAAGCATTTTAGCGCTGAAAAAGCGGCTGAAATATGGCGAACTAGGGGATTTTGTTATGCTGTCTTTCGTGATCTTAACGATAATGTTCGTGATGCCCCTTTCAGAGTCGTAGACGTCCACCGTGTGAAGGCAAACCTTCTACAAACTTAAATGTAGGCAAATGGATGGTGTCCGCTTGTGTTCCCAACCTCGTTCAGTCGTACAGGATGTGTTGACCTCTCTCTATCATCTTCTTCGACTTCACAAAAGATCTCAGAAGTCGTGTCTTACTACCATTCGATCTCCAGATCGGCGTGAGTGGTCCTCCCAATCTAATATCATGCTTGAACTTTATCAGTACTTTTCCAAACTTTAAACTGAAGTGGATTCAGACGGTCTACCGTCTGTTTATTTTACCTTTCGCTTTGATAGTGCTATTACGCCAGCTCTCCAGGAAGAGTTTTTCTCTGTATTCCATCGCTATGATATACTTGATATTGTGGCTCGTTCTCCCTCCCACAAATCAACTGGCTTCGATGGCCTTCCCAAAGAATTTTATATACGATTTTGGACCCTGATGGGAGATACGTTAACTTTTATTGTGAATGAAGTATTCCACGGATGCCTTATCCCGAACAGCTTTAAGGTTGCTAAAACTCTCCTGATTCCCAAGTAGCCGTGACGTTAGCGTGTGGATCTGGTCCGCCCGATGACCCTCTTCAACCATGATTACAAAATACCGGCGCGAGCGGTAAATGGCAGACTATCGGTGTTGTTCACTACAATCATCGCGAGCCATCGAATCTGTCTTCCGCGTCCTACTCTCCGGACTCCAGTTGCTGAGTGTCGTGATCTAATTTCGATTGTTACCACCATTCCCGTGCCATGCGCTTTTCTTTTCACCAAGCGTTCGACCGCGTTAATCATGGATTTCTCATGCGAGTATTGTCGACTGTTGGTTTTAACGATGCTGCACGACGATTGCTTAGCTCTATAATTACTGGTATTTGGGCGTCCATTGCCTTCAATTGCCGTCTTACTTCCCCCATCGCGGTGTGTCAGGGCGTCCTTCAAGGGAGTCCATTATCTATGTCACTCTACGTCGTGTTTCTGGAACCCTTATTGCAATCTACAGCTGCTCGTTTGGGAGGCTTGTCGCTGCTGGGAGAAAGGTTTACCGTTCGTGCATATGCTAATGACGTTATTGTACTTCTCCGTACCCCTGATGATATACCACTGCTGAAGATAGTTTTGGATGCTTTTTGTCGTCTTACGGGAGCGCGCGTTAATGACCATAAATGTCGTTTACTCGGTTTGCGTGGATCTGACACTGTTTGCGGCGGCGCGGTTCCTTCCGTCCATTTACGAGGAACCTGCACCTTCCTGTGAACATTGTCTCAGTATATCATCAATAGGGAAGCCGAGCGAAACCTACTGTACTTCGATGTGAACCAGGCTGCAATAAGAGTCACTAATCTACGTTTCGGGAGAAAGTTTTCATACGAAATGAAGGGTTGGAAATTTTGTCCTTAATTGATATATTCTGAAACTTAGGTGAACAAGTATCGCTGCCAAGCCCGTGCTAGTCTTAACACGGTCACTCACAATCCCTTTCACTCACGTTAACAAGTTTATGGTGTTGCGTTTCCCGAAAACGTAACAGCTACAAAAATACTGATTGTTTTTGATTGATAATGCTCGCCAAATATTAAGTCTGTCGGTACCAAATGCAGTCAAAGTTTTTAGCCACCGACCTGCTCAATACGCCACGCGGATATATGTCTTTTCTCGTCACAAAATTCTCTAAAAGATCTCGGAATTTCCACACACCCATCGGAATAATTATGCCATCACTTTACGACACTTTTGATATATGAAACACTGGTAGATCGGGCAACTTATCGTTTCCATCGGGACTACTACTACACACGTGCGAACTGTTTCCTGACTGCCGGCCGCGGTGGTCTCGCGGTTCTAGGCGCTCCGTCCGGAACCGCGCGACTGCTACGGTCGCAGGTTCGAATCCTGCCTCGGGCATGGATGTGTGTGATGTCCTTAGGTTAGTTAGGTTTAAGTAGTTCTAAGTTATAGGGGACTGATGATCACAGATGTTAAGTCCCATAGTGCTCAGAGCCATTTTTTTTGTTTCATGACTAGGCTCTAGAATACTCTAAGTCTTCTCTACCAGCAGAGAAAAGCGAGCGAAGAATACTGCTGTACCACCGGTCAGTTTACTCAATAGCCAATAGTAAAATAACATTCTCCCGCGTCAGTCCGCGCTTTTCATCAATAACCAGTCGCAAAATAGTAAATCTAGCGATTGCACTTTTTACCGACGTAATTATCTAATATGCTGAAGTTTTGCTTATGCATAAAGTTATTTACTATTGTTATTTATACCTGAATTAACTTTCCCTTTACCATAAACTTACTTTACAAATCTATTCTACAAAAATCCAGTTTGTCCACATGCATACTTCTTCGAAATGTTCCCACACTAAATCCCACTACATCACTCGTTAACCAATTATCTTCATATTAACCTTAAACCACACTGGCGCAACATTCATGCTGCTAAAACACATTTACACATTTTACATACACAAAAAGACATAATAACCCTTTATGAAAATACTAGATCAGTTAATGAAAAACATTATATTACTTTAGTGCAATCTAGTGGGCACAATCGAAACTAAAATCACAGTCCATATATCTAATATTGTCCTCTATCGGCTGATACATAAACTACGTGCGCGTCCAGTCTCGCGTCACCATTGTAAGTAGGCTGTTTAGGTTTTTATATTGGTAACGCCACATTGCGCTCTGTATGAAAATCACTGGCTGTGCTGTGTGAAGGCTGTGGGTGGTTTGCATTGTTGTCTGCCATTGTAGTGTTGGGCTGCTGGATGTTAACAGCGCGTAGCGTTGCGCAGTTGGAGGTGAGCCTCCAGCAGTGGTGGATGTGGGGAGGGAAATGGCGGAGTTTTGAAATTTGTAAGACTGGATGTCATGAACTGCTATGTATATTATGGTTTTTCAACACTATTAAGGTAAATACATTGTTTGTTCTCCATTAAAATCTTTCATTTGCTAACTATCCCTATCAGTAGTTAGTGCCTTCCGTAGTTTGAACCTTTTATTTAGCTGGCAGCAGTGGTGCTCGCTGTATTGCAGTAGTTCGAGTAACGAAGATTTTTGTGAGGTAAGTGATTTGTGAAAGTTATAGGTTAATGTTAGTCAGGGCCATTCTTTTGTAGGCATTATTGAAAGTCAGACTGCGTTGCGCTAAAAATATTGTGTGTCAGTTTAAGCACAGTCATGCATAATTGGACGTTTCATATGTAGACCTGTAGCCGAGGATACTTCACTGGAATCTTCTGATATTTTCTTGTAGTTTGTGTAATTAGTGTAGCTTTTGTTTATTGCTAGCGCTTAATAACAGAGAGAATTTCCTTTGTAGTTGTAGTTTTTCATTGTTGTACACAGTTGTGGCATGCATGCAGATTTGCACCAAGTATTTCGCAGCTGCGCTTGCAATTAACTAGATATTATTTTCAATGCTATGTTAATGTGTTTTGTTATTTTGCTCCTCAAATTGTGCTTTTCTGTGTTGTCGTGTGAAATATTGTGACAATAATGGCGTGTGATAAACGTAATACTAGGCTTCAAAGTATACAGAGAAATGACAGTGAAGACGAAAGCAGTGTGTTAGCGCCGCAGAGTAATGAATTAACTAATGTTCAATGTAGTAACTTGGTAATTGTGCATAGGGAAATGGAGCGGGCGGCAAATAATGGTGTAGGCAGTGAAACAATTAGTGAACAGGGAAGCATTATCGATCGATCGGTCGGCAACAGCACGCCTCAGGAATCCGAAATGTCAGAACACAATATTGCAAATACTGTATACTCAGGTTTTGGGTCCTCACCGTTTTCTCAAATGAGTCAAGACACATTTTCTGCTTGTCAAAACGTGAATGTTGCCGGTGAAAATGCACTGCCAAAAAGCATAGAGAAACACATTCAAGACACTAATACATTATTATTGCAATTAATGCAACAAATGGAACAAAATCAGAGACAAACACAGCAAAAGTTTCAAAAGTTAGACACAATGGAACAACACCAGAGACAAACACAGCAACAGTTAGACACAAGGGAACAAAATCTTCGGAAGTTAGACACCACACTTGAACAAACACGTGAAGATTTAACTACTGAGTTACATAACATTGAATGGAAATGTCAAAAAGTCTGTAATGACGTAAAAACACAAATTTGTGTTCATTTCTAACCTATTTTTTCGCGTCATGAAAATGCATTACAGAATCAAGAAGCAGCCATATAAGAACTGCAAACTATTGTTCATGAAAATCACGACACCTTGCAAGCTAAAATTGACTCAGTTCCATCTACCGATTCTGTTACGCAACTTGCAAAAACTCAGGAAAACTTAAAGGACACAGTAGATACGATTTCAACACAAATGGACACTCTGAAACTTGGTTCAGAAAAACACACAGAGGAAATAATTTCACTAACGGATAAAGTAGCCGAACTTTCAGATCAGTTCACTAACTTATCTACAAAGGTAGATGATGATCTGAATGACGCAAGACCTGAAGCCTTCACGGACGCTGAAGAGTATGAACAAATTAGAAAATTCAAACAAAATCAAAATCAAATCAATACACAGTATAAAAGAGAAATCCGGGAAGTCCAAGATCAGTTGGCACAAGTAATACAAGAATTACATACACTCCTGGAAATGGAAAAAAGAGCACATTGACACCGGTGTGTCAGACCCACCATACTTGCTCCGGACACTGCGAGAGGGCTGTACAAGCAATGATCACACGCACGGCACAGCGGACACACCAGGAACCGCGGTGTTGGCCGTCGAATGGCGCTAGCTGCGCAGCATTTGTGCACCGCCGCCGTCAGTGTCAGCCAGTTTGCCGTGGCATACGGAGCTCCATCGCAGTCTTTAACACTGGTAGCATGCCGCGACAGCGTGGACGTGAACCGTATGTGCAGTTGACGGACTTTGAGCGTGGGCGTATAGTGGGCATGCGGGAGGCCGGGTGGACGTACCGCCGAATTGCCCAACACGTGGGGCGTGAGGTCTCCACAGTACATCGATGTTGTCGCCAGTGGTCGGCGGAAGGTGCACGTGCCCGTCGACCTGGGACCGGACCGCAGCACGCCCAGACCGTAGGATCCTACGCAGTGCCGTAGGGAACCGCACCGCCACTTCCCAGCAAATTAGGGACACTGTTGCTCCTGGGTTATCGGCGAGGACCATTCGCAACCGTCTCCATGAAGCTGGGCAACGGTCCCGCACACCGTTAGGCCTTCTTCCGCTCACGCCCCAACATCGTGCAGCCCGCCTCCAGTGGTGTCGCGACAGGCGTGAATGGAGGGACGAATGGAGACGTGTCGTCTTCAGCGATGAGAGTCGCTTCTGCCTTGGTGCCAATGATGGTCGTATGCGTGTTTGGCGCTGTGCAGGTGAGCGCCACAATCAGGACTGCATACGACTGAGGCACACAGGGCCAACACCCGGCATCATGGTGTGGGGAGCGATCTCCTACACTGGCCGTATACCACTGGTGATCGTCGAGGGGACACTGAATAGTGCACGGTACATCCAAACCGTCATCGAACCCATCGTTCTACCATTCCTAGACCGGCAAGGGAACTTGCTGTTCCAACAGTACAATGCACGTCCGCATGTATCCCGTGCCACCCAACTTGCTCTAGAAGGTGTAAGTCAACTACCCTGGCCAGCAAGATCTCCGGATCTGTCCCCCATTGAGCATGTTTGGGACTGGATGAAGCGTCGTCTCACACGGTCTGCACGTCCAGCACGAACGCTGGTCCAACTGAGGCGCCAGGTGGAAATGGCATGGCAAGCCGTTCCACAGGACTACATCCAGCATCTCTACGATCGTCTCCATGGGAGAATAGCAGCCTGCATTGCTGCGAAAGGTGGATATACACTGTACTAGTGCCGACATTGTGCATGCTCTGTTGCCTGTGTCTATGTGCCTGTGGTTCTGTCAGTGTGATCATGTGATGTATCTGACCCCAGGAATGTGTCAATAAAGTTTCCCCTTCCTGGGACAATGAATTCACGGTGTTCTTATTTCAATTTCCAGGAGTGTATTTCAGAGGACACTCGCGCTCCAGTACGGGAAGAGGGACATAGAAATACGGAGCAACCACAAATTAATAACACAGGACACTTCGGAAATTATGAAAGAAATTGGCAAGGCGCATTGAATATTGAGATGGAACCGCCGAAACGAAGTAATTATGAGCGATGTGGGACTCGCCGACACGATGGTTTTGACTATAAGCTGTTCATTACTACACGTAAATTCAAAACATTTAAGAATTCTGGCAACGACATTCATCCACGAGCATGGCTTCATCAATTCTCTCATTGTTTTCCTCCCAACTGGTCATTGCAGCACAGATTAGCATTTATGTGTGGCTACTTAGAGAATGAACCAGCTGTAAGAATGCGATCGGTCATTCACGATTGTCACAGTGAAGGAGAATTTTATCATGCCTTTCTCTCAGCATATTGGTCTCAAGCTACACAAGACCGAGTAAAACAAAGCATCATAATGATGAAACATTTCGAACAATCTGAATTCTCCAGTCTTGTGAAATATTTTGAAGACATGTTGCACAAGAATCAGTACCTGTAAAACCCATACAGCCCCTCAGAACTCATCCGCATTTGCTTAATCAAATTACCTGAACATTTACGACATATTATTTTGGCAGGACGTTGCAAAGACGACATTGAAGATTGTCAGGAACTCTTACAAGAATTACAAATTGACACTGATAATCGCGGAACGCGAAAACAGGAACACAACAATTACAGGTCACATCCGTCGCAATTCCGCGATGAAAGAAATAATAACTGGGCACGACAAGGCTATTCTCACAACACAAATCGTGACCAAAACAGACACCACCCGTATGACAACCGTTGGCAGAGCAGTAATAACTACAGGGAAAGATCAACTCTCTGCGGTAATGACTATCACTGAGACAATCAGAGAAACAGACAATATGGGAACCAAAGTAATTATTATCAAGGGAGACAGAATAACTTTAGAGGCAATGGTCTAGCTCGCAGTTACGATTCAGGGAGAAATTCTCCACCACGTGACCGACAAGAACGAAACTATGGAATCTACCGACATGACGACAGACGATATGATCGTAACGACAGAGCTGAATTGCATCAGAACTGGCGGGATTCAAACAGAGCAGGGCCCTCTAGACAAGGTGAATTTGTAGAAGTTAGGTCTCCAAATCCCAATAACGACGCGCGCCAACAAAGACACAATAGGCAATGACTCATACCGCTGGCAGCCACAAAACGTACTTATGAAACTGACGATGCAGCTGCCGTAGCGAGTAATTACGTAAAAATGGAAGATATTAGGGACGTCTTACTCCAGGAGCACGACGTAAAACATAACAACATTGAATATCCTGTGATTCACATTACAGTAAATGACGTAAAATTTACGGCAGTACTTGACTCTGGCAGTCCCATTTCAGTAATTAGTGAAACAGCCTTTAGCAAATGCAACAAATCGAACCATTGTCCCACACTTCCGTTACGTAAGATTAAATTACAAGGTGCAATCTTTGGAAAAAGTGTAGATGTACGCCAACAAACCAACTTAGAATTCTTTTGTCAAAGCCACAGCTTCTCTATAAACTTTCTTATTGTTCCATTATTGTCGACGGAAATTATATTGGGAGTAGACTTTTTGAATGAATACAAAGTAATCTTAAACTTTCATGATGCTGAATTAAGTTTAGAGAAAGAAGGTAGGTCAATAGCTTTGAAATTTGAAGATTGGCTCTCGAACCATGACGAAGAAATTAATCGGCTTTACCTCCTGTTAGACAACAGTTTGGAATTTTTGACGGAACTTGACACAGTTTGGAATTTTCGACGGAACTTGACACTAACAATCACTCTGCAAGTACTGACAGGGATGATATCGACGGCGCATTTGATACTAATGAGTTAATTCAGAATCAAATTCTAACAATTCAGAATTGTAATGACGGTGATAGGCAAGACCTTTTTGAGATTTTACAAGCACATTCCACAGTTTTTACTCACAAAACAGGAACAATCAAGGGATTTCAATACCAATTTCGTGTTCGTGACCATACTAAATTTTGTGTTAGACCATACGTAATTCCAGCACATTATAGGGACCGTGTTGGAACAGAAATACAATCTATGCTTGACGAGGGCATTAATGAGCCTGCAGTAAGCTCATACAACAATCCATTACATGTTGTTGAGAAGAAAAATGGGTCGATCAGGCTTGTCTTAGATTCGAGACAAATCAATACTATCATCATTCCTGAAACAGACAGGCCGCAAACGTTAGAACAACTTCAAAATTTGAATGGTGTAAAAGTGTTGTCTTCTATTGATCTCAGATCCAGCTGTTATCAGATCGAACTTCATCCAGAATGTAGAAAATACACAGCTTTCCTTTGTTTCGGCGTTTTGTTATCAGTTTCGGAAACTTCCTTTTGGTTTGAACATTTCTTCGGCAGCATTCATTCGTGGGCTAAATTCCATATTACCTGAGTTCTTAAAACGTCACATCACATTATATGTGGACGATATTCTGATAGCAGAACCCTCATGGGAACAACACAATCGCATCCTCAACAGCGTGTTACATATTTTTGCAGAATCTGGAATTACAGTTAATTTGGAAAAGTCTGAATTCGGTAGGAAAATGGTGAAGTTTTTGGGACATATTATTTCTTCTGAAGGCATTCAGCCGGATCCTGAAAAGTTAGAAGCAATCAGAGCCATTCCAGTTCCATTCACAAAAAAAAACAAGTCTGCAGTTTTCTAGGTCTCGTAAGTTTTTACCGTCGTTTTCTGAATATGCAAATTCTAGTTACACCAAAACTTTGTTCTCTCACTGGAAAAAATACTATTTGGAACTGGGACGAACAAGCACAGTTGGAATTCTATTGTTTGAAAGAATCGCTACTTAACGCACCAATACTAGCTCATCCAGATCTGTCACAAGATTTCTGCCTTAGCACGGATTCTTATAAAGTCGGTCTTGGTGCCCATTTATTTCAAGAAGCCATAGAAAATGACACTACCGTTCAGAAAACCATTGCTTTTGCTAGCCGAGTGCTAACAAAATCTGAAAAAAATTATTCCGTTACTGAATTAGAAGCTTTAGCTATCGTTTGGGCATTTAACAAATTCCGTTTCTTTCTTTCTGGTAAGCACGTAAAAGTATACAGTGATCATCGTGCATTACAATTTCTTATGTCTTCAAAATTATATCATGACAGGTTAAAACGTTGGGCATTGTTTCTGCGAGAATTTCACTTCACAATAGTCTACATTCCCGGCAAGGAGAACATTGTTGCGGACGCACTGTCACGCGCACCGGCTGGGCTTGAGAAAAGTAACACAGAAGGCAACCTCGAGAAAAATTTCAGTATTCTTTACATTCAGAAAGTCGCCTTTGAAAACTTCATCACCGTATCATTAAAGGACATTGCTCATGAACAAGATAAAGATCCGATTTGGAAAGACATCAAAAGTAAAAGGCATGAAAAGACACACACTCAGATTCGCCATTATTATCTGATTAGAAACAACATACTCTTCAAACGCTGCACTGTTGATGGCAAGCTATGGGTACTTTGCATTCCAGACGATTTTGTTAATAAGCTCATTTGGAAAATTCATTTCAGCTACGCACATTTTGGTCCACGAAAATGTTATCATATTCTTCGAACGACTTGTTATTTTAACAATATGGGAAAGAGAATTCGAAGAGTCTTGTCTATTTGTAAACTTTGTCAAAAGGCGAAACCATCTACTATCTCACATCGTGCTCCGTTGTTTCCTATTATTCCATCTAAATTAAAAGAATTTGCTGCTGTTGATCTCTTGGGACCCCTTGTCAGAACATCGAATGGATTTTCGTACGTTCCAGTCGCTGTTGAACTTACTTCAAAATTTGTTTCTTTCACTCCGTTACGTAAAGCCACTGGACGGTCTGTATCCAACGCCTTTGTTAAAAATTTCTTACGTGAAGTTGGCCACGTTGTTAAAGTCATTTCAGATAACGGACCGCAATTCAGATCTCCTGTTTGGTCACGCACGCTTCGGAATCATAAAATCAAACCTGTATTTATTTCATTGTACTCACCAAATGGTAACCCGTCTGAAAGGATTATGAAAGAAATCAATAAGCTTTGCAGACTTTATTGTCACAGAAAGCATCAGCATTGGGACAGATATTTACACTTATTTCAAAATGTGCTGAATGAAATGCCTCATGATTCCACTGTTTTACCACCTACTCTTGTACTGAAGAATGAAGAACCACCGAAAAGAATCAGAGAGCTTGTACCTATCCCGAATACACGTAAACTTCGACACAAAGACATAATTGATTTGGCTCTTGAAAATATGAAATCTGCAGCAGACAAAAGGAGAAAACTACACGGTAAAGGAAATGCAAAGAAATTATATATTGGTCAGAGACTTCTCATTAAAGCTCATTCATTGTCACATAAGAAGAAACACTTGAGTCACAAATTCCTTCTATTTTACAATGGACCTTACAGAATCCGACGTATAGCACATGATAATTGCGTTGAAGTTGAAACTCTGTGTACCAGGAAGAGTAAAGGTTTACACCACATTTCACATGTAAAACCGTTTATTGAAAGATAATCTGCTTTTTTAACTTTGTCTTTGCCATAAAACTTTTCACATCACATTTCTAGTATGCATTGTCAGACTTAGAAACTGTTACCATGCAACAATGTTTGAAGTTAAATATCCAATCAAGAACCAAGAGAACTTATTTAAACAGAAATTACGAATGCATTGTTATAGTGAACAGACGTCACAGTGTTATTGTGTGTGTACATTCTTGCTTGATAGTTGCACGATTACGTAATGAATATAAGGCTTACATACTTAGAACATATACTGGTACTGCTAATGAGATTTTAATGCAACATTTTGGTTTACTTGAAAATACATTCTGGATTTAAAGCACTTTCAGTGAGATACCAGATGACACAGTGGTTAGTTTATGTGACAGCTACACGATTTTATCACGACGCTACTAATGAGTGACAATTTGCAATGTTGCTTTTGCAGTGTTTGTTTTATATCTGCACAGTTTTTCTGTATTATTCTGGAAAGTAAAACATGTTTTAGTAGTAACTTTTGTGGTATAGCTACAATGAGACTGCCTTTTCTGTAGCACAACAATACGTTACAGCACAGTACTTTCTTCATCACGGCAATAAGCGTAATAACTAAGATATCTATCCGCAAAGCATTTCACTTTTGTTTGTCATGAGGTAAGTACATTGGCTTCTGCAGAACTTAGCTTTCGGAGGACAATAACTACGACTCTTCCACAGAGTTTATCTTACAGCAAGACGCACATTTAGCGCTACAGGACACGTACTTGAGTGATTAATTTTGTACTTAAATCATTTATTTTTAAAGATATTCGAAGTACAATGATACAAAGGTTATCCGTGATACATTTCATTTCATTGCTGTAATCTGTAACACCTGAGGGTATAATTACATTAATCCTCAGGGGGGTACACGCTTACTTTGTGTACCATGTGTTTGGCAAGCACAAGGAGCCCTAGCTAATATGATATTTGCTTATAAAACTTTACACTTCGGTGCCATATTTCTCTAACACATTAATTACACAGCTATCTGATCATTTAACTGAGAGACAAACTTTTTTTTACTACATCAGTGATACATGTTTACGCAATTACACAGTTGGATAATTTCATACTTATGAAATTGTATTTTGTCTGTACTTTGTGAACTGTTCATATTTTTTCGGAACCATTGTGATACTATGAGAGCTTTGAATGATGTATTTGATATGGGATCATGATTTTTATAGTACGTTTGAGGTAGATGACACTATTTAAATGAGCAGAGAATTTTCTTTAGGTTTTGAAATTATTGCAGAAAGCTACGACGTTTTCAAGATTTAACTGAGGTGTTATGATGTTATTATTATGACGACGATGTGTATTATGCTGCTGAGGTATGTTTATGATCAATAAGATGATGCTACCGTATATGAGGAATTTGATTATGCTACGTAATTCTTATGATGAAATATTGAAGCAGTGTCGACGAATATGTATATGTGTAATAAAGTAAGGAGTAATGAACAGTGGTTAGGGTCTCTGATATGTGAAAAAGGATGTTAGAAACCAAGAATCGTACTTTAAGAATTATAAAATGTGTGTACATGCGTGAATGTATTACAATGCTGTAAAATAATTTTTAGACACTGTTATATTTATAGGGTTTTGTTTCTACACTTTTCTACTGTAATTTCTCGACTTGTGAAATTTTATTTGTATATGAGACTGTCACTGTAGTGCAAACTGGTGTCGTATATATTTCGATAAGAAAGTTAAGTGACCACCTGCACGTAATGCGTCGTGGGCACCCAGCTGCGCGTCAATCATCTGGAAAAAAGCCATTTGTGTGTGCCTTTCAGAGGCACAGGTGAAAAGAAAACGGGGCCATTATCCTCGCTATTGACATTTCTTTGTAGAAAGCGTCGCAAATACGACACGCTCAGTACTTGGAAACATGATTACTCGTACTTTGTGCTACTTACTGAAATGCTTATGAATTGATGGGAAATATTCGTACATCTGCACACCTGATTATGACAAGTGCCTTTCTACGAGAGTTGAGAGAATTTCTACTAACTTATGAAATGTCACATGACTACTGAATGATATTTTTATGAAATGCATCTGCTAATGTGAACACTTTCTGTCAACACATCTATTAAATAATTACTTTATGATCCACATTCTTCGAAAAAGGAGCTCTTGGAATGGAAAGAACAATAAGAAGGGACTAATAACAGTAACTGCATATATAATTTTCTTTTCAAGTACTTGGTAATTTTTTGTAGAATTAGTTTTTGTGGTGCACCACTTTAATTACATAGACATTAAGATGTGATTATACATTTCCCTTATCTGCATTGTTGTCTTTAGTGTAATATTTTTTCTGCTTGAGCTTTGTCATGATTAGATATAAGTTATAGCATTTGCTGCTGCTGTTTGCCAGGCATAGTGCTATTAAATTTCACTTTGCATTACTCTGTTAAGCCAGTTTTACTACTGATTTATTTTTCTTGTTTGCTGCTCATTGCCTTATATTAGTTGTAATATTGCTGCTTGCTTTGACAATTTCCATTTATTTTATTGATGTTTGTATTAATTGTTTTGTGCTGCTGCATTGCCTCGTCCATTAGTTTAGCATCTGAGCTCTGTAGATTTAAGTTAGCTTAAGATGGGGTAGGCTATATAAGAGAAAAGGTTGTGATGAATGGCAAGAAATGCATTGAGAAGCTATAAGAATATGGTTTGGCCAAAAAAGTATTTTGAAAGAGGATATGAACAAAAAAGTTGGGTTTAGAGACAACAATTTTAGGTAGGATTTTCTTGGAAATAATGGGGTAAGAAATAATGAGGTAAGAAATATGTGAAAATATAAATACAGAAAGCATGCTTGGATAGAATTTTTTTGGTGGAAATAAATGTTGAAATAAGAGGAAAGACATATGGAATGAAGTTTTGGGGTGGACTGCAGTACCAAATGTCACACAGAAAACAATCCCTGTCCTGTACTTTTGTGTTTTTACACTATCTGAATTTGTGTTTTTCCTGTCTTAATGTGTTTCGCTAACAAGAGTCATGTTCTAGAATTTTTCTGGTAATATGTTATTTTCTTTGTAAAGATGTTTAGATGTTATTTATTCTGTTCTGTTTTAATGCTCATGTGTGAAGTTGATGTTTCGAAAGTTATTCTGATCTTTTATGTATGTACTCATGTCACAATTCCTGTAACACTCATGTATATTTTATTTCTATTCTTTTGTAAAGCCTGCATTACCACAAATCTTATCTGTACTGTTATGTTATTTAGTGACGTATTTTGTACCTTTGTTATAGTATTCTTATGTCATAAAATTGTAATTGACACCAGTTCATCAAATTATTAACTTGTAAGTTACATTTCACTGCACACGTTTTTGTTGGTAATAGTATATGGACAATATGTGAGAAGTAGGGACTGATAGTGTTTGCACATGTGTTAATAATTCAGTAAGGGACTGGATAACAGCATTGCTGGTTCTAAGGACAATTCCAAAATCTTTGTGAGTGCACAATTGGTGATTATGGACTTGCTATATTATCCGCAAGACTCTTCAATGGTGACTGTGCACCCGCACAGTCACAACAGATGGCTGCTGGCCATCTCTACAAGGACTACAGTGGGTCTGCATCTTTGATGGTCCACCAATACCATTATTTCTACAAGGACCACAGTGTGTCTGCATCTTTGATTGCCCACCAATACCATTATTTCTACAAGGACTGCAGTGAGTCTGCACCTCTGGTGGCCCACCAATACCATACTCTCTACTAAGACTATAGTGGGTCTGCTCTGTGATGACCTACCTACCAATATTCTTCAAAACTTGGAATAATTCTACTGTGGGTTTGCTCTGTTGTGGCCCATTACCTGTCTGCATGTCATCTTCAAGACTGAATGGAAATCCACTACTTCCATGTGCATTTTCTTTTACTGCTCAGACTTTGAGAAAAACACTGCTATTTTACTGTGATGAACGATCAGGACTGTCTTTATGGACTGTGAGAAAATTTTAGCTTTTGACTAACATTATATCAATAAGCGTGTGCATTTGATTTCTTTGTTATTGTAATAATGATTACGAAAAATTTTTTCAAATCTGTATTGGCCACGGCCCAAAACAATTTGTAAAATTTTTTGTGGGGAGCATGTGGGCTATGTAAGTAGGCTGTTTAAGTTTTTATATTGGTAACGCCACATAGCGCTCTGTATGAAAATCACTGGCTGTGCTGTGTGAAGGCTGTGGGTGGTTAGCATTGTTGTCTGCCATTGTAGTGTTGGGCAGCTGGATGTTAACAGCGTGTAGCGTTGCGCAGTTGGAGGTGAGCCGCCAGCAGTGGTGGATGTGGAGAGAGAAATGGCTGAGTTTTCAAGTTTGTAAGACTGGATGTCATGATTCATATTATGATTTTTCAACACTATTAAGGTAAATACATTGTTTGTTCTCTATTAAAATCTTTCATTTGCAAACTATCCCTATCAGTAGTTAGTGCCTTCCGTAGTTTGAATCTTTTATTTAGCTGGCAGTAGTGGCGCTCGCTGTATTGCAGTAGTTCGAGTAACGAAGATTTATGTGAGGTAAGTGATTTGTGAAAGGTTGAGTTTAATGTTAGTCAGGGCCATTCTTTTGTAGGTGTTATTGAAAGTCAGATTGCGTTGCGCTAAGAATATTGTGCGTCAGTTTAAGCACAGTCATGCATAATTGATCAAAGGGGACGTTTCACCATCTGTCACTATACAGCTCTGAGACATATTTCCCACTTAACCGCCTCCAAGGCAGGATCGTTATACGTGCGCTACGCCTCATGTTGAAATTCCAAGGTACTTTGCAGGTCATCCGATATCGATCATTAGGTGTTATAATCGACAGTTGTCCGCTAAAGATGGCTACGATAAACTGGAAGTCTGTCACGGATAAGACTGAGGGAGCATTCATTGAACACGAGCGTTGCTCTCTCTCACTTCTTCATATGGTCCGGGCCATGGGAACGTATGTGTATTAAGTAAGGCTTATTGTATTGCACAAATCTTTCCACATCCTGCGATGACGTACCGAGTGTTTCAAAGTTTAACTGGCAGGATTATCTGGCGCAACTCTATATTTCGCATGCGCCCGCCCCCGTCTGCTGGGAGGTTTGGGCCTCCCTGACATTCGAGTTAAGGTTTCTGCCTTATTCATCCGTCGCACCGTTTTAACATATCTACGTGCCCCCCAGTCACTTACAGCTCACCTTCATGACCGTATTCGACCGGTGAGTTTAACACCTCCAGTAGAAATTGGTAGGATTAGTTATAAACTAAGGCATGTTAAGGAAATTTTTCTTTAAGTCAGTTATTTAGGAGTAAATATCCTTTCCAAGCGAATCTCTCCCTAAAATTGTTGTTATGCCGCTGGGCAATTCCTCATACCATTCCCTCTGTGGAAGCCCTGTCGCCAGAAACGAATTGGAAGATCGTTTGGTCTAACGATAGCCGCCCGATTTTCCCGATGGAAGTGGCGTCCTCGTAGTACCAAGTTGTTCATGATATTGCACCGACTAACGTGCGACTTTTTCGTATTGGCCTCAGTGTGACGGATTGCTGCAATCGTAGCCATGAAACTGATACTTTATATCATCGGTTGATCTCCTGCGGTCATGCCCATTGGAGAAGGCATCGCCGACAACTGGCATTTCTTCTCTGGACGTCGGAGGCGGCTATCTCGTGGGAGATTCTCGTGCGTGCAGACTCAACCTTCTTTCCCCGATCGAAGAACCATGCCATCATGTGGCTTGTTGGACATTATGTCCACTACGTGATGGTGAGTGGATATGACGCAGATGCCAGTGCCTTTTCCCAATATATGGCCACAGCCCTTTGGACGTGGTTCAGGATGCCACGTTATCGAGAGCTTTTTTCTAATACGCTTTATCTTATTTTTCATCGACAAGGCGTTGTGTGAACTGACCCCCCCCCTTCCCACCGCCCTCTTTTTTTTTGGACACACTTGTTTTGATTTAAATGTAACACGATGTAGAAGTGACGGAGGAAAAAGGTGTGGGCACGTTAAAATTAACGCCATCTTCCTTCATATACGATTTTCTGATTTAACCCTTTGTTTGCCGAAATGACTTATTTTGTTTCATTTTTAATTGATTGCCTTATATAAGTGCTTTGGAAGGATAAAAAGACTAGCGTAATCAGTAACGTAGTAGTTTTGCAAATAATTACATTTCACGGTTCAAGCCTCCCATGTGGCAAATTTTTTTCTCGTTCAATTTTTTTTTTTTTTTAAACGTATACCACAGGTTGCGAAAACTTCTTTTTCACCTTCGTGTTTGCAACGCATTCTGAGGCAGATTAGTGTCGAGGTCCGGTGTGCCGGCCTGGGTTCGGTTTCGGGCGGCGTTGGGGTGAGTGTACTGCTGTAGCCTGCTGTGTACCAATGGGTGCTACGGCAGTGACGAAGCCTCTTCGTTGTTTCTAGGTCCCCAGTTCCATATAATACAATACAAGGTGTTCAGGGACGGGAAAGATCCACAATCGTTTAATAGCCGTGTTAGAAAAGCGCTACGTAAACTAAGAGTACTGCATCTCAAATTCAAGAGAAGTAAAAGCCTCACTGACAAACGAAAGCTGAACGAAGCGAAAATGAGCGTATGGAGAAAAATGACAGAAGCATTCAATGATTTTGAAAGTAAGACGTTGTTAACCGACCTGAGTAAAAACCCTAAGAGATTTTAGTCGTATGTAAAATAGATAAATGATCAAAATCATCTATTCGTTCTCTCAGTGACCACACTGGCACCGAAACCGAAGTAAACGGCGAGAAGGCCGAAATACTGAATTCGATCTTCTGAAGTTGTTACCCGTGGAAGACTGTAACACTGTCCCCCCTTCCGATCGTCGTACGAACGTCGAAATGGCAGTTATTGAGATAACCGATCTCAGAACTGAAAAGCAACTACAATCGTTTAGTAGTGGAAAGGCGTCAGGACTATATGAGATACCTATAAGATTCTATAAATATTATGCGAAAGAACTTGCTCCCCGTCTAGCAGTAATTTATCGTAGATCGCTTGAGCAACGAAAGGTACCTAACAACTGGAAAAAAGCGCAGGTCATTCTCGTTTTCAAGGAAGCCCGTAAGACAGATCCACAGAAGTACAGACATAAATCGTCGACGTCAGTCTGTTGTAGAATTATCGAACATGTTCATGCTGAGGAATTATGACATTCTTGGAAAATGAGCATCTCCTCTACAAAAATCAACATGGATTCCGTAAACAGAAATTCTGTGAACTCAGCTCGCTCTGTTCCTTCATGCCGGCCGGTGTGGCCGTGCGGTTCTAGGCACTTCAGTCTGGAACAGCGTCACCGCTACAGTCGCAGGTTCGAATCCTGCCTCGGGCATGGATGTATGTGATGTCCTTAGGTTAGCTAGGTTTAAGTAGTTCTAAGTTCTAGGGGACTGATGACCACAGATGTTAAGTCCCATAGTGCTCAGAGCCATTTGCTCCTTCACGAGATCCACAGCGCAGTGGACAAAGGCGCTCAGGTTGATGCCGTGTTCCTTGATTTCAGTAAGGCATTTGACACCGTCTCGCATTGCCGCTTAATGAAAAATACGAGCTTACGAAGTATCGGAGCAGCCTTGCGATTGAATTCAAGATTTTCTTGCAGGTAGAATTCAATACGTCGCTCTTAATGGAACTAAATCGACTGATGTAAAGGTAGTATCCGAAAGACTACAGGGAAGTGTGATAGGATCTTTACTGTTTACAATATATATAAATGATCTAGTAGAAAGCTTCGGATGATCTTTATGGCTTTTCGCTGATGACACAGTTGTCTATACCAAAGTAGCAACGCCAGAAGATAGTAAGAATTTGCACAACGATCTGCATAGAACTGGTGAATGAAGCAGGGTCTGGCAGTTGACCCTGAACGTAAAGAAATGTAACATATTTCGCACACATAGGAAAAGAAATCCACTGCTGTACAGCTACACTGCTAATGAAAAACAGCTGGAGACAGCGTCTGCCGTAAAATATCTAGGCGTAAGTATCCAGAGTAACTTTAAGTGGAGTGACCATATAAAACAGATAGTGTGAAAAAAAGCTGATACCAGACAGATTCATATGAAGAATCTTAAGGAAATGTAAACCATCCACGAAAGAAGTGGCTTATAAGGCGCTTGTTCTCCCGATTCTTGAGTATTATTTATCTATTTGGGATCAATAACAGGTAGGACTGATAGAGAAGGTAGAGGAGATCCAACGAAGTGCGGCGCGTTTCGTCACGGGATCGTTTACTTGGCGAGAGTAATAGGGAGTTGCTGGCAGACGTTACAAGAGAGGCGTTGTGCATCACGGTGAGATTTTGTATTTGTGGTGTCACCGCCAGACACCACACTTGCTAGGTGGTAGCCTTTAAATCGGCCGCGGTCCGTTAGTATACGTCGGACCCGCGCGTCGCCACTGTCAGTGATTGCAGACCGAGCGCCACCACACGGCAGGTCTAGAGAGACTTCCTAGCACTCGCCCCAGTTGTACAGCAGACTTTGCTAGCGATGCTACACTGACACATACGCTCTCATTTGCCGAGACGATAGTCAGCATAGCCTTCAGCTACGTCATTTGCTACGACCTAGCAAGTCGCCATTACCAGTTTATATTCAGATTGTAATAATGTCTAAACAAGAGCGATGTTCTCCAATTATAGATTAAAGTTAAGTATTACAGCAACTGCGTCCGTTTTCCTAAGTTCACATTTACTTGTAATGTTCCAGACCTCACGCCAGCCTGCGTGAACTTAAACGTGTGCCTTTCGGCTTCCTCCAAACGACGTGAATTGGCTCCTGCCAATTCACAACAGTATTGAAATTACGAGACAGCATTTTCCAGCAGGAGTCTGACAACATATTACTTCCCCACTCCCCACATACATCTCGCGTATTGGCCACGAGGAGAAAATACGAGAAATTAGAGCCAATACAGAGGTTTCCCGACAATCATTCTTCTCACGCACTATTCACTAGTGAAACAGGCTTCGAGGGATCAGATAGTGGTATCGAAAGTATCCCCCACCACACACCATGAGATGGCTTGCGAAGTATGATGTAGATGTAGATACATTATTCAAAAATCATCATAATAGCTGTGCTACAGGCATTGTTATAAGATTATATATGCCTGAGAAATGTTTTATTTCAATAATTTAAAGCCTCGATTGATATAAGTCGTCTGTAATGTAACATCAGACACTACCTTAATTTATTTACCTCTGCTAGTCAACCTTGTAAGAATTACGCATACAACAGTTTAACTGTCGATACGAAATGCCTATTATTCAGAATATTAGTGACATGTGCTGTTATGGGGTTTAGGAGCTTCGAATTCGCTTGTGCACTCCGGATATTAGCACTATGTGGCACTACGTTCTCTTGTCACTGACGATTGCGCGCTAGGCTTGAAGGGCTACACAAACCGACATTATAGTCGGTTCTTAATGAGACAAATACGAGTAAATTAAACAATTTTAAAAACAATACTTGCACTGCACGCGTCTTAAAAGCTAAAAGTCTGAGAGAGCATTTCTTTCGTTGCATTCTTCCTGTATATCAATTCTCTGGGTAGGTTTCGACTGTCGGACAGGACTATTCCCTTGTGACTTAAGACTGACGATTGGTTTCTGTCTAGTGGTATTCCAGAGACAGAGTCCACATTACAGGAAGACTCGCAGCAGTTGAAGAAGATTGCTGGCTCGGTGGTGGCAATTTTGTGCGTAAAATGGAAAACAAGTCGGTAGAGCACTCTGAAGCAAACCATTATCTAAGAAAGACCTGTGTTCAGTACTTTTACTTCAGTGGCACGCCTAGTCATCATAGTAAAGTTTCGTATTTACACTGATGAGCCAAAACATTATGATCACTTCCCACCGCGATGTCGGATACCGCTTGGTGGCGTGGCGGGTACGTGACGCGGTATCAAAAGCATCAAAGCGGAGCAGACACGGACTAGGGATCACCCTAGCAAAAATATGGGCTGCAAGTAGGAAGTCCATTGAGATAAGCCACTTTGAGAAAGGGCAGATTATTAATACGCAGAGCCAGTATCTCGAAAACGGCGAAGCTGGTCGTTCACCTGCTACTGTCATGAACTTCTGTAGAAAGACGTAGAAGGACAGTGAGACTACCACTAGACGCTAAATGGTTGGACGTCCACGACTCTTCACACTTCATGGGGTTCAGAGGTTTGTCTGCTCTATAAAGTAGGACAGGTGCTGATCTGTGGCATCTCAGACGAAAGAACACACATCGAATGCACTCACAAGTGTTTCGGGGCACACTGTTCATCGTACGTTGTTGAGCAGATGACTCCTACGGGTTCACATATTGACCCACCGACATTGTCAATTACGACTGCAGTGAGCAAGGAAACATCGGAATCAATGGAACAGCATCGGCTTTTCGGGTAAATTACAATTTTTGCTACACTGCGCCACTGGTTGTCTCCATAAACGCTTTCATCGAAGTGAACGGTAGCTCGGAAACTGCAGCACGCCACGAATGCAGGCTGATGGAGCGGTGTACGCCACTGGAGACCTTCTTCTGTGGTTGCGTGCGACCTGTTGTAGTAATCAAAAACACACTGACAGCTGGCAACCATCTACATCCACTCCTGATTGATGTCTTCCCCGACGGCGATGCCATCTTTCAGCAGTCTAACTGTTCGTGTCTCGGAGCCAGAACTCTGCTACAGTGATTTGCGGTGCCTTAGATTGATCTCACGTTGACATCTCGGTGACCAAATTTGTCTGATGTAATTTCTATGGCAACCTTCTGGGTCGCTAATGTTCGCCGTTACCGTGTACACAAATGAGCGTCCCGTTATTTACGCAGATTGCATAACTTGTATGTAGATATGTAATGCCACCTACCTCCAAAAACCTACCAAAAAACTGTCAGATCCGTGAAACGATGAATCAGTGACGTATTTCGTTCCAAAGATGGGTAAAAAAGCTATTAAGCAGGTGGTTATAATGTTTTGGCACATCAGTGTATTATGAACATTGAGTTAACAAATGACAGTTAATAGTATCTTATTTTGCTGCCAACATTGTCTGTGGTTTATTCTAACATTACCCCGCTACTAGATAAGTGGAGAATGCAAACATGTAGTTTCAATAGAATGTGCTGTTTCTGTGGTACGTGGATCGTTTCCTGCTACCTTTATGTTAAGCACCAAACTGATTTGATTACTACAACGATTTCAGTAACCAATTTCCACTTTGGATTCACCTAGCAAAATTGACTTATGCTTGAAAGGAAGCCGGCAGGATGGACGATCATCAGAGACGCTGCTCATCCAGCTCGCCGTGTATTAAAGCAGAGGCTACGACCAGGAGTGGACCTCTTCCCGTTGGTGTTCCATCATGCCACCGACTTATCTATCCCAAACTCCTCAGGTTATATGATAAAGTAGCGTGTGCTGTGGTGAACTGTGGAGTATTGCTCAGCATTCCGGTTCACGCGTTGGGTTCTCTGACAATTTAGGTGCCGCACAGCAGCAGAAAACGACACGTCCTTTCCAGTCTTCGAGTAGCGAGAGCCAACGGTCGACACATAATCAAGAGCAGCAAGGAGAGATCATGACAAGTTTTCCTGGATTCTGTCACTTGCTAGAGTTGTTCTACGGATGTATGTGAATCCATCAGGAAGACTTCCTGTAAATACCCTTGGGTAAGTACAGCAGCCGTGAAGAAGGAGGGGTGTTTCCAGACAACGCTCTGAGACCGCGCCCAGACAATTCCCACCATTTTGGGAGACTTATCTCACTGTCAGCAAAGATATATCTGATAATTATGCATAAATGCACTATATCTATCTTCTAGGGATTACCCAAGCCATTCTGTACTGGTTAGTGCTTAAACAATTTTAAAACAGTTTACATGTTATGGGAGAAATCAATAAATTTAAAAAAAATCAAAACTTGTTTGGTAGTTGTTTGAGGGAAATTTGGGAGAAAGACAAAATATTCAGTTACAACAATAATATACCAAACCCCTTAACGATGACATCCTTAACACAATAAGTAAACCGAGTACAGGTAACGAACATGAAATAACAAACCGCTATGTCCAAGAACCAGTACCACAATGATTCATTCAATATGCTGTTATTGTAGTTTCTTAAAATGGAACCAGGAAAATGAATGTTTTTTAAAGGGAAAATTGTCATATGGTTGACCATACTTCATACACGATATTAAAATTATTTTCTTCCAGAACTAATATTGTATTCAGCTACACATCATTTTCGGAAGGTAGTTTCCCATGCAAACAAAAATGTATCACTGTTGGACTCCTACATAAGAAAACTTTTGGAACAAGCATTAAGCTTCTCAAAAGTTTTGAGAAACGTATTTTACTTCGGAATGGTTGAGCATAATTTCAGTCGTGATATCCTGAACCAGTTACAATTTGAATTCTAAAAGGGACTTCCGAGTGCACAAACCAGCTATCATTTCAATGAAAGTAAATTGCAGTACACAAATATGAAAATTACATTTTCCTAGGATCTTTGTGGTCAATGTACAGCATTAGAATTTTCCACTTACACCATTCTTTCCGTGATACTGGCGATTAATGACTTTCAAAGTAAGATAAGTAATTTGTTAACTTCATCGTTACATAACTGGAAACACAGGGACCTATTAACTAGCTCATGCAGTTTTCGGTGTGAGTGGTTGTACATAATGAGCAGTTTTTCACAATTTTCTACGATCGGATTGCTTCTGGTCCTACCATATATAGATAATTTCCATATTATATTGATAAGTCAGTTAATGTTATTTGCTGATGGTACAAACATGATAATCAAGTCTGATAGAGATCCAACAACAGAAGGAAGAAGATATTAACTATTGAGGAAGTTATTTACTCTTTCCGTTACATGACGCACATTTAACCTTTAAAAAAATCGCAGTGTCATTTCAAATGTCCTACACACTGCGCATACGCACCCCTTATAGTGGTGTAATCAAGTTGAAATTAATGTCAGTTGTGTGCTACATTTCAGGAGTGGCATTCGTATATGTCTTTGCTGATTCGCGTTACTGTGCCCTGGGTAATTCAATTTTAGAATGTAAGCTGAAACCGAGTCGGAACGGATTACACGTAGTGATCAGAGCTCCTACGTAAAAATCTAATTCCTACTTGGGATGAACCCAACGGATATGTACAACGCTTTGCGAGAGGTATGGGAATAGTGTAGTGGATCGTGGCATACACGGTGGTCTGCTCGTTTCCTTGGGCGTCGAGTAAGCACTGAGGACAATCCAAGAAGTGGCAGGTCATCAGCTGCTACAGACTACACCACTACGGTTATTGTTACTGATTTATACAGAATCTACACCTACATCTACATAATTACTCTGCAACTCACATTTAACAGGGTGGCAGAGGGTTCATCGAACCACAATTATACTATCTCCCTACCATTCCACTCCCGAACGAACAGAGCACGGGATAAACGAACACCTAAACCTTTCCGTTCGAGCTCTGATTTCTCTTATTTTGTTTTGATGATCATTCCTACTTATGTAGGTTGGGCTCAACAAAATATTTTCGCATTCGGAAGAGAAAGTTGGTGACCGAAATTTCGTAAATAGATCTCGCCGCGACGAAAAACGTCTTTGCTTTAACGACTTCTATCCCAAGTCGCGTATCATATCTGCCACACTCTCTCCCCTATTACGTGATAATACAAAACGAGCTGCCCATTTTTGCACCCTTTCGATGTCCTCCGTCAATCCCACCTGGTAAGGATCCCACACCGCGCAACAATATTCTAACAGAGGACGAACGAGTGTAGTGTAAGCTGTCTCTTTAGTGGACTTGTTGCATTATCTAAGTGTCCTGCCAATGAAACGCAACCTTTGGCTCGCCTTCCCCACAATATTATCTATATGGTCTTTCCAACTGAAGTTGTTCATAATTCTTACACCCAGGTACTTAGTTGAATTGGCAGCCTTGAGAATTGTACTATTTATCGAGTAATCGAATTCCAACGGATTTCTTTTGGAACTCATGTGGATCACCTCACACTTTCCGTTATTTAGCGTCAACTGCCACCTGCCACACCATACAGCAATCTTTTCTAAATCGCTTTGCAACTGATACTGGTCTTCGGATGACCTTACTAGACGGTAAATTACAGCATCATCTGCGAACAGCCTAAGAGACCTGCTCCGATTGTCACCAAGGTCATTTATATAGATCAGGAACAGAAGAGGTCCCAGGACGCTTCCCTGGGGAACACCCGATATCACTTCAGTTTTACTCGATGATTTGCCGTCTATTACTACGAACTGCGACCTTCCTGACAGGAAATCACGAATCCAATCGCACAACTGGGACGATACCCCATAGGCTCGCAGCTTGATTAGAAGTCGCTTGTGAGGAACGGTGTCAAAAGCTTTCTGGAAATCTAGAAATACGGAATCAGCTTCAGATCCCCTGTCGATAGAGGCCAATACTTCGTGCGAATAAAGAGCATACTGCGTTGCACAAGAACGATGTTTTCTGAAACAATGCTGATTACGTATCAATGGATCGTTCCCTTCGAGGTGATTCATAATGTTTGAACACAGTATATGCTGCAAAACCCTACTGCAAACCGACGTCAATGATATAGGTCTGTAGTTCGATGGATTACTCTTACTACCCTTCACACTGGTGCGACCTGCGCAATTTTCCAATCTGTAGGTACAGATCTATCGGTGAGTGAGCGGTTGTATATGATTGCTAAGTAGGGAGCTGCTGTATCAGCGCAATCTGAAAGGAACCTAATCGGTATACAATCTGGACCTGAAGACTTGCCCGTATCAAGCGATTTGAGTTGCTTCGCAATCCCTAAGGTATCTACTTCCAAGAAACTCATGCTTGCAGCTGTTCGTGTTTCAAATTTGGGAATATTCCATTCGTCTTCCCTGGTGAAGGAATTTCGGAAAACTGCGTTCAATAACTCCGCTTTAGCGGCACAGCCATCGGTAACAGTACCATCGGCACTGCGCAGCGAAGGTATTGACTGCGTCTTGCCGCTTGTGTACTTTACATACGACCAGCATTTCTTCGGATTTTCTACCAAATTTCGAGACAATGTTTCGTTGTGGAACCTATTAAAGGCATCTCGCATTGAAGCCCGTGCCAAATTTCGCGTCTGTAAATTTTAGCCAATTTTCGGGATTTCGCGTTATTCTGAACTTCGCATGCTTTTTCCGTTGCCTCTCCAACAGCGTTCGGACCTGTTTTGTGTACCATGGGGGATCAATTCCATCTCTTACCAATTTATGAGGTACGAATCTCTCAATTGCTGTTGCTACTATAGCTTTTATAATTTGACCCACATCTCGTCTACATTTGCATAGTCAGTTCGGAAGGAATGGAGATTGTCTCTTAGGATGGCTTCTAGTGACACTTTATCCGCTTTTTTAAATAAAATTATTTTGCGTTTGTTTCTGATGGATTTGGAAGAAACGGTATTGAGCCTAGCTACAACGACCTTGTGATCACTAATCCCTGTATGTCATGATGCTCTCTATTAGCTCTGGATTGTTTGTGGCTAAGAGGTCAAGTGTGTTTTCGCAACCATTTACAATTCGCGTGGGTTCGTGGACTAACTGCTCGAAATAATTTTCGGATAAAGCATTTAGGACAATCTCGGAAGATGTTTTCTGCCTACCACCGGTTTTGAACAAGTATTTTTGCCAACATACGAGGGAAGGTTGAAGTTCCCACCAACTATAATCGTATAAGTGGGGTATTTATTTGCTACGAGACTCAAATTTTCTCTGAACTGTTCAGCAACTATATCATCGGAGTCTGGGGGTCGGTAGAAGGAGCCAATTATTAACTTAGTTCGGCTGTTAAGTATAACCTCCACCCATACCAATTCGCACTGAGTATCTACTTCGACTTCACTACAACATAAACCACTACTGACAGACACAAACACTCCACCACCAATTCTGCCTAATCTATCTTTCCTGAACACCGTCTGAGACTTCGTAAAAATTTCTGCAGAACTTAATTCAGGCTTTAGACAGCTTTCTGTACCTGTGACGATTTCAGCTTCTGTGCTTCCTATTAGCGCTGGAAGCTCAGGGACTTTCCCACCACAACTACAACAATTTACAACTACAATTCCGACTGTTCCTTGAACCAAGCACTTCCTGTATTTGCCATGCACCCTTTGAGATTGCAGCCCACCCCGTAGTTTCCCAGGGCCTTCTAACCTAAAAACCGCCCGGTCCACGCCACACAGTCTCCGCTACCCATGTAGCCGCCAGCTGAGTGTAGTGAACTCCTGACCTATTCAGCGGAACCCGAAACCCCACCACCCTATGGCGCAAGTCAAGGAATCAGCAGCCAACACGGCCGCAAAACCGTCTGAGCCTATGATTCAGACCCTCCACCCGGCTCTGCACCAAAGGTCCGCAGTCGGTTCTGTCAACGATGCTGCAGATGGTTAGCTCTGCCTTCATCTCGTAATCAAGACCGGCAGCCTTCACCTAATCAGATAGCCGCTGGAATCCAGAGAGAATTTCCTCAGATCCAAAGCGACACACGTCATTAGTGCCACCACCTACAGCTGGCTACACCCTATGCTCTTCATGGCATCCGGAAGGGCCCTTTCCACATCAAGAATGACTCCACCCGGAATGCACACGGAGTGCACACTGGATTTCTTCCCCTCCTTAGCCGCCATATCCCTAACAAACATGTGAGCAAACATCGTATGATACCAGACTATCTGTCACTTCAGTTTACACAATCATAAATGAAAAGTTAGTGATGAGAGAAGTTGCTGTTAATTAATGACAGAACAAAACGTGGAATCATAAGAATGACTTACAAATTTTCAGTCAGGTTCAGAGTTCTCCTACTGTCGTATGAAATCGCCCTCCAGACCAAGATTCAAGGTATAGTCCGCTGTGTCTAGCACGCAGAAAGATTAGTTGTAGGCCTCCTTCTGACCAACACACAACCAGCAGCTATCATCAGAAAAGACAACAGATCTCCACCCTCTCCTCTAGTGAACTTTCATTTTACACCAGTGAAGACGCACGTGACGGTTGCTTGGGGTCAGTGGAATGTACGCTAAGGGTCATTTGGTTCAGAGCTCTTCTTGAAGTAATCGATTTGTAACAGTCCATGTATCACTGCAGATGCAGTATGCTACGCCAGAGCCCTCCGGCGAACACGATGGTCTTCGCTCTTGATAGTGCTACGTGGCCGTCTGGGGCCCGGTCTCTTGACCACCGCTGCCAGCAGTCCTGTACCGTGGCTACATTTCTGCAAGGCTTTTTCACTTATCACGGAAGGAACAACCGGCTTCTCGTAAACCTGTTACAGATCCTCGTTCAGACTCAGTGAGGTGCTGATAATGGCGTCTTTGTCACCTTAAAAGCATTTTTGAGTAACATCACTCAACACGTCCAATCTCAGAGGTAACTGACGCTCACGACCGTTACAGAATATATTTATAGGAGACCTGACCTTAATCTACATAGTAGAGCTACTAGTGCTACTCTTATGTGAATGGCTCGAAACTTGAATAAACTTCATCTTGCAGACGTAGAAAAACGTGTACCAAATTTCATTTATGTCACACGATCCCTGCTTGTTGTTATGTTTATTTCCATCAGTCTATTTATTATTTTTGTTATTATTTGTAGAGTAGCATTCAAGCTGAAATCTAGTAACGTAAGCAGTCAGCACGTAGCTACATTTAAGCACAAGTCCTTCCTACTAGTGCTAAGTCTCGTTGAATTCCTGCGAGTGTTCCGTCTGATTTCCCTTTTGCGCCCTATCCTCAAATCATATTCATTGTAGTTCTAGTTCCTCCAGCGCTTGTTGCAAATTTATGATACTTTTTTTCAGCATACCGAAGGCCACGATTTCTGCATCTACATCTACATCTACATCCATACTCCGCAAGCCACCTGACGGGGTATGGCGGAGGGTACTATGAGTACCTCTATCGGTTCTCCCTTCTATTTCAGTCTCGTATTGTTCGTGGAAAGAAAGATAGTCGGTATGCCTCTGTGTGGGCTCTAATCTCTCTGATTCTATCCTCATGGTCTCTTCGCGAGATATACGTAGGAGGGAGCAATATTCTTCTTGACTCCTCGGTGAAGGTGTGTTCTCGAAACTTCAACAAAAGCCCGTAACGAGCTACTGAGCGTCTCTCCTGCACTCTTCCACTGGAGTATATCTATCATCTCCGTAACGCTTTCTCGATTACTAAGTGATCCTGTAACAAAACGCGCTGCTCTCCGTTGGATCTTCTCTATCTCTTCTATCAACCCTTTCTGGTACGGGTCCCACACTGGTAAGCAATATTCAAGCAATGTACTGTAACCTACTTCCTCCGTTTTCGGATTGCATTTCCTTAGGATTATTAAAATGAATCTGTCTGGCATCTGTATACCGACGATCATCTTTATATGATTATTCCATATTAAATCACTCCTAATGCCTACTCCCAGATAATTTATGGAATTAACTGCTTCCAGTTGCTGACCTGCTATATTGTAGCTAAATGATAAAGGATCTTTTTTTCTGTGCATTCGTAGCACATTACACTTGTCTACATTGAGATTCAATTGCCATTCCCTGCACCATCCGTCAATTCGTTGCAGATCCTCCTGCATTTCAGTACAATTTTCCATTGTTACAACCTCTCGATATACCACAGCATCATCTTCAAAAAGCCTCAGTGAACTTCCGATGTTATCCACAAGGTCATTTATGTATATTGTGAATGCAACGTTCCTACGATTGAAGGCAGAAAGGTGTTTGTAGAGTTGCCCTGTGTCTGGGAGCGGCGTGCTGAATGGATATCTGCAAGCACGAACGAGGGGGAAGCACAATGGCGCCCCGTCCAATTATGCACCGCTAATCGGTGTTGCCGCTGGAGCATGCTAATCACGTCATTGTCACACCTACTCCAAGCATTCCTCCAGTATAGCACGTATCGGAGCCGTTCCTACAGCTGCAGTTGGAATGACCAGATCTGAATGACGGCTTGGTTCCAAATTTTAATGAAAAGTTGACGAATCATAGAGGCGCTAATTGTAGCAATGGGTCAGTGTACTTTGTTGAACTGTATGAATACTTTGGAGAGAATAGAAAGCTAATAAATTTCGTGAACTTTCGAGACATTTCTTGACATGTTCGGAAAAGTGTGATGCCACCCATATCTTAAAGCGAGAATGACCGGTATGACAGATCGGACTGAACTTGTGGACTAGCATTATTCAAAAAAATGGCTCTGAGCACTATGGGACTTAACATCTGAGGTCATCAGAACTATGTAAGCCTAACTAACCTAAGGACATCACGCACATCCATGCCCGAGGCAGGATTCGAACCTGCGACTGTAGCGGTCGCTCGGTTCCAGACTGAAGCTCTTAGGACCGCTCGACCACTGCGGCCGGCTAGCATTATTCTATCAGTAGTAGAATTAATAGACTTCTTCGTACTCGGAGGGACTGTGTCGAGTTATCCGTGGTCTGGGGCGAATGAAAACGCAAAGTAAAGAAATTAAAAAGATGTTTTATCTCGTTTTAACTATTCGTTTTGCCATCTTCGCAAAAAAGAAAAGTTTATGAATTCAACGTGAATTGCTCATGTGTTCGTGCATTTGTGAGAAAGAGGAATTGTGGACTGGGAAAGGCTAAAATAGAGTTCCCATTATTAACTCTCGTTGAGGACAGTCTTCTGCAAACATGAATTCAAGTTATTTTACGGACCGCCATGTTCATCAACAACAGAATCATTTACGTGCTTTCCTTCGGGAGCAACAAAGATTCAACCCCAACGCAAGAAACAAATGTTTATGTTATGCGCGAAAGAAACCGTTAGTAAGCCCTATTGAGCATAGTAGGCTACCTACGGCATGTATTATCGTGGTATAAAATTAAAAATAAAGGAAGCGAAGAAGATTTGGGTTTAAAGTAGAGTCCTATGAAATCATTAATAACAAGACATACGCTTAGACCGGACATCTGTGGAGCCAGACACCTAAACCTTCCTTCTCAAATGAGTGATCCTGAGATTCGCCTTAATGAATACAGGGAAACTACAGGAAACGTACATCTGGATGGCCGAACGGAGATTAGATTCCAGGTTTTCCCGAAAGTCTTATTGCTCACTGTACTTTATCGCTCAGCTCGGTTCATAAAATAGATAGTGGACCTGAAACGTCCCGTGAAAGATCACAAGAAAGTCTCTTTTTTCGACTTCACAGGAATCGCCACTGACCACAATTTACTTATGGCAATACAAACTGGTGATCCATAACATTAACCCCAGCAGTGTCAACGCTTTTTTAAAATGTGTAGTATGGATTGGGTGGATGCGTAGAAGGGGAGTACGGTATGATCACCACAAGAAATGAGATAGTTAAACTTCCTGTCATTGTTGTTAACTTTTATTAACAACATATTTTCTAAATAGATAACGATTTATAGATATAATCCAGATACGGAAAATATTGAGCATGACGTTTATTGTGAAAAATCACATCGGCTACTAAGTGACAAGGGGTAGGGGGACTTCCTGACATACTCAATTACACTCTGACATTTGGATTACCTTTAAGTGCAAAAGTTGAAAGAACTGTAGAAGGCGGTAGATGAATTAATCACCTCAATGTGCTTTGAGCTTAGGGACAATTAGTGATCACTCTGTTAGTTTTTGAAACTACCTTGTGTGTTTGGGTTTCTGTCTTGTTTAAATAATAACAATTCATTGTCTTCTGACTACTTAATTTTGTGAAAAGAATGTAATTTAAATTGTTTACGAGACAGAAATTCCAAACAACTGCCCAAATGTCTCCCGTTATATGCTGAGTGGAAAAACTCTGTGACGTTCTTTGAAATGACTGGGAGAGAAATGAAAGTCGCCTTTTATAGTGATAGCTTTTAATAAATCGCACAACCGTCTGCTACCTGCAAGTAACAGACGATCCTTCACGAGCCGAATCTGTCTGCAGGATCGATACATATTTGAAACCTGAAACGTGCTGGTATATCATGTGGCAACGCTGGAGCTTTGACCGTTCCCAGAAATCAGAGCGCTGAGCGCATATTATTTGGGTGGACGCCTCGTGCATGTTTAAGCACAAGGCACACTCGTGTCTCTCGTCCCCAGCAACACGATTAGCGGAAGTGATTCAGTCTCTTGCCTTGTGTATTTCAAATTGTCGGTCTCGAGTAACAGCTTTCAACATAATGGTGACACTGCACGAAGTTGCGAGAATTTGGGTTGTATTCACAGTAACTGGAATCACCTAGTGTTGGAGTTGCGTTTCTGAGGTAGCCATCGGTAGTTTAAATAAAAGGGACCTAGTAGCGCCGTGATGTAGGGGATATGATACTACACGGTTGCATGGAAGGTCATGAGTTCAGAACTCACCTACACTGTACAATTTTAATTTCTATATTCGGTTCGAGTACATTATAGAAGTATTCACAAATGCCATGAATCACTGTAACGGAATGTTCCTGGTGCTGTATATGTACCGCATGTGTTCTGGCCAGAGGCAGTTCACTCCGCGCTCTTGTATGTGCAATTGCTGAATAAACCTTCGGTAAGTGAAGTAAGTGCTCGTCATTCATCTATTTACATCTTCCTCTACGTGATATTATTCTGGCGGAGACGCTGGGTATTGGAACTTGTGATGCCGCACATTATCGACGACACAGGGACTCAAATCAGGCCACGACAGAGCCGCCGTTTACGTGGCGAGAAACCCGAGCTCGAGCCATATTCAACAGGTCGCAATCTATCGGAGACAGAAGAAGAAGAGGGTGTCACGATGACAGCAACTCTGTGCCACCACATGAGACATCCTTCCGGGTTCTCTGGCGACGATGGCCAAGATCCAAACAAGTGTCTGAAGGTATATGAGCGTGTAGCCAAGTTACAAATGGGATGACACCATGTCTTTGGCTAAAGTATTTTTCTACTTGGAGTGCACTGCCAAACAATGGTATGAGAACAACGAGGAAAAGTTCACAAGCTGGGAAGTTTTCCAGGCGGAACTGCGCAAGTATTTCGGCGACACACAACGACAGAAGTACAATGTTGAAGATAAACTAAAGTGGAGGGTGCAGTGTTCAGGAGAAACTACAGCATCCTACATTCTAGACATCTTGGAGCTGTGTAAAACAGTGCATCCTCGAATGAAGGAGAAAGACAAGGTTGCCCATCTCATGAGGGGTGTTGCTGAGGACATGTATCAAGCCCTACTCCTGAAGGAGGTTTCAACAGCAGACGACTTCATAAAATGGTGCCAGGATATCGAGACAATGCATCAAAACAGAATTAAACACAAGAAGTATGAACGGCTGGCATACGTCGTATCGATGCCTGTGATGGACGAAGAAACTGATTTCACAAGTTACCTCGTCAAACAAAACTGATTTCCCAAGTTACTTCGTCAGACAGTGAGAGAGAAAGTTTAGAAGGCACTTAGACTCCACGGCGAGCAGAAAACCCAGACACTTCAAGAGGTAATTAGGGAGGAAGTGGAACAGACATTGAATCAAACCTCTCAGCCTTCATTTCCCTTTAAAACGGTAAAAAAGTCGAAACCCAGGCGAAATTACGTTCCTACAACGCCGCACGAGGAACCCGTTTGGGCACCAAGGAAGACTGATGTCCGGAGGAAAATGGTTCAAATGGCTCTGAGCACTATGGGACTTAACTTCTGAGGTCATCAGTCCCCTAGAACTTACTACTACTTCAACCTAACTTACCTAAGGACACAACACACATCCATGCCCGAGGCAGGATTCGAACCTGCGACCGTAGCGGTCGCGTGGTCCCAGAATGTAGCGCCTAGAACCGCTCGGCCACTCCGACCGGCTGTCTGGAAGACCCAGGATAGCCAACCAGTACGTTTCCACTGAGGACGACCGGGACATGTGGTGCGCTATTGTAGAGAAGGGCGGTGGATATTTGATGACGCACGCGCCAGAAGACAGCAGTCCGATCTTAGCATACGACAACTCCGGGACGACGAAGATGTACAAGAAGATGAGGGTGCAGGGCGACGTAGGTCACAATCGCCGCAAGCTAGCCGCTGGAGAGGACGCTCCCCAACACGCGGATCAAGGTCTCCATCGCCGTTTAGATGCTCCAGCCGATTACCTAGCCGCCGCAACCTGGAAAACTAAAGGGTGCGACCTTCCTTGGAGGTGAGACCGTCAATCACTCCAAAAATGATAGGAAACTACGTTGATATCCTCATGGATGGCCGACCAGCCCAAGCTCTTGTGGACTCTAGGGCATCATATTCTGTCTTTTCGGAGAAGTACCGTCGCCAGTTGCAGAAAACCGTATTCGTCGACAACAAAACATCTCTGCTGAAGGTGGCTAATGGGAAATATGTAAAACCTACAGGAAGATGTGTCATTCGTGTGGGTATAAGTGGCCATACACAGCTCTTAGAATTCATCGTCTTACAAGATTGTAGTCACGACGTCATTCTGGGATGGGACTTTTTGAAAGCTTCGCAAGCAATTGTAGATTGTGGTCCCTCGAAAATTATGTCAGACGAGATGAGATACTGTGAACAGGAAGATACGTGTGTGGAGACTATGTGTGCTGGATGAAGTGATCATTCCCGCAGTCAGTGCCAGAAAGATAGCTGTCATGTGTCATGTCATGCATCAACCCATGGATCTTGAAGTGGAATGAAAGAGAAGCATACCACTGAAGGAAAAGTTGGTCATCCCAGCCTCTGTCGTTCGTTTAAGAACGGATGCGGTGAATTGTGGATAGTTAACTGTCGCTGAGAACCGCATATCATTCCAAGACGAATGTGTATAGCAAACGCTGAGCCATTAACTACAGAACAGCTGAGCGTCATAGATACCTCCCGTGCCAGGTCTGTGGGCGAAATTAGCGCTACCACTAAGAGACAAGATCTTCTAGCTCCACTATCACCAGATCTCCCAAGGAACAACAGAGGAAGCTACTTGCCATCCTTCAAAAGTTCTCTGAATGCTTCAATCCACAGGTGAAGACCAAATTAGACAAATCGACGGTGAAGCAACGGGTTAGCACTGGAGACCATCAACCAATAAGCCAGAGAGCATACCGTGTGTCAGTAACGGAACGTCGAGTAATTCGCGACGAGGTAGAGAAAATGATGAAGAATGACATCATTCAGTCTTCGCAGAGCCCATGGCCGTCACCAGTGGTTCTCGTCAGGAAGAAGGATGGCAGTAGGTGATTTTGTGTTGATTACAGGAAGCTTAACAAGGTAACTAAAAAGGACGTTTACCCTCTTCCACGAACTGACGATACACTAGATTGTCTGAAGAGGGCTAAGTTTTTCTCAACCATGGACGTGTACTCGGGATACTGGAAAATCGAAGTAGATCAGGCTGATCGTAAGAAATCTGCGTTCATCACCCCTGACGGCCTGTATGAGTTGTGTGAGTTGTGTGAGTAGAATGTACATCAAGGAAGAGGAGGTAGAAATACTACAAATCGATGTGGAAAGTAAGTTAGCATACCAGTAATTGCAATACTGGTTTCTTATGTACGGGTACATTTAGTACAGTAGTTTTGTCATTTTCAATACCATTGTGTAGAGTAGGCATACAGTACAAGCTGTCCTTCCTACATACTGCATCGACATAACGTTTCTTTTATGGTTGTTGTTGTTGTTGTTGTTGTTGTTGTTATTGAAGGTAGGCGAAATGCTATGCAGGGAGCGGAACTGTACAGAGTGCGGTATCCTGACAAGAACCCATCTTCCTGACGGATGTTTTCTCGTCTTGTTGCAACGCTTCAGGAAATGGGAAATTTCAATCCTCGACAACGCAATCGTTGTATCACTCGCACAGACGAAGCTGCCGAAGTTACTGTTCTCGATTCCGTGCTATGAATGCACATGTGAGCACACGACAACCAGAACACGAGACTGGCATTCCTAAAGCCAGTGCACATCGTATTCTTACGTCACCGGTTCCATCCTTACCATGTACACCTACATGAAACATTGCATGGGAATGATTTCCAGAATCGTGCACAGTTCTGTCAGGGGGCACAGCAACAAATCCTCGCCAACCCGAACGTCTTCTCCAATGTTCTATTTACCGATGAATATTGCTTCTCAAACAAATGACAGCTAAATACAAGGAACATGCGTTTTTGGTCCAGTGGCAACCCACGATAGCCTAGACAGGTGGAACATCAGCGTAAATGGAGAGTTGACATCTGGTGTGGGATGCTTGTTACTTCAATTATTGGCCCTTATTTCATTAATGGTAGTCTAAACGGCACAGCGTATGCCAACTTCCTCAGACGAATTCTTCCTCCTCTACTGCATGAAGTGCTCCTAAGAACCAGAATGCTTTTGTGGTATCATCTCGATGGATGTCCAGCACATAATGCCTTGTGTGCACGCCGTGTTCTGAACCGAAGGTATCCTTCCAGATGGATTGGTCGAGGAGGAACAGTTACTTGGCCTGCTAGGTCTCCTGATTTAAATCCCATAGACTTTTTTCTTTGGGAATACATTAAAGACGTTGTCTATCACGATATTCCTACAACTCCAGAGGACATACAGGAACGTATCGCGCCTGCTTTTAATTCTCTTCCGCAGGCAACCCTGGAAGCACTAAATAGTTTATTTATTCAACGAATGCACCAAAGTATCGGTGTCCAGGGTCACCGGCTAGAGCACCTTTGAATGTTCTACTCCTGGCCAATGGTACAGGAGAGTCAAAGTCAATTATGTGTTATGTTTTTACTTGGTTTTCATTTGTCTTCTGACAACTCCAGCAAGTGGTCAAGTTTGTGATCCCGGGCTCAAAGTCAATGTTGTGTTATGTAATCAATAACGTTGTGTTTTAGTGAATGGTACACTGTGATACATTTTTTTAATAGGTGTTTAGGAGAGGAAATTAATTACCGATAAAATAATACAGGGTGCCATTTCAAAAAGTCATACCGCTGTTCATATCTTCGTAAAAAACAAAGCTACAACGAAGGTAATCATGCTGAGTGATGTCCCCCTGACGGCTAAAGAACATTTTCTTGACACATTTTGTAATTTGCATCTGGACAAACAGTTATTTAGGGTGGTCAAGATAAATGAGACAAACTGTACATGCTTACAGTGCCTGCATTTATCTCCCATTAGAACTTTTCAGCAATTCATGTTAGGCGTCGCAGAGATAGTTCTTCGAGTTCCACGACGACAGAAAAGATCCCACCATAAATAAATTAGTCAACCATACGAAATCTCCATTTTAAGGTTATCAGGTAGAGCAGGCGACAGATGACAAAGATGTCACCCACCGACCACATCCCCTGCCTCTGGAAATGGGAAAAATCACTCAGTCTATATTAGTGTGTTATACTGGGAGGACCTCACTACGGTAGGTAAATACAATTTGTTTAAGAAAATTGTCAATTTATTTATGAAATCACAATACACCTCAAAATTAATGCTGGAATTTAAACAATTACATGAAATATCCGCAGCGTACTGGTATATATCAGATGCACAAAAGTACAATCCCCAGGGGGGAGGTGGGGGGGGGGGAGGGGTTATAACTTCTACACTCTCGAGTTCCACATCAAGATCCAAGATATACCTAAATTTCAGGCGCAGAATATTGGAATATTGGTTCATTTTTATGACCTAGAGAAACGCAAGTCAGAGGACCAGAAAAATGTACAGTCAACGGCCCCCTCAAAATTTGCCGGTGAAGGTAAGATGCGTGTAAACATGCTCTTATTCTCAGATGAGAAAAGTAAGGAGGAAAGCAATTACCATTATGTTTTAATCAAAGGCATATCCCACCTCCTTTCTTCCTAAATGTCAACCGATATTTAAGTAAAGCCCGTTTGCTTAAGATGCCTCACTTATTTTTCTTCTGACATTTTTTTTGCTGCGCATCTAGCAAATTGCGCTTCCAAGGATGCAGTTGGTGTTATCCTGCCTAATGAGAAAAACAAATTCATAAGGTTTAAAAATGATCACCAGCAGGAACGATTCCCGTTTGTGGTGTAAGCCGACTTTGAATGGCTCCTCGCTCCTGCGATTCGCGGTGATGATGACCCTACAGCCTGACAGACCACCTTCACAGAAAAATACGTACCTTATGCGGTAGGGCACCAAATAACATCGTCCTATGATTGAATTCTTAACTGATACAAATTTTATGTCGGGGATGATTATACGGTTGGGCTGTTCTCTGAGCTTGGAAACCTTTCACAGCAGGTTGATGAGCTACACAGCGACAACGTTACATGACCAAATCGAAGGAGAGTGAAGGTTCAATAACGGTGTTATATGAGGTTACCCATTAGGCAGAAAAGCAGAAACTCCTCATAGAGATCAATGTCTTTTTACGGGGAAAGTTCCGTGGCGCAGCTCAAAATACGTGCAATTAGTACCGGCTACCAAGGGATATATCCGTTTCCTTCCATAATTTAGGCGGGTATGACGCTCAGTTTCTTGTTGAGCACTTGGCTGATTTCAGCTGGGAGAAAAATCAGGTCAGTGTTATACCTGAGAGCGTCTAGAAATGCAATTCATTCTCCAAACGAATGACGCCGAGAATTACGTTCCGTTTCCTTCACACGCTACGTTTTATGCAGGCACCACTCCAGAAAGTCGTTGAAACACTACCTCGGGAGAATATGCATATCACACGAGCTGCATTCCCAGATGAGAAAAAGTTTCAACTTTTGACCAGAAATAGGGTTTTCACATACGAGTATCTGGATAGTCTGGCAAAACTCAACGAAACCAGACTACCCGACATAACTGTATTCTGCTGCAACCTTACGGAGTATGCCGTAACGGATGCAGAATATGAGCATGCCCTGAATGTCAGGCGGGAATTGAACGTCTCCACTTTACGTGGACACATGCGTCCAGTTGCTTGCTGGTGTTTTCAAGAAATTTCCACATATGAGAAATGAATAAATATTCTGTGGATCCTGCCTTTTATTATACGCACCTGTCTTCTATCGGAACGTAATTCTCAAGAAAACGAAGTGCAGCATCGAAATATAGACTAATGCTGACATGCTTCCTTTCATTAAGCGAGGTATCCGTGGGGGACGTTGTCAGTGTGTCCACAGGTACAACAGTACAAATAACTCACGGATGGGTGACAGGTTCTATTTATCCCTTGATTCGAGTTACATCGTGTACTTGGATTTAAGTAACTTGAATATGCACGCCATGCAACAATCACTGCCGATTGGGGAGCTTCGATGGGCGCTTGAATGCAAGGGACTGGGTAAAAAAGTCAAGGGGAGAGGGTATGGCGGCTTAAACTGATGTACAGTACGTGGTGGAGGCAGAACTCACATACGGTATTAGTTTGCACGATGCGCACGCTAATTTGCCGCTGTGTCCCGAGGAACTAGTTTTGCAAGGAGACTCCACCCCAAAACTGATGACAACGGTGCGGAGCAAGCGGAGATACTTTATTCATTATCGCAATCAGCAGTAGTGTTTCAGCTTGGTGATGGAGCTGGTTAGAATTACACTGGCTGTCTCCTTCAAGCAGTCATCCTGGTTCAGGGAGTATATTGATCTGAATAAAAGACAAAGAGCTTCCATGCTGTATGAGATTGAGAAAGATTTTTATAAATTAATGAATAATTAAATTTCTCACGAAAAATGGAGAAAATGAGGGAACGACGCGAAATTTTGATTAGAAACGAATTGGACGGTCGTTATGGGGTAAAAAGATGCATTACAAGACCGAATTTTTAGCGGATCACAACGTTCAATAACAATGTCGTTGCTGTGGAGACGACGAAGCCTGCAGCACGGTTTATGAAGCCTTTTTATGAGATTATGTGCATACTAGACATGTTTACCGCTTTCATTATGAGTTCGTCAAAACTCGTTACGCAGAATATAAATTACTTAATAAGGATACAGAGAGCTTCATCTATTGGGGGAAAAACTGTGATGCATATGAAGTAATGAGGTACCAAAGTAATGAATTCGACGTTTCCTCATACATGGCCGATAATCCTTATGGTACTGTTCCACAGAAGGAAAAGGTTGTTGGCCTTATGAAAGAAGAGGCAAACGGATTACCGGTTGTGGAATTCGTTGTGCGTGGTCAAAAATGTATGCATATCACACAGAGGAAGATAGCATCCAGAGGCGGGCTAAGGGTGTGCGTCATTATGGCATAACGAGCCCTCTTTATCAGTGGCTATTTGCAATGTTTGTTGTGAGGTAACGGGCAAGTAGTCGCGCCCTGAAAATATTCTAAGTTCAGAGGAAGCAGTGGCCGCACGGGATGCTGAGCGAGCGCGGGCCGCTAGGCAGGCTGACCATGTGGTGCAGGACGCTGGCTGAAGCAAGAGGGGTCCAGCCGTGTGGCTGAGAATTCCATGGTGACGCTATGCTGATGAAGGAGACATGGCGGGAGTGCCAAAGATGCCGGACTTTGTGAAACCTTAATGGCAGACATCACAGTTGGTATAGAAATTGATATTAGCCAGATGAATCATGATACCTCTAAAGGAAACATGTATGTTACCAACGTTTGAACAACGACTCTGATGGTGTAATCAGATTTTCAATATTTTCACTAGCTTAAAGTTTAGTATCTAACTGTAAATTATACAAGTAACACCCAGCAACTAATTTCCAAAATCTAAATGGTTCATCCAATTTCATCGATCAACGTGACTTTAGAAAGCTGTTAGTGTAAACCTAAATTGGTATGAATACAGGCATGTAACTTGAATAGCAGACGAGTTATTGGAGGGCAAAGTGGCTGATTACTACTAATCGCGTCAGGCCATAAGTACTCCATAGTGACACGAAAAGAACAGTAGCAGCATGCTTTTAAGTATATTTATTAATCTATGTCTTCATTTATATCCTATGTATACTATTAATGAAGAAATTGGTTAAATGTTGACTGTGTTTTAGAAAGCACAGAGACATTAGGCTACTGGCCTTCCTTTTGTTTATTCCTTTGATACATGTTTATTTAATTTGTTTATGTATCTAACAATGAGTGTTAGAACGTCTTTATGGCTCAACCGTAGGCATATTTATTTAATTTCAAGTTATTTAAATGTAAATCCAGTATTTTGGATATGTTTCAATATGTTTGTGAGTATATGTTGGCTCAGAGGCATGGAGGGGCGCTCCAGCCAATCACAGCGCTCATTACTAAGAGAGACATATGGAGGCTAGGGGAGCATCGTTTCTGCAGAGGACTCGTGGAGTTCTGAACAGGTCAGTGTGAAGAAGAGTCGCACAGGATACGTGAGGTGCTGGACCCAAAGGCGTAACGGACGCACGGTCGCGAGGAAGAACTGGGAGTGGGGAGCGGTTTCTGCGTGGTTGCACAGAACAGAAATATTTTGGAGTGCCGACCTGTGCTGTTGTATGATTTCCGTGGCTTCTGCAGTGAAGTTGTAGTATGTGTTCAGAAATGAATATCTCGCGAGCTATGTTGTTGTTCATAACTAATTACATGAAGTAGAAATCTACTATTTCCCTGTTATTCAACTTGTGAATTGTTAGACTATCGACACCAGTAAGTGTTTTGCAGAAATATACCGCATTCTCAAAAGTACTTCTACTGTCGTACTTATCATTTACATTCATTAAGTTTCGCAATTGCCTAGTGATAGAAACCTTCGACCATTCGATTTATGTGTGTATTCTTGTTGTATACTGTAGTCTCAGCAGTATTTGGCCTATAATGCAACAACTACGTATCCCAGCCCAAAGGCAATGAAACCAGCCAAATCTTTTAATATGGCAACTGTGAGTAGGAGGGTACGTAGTTCAGTGCTACCACACCCCACCACATTTCCTTTTGAAAGCCCGCAATGTACAGCAATCATCATGGTGCTGCACTGTGGCCACAGCATATGATAAGTTTCAAACTAGTAGTTGATGGAGAGGACACATGGTCTACAATGTGCTAAATTCTAAAATCGGCCTGCCGCCTCCTGACGACAAAAGTGTCATTTAGGTCAACAGGACTGAGAGTCTCCCATAGTCACAGTAGTCTCTTGTAAAGAAAGAAGGGGTGGGGGTGGGGGACTCTGATTGAGTGAGAGGGAGAGAATTGGCTTTAGAGGGAAAGTGTGTATGTCTGGAGAGTATTAAGAACCTTTACGATAGTGTAAGTACGAGGGTTGGAACTTTAATAATGGCAACTATTTATTTACAGCTCTTTCAATATAGATACATGTTTCAAAGTTTTACTGACCTTCAAAGTAGTCAGCAGCATTGTTGTATAGCCCGTTGCCAGTGATGTGGAAGTTGTAGGATACTCAGAGCCAGTTGTGTTTACAGTTCGAGTGGTGCAGTCTATTGCTAGACGAATTCGTAGCACTTCTGAAGCGAATGCCATGAAGTGCTTCCTTCAGTTTACAAATCGAGTTGAACTTACTAGGGCTCAAGTCAGCGAAGTGCAGTAGGTCGTATAGCAATTAGCAGTTGCATCAGCCAAACAAATCAGTAACAGCTTGCACTGTATGTGCTTGAGGGTTGTCCTGCAAAATTATGCTCAGGTCCTGCAGGAAGTGTCTTCACTTCTGTCTCTCTGCTCTTCATTTTTGGAACACAACCTACGACCAGCTTAGAGACAGAAGTGACGACACCTTCTGCAGGACCTGACCATCATTTTGCAGGACAATGCTCAAGCCTGAACTGTGCAAGCTGTTACTGATTTGTTTGACTGATGGGGCTGCTTAGTGCTATACTACCTACTGCATTCCCTTGACGTAAACCCTCGTAACTTCAACTCGATTTCTAAACTGAAGGAAACACTTCACTGCATTCACCCCGGAGCCTCTACAATTTTGTCGGGCAATAGACCACGCCACTTGAACTGTCAACACAACTGGCACTTCTAAGAGTATTTTACTACTTCCACATCACTACACACAATACTGGTCATTACTTTGAAGCTCAGTAAAACTTTGAAATACATATCTATTTTGTACGAGCTCTAAATAAATACTTGCCTCTAGTAAAGTTCCAATCCTTGTATGGCATGTGTGTGTTTGGTTTTTACTTATTTAGTTGTGTGTACCATGTACACATGTATATATGCACACCATGTGTGGAAAAAGCATAAAACAAGAAAAATAGATTTATTTGTATGTACATATATATCTCCAATGAAAGATCCAGGATGTACTAATTCAGTGAGTATAAGTATTCTTATCAATGTTCCTACTATTTCTGCTCATGCTAAAAATGTAAAGTATAAAGTACCAATATCTTTATGGTTTGTTGCAAATAATCTATTTTGTGATAAACTGTAAATTTACTAAAGAGATATTTTCTCTCTTATCATTATTGGTCTTAAATCCAATTACAATTCCAGTCTGCAAATATAGAGGTGTAAGCTTTTACTAAGCCCTAAATAAATATTCTTTTAATTATAACTAGTAGATTATTAGTTTAATTAACATATGTACTTTATTATAGTAAAATTGATGTCGAAATCAGTCCTAAATTGGAAATTATTACTGCCATTAGCAAGAATGAATCTCAGTTTTTGGAACTTAATTTTTATTGATCATGAGTTCGTGCTGCATGATATAATGAGTGCTGAATATCTAGTAAAGTGTAATAGTAATTAGTACTACTATATTTGTTATAAGAGTAGAAATGTTATTTTCCATAAGACATTGCATATCAATTCATTTTGGGAAAAATCCAAGGAGGGGCGGTAACCCCCCACACTGTAGTAGGGGTAAGAAATTTAAAAATTTGATTTTTGTTCTTATATTTCTCATTAAATTAATTTGATTTATGGACAATAAATTTATTTGCTTAGATTATAGACTACAATTAATCTTCGTAGTGATTAGATAATACAGTATAATTCTCAAGTATTTTCTGTTTAATGATCTAATTATTCATCCTAGGTGGCTGACTGCTGAATATGCTAGAAGTTACCATAATTGTGTTTGGTTTAAACCTCTTGCTGCTCCAATAATAATTATTAAAATTATAAGGATTCGAGTGAAGGTTCTCAGTTAAATGCAAAATTGGAATACAATTATTGGGGCTAATTTTGGTCTTGTTATTAGTATTACACAGTTATCTCGACTTGACGCCGGTATAACCTCTAGGAACAGAGAGTGGAATGGTGAACTAGATCTAATTACTATTGGTAAGATAAAGTCTCTTTCCCACCCTATAAGATATTTTATTTGAATCAGCAGAACTGAAAATAATAATATTTTCAATGCTGCTGCAAGGACGATAAAGTTTTTAACTGATGATTAATCAATTATTATATCCTTATAATCAACAAAGCCAAAACGAGGATAATGGAATGTGGTAGAATTAAGTCGGGTGATGCTGAGGGAATTAGATTAGGAAATGAGGCACTTAAAGTAGTAAAGAAGTTTTGCTATTTCGGGAGCAAAATAACTGATGATGGTCGAAGTAGAGAGGATATAAAATGTAGACTGGCAATGGCAAGGAAATCGTTTCTGAAGAAGAGAAATTTGTTAACATCGAGTATAGATTTCAGTGTCAGGAAGTCTTTTCTGAAAGTATTAGTATGGAGTGTAGCCTTGTATGGAAGTGAAACATGGACGATAAATAGTTTGGACAAGAAGAGAATAGAAGCTTTCGAAATTTGGTGCTACAGAAGAATGCTGAAGATTACATGGGTAGATCACCTAACTAACGAGGAAGTATTGAATAGGATTGGGGAGAAGAGAAGTTTGTGGCACAACTTGACCAGAAGAAGGGATCGGTTGGTAGCACATGTTCTGAGGCATCAAGGGATTACCAATTTAGTATTGGAGGGCAGCGTGGAGGGTAAAAATCGTAGAGGGAGGCCAAGAGATGAATACACTAACCAGATTCAGAAGGATGTAGGTTGCAGTAGGTACTGGGAGATGAAGAACCTTGCACAGGATAGAGTAGCATGGAGAGCTGCATCAAACCAGTCTCAGGACTGAAGACCACAACAACAACATTCTTATGCCTTAATAATAGAGAGAAAATGAGAGTAAGTTGATCACTAATTCTGTTCAGCATCGAAATCAAGAATTTGATGAAATGGTCACCATTGTACTTGTCATTAAAGAGAAGATTTGTAGATTTGTTGGCCATTTAAAAGGGGAGGACTGACTCTCCTATGAATGGTGTATGAACCCATCAGCTTAATTATCTTAAATATTTATGTTACATTAAGGTGCAAGATGCATATTAGTCTTTGTAACCAAGGTAGGTAGTCTGATTCTTATGTAATGTGTTAATGAGGTAATTTTTAGTTGCTTCATTTATCCCATCAACATAATCATTTAAACATGCACATCACTCTGTAATTTAATATACAAATTAGTTTTTTTAAAAATTTGTATATATTTGATTTTCTTTGATTTTGATTAATTTCAATTATCATAATCGAATATTACTTTTATATGATTTATTTAATCTGAATATATTAAACATTTTTATTGTTTTACTTTGGTAATATTAACTGATTTTTCAGCTATATATGTAATTATGCTTATAACTACTTAAGATTTTAGAGGGAAAGGAATTATTATATAATATGTTATTCAATTATATGTAAATATATATTTTATACTATAATTCTATGATGTAGCACCTAATAACTGTTTAACTAGAAATAATTGAATTAAGTAATTAATCTAATTAGTTATTGTATTATAACAATATAATTAGTAATTATGTCACTTAGATTAATTAATTTTATAATATTAGCTTATTGTATTAAAATATTTGGTGTACTGTATTATATGTGTTATGTTACTCAATCTTTATTTGTTATTAATAGAAAAGAACGTTAACTGTCAAAAACAATGTTATTATCTATTTATTGGTATACTCTTTCTATATTTACCATTATATATGTAATATGTAAGATATTGTGTTCATAATAGGCCTTTGTTCATTGTTTCATTTCTAATTGACTTTTTCTATCACTCTGTTGACATTTTTATGTTTTGTTAACTCATTAACGATTTTGTTGAAACATACTATACTATTTTTTGAAGAAGTTTTATTCTTGTTTACTTATTCACTTTTTCTTTGTATTATGGGCAAATTTTGTTAGAAATGAAACATTCTTTCTGCAGTAGTTTGATTTAATTACTAAGTAGTCTTGGACTTAGTAGCTGATTAATTGTTAATTTTACTTACCAGGGTACAATTAGCTAAGATCTTCCAATCCAAAGAACCATTCAGGAGACCCTACTCCACGATTTACTTAACTCATTTATTTGTTTGCATATGTCAATTATCAGAGAATATGTTTAGAATCATAATTCTCTCCATTTATAATTATAAAATATTACAGGTTGATTAACAGGAGGAGGGATACAGTAGATTTTTTTTATAATTTATATGTTGGCGAAGTACTGTTCATGAATGTGGATTTCATAGTAATTCAATTCAGTTAATTTAAATGAGACTGGCTCTGAAGTGTACACATCACCCATCACTCTCAATGTTGTATATTGTATTAGAAATTCTATGAAACCTTCATTTGGAAGTGTTTCCAGGATGAGGTTCAAGATGTTATTACTAAGGTATTTTACTTACACTGAAAATATTTCTGTGGAAATCAGGATATCTGGTTTATTGATAATATTAAGTTGAGATTTTGTTTATTTACTTAATTAATAGAATTAATTTTATTGCCTTAACTGTCGTCTCATATTTTTTAGAATTGATTTTTTTTATTATAGTTTACTGATAATGTAAGTGATGTATAAAATAATTAATTTCATTTAATGAATTGCATTTAATTTATTGCTCCTTTTCTATAAAGAGTTACCAGAATTTTAGTAATTGTTTTCCTTGTCTTGATGTATGTTGATTTACAAATAATTTATAGTTATTGTGTCAAAAATTTTGGTAAGTTAATTGTACAAGTGAAATGTTAATCATTTTATAAGGCATCTAGTTTCTTAATAAAAACTTAATGTTTTGAAGTTAATTTGTACATATTTAATTTTGTAAATATAAATATTAGCGTATTTGTTCTGTAAGGAATACACTTTAACACTATTAACAAATAATTTATTTATTTTAAAATATAATAGTAAGCTTCAAACCAGCTATCTTTAAGATTAGATTTTAATTCATTATTTTAGTATTTGATTTTATAATTACAGTAGCTATATGTTTAAGATTTTTCATTTAATGGTCTCTGTAATAACGATGAAATTAACATATTTATTTCTGTTTACTAATTGCCATTGTTTACCTGTTATAAGTAACCAACAAAAATCTATTTCCACCTGTAAAAAAGTAAAAGTAGTTGAAAAATATGAAGAGAAGCGTAAAGGAAAATTATTTGTTTACTTATTTGTTGATATATAGTGCATGTGTACTTTGTAAATATATATATATATATGTCTAAGCACCATCGCGGCATGGACACAGAATAGATTTTAAGTTTCAAGTGCTGCTAGTTGTCCAACATAGATTTCCTTCTCAGGGTACACTATCCATCAGAATTACTGTTCATCCATGCTGTGGCGACTGTGGTATTTAGTTGTAGTAGAAAAGTATGTCAGCATTAATTTTTATTGTAGATTTATAAAAAAATTCCAGTTATAACCATCCAGTGTTACCCAAAAAATCTCTAAAATATATTCTCGGCCAGTGTTACTGTTGTCTTGTGTAGTTAAAGGGATATCTGCATTGAAATAACAGAATCAAATTGTCTCTCAAGAACTGAACTGTACCTAAAGAAGTTAACACTAACTCAAAAACTTAACTTTACCCCAAAAATCAAATTGTGTGTGCATGTGAATTCAAGAAATGGAAAAATTCGTTACCATACCTCATTGTTGTTGCTACTTACAAAAACCTATCCCCTATCGCACTGTTTATATAAAGGATGTGCATGACAAAAATTACATTAGTCTTCTGAATACGAGTGTTGTTTAGGAGGTGAAGTATAAGAACGAATGTAAGAAAAGGTATTGAATGGTTGCATGGGATTACGCCTATTGTGCAGCACGAATTACCTTATTGGAGAAGGAGGCACATGACTGTGTCTGCTTCCAAAGCCATATAGCAAGGAAGTCTAAAATTATATCTCCTGTGCCCGAAGAAAGCCACAGGTATAGTATCTGGTGAAAGCCATGTATTCGAAGTGGGAACAGGTTCAAGAGAAATCACACATAGGTTGTTAGGTAAAAAATTCATTTATTTATCATCCAGTTTAAAAGTAAATTTACATTTTCAAAAGCAGATACAGATACACTATTTTCACACGTCTTGTTATTGAGGCAATAGAGAGCAGGGCACCAATAGAATTCCAGGTCTTGAAAAGCAGCAAACTTAAGGATTGCATGCATCCATGGTATGTCCTCTATGGCCTTCAAGTAGATGATGGTATCTGTGTGGTCGAATGATTGAAGCGACGTCACCATACCTTTAAACGGTATGGCAGGATGAAACCAGTGAATTCAGTGGTAGAAATGTGTTAATCACTTTGCTCTGTTCCGTGTTATAGCGCACTTTAGGTGCTTAAAAAACCTTCATGAAGCGATGTTTGCTGGGAATGTCTCTATTATACCTGCATCTTCTGTGCACTCTGCGAATGCCACATCTTTAAATATGAAACGTCTACGCGTACCATGATAGAAACCCGGAGCATCGGAAAGATTCTCACATCTTGAGATGCCATTTGGGAATTCTCTGGGTGTGGCGCAACACTTGGTCATTTATACAGCTTGTTGCCCGTCATCAGTGTGCGGGCAGGAGTTAATCACACAGCCACGTTGAACTAGAGAATACGCTACAGAACGTTCCTGGAGTTTTTCCCCACATTCTAATTCAGTTCCTACATGTATAGGTCCAGATATAATTATTTCGTTTTATTTTGAGTAGTCTGTTACGATGATTTACGCCAGCTCGTTGAACCTGAATGATCTGAGTAGATTTCCATCCTCTTTGCAGTATGAAGTACAGGACCTTTCATACGTTTCGTATGGTAGACGGAACACATTTTCATCCCACTGCATGTGTAAGTCACCATATGCGTAGAATTCAGAGTTCAGGTGGACTCTGGGATTAGTTTACATGAAATTCTGAAATTTGGTTGAATCATTTGCTATATTCCCTCACCTATTAGTCTGAAACGCAAGTATGATCAACCTGGGCGTCTCCGGCTGACCGGTGGTTCCAATATACCACGTTTGTCTGTCTGCTGTCGGTAGTACTGGGTACTCGAAAACCTCCCATGAACGGAAAGTTAACGATAGAAATACACCGGCAGTCAGAGCTTTTAAAAGCTTCAAACGCAGCTTGTCCGGTACTGCGATGTGTGGCATTTTCCATATTACCTTATTGATGGTTATCTCGTTATTTGTTGAGCTCCTTGAATGTATGAGTCGGTACCCTTCGGACTCTGTAACAGAATATGTTCTCTTTTAGCATTCAGAACAATTCGCCACACCTCCTCAGAGTATCCCATAAGTAGTTTCAAGGGTATGCTCTTAGTACATCTCTTGTATTTTTTAACTGTTCTATCCACTGGTTCGTGAATGAACCATCCAGCACTTTCTAAATCGTTCAAATCCGAAGGAGAAGCAGAGTCATCCGTACTAAGAGATGATGTTGTATATACATTGCATGTATGGCCAATTTCGACTCCATTAAGTTCATATCGTTTCACATGAAACATGACCGCTAAAGCATTACGTGTAATGTTCGATGTTACTGTAGCAGTACAATCGTATTTGTAAATGACACATCAAGATTAGTGAAACTCTTTCATGGGAGGGTTAATGCGTCTTAATTTGGATAACAATGCCAGTTTCATTGTATTAGTTAAATGTTGTTGATGCATAACGTTTACGCAAGAAGTATTCGTAGCATATAATACTCTAGTCATATTCCACTGGACTAATTACATCGAACATCGTCATTGCGCAGCTCCAGACCCACTGGTTTAAGAAACTCATAATTTTCAAGTGTTATCATCTTGCTGTTCTGTTTTAAAGTGCTATGCTGTGCATTGTGCACTTTGGTTTTGTACCTTATGCCTATCCTGTCTTCGTTTACAATATGGGACCGCTGCAATCCCTGACTGCCTGAAGCTCACTGCCAACGCTTCCAGTCCAATATGTTATAGGTCCTCGATTCCGCCTTCAACTGGTCCCGGCTGGCTGAAGGACACCTCCGCTTCTGGGTCTCTGCTTGCTCAGTGTCAATGCTGATTCCGCTTTAGATGTAGCCATACAGTAATTTGCTCTCAGCGGATGTCGACAGTTCGATTATTCTGGTCTACAACACACAACTGCAGATAGTACATAGCCTAAACTGTTAATGGGATGTAAATAGCTTCATCGATATTCTACCCTGTTCCCACTGATGGAAAGAGTAAGTGCGAGTTAATTGCCAGTGATTGATTTAAGCAACGAGGAATGGAGTACTGTGCTGTTTGGAATGGTGACCTACAACAGCATTCCGAATATCACACAAGCTAACAATAAACTTCATGTGGAAGTTAATGGTGGAAAACATATTGTGGAAATAGACCCTTGTTCATACGATATTGACGATGGTACACTGTATCCTCGAGTCCATTATCATGAACTTCGCTTGTTCTCATTTTTATTGTACTATGTTTGGTTGGATTATCCTGTGTAATTACTTCTGGGAGGATATCTGTCCATGCCGGCTGGAGTGGCCGAGCGGTTCTAGTCGCTACAGTCTGGAACCGCGCGACCGCTACGGTCGCAGGTTCCAATCCTGCCTCGGGCATGGATGTGTGTGATGTCCTTAGGTTAGTTAGGTTTAAGTAGTTCTAAGTTCTAGGGGACTGATGACCACAGATGTTAAGTCCCATATTGCTATGAGCCATTTATCTGTCCATTTGTATGAGATCTTAAGATTAAAATGCTTCCACAGTCGGTTGTTTATAGTTCTGTTCAGACGTTCCACGATACTCGACTTGAAGTGGGTGAACCTTGAGTAGTGATCTATTCCATACCGCTGCATCACAGTCTTGAATTACATATTGAGAAACTTCCCACCATGATCGGATTGGAGGTTGTCTGGGCATCAATGCGTCGCTCTCTGCAACAAATGCTGAAACACCTCCAGGACATTTCTCCCATTTTGGTTTTAACATGTAATACCCAGACCAATTTAGAGTATGTATGAAAAACCATTCGTATATATTTGAATCCATTAACATTTAACAGTAAGATTACTACGGGGGTATGTTTTGTGTGCTGGCTTGTGCACCATTCGAACTACTTTCTCCATACTCATTGGATTATACCTTGAGAGATGGAAGGGCTCTCTCACTTCTGAGTCGTTGTTATGCTGCGTAATGATCTTAAGGAAGTTGATTGTTATTACTTTGCTGCCAAACCTGATTTCGATCTGACTTCAAACATCCAGATCAAATGGTGAGCGCTAGTTATCGCCCTTCCTTGTGTGCTGTAGTAAAGGAATAGCGGTAAGCGTAACCGGCATTCAAAGGAATAGAGTGCCGATTCAAACGACTGTAGTAAAAGCATACGGCGACTGACGACCGAGGGGGGGCGTTTTTCTGAGGCACATGCATGAAAACATTTGCAGACTGCCGAGTTCTGCGGTTTCATTGCGCAGACATGTTCAGTGGCTCCAGTCGGTCGGCGGACGTGTCCAGGTAGGCTTACTTGCGCCGCCGTAGCAATGGGCAGACCATTGGAGACCGGCAATAAAGCAGAGAATAGGTCAGACTGCCGAGTTCCGCGGTCCCATTGTGCAGACACGTTTGATGGTGCCGGTCGATCGGCGGCTGCGTGCAGGTAGGCTGACTAGCAACGGGGAGCTGCCACTGCTATGGGCAGAGCATTGAAAACCAGCAATAAAGCTGAGGATGGGCACTTGTTAGGCAGGATGCCGATGAGATGACTGTGAGCTTCCTACGAATTTCCGTGGGACAGATCACTGGCGCCCAGACGTCCAGAATCTGTTACAAAACGTATTTGTGATGGCACGAGGCTTTTGACCTGTTTACGGCTGCTCTTTGGAAAGTTCGAAACAGATTCAAGAGGAGATGTAACGATCTTTATAAGGAGGTCTGTCGTTCCTACCAGGTCATGTTGTTAGCAAAAGACACGGCGTAAATGCGTGGGGAAGAGGCTGCGAAACTGAATCTTTTCTCCCAATTATCTTTAAAGTCTCTGATTGGTGAAATCTGTGTATGCAGAGCAAGAGTAGCTCTCCCTGACTCCAAGGCCACGTTCCAGCTCTTGATTGGCTTGTGCTACAGTGGGAGTAGTCTTAGATGTAAATTTGCCTTCGCTACGAAGCTGGCGAGGAAAGAGGGAGAAAAGAAAGTGGACAATCCTGTACTGGCGCTTCGCTAGTAAAGACAGACTTACGTCCTTTGCTAGTGTGCCACTTAGAGCCTGTGCCAGTCGCCTTCTGAACCGTCAGAGGTACTGCTTATAGCATTATGCTCACAACCAGTAATGCGTGGGTGTACTTATTTGTTCTGAGGCGGCTGTCTGAACATTTGATATAGTGCACACACACAGTCGTGGCACGGAGTCAAATTGGTTTGGCAGACCAGCAAACGGGTCCACCTGCACAAGGAATCCACCGGGGCATCAGAGACTCATAGTCAAGTACCTGCGTTGTGGATTATCCAAACACGAGACCACGTACTTGAATTTTTTGGACGCGCGCCATTAATAATAGACTGCTACCGTCCATGACTTCAGTTGCCGAACGCATCGTGGTGTACCGCCCTGACCAGCAGAAGGCTAAAGTATTCGCTGCTACGGCGTAGGGTTCCATTATATGTTTCTCAGCACCCTGTTATTTCGAACCATATATTTCTTTTTGGAATAGTAGAGTACAGGTGCTTGATTGTGGCGTAGTTATTGGTGCCATACCCCGGATTCAAGAGTATGAAGTCAGATAAAGCGATCAGTGTTCTGGTTAGTGTAGTGTGTCGATCCCCAGCTGATCACTTTGTCCACCATAGACCCCATTCTTGTGGAAGCATTTGTAAAATAAAATTGTTTGTGCCATGTTTGTTTAGCCATATGTTGTCTTGTAATGTTAAGAATGAATAAATGTAATGTTATTTAGATCATAGCTCCTCCCTGTATTCTAATTAACATTACCTTTGCCATTTTTATTAAAGTCCTGACTAGAAAAGAAAGTAGGAAGTCTGCAATCTCTCTCTCTAAGCTCAAAAATTATTGGGACAACCTGATTCGAATGTGCAGTATTTCCTGCAGCAGCTGATGCTATGAGCAGCCGTAGTCACTCTTGCATATCTTTGGGATTGCCGTAGTATATATACTGAGGAGACTAATTGCGGACTGTTTTATGCTGAATGTTGATACCATCACCACTGCTTTGGCGACCGTCTAATAATAATGGCTTTATAATGTCTCTGTGCTTCGCACAGCATTCGTTTCCCACTTTTCGGTGTACTTCAGTCAATTGTAGTATTTCTCCATACATCTCCAGATCTTTCGCCGAAAATTTTACTCTTTTTGTGGGTATCAGAAAAATGAGCTTCTGTTGACTTGGTGTTCTTTGAAATTCCCTATCGCCTGCCTGCGTTGTTTTTTAATTATAAATTATAGGCTACATGCTCAACATTTATGACTTTCAACCACTGACATCGAATGTTTTGTCTATCCTAGTGTTGTTGCGACGGTTAATGATGCCAACAACAGCGTCATCGACGTCGTTGTATAATTTCGCTGAGGGTTCATCGAGAGATTCAATAACTGGTTAAAAGTTTCTCTCAGTTTCTGCTCTCGATGTAAATGGCATAACCTTAGGAACCGTAATTTCTCTCGAACGGCCTTCCCTGCAGCAATGGCTTTACGCTTGGTTGACATCTTGCTATGTACTAAGCGGGCTGCTTCATACGTTGATCGTTATATACATTTAGATAGCCTATACAACTAAGTTATATACTTTTTGTTCACTTCCATTAACCTATGCAGCTAAATCACCTGCTTTCTTTCTCAGATTGATGTGGGCGTATATTTCTAGTCCCGTAAGCCTAGCATCTGATTCGTTTGCCAGTCTCAGAAGGCTCTGGGCGTACGTCCCTAGCACCTTAACTTAACGTGCGGGAGACCGAATTTTTCCATCTCTGTACAGATGCATTCTCTGTCTATGTACATCTATCCTCTAGGGATAAATTTCTGACATGTGTGAGAACTTAAACTTGGTGTGACGTATAGTAACATACTCATATATATATAAACCCCTGGAAGTTCCATCTATACATGCCGTCATTCAGTTTTCTTGAATTGTCAATAACTAGAAACCCATATTATGTGTGATTCCAGCAATCTTAACATATCTTTACAAAATCATTGAATGATGTGTCGGTTCCTTTGAAAGCTATAATGAAATTTGCAATATCCCTCACCAGCTGTTTCAGGATTTTGGAATATGCCTGACTAAAATAAAATATGTCAACAACCATATGAAAACCAAAACAGAAAAATCACAGAATATGATCTTGGTTTTCCACAGTAATATCATCAAATATGAACACAGTGTTTGGCTTTACTATTTCTGGCGGGGGAATTTGACTGTTTTGACTGAATCTCTTGTATGTTACACCATCAACATCCTGCAATATCATTAGCTGGTGCTTGGGTTGAAACAGCGTTTTTGAAAATACACATATATACTCAAAGAGAACTCCATCCAGGTGTGCTAGTAGTGAAATGAGAACATTTGCCTTGTCACAGTTGGACGGACCTACAATTATCGCTCTTATGTTATTGAGTGGGACCACTCTGCTGTTAACTTCCTTCTTGTTCTTCCGGTCTTCTTCTCCTTTGTCACAGGGCGAGTCACTTACAATAAAGTCCTGATGCTTCAGCCACCTGGCCATGATACCACTACGAGAGGTTTTGGTGTGCAATGAGCTTTTATAGAAAAATGAATGCTTGTAGTAACAGTAATATGTAGTCACTATAGTGCAATTATCTTACCGACTGAGCTACAGTGGCTACACCTTACACTATGTCATGACAGATTAGTTAAGTAAGGAAAACAACAAAGATTAGGGCTTACATATATTTTATTTACATTTTAGAAATAATATATAGGCTGCAATTCATCAACAACAAAAGCAACTGATTCATTTTGTACAGTATTTCCGAATAACTGTTTCTTATATGCTGGAAATTCCGTATGTATTTATCTCAAATTGATAGGTGTTCTTTTAGTTTCGTCTTTTGACACCGTATTAATACACTGCTCTAAACAGTTGCAAACACACTATAAGTATGGCGGTGGCTCACAATGTCTTTATACACTGTTTGAACACACGACAGACTACAGTTCAGTCTCTCCAGAACAAGAGATAGTACCATCCTTAGGCCGAACAAGTTTGTGACTGTAGAGTGTTGCAGATAAATGGATCGACCTCCAGATCCCACCATGAGTGTCACCACGACGTAGAGTTGTGTTATACACAGCGTCGGTCTAGCGCAGTAATTATCCAGAGATGGAGAATATTCAGAGGTCGTCTGTTGGCTGTTATAGGGTTCTGCATGACATAGTTCATCCCATTCCAACTCTCTAAACTGCACTTTAACTCTTCTCGATGCATCTTTAGTCTCTAACATAACGTGCCAGTCACTGCCCATTGATGTTTCTATACTTGTAGTTAAGCGCTTTGAACTACTAACTGTTAAATTATAAACTTAAGTAGAGCACTGGGAGGAATCATCAGCTTCTCATTCAGCACACCAACACACCTTTCTTGCAGTAGTACGAGAATGTTCCGAGATTGTGCAAATGTCGGAGACTAGTACTGAACTGCACCATGTGGTGTAGGGCCCCCAGCACAGTTCTTCTCAGAGTCGGAGACTCTTTGGCAGTCTTCATTACGCAAATCAATTAATGGGATAGATAACATCAGTTCGTTGTCCTACTCCAACATTGTGGTCAGGTGAGGCCTCTGCTGGTCCAGACACACCACAGCCCGCTGAAATAAGAATAAATATTAAATATTGATAGACAATGACATGGAGTTGAAAAAGAAAGGGAACTTAAGAAAAAAGAGTAGGAGGAGGAAGCGCTAGATGTGTTAATAGTATCAATTACATGTAATAGGTACTTTCCTTTACGCTTCTAATGCAATGGAGAGGCAGATGAGGATCTCAACTTCTGCTGTTGATGCTTCATGGTTCTTCTTCCAGAGACTGACCGCGACTGGGGCTGGTGAGCTACTGTGTCCGCCTTATATCCCAATCACATGACAAGAAATTAATTAGTCAATCACTTCATTGGTATCAGCAGTATTGCTGGATCGATTCACAGTCAAGCATTAGCTTTGGAAGAGTTCTCACATGCGCTTATATGCCACAGTGAAAGGCTTGGGATTTTCCTACGTGAGAGGAAGTGCTTAGTGCAGCCCTGAAGTAGGCACGTCTTGGACCGTAGCTGGCGACGCGAGCCCAGCCCATGCCTGCTTCCAGCGGCCACAACTCTGGTGGATGGAGATTGTACAAGAAAGTTTTTCAGGTATGTTTAGTGCGATGTGTAACAGTGTAGTTACGTGGTTCCCTTCGCTGTTATAATAAAAAGAAAAAGTAGCGTTATAGTTTAACATAGTCTAAATTGTTTAAACAATATTCTGCACGGTAAATGCACAGTAACAATATTCCAACATCAGTGGCAATTTCTAGATATACTGTGATCTTATAAACCAATAAACAATATTCCACACAGTGTCATAATTGTTTCAGCACCAGCGTTATTGTGATGTCAGAAATAAATAAACAACATTCTTAAGCAAATTGTGTAAACTATGCATTATGTATGATGTATTAGCCTACCATCATGAATTCCTCCCAGTCCAATTTCTGAACAGATACTGAGCGACTTTTCTGCCATTTCCAGTGGCAGGGTGTGTGTGTGGGGGGGGGGGAGTGATATATCATAGGAGTGCGGGGGCGGATATGCCGTAATGCTGAATGAAGGGACACATGCTGGGCGAGGAAAACCCATGACGTCATCAGGTGGAGGTGGTAATGAACTGACCAGTTTAATTAGTTTGCATAGTTGATCTGACATTTTGGTATCAAAATTGCGCCAGAACACGGGTTGCCCCACCACTCATCTCTACCTTTGTATTGTCCCTACTGCTCCCTGCAACTGTTTACTTACCTCCTTTCATGGAATTTTCTCGGAGGTCGCTTCAAGATTTTGCTTAGTTCCGTCTATAAACCTGACTTACATTTTCACTACCGGTGCGCGCACCCACTACGCGCACCGGCTACGCGAACGCAGTTGAGTCTACTGAGCGCTCCGGTTTCCCCCAGCACTGCCCTCTGAAGAAGATGGCTACGCTAGCAGTCGATCGTTCGTGTCAGCTCAGTCTTCAGTCGAGTGTTGTGTGGGATTTTGACTGTGGTACACCGAACTTTGTTTTGAACTAGTGTATTTTGTAATAGCTTAAGCGAAAATCTTAGAAAACGTACTGTCTGTCGATTGCTCTTCGCTAGCTTTCGGTTTCGCGAGTGTAGTGGTCATTACAATCCACAATCTCCTCTTCTTCTTCTTCTGCGCTGGGTGCTTCTTCTGCATGAAAGTGTAGCATGAAGGCTACAGTAGGCTGTGATTGTGTTGGCGCTGAAAGGTGGTTCATAGCTCGAACTTCGATCGTAGTACAGAGAACGTACTTTGATTATGATACAGATAACGTACCTTGATCGTGGGACAGAGAACGAATAAGGATCACGACGTAACCTTTAATGGTGCACAGATCGAAGATTGTTCGTGGTATAAACATCGAATTTGGATCATCTTACATAGAACGGACTACGATCGCGCCGTAACATTGCAGCTTCAGTCAACAAACATCTTGTTGTGGAGTAGCGCAGTCGCCGTTAGACTTTAAAGCCCGCATGGGCTCCTATTGCTTCCATTAACGAAGTAACAGGGACGTCAGTGGATGACCTTTGCTGTGCACTGCTCCATTCTCGTGCCTAGTGTGAGACCCGGAGCAACAAATGCAGCCCCAGCCGGTGGCGGCTGCGTCTTCTGCTCCATTTAGTGGCAGATCAGGCAGCACCTCATCGGGTGTCGGAAATACCATCAACACAACCACTTGAGGCAATAGTGAGATGTTCTCACTCTCCATCCCAGAAAGGAGCTCAGAGAACTAAGGAGAAGCAGTTTCTGTGTACTGAGTTTCCTACTCTAGTGGTAAAACTATCTGCCTTAGATGAAACAATCTGTAAACCTGCCCAGAAATTGGGGGCTAAAAGATTTCCACTTGGCATGTGTACAAATACTGAAACACAAATTAATCTTATTCACATTTGCCCAGGCGCAGATGGAAGGGAAAGACCAGGCACTAAGTAATGAGAACGCCAGACTGGGTGCAAGTTTAGAGGTACAGACTGGGGCCACAGCACTGCAGGAGATTGGGTCCATGGATCACTAGTGGAAATCTGTAAGACTCCAACAACTTATAAGGATTATCTGTTCTTGGATGAACTATAGGAGCTAAATTTGCAAGAACACAAATCCAGATATGAATTTGCAAATGAAGTGAAACTGAGATATAAAGGCGGGCCACGAGAAAAATGTATTGCAAATATCATTGTAGAGGTAAGTCCCAGAGTAAAATGGCTCTGAGCACTATGGGACTTAACTTCTGAGGTCATCAGTCCCCTAGAACGTAGAACTACTGGAACCTAACTAATCTAAGGACATCACACACATCCATGCCCGAGGCAGGATTCGAACCTGTGACCGTAGCGGTTGCGTGATTCCAGGCTGTAGTGCCTAGAACCGCTCGGCCACTTCGGTCGGGTAAGTCCCAGAGTAGGAAACCATTTATTGAGCAAGAGTATTTTTAGATTTGCAGTCTCAAGGAGTCAAAGAGTACAGTGTAGTAGCAAAACGATTTAAGTGTTGCGATCTGGAACACTCTGTTAGGGGCTGCAGAGCCCCTCTTATTATTTGTAGAACAGACAAATTCAGAAGACCAACTGTGGGCTATAACTGTACTACGAATTCCAGCCACCATACGCAGTACGTTCTAAATCCAGAACCGGACGTTTTTACACCTAGGATGAGAAGGACACGTTAAACAGTAAAAATGAAAGAACGTCATTGTTATATACTCAGGCCTTTGAAGACACATATCTTGATAATACAGATTATCAGCACCATATGTGTAGTGTGGGTAAGGTAGATCCGATAATTGCACGTACTCTAAAACATGAGCTCCTACAGTGGACTACGTTTCAGACTGCATTAATTTTAAGAGTGGAGGAACTGGAACATGAACTAATTGATAGGGAGAGACTTGAAACATCACACACACGCACCCAGTTCACTTACAAATTACAGAGTGCCAAAATGCATCTCGCAAATACATGTACGAAACGCAATAAAACTAAAACTATGAGTTACATCTCAGACAAATCCCGAATATGCAGACAGATATGAAACAACAAAATGTTAACAATACATACAACCTGTTATGTTTATCTCAGGAGGAAATATGTTCTGCCATCAATGATAGGCCATCGCATCCACCCATAGTAATACCCACGAAACAGGACTATACGTACAGTTTATCGTTTAAAGAAAGTAAAAATGTTGTAGCAACTGATTTAGTCGGCATATCACTATTAATCCGAAATAACGTGACGTATGAAGAAGGAATGAAATCTCCACCAATTTCCAAAGATGTGGCAAGTGATGAAGTAGGGGTACCACCACCAGTACCCAAAGATGTGACTTGTGACGAAGTTATGGTACCACAACTAGTTCCCAAAGATGGGCCGTGTGATGAACTAAGAACAACACCAATAGTCTCCATTGATATAGCGTGTGATCAAGTAGTAACAACCACATCAACCGCTAATAATGTAAACATAGATCAGGAGGAAAAACGGAACGTCACTGTAGGCAGTGACAAGATCAGTAAGGAAAATAAATGTATGAAAAAATATAAAGCCATAAAAACAAAGTAATGAAGCAAAGTTAACTCTCATAATAATGAATATAAAAAAGATGCACAGATGGAAGTGCATAAACACGTGATGAACAACATAAAGGACGGACAAGTATGTAGTCATGAGCAGGAAACTGACTAATTACATTAAGTCTGAAGTGAAAAACCCATAGGAGAAGAAGTACATAATCAAAAACCGGCTAACTACAGCGGTCTGAACTGAACTTAAAGCTCAGTAGGCTCGAGCAAAGGGATATCCAGCAAACTGCACAAAGATTGGTTAAACGGTTAACACATGAAGACTGCTTGTTCTATTTGCGTCCATACAACAGGGCAGACGTATAGGATAATCCTTCGATAGCAAAACTTTCCGAATGATGGGAACGTGTTTGTTAATCTCCTGAGGCAGGTCTGCGGAGGGGGTTCAGAAGATCTCATTATTAAGAAAATGTGCCAAGACCTTTTCATGGCTCACGGGAGAGTGTCGTTTGATCCAGAAGAGACGGGTTTGAAGTGCTACCCGAATACAAGGCAGCCGTGAAGATTTTGCAGCTCAGGGAGGAGTAGACTTGTAAGTGCGGAACTGCCCTGGCTGGGCCAAGAGTTCAGCGTTGAAGTCACTTGCATTCGAGAACCATACAGTAGAAATGGGAAATTAATACGCTTGCCCATCTAGACAACTCAGAAAACAGGAGGTAGAGAGGCTATGGCTGCTAAAGTGATAATGGACGCCAAGAACTAGACTACAAAAATCATACAGTTTTGCAACAGACATGTATCAGTAGAGGTGACCAAGGGTACAGACACATGGGTACTGACGCCGTTATATGTCCAGTACTCCAATACAATTCAGCCAAACACAGACGTAATTCAACGGACAGCACTTTACTCAAGAGGGAAGAAGATGATCAGTGCAGCTGATATTAATGATAGATCCACCTCGCGGCACTGTGATCGTACTGATGATCTAGATCAGATCTTCAAGGACATCCAAAGTGCGAACAACCTGAACACTGTCAACAGAGAAGGACAACCACCTACCTATATAAGACATGCTGGTGGCAGTCACAACTCAGACATAACTATTTTTAATCACACAGATGTAAATATAGAAATACATTGGCGGGTGTTTCTGAATATAATTACCAGAGACAACAATGCAGTCATCACTGACACAAAGGCTACATCACATCACACCATCATCAAACAAATATATGCTAAGCAGGACAAATTGGGAGGGCATTCGAAACTATGTAAGAGATAAATTGATGCAGAACTTAAATGAAAGTATACTCAGCGAATGTTCACCCTCGTGATGGCGAGTGTGGAAACTGTCGGCTGCGTACTTCAGCACCGCGTGCAAAGCTAGTGACGGGGAGCGTACACTGCTCACGGGTGTCACCACATGTATACAGTACTCTACTGTTGTTTCGATTAAACAAGTCCCGTAACACAGTCTCAGTTTCATTATGAATGGAAATCATACAACACTTTCCTACTGTTTTACAATATTTATTATTTAAATTACCAGGCTTCGGCAATTAGGCCCTATCAGGTACAAAAATAAATGTGTTTTTCTGTGAAGTTTCTGTGATCAAAGATATTAAACTAATTGCATTCAGAAAGTCTCTCAGATTTGTGTCAATGATGAAAATTATTATTTTTCGATATATGACTCCTCGTGAGAGGAAATTACCCCATAAAGTTTTGAAGTAAAAGCCATGTAGCTTAGATGAATTGTATGATACCCTTAAGAACTCACAGATGGAACAAACAAACTGACAAACTGACAAACAAACTGACAAACAAACTGACATGGCTCAGGGGCAGATCTGAACAAGATAATAATACCTGTAGAAAAAATAGTATTACAACAAAACTCACAATAAGAGTAAACTAGAAAGTGAAAAAAGTCTAACCACACAAGTAAAATTATAGGACAATTGAAACCACACTAACTGAGATAAAGTAATATACGTGCCATTTATGTTAGTGGAGTGATTTAAAAAGTGATTTGGATGCTTGTATATGCATAATCTACAGCTAAAACTGGTGAGGAAGTATCCTGTGTCTGATCATTGACTCTGACTCTGTGTACTGAGTTTCCTACTCTAGTGGTAAAACTATCTGCCTTAGATGAAACAATCTGTAAACCTGCCCAGAAATTGGGGGCTAAGAGATTTCCACTTGGCATGTGTACAAATACTGAAACACAAATTAATCTTATTCACATTTGCCCAGTCGCAGATGGAAGGGAAAGACAAGGCACTAAGTAATGAGAACGCCAGACTGGGTGCAAGTTTAGAGGTACAGACTGGGGCCACAGCACTGCAGGAGATTGGGTCCATGGATCACTAGTGGAAATCTGTAAGACTCCAACAACTTATAAGGATTATCTGTTCTTGGATGAACTATAGGAGCTAAATTTGCAAGAACACAAATCCAGATAGGAATTTGCAAATGAAGTGAAACTGAGATATAAAGGCGGGCCACGAGAAAAATGTATTGCAAATATCATTGTAGAGGTAAGTCCCAGAGTAAAATGGCTGTGAGCACTATGGGACTTAACTTCTCAGGTCATCAGTCCCCTAGAACTTAGAACTACTTAAACCTAACTAACCTAAGGACATCACACACATCCATGCCCGAGGCAGGATTCGAACCTGCGACCGTAGCGGTCGCGCGGTTTTAGGCTGTAGTGCCTAGAACCGCTCGGCCACTCCGGCCGGCGTCTGATCATTGAGAACCAGTTTTGAGCAAACAGCTGTATGTTTATGACTTCCATTGTTTCATAACGGTCTATCATCTATCATTTGAGGATGTTTCATAGGCCTTGTAACTATGGCTTTCATTAAGCAGATGCTCCGCAAATATGGTGTCTCCCACTTCTAAGGGGATTCTTCGAGCAGGTTCCTTTTGCCGTGCCAGTCTGTCCTATACAGAATCTGATGCAACTACAAGCGATTTCATGTATTCCACTCTTGTCAACAACGTCTGTGGTTCTCTTACCATTGATGAAAATGTGTGGGGTAGTGATGAGCAGGTAAAATGATGTTTTAAAGTTCCTGGATTTAGGCTTTTCGGCCATATTCTGATACACTTTTCGTAGTTTCAAGAGGGACAGCAGTTCCATCCGCGGATCTTATGATTAATACCTTTTCACTACAAATTTTAAAATCACTTATGAGGCATTTTTTCTTTTCGGTAATTCAGTTCTTGAAGTTGATCTTGAACTATAAGAGGAAAGACTGCATGCTTGTATTCCGCTCTTCTTAATTTATCTAGTTACTATAATCCATTCCTATGATTTCCTTTTGATCCTTAAGCATAATGAATATCATCCGTATTTCCGTACAGCTTATAACTATTTTACTGAGATTTTCCATCATGTATATGAAACCTTTTCCTATGTCGATAAATTTTACGTCAGTATCGTGATTATCCTTAAGCAGCCAGTTGTCAAGCACAACGGCAGATCTGCCTCTCAAGTGCCGCATTCCCTGTCGTTTTCGTGAATTGAAGCAGCTACTACTCTGTAAAGTAGCTACTCAACTGACATTAAGGGGCTAAGTGCACGCCGTTCCAGTCCTCCCAAGAAGGAAAAATCCCTAACAGTACCGGAAATTGAAAGCAGGTTCTCCGCATGTTAGTCAGCTGGCGTTACCACTTGGCTACAGAGGTGGACAAATTGTGACACTATTACTGGATGTTATATGTACTCCAAACGGATACCCATTTCTTCTTCTGTCATGTCACTAGACTGTTTCACTCCCGTTAAGATCTTCAACGGAAATATGAAGAACGACGTTTTGCCACCAAACTGCGTATAAATGTTTTTATTTTTCACACTACCTATTTCCGGTAGTGCCATTTTCAGATGTATCTTTTGTAGCATACACGGCTACATCGTTGTCATTAACTGAAAAATCGCGTGTCATGCATATCTGGGCCAAGCTCTGTCGTCAGACGTCCTCATCTTGCAATATTTCCTGCGAAACACAAAATACACACTCACTCAACCTCATCTTTAATGTATTCTTTTCAAAGATGAACATTCTCCTGTTTTCTTTTTTCATGGAATTGGTTTTTCACTCTTCATGTTGTAGTTTTTGGTTTCAACTTTGCCGAAAGTTTCTTTGGCGTATCTATATACTGAATCTGTCTACCAGACGGCCATTTCCTCAAAGATTTCTTCACATCCTTCCTTCGGATATTTCGCCTGGCCTTCCGTGTTCTCCTCAGTTACTTCTATCTCCTGTGACTATAAATTTCGGCACTCTTTTGTTTTCTTGACCATATTTATATTTCCTTCATACATCGATCAATTATCAAGGCTTTTCCAGTTTCCTTTTTTTCTTTTTTTGCTGTTATCTTGACGGGCCTATAATGGTTCAAATGGTTCAAATGGCTCTGAGCACTATGACACTTAACTGCTGAGGCCATCAGTCCCCTAGAACGTAGAGCTACTGAAACCTAACTAACCTAAGGACATCACACACATATGCCCGAGGCAGGATTCGAACCTGCGACCGTAGCGGTCCGCGGTTCCAGACTTCATCAGTATGTAAATTGTACTCAATTCTTCAAAGCGCAGTGATGAACGTAGAACTACCATTGGACTCAGCACACACCAGCGGACGTGCGACAACATCAGCAATCTCCACAGTAAGGTAAGACTATAAAAAAGTCGCTGACCAACAAGTAGTCGCCGCTCCACTTACAGAGCTGGCCACACATTGGCACATGAATAGGGAGTTATCACACGATGTTTCACTAGTGAATGAAGAGAATTCCGTTACATTTCATTCTGTTAACAGTTTTATTATTTCCCTCTTTTACTTGCTCTGGAGCACCGTATGTTTTCACTGCGTGTCTGCATGACTGTTCCTCTAGGCTTATCGATAGTAAAATGCTATTTACGGAATATACTGTAATACAGCTGCCTCACTATATCACTTACTAATTTAAAATGATCCTCTGCCCCTTCTCAAGCTATGTATCATGTGGGAGCATATTATAACAAGGTAGAGAACTTTATTAGACCTTCTAGTAAAACACAATTCTATTCAGCCTTTATCCAAGCATATAACCGATAAACAGAGCACACTGTCCAATTACTGCATACTTTGCCTGCTTACATGTAGATAAATTATAAACTATTCGTACTTAGGAAACGACGTTGCTGAAAAAAGCCTAGCGTTACGAACCAAAACCTTTCCCGCTGTCATAATCACTGATAAGATAACTTCAGCGCCAGATCCAGGCTCGTAGGCTATTCAACTTTGGTTCTCCATTCATCTCCAACACCGTTCTGTAACGTGCTGTCTCCAGTGCTATATTCGTGTATTTACTGTCTGCCGTCTTCCTGTTGTGTTCACTCTCTTCGCCTCTACGCATATAGTCACAGCTACATTACAATCTGTGTCCTCGAAACGGACGTATACAGAAGGGGAAACTCTGTGCTCAGGTGAAAATTTACAAGTGCGTAAGGGGGAGGGAACTCCGGTGGCGTAATTTTGTTTCGTCCCCGCGGGAGCCCTACTTGATACGTCATATCGCATTCCTGGAAGCGGCCCGCCCCCACCCCCAGCGCCCACGATCCCAGGCAGGACGGCCACTTTTATTGCCCTGCTCCTCTCGACGACGCTGATATCGCGGCCAGCCACTGCGGGTAAGCCGCCCCCCGATATGTTTCCACATCTGCATTCATAAAGAGAGAGAAGGGAGGCAAAAATCTCGCTACTGGAGGCAGCGCAGCTCCGTGACGTTACGAAGTTGGAGGAATAATGGAAACTCGCGACTCCCTCTTGGCCTGATCCGGTGTGACAGCTCCAGGAGGCCGGCTTGTTCGCGCTACTCCCGGCTACCACTTTCATTTTTATGGAGCTCTTTCTCGGCGTCATATTTCCTTTGGCTCCACCCGATGATCGTCATCTTGGAGGAAAGTGGCAGAATTGAGAACAATTTAATCGTGTCACGGACCCCTTTACTACTGCGCCCCTCAGCCAGAATAAAAGAAAATTTTCGCACGAAAAGTTTCAACAATGTCATACTGCAGGTGCTGCTTTTCGGAGTATTGTCAGCTGTTACTCACAGATACGGGGAACCCCATAGATTAAGCGGTGAATTATTATCGTATTCTAATTACTGTTGGCATATCATCTGGCATAAAAGAAAATTATACAAGGAATAGGCAGGATGTAAGAACGTAACTTCCGACCACACCCTTGTGTATCTTAACTAATGCGTCTGACGCTAAGATGTCACATACGATAGTTTATTCGTAGATCCTGAGCTGATTAAGCTTAAATAGTTTGTTGAACACAACGTAATCACGTTTTCATAAGGAAATCACCTAATGCTATAAATTTACACCAATATCAGTGTTCTCCACATGAAGATGTTCATCTACAGCCGTACGTATTTTTTGAAAGACAGTGCCTTACAGACTGGATGTATACTCAGTTGAGGTGATGTGACTTATTTATGTTACATCTTTTCAAATCCTTTTATTCTTTTTCTATTGATCATTACGTTCAGCTCTCGGAGAGAGAAGTGACGCCATTATCTTTCCTATTTCATGCTTTCTTTGTTGTTTTTGGGCCTCTTCTTCCGCAGTCGCCATTTTTGCTTTTTCATGTGGTTGACAACCATCTTCGTTTTGCCCTCTGTTGTCTCCATAAATAACGTTGTAATTTACAATTTGAAGTTCATAGACGCTGAACACAATTAAAGCTAAATAGCGGCCCTAGGTAAATTTGATCGGAAGTAGTGTAACCGTAGGTATAAAATAACGCTGTTATCCAGAATTAACGTATATGTCTACAGAGTTTACACAACAGTCGGATTATTAAGATGTCTGGAGATTAAATCTCCATTTAATGATAACCCATATCACAATGTCTTGATTCCTTTAGACTGGTGAATTACCGCCTGTTGACATGCGGTGTTGTGTGGTAGGAGTTACTGGTGGTGGAGCATCTCAACTGAATAAATCTTAGGGACACCCAGCCCCAACGAACTGAGCGTAACTTGCCCACACCTACGCGTTTGGAAGAGGAAATCTGTATGGGGCTTTTCAGATACACGTTGCTACCAGTTTAAGAGCCGTCCCCTCCCCTCTTTCCCTATGGACCATTAAGAGACTAGCTCAACCTCCTCTAAAATGGTTTAAATGGCTCTGAGCACTATGGGACTTAACATCTGAGGTCATCAGTCCCTTAGACTTAGAACTACTTAAACCTAACCAACCTTAGACAACACACAATTCCATGCCCGGGGCAGGATTCGAACCTGCGACCGCAGCAGCAGCGTGGATCCGGACTGAAGCTCCTAGTTTCGCTCGACCACAGGGGCCGGCGCAATCACCTCTCAAAACGATCGCACTTTTAATACTACTGCTCATGCGTGGGTGACACGTTACATGTTCTGTTCACCATATGGATGGGATAGTCATGAAACACCAGCGCTCCGAGGCAGAATAAAAACATACGTATCTGCAATTAATCTGAAACAACACGACGTTTAAATAAATAAACTTTTGGGACATCACTTCTATGATTTAATGAACCCTTCACTCACGATTTGTGGTCTCTCAGACTACGCTAAAATTTTCGAACTCGCTCTCCAAGGCCATTTGTGGTGGAATGCTTCTATACTCCCCCTACCCTCCTTAAACTGCCAAGACTACGATGTTTCGCTGTCGGTTGCGTTATCGCCTACTGGGTTTATTGTTGACACGTGTATGCTGATGGGTATTGGAGTCTCCTAGACCGCGCCTCGTAAACTACGTACCTGTTTTCCTCAGTACGATACCGTATAACTCAAAATGTGTTCGCATGAATGTGTCAGTTTCAACCATCCCGAGTCTGATAATATTGTTAGTCGGTCTGTTGAGGAAGGTGCGAGTGATATACATCAAGAAATAAACGAAAATGACGACGATTTTACATTAGCCACTGATCACAGTTCTGGTATCGAACAAGACTATCATTCAGAGGGAGAACTTCAGGGAAATTTGTGATGGGGATCTGTCTGTTTCTTCAATGAAATACTTAAAGTACCTGTTAACATCGAATGTGTGCTGAGTGGTGATAAGAAAAACATAGTTCCCAGCAATAATTGTAAATTTGACAGACTTTCTTTTTATACCTATCGGATGAAAATCTTATGCGCAAATTATAACCCTGGAATTTTGTTTCATTTGGAAACTTATTTTCTATAGAAACTGTATAATTTTCCAGAATGTAAAATTCAGTACTCTACCAGTCTATTTATGTGTGCTACTTAAAATAACCACTCAAAATTGTGTGCTTTTGTGTGATTAATAGTAAACTGCTACAGGCTTTGTTTAGTGCAATAAAATAAACTAGAAGCATTTACACAGAAAATTGTAAAAATAAATTTTATATAGCATAAATTAAAAATTCCAATGATTTTTTCTTTAATAGCAGTTTAAACAAAGGGGTCCTAGAAAGCCCACCCCGTGGTATGCGTTACAGAAAAGCCACCTCGCGAGTTAAGGGTTAATGTGCGACGTCCTAGTGTGTGTTAAAAAACGAGAATCACTCTGCTTTAACGACGTCAAAATGTTTTCTGTGGGCACCACAAAGCATTACCCCCCCTCCCCCCAAATCAACGTTCCAAATCACATACTAGATGTATTATTGTTTAATAAATTATGGAAAGCTTTATTTATCAACAAATATTAACATTCTGGTGTAGCTGCGGGTAGTGCGATAGTAAGTTTTACAGAGACGGAAAAAAGAAACACCCAGAGGCACAATTTGTCCAGCAGTTGCAGCTGGTATGCATTTGAACGTCACACACATTTAGGAGGAATAGTTTGCTCTAAAGGAGAATGAGTCTTCTACGCAAACCACGAATCAAACAACAGAAAGTTGCCTTTACCAGCTACCGGCCAAAAGCAACGCTCACACTATAGTTGTGGTTCTCTTACGCCAGTGTTCTCACTGCCCTTGCAAATTCACGCAGAAGAAAAAGAATCGTAGGTGTCAGAACACCTCCAACTTCTCCCAGCATAGTAAATACCTTTCCAGCTAATTTCCCACACAGCTTAACAGTTGGCATAATCCTATACGAATACGTTAAGGAATTTATGTGAGTTGATCCTAATACAACTCTGTTGGCGCCTCTAATTTACATGGTTTCTTTCATATACGTTTCCTCTTCAAATGGCTGTTGGTCGGAGTTGAAAAGGAATACCTTACTGGACGATGGAAAAAGTTTGTTTATCTCATACAAATCTTTAGGTTGATTCAGCAGTTTGATGCGCATTGTTAAGCTGACATTTTGTTTGAAATTTCATCACTTTATTTCTTCCAATTCTGTAGTATTGTTTGAGTTATGCAACCATTCACTGCTTCCCTTCAAATCACGGTACTCTACATCTCGTGCAGTTTGATGTGTGTAAGGCAGTAGGTCATTATCACGCACATACTGTACTGTGTGGGTCATCCTTGAAACGCGCAAACACCAGTTTTTGTAACAAATAAGCCATGGCCTCCCATGAATATCCATAGTTTTCATAAAGATGAGCACGGTCACATTTCTGCGTTCTTATTCGAATTCTGTTTGCAACTATTCTTTTACTATTCTGCTCATGATACTGCAAATACGTAATTATGTTTTGGACCCTCTCCTTCGACAACGTTTGTCCTTTACTATGTTTCACTGGAGACGGCATTTGTGGCTCCTTGTCCGACAAGGACGATAAACTACATGACTTGACACCTGTTTGAATGTCACTTTCACTTGTGAAGCATGTACCGTCATCCGTGTACTCCTCGTATCTATTTTCCACGCAGTCAAGCCTATACGATACTACACATTCCACTGACTCATGTTGCAGAAACGCTAAAATTTTATCTGCCACTTCTTCCTCACTCTGCGAAATTCCCTGGGTTCCATTCTGACGAAATGTCAACCTCGGCAACTTTGTAAATATAATACAACGTTTCTTTGTTTATCGTTGCCATTGCCCTCCTCACTATCAACACCACAAGCTCTATATCACTGATGTGAGTTACTGGTCGGCAATGCATTTCAAGTACTCCCTGTAGCCTCAGGCTGTAGCCTCCACTGGATACCTCGTTTTTCGTTAGCAACCAACACAGTGATTGCATGGCAAACAATATGTGGGGCGTCGAATGCCGCAAACATCACAGGCGTTTTGCGTCCTCACACTCGAGGAGTTCCTTGTGAGATATTGGCGCCTCTATACCATACGCTCATTTTAACCCTCTACCTTGGTGTAGCATCGTGATGGCTTCAACACACATTGGCATTGGTTGCCAGTAACTGCTGGGAAAACGGCCTAAGCAAAACTGATAAACGGGGAATCGCCGATCTACATTCTTGTAGTTAAAAGTCAAGAATTCTTCTCGCGAGGAATCACGCACAGGCGACATGTATTCATAGCTGGTCCCGGGATCCAAACCGCCTGCGGTAGCCAAAGGCAGCGCCTACAACCGGTGTGTGACCGTTAAAGCTATACGTTATACGGGGAATCTCTCGCACACGCACAAGACTCCGCCATCTGTGACCGTCTGAAGCTAAGACTTGATAACTCGTGACAAGCCGAATCATCCTGCTACAGAGCAGTATTGTACACACTTTAATGTTCTTTGTGACGAATCTCTGTAATTCTCGAACTACGGCAATGTTATCGTCGATGAGACTATAACCAGCTATTTCCTTAATGTTTATTACATTAACACTCACTGATTTCAATTGTATGATACTCTGCCGTTTGCAAGTAGTAGACCAGTTATTGCTTCATCTAATTCTGGAAAGAAAGCTGTAACACCCTCCTTAGGCATTGATGAGGAACACTATACGGTGTTTTGCCGAGTGTATGTGTTCTACAGTCACAACCAGAATAGGCTTTATGATCACGTGACGAATGTATAAAAATACAACGACCTTGAGTTCGGATAATCATTAAAAAAGCACCAAGAAATTAGCGAATTGTGCACAGAATTAGCTAGCGTTTTAGACTGATATTTGGTCGGATGTATACATATGTAAACCCTGTGCTGGCTTCCCATATTCCAGTAAATAGCCCTACGTGGAGGAGCTAGGCGACAGTTCTCGCCAAACTCTGCTGGATAACTAATTAGGAAACATACGTTTGAAGTATCTTGTGTGATAATTGTATGCTACATCTATTAATCCAGCCTGCTAGTGGTCTAAGGCAGACGAGAAAATGTTGTAACGGAATGTTGTTTACTTAACACACTGCAACTATCCGAATCATTTCTTGAGAGGGCTTATGAAAGCAATAACCATTTACAAATTAGAAATGATCATAATGGGTACTCATAGCTACTTTACGACAGCGTACTGACAATGTCATAGCGTGCTGGACCTGTGACACACTTCCAGACCTAATGTTACCTGTCGTAGGATTAGAGCTTCGTCTAACACACATGTCGGAAACATCAAGAGCCAACCAAACTTGTTACACGATTTATTATTTGTAATATCAATATATATTCCTATTTTTTAGGAGTCATGATTGGAAGTGACGTCATGGTAACGTACCAAGTTAGAAACTCATATTACTTCCCAGTTGACAAACTTCAAGACTATATACATGTGATCTGATAGTGAATGACTTAAGTCTGCTCGACAGAACGGTACCTTCAGGTATCAGGAAGACCAAATTTGATCTGTATCTGTGCCAGTAAGGCAGTCACTCCTTTCCGTTGTTTCAGAGGGGTATAGCTGTTCTTTGCATTCTCACGTTTACCGACATGGACACGATGACTATCACTATGTTTTCCTGTACTCTTTAATACTAGTAGAAACCTTTGGGATAGTGGCGCGTTTACCAGCCATGGTTTCCCAGTCTCATTATCTCACCAAGTCTTCGTTCTATAGCAGGTATCCGACACCAGTAACTTAGATGATGATTCGATTTACGCAAAGACAAAGAGCCAGTCATCCGTTTCCTCCCAAAATTAAAAACTTTTCTGTTAAACCCAAGTTATTGGAATGCGTACTCATTCCATACTGATTTTGAAATGTAGTTTCCTTATGACGAATATAAAGCTATCCAGATTAACTCCACGAAATTCCACCAAGACAAACACTACAACAAGTTGGGCAGCATTTCTGTTTACAAGTTTGCACAATCAATCTCACTGTTAAATATTTAAAACAACAGACATACAAAGCATAGTTCTGTAAGGAATTAATATTGGTCCTGATTACGTATAATTATGTGCATCCATACAAGTCAAACGTCAACCTGTATGTATTTACTCTAATTCTCTGAAAGATGCTGGTTTAAATGCTGCGTCAGCCTCTCTTGCTATTTGTGTATATGTAGGAGAAAGACCGACATATGATCAGAATGCAGTATCAGTAAATACTTTTTGGTGACGATGATTATTCATACCTGTAACAGAAACCACTGTGTAAAACCCATGATGACAACGCATCTGGTCTCATAAAATTCTGCTCGTACCATCGAAATTTGATTGTACCAGCAATCCAGTTGTAAACCCCTAGCCTAGTTACGCTGTTTTTTGTTCGCTGTGACATGTGTACTCTAGGGACAGGATAGAGTGTGGGAGTGGATCCAGCAAAGATTAGCAACATGCCTTTTTTTCTTTTTTGCGTGTTATTACTCTTCACAACTAAACACAAAGTTACTGAAGTACGAGCGAAGATGTCTGTAAAATGTTAAACACCACTCCCATGTGAACTGTACATCCCAACCCCGAGGACTTAATCGAAGAACGTGGATTTATATCTTTTTGAGTAGAAATATGACGCGTGTTTTGGCAAAGTAACACAGAATACCGGGCTTATTCATCTTCTGTAGTAGAAAGCGTCTCAAAATACATTATTCTCTATGAATAGCACAAGTTTGTTCAACCATTCTCACGATAAATCACAGAAACTATAGTCAGACAGATAATGGTATGTATTAGATCCCCATCTGTCAAACACAATTAACTCGTGATCAGTAACTGCCTGATGAAAAGAGGTGTGGTGTAGACAGAGCCTAAAATGTGTGTATGTAACTTACGGATAATACTTGTATCGTCTACATGAAGTTGTTACCCTATTCCATTGGAACACTCATTTATTTCAGTGTAGACCAGTTCCACTTTACATCAAGAGCATCTTTGTTCATTAAAAAAATTTATAACACGTGAGTGGAAAAAGGTAGAACAATAAAAACCGTGGGACAACGATAGGCGCTTATAGGACGTCAGATAATGTTACCAGGCGGCCATGACGAATGAGCGACGATGGGCCTAACCTTCAACACAGCAGCAGTATAGTAGGAAGGGCAATCACGCTGATCACATCGCTGGCCATCTCCCCCTACGTGCATTAACTCTCCTCGGAATCAGTCAACTGTATATGTGTCGAGAGCACTAAATTACCCACCTCTGAGATAGCCGGACAGAGCAACCAGAAAAGTGGTTAAAATGGCTTAAATAGTGCGACAGACGCCTAGCAATAGTATCATATAGTTGATCTAAGTCACGCAGATAAAATTTATGTTATCTGTGTTGGGCACTTTTATCCTGCATCAGCTAACTTCAAGTGATTTCATCCACAGTAGCATCAGTGTGTTTTCCATGCGCATTGTGTCGATTAGTGAAATCATGCCACTTTACATTACATTCAAACATTTTATGAATCCAAGTACATATGGGTTGCTGCCCGCATGTGCTGAGACTGAATACCACAGTATTCATAATCCACTTAAAGGGTATTTTACAAATCATACTACACAGTAATGAAACGACTCGTGATAAGAGGACACATAACACGTCAACAACTTGTTTTTTTTTCATATATATAATAACAGAAAAAATCGCAACACGAAGAGGGATTTGTGCGACATAGATAGAAGATGATGTCTACTCAAATTTCGCACCAGTCACATGAGAGTGGAGCTAGTAGTGCCACTACGAGGATGCAGATCAGGTTTGTTTCAAATGCGCTTTGTAACAGTTGTGAGCGTTAATTACCTCGGAGATTCGACGTCGCTAGCTGTTGTCTCTTAAGAATGCCTTTAGATCGACAAAGGCTCCATTATCAACACCCCAAAGAGTTTGAATGAGGTCTTGGAATAGGGTTACAAGAAGCTGCATGTTCCTTCTGCAATATTGCAGAAACATGTGGCAGGAATGCAGCCACACTACATGATTCCTTTCGCCAGTGGTGTCGGGAATATTCGGTCGCAAGAGAACCGGGCTCCGGATTGCCATATGGCGCTACCAAGAAGGAAGAGCAAAATGTTTGGCATGGAGCTCTGGCGCATTGCACTGCATCTGCAACAGAAATCTAAGCAATAGTTGACATCACAGTGACACAACGAACTGTTACAAACTGGTTATCTCAAGAACCGCTCCAAGCCAGACTCCCTCTAGCGTGGATTCCACTGACCCCAGACCACCTCGACCTGCGGGTTCAGTAGTGTCAAGCGAAAGCTCACTGAAGGGCAGAAAGGAGGTCTGTTGTGTTTTCTGATGGAAACTGTTTGTGCCCCATTGCCAGTGATGGTCGTGTGTTGGTTAGAAGGTCAGTTCAACGCCTACAACCGACCTGTCTTCGTGCTAGAAACACTGGACCTACACCTATAGCTATAGTCGGGCCTGCGATTCCGTAAGAGAGCAGAAAGACTCGTGGTTATTCCTCAAACCCTGACTTCAAATCTGTACGTCAGTCTGATGATTCGAACTGTCGTGCTGCCATTCAGGAATATCATTCCTGGGTGTGTTTTCCGACAGGATAAAGCACATCCTCATTCTGCTGTTGTAACCTAACATGCCCTACAGAATGTTGACATGTTGTCTTGTCCTGTCCAATCACCAGATATGTCTTTAGTCGACCACATATGGGACATCATCAGATGGCAACTCCAGTGTCATCCAAAACCAGCATTAACGATCCCTGTACTGACTGACCAAGTGCAACAGGCATGGAACCCCATCCCAAAAACTGATATCCGATACCTTCACAACGCAGTTAATTCGTATATACACGTTCGTGTTCTACATTCTCAACTTTCTGTTAGTTACACGGGTTATTAATGTACCAGCATTTCACATTTGCAATGGATTATGTCGCAGTAAAATTAACCTGTGATCTTGCAATGTTAATCACTTGCATATGTTTCCTAGACAAACGTATTCATTAATCTACATTATATACGCTGAAGAAGTGCCACAACACGACGTGGCAAGGACTCGACTAATGTCTGAAGTAATGCTGGAAGGAAGTAACGCCATGAATCTTGCAGGGCTGTCCATATATCTGTACGAGTACGAGGGGTGGAGATCTACTCTGAAGAGCACGTTGCAAGGCATCCCACATATGCTCAACAATGTTCATGTCTGGTGAGCTTGCTGGCCAGCGGAGGTGTTTATACTCAAAAACGTGTTGCTGGAGCCACGCTGTAGAAATTATGGACGTGTGGGGTGTAGAATTTTCCTGCTGGAATTGCCAAAGTTCGTCGGAATGCACAAAGAACATGAATGGATACTGGTAATAAGACAGGATGCTTACGTACGTGTCACCAGTCAGAGTCATATTTATACGTATCGGGGGTCCCGTATCTATAGAATTGCACACTCCCCACAACATTACAGAGCCTACATCAGCTTGAACAGTGACGTGCTGGCATGCAGAGTCCATAGATTCATGAGGTTATCTCCATACCCGTACGCGTCCATTCGTTCGATACAATTTTAAACGAGGCTCGTCCGACCAGGCAACATGTTTCCAGTAATCAACAGTGCAATGTTGCTGTTTAGGGGTCCAGGAGGGGCGTACGGCTTTGTGTCGTGCAGTCATCAAGTGTACATGAGTGGGCCTTCGGCTCCAAAAGCCCAAATCGATGATGTTTCGCTGAATGGTTCTCACGTTGACACTTGTTGATGCCCCAGCATAGAAATCTGCAGCAATTTGAGGAAGGGTTGCACTTCTGTCACGTTGAATGATTCTGTTCAGTCGTCGTTGGTCCCGTTCCTGTGGGATCTTTTTCCGGCTGCAGCGCTGTCGGAGATTGGATGTTTTATCGGATTCCTGATATCCACACTACACTCGAGAAATGGTCGTACGGGAAAATCCCCACTTCATCGCTACCTCAGAGATACTGTGTCCCATCGCTTGTCCGCCCACAAGAACACCACTTTCAAACCTCCTTAAATCTTGATAAGCTGCCATTGTACCAGCAGTAACCGATCAAACAACTGCGCCAGATATTTGTTGTCTTATATAAGCTTTGCTGCCCGCAGCGCCGTATTCTACCTGTTTACATATCTCTGTTTTTAGTATGTTTTTCCCTGTTTCTTTGTCGCTTCAGTATGTATAGAAACCGGATCACAAACACATCACACCCAAAACACGCAAAATCATCAAAAACATCTGGGAAACAGAAAAGGTACCAGAAGGATGGAAGTCAGCGATAATATACCCGCTCCACAAGAAAGGAGACGAAACAGACCTAAAAACTACAGAGGAATTTCACTACTGCCTGTGACATACTAAATTTTGTCAAAAGTCTGCTTAATAGGTAGAGCCTCAAATACATCCAGAGATAGGAGAACACCAAGGAGGGTTCAGTAAGCGAACATCAGTGAACAAATCTGGTGTCTGAGAACAATGTTGACAACAAGAAAGTCCAGGAACATCACGATAACACACGTCCACTTCCAGAAGGCCTACGACGCCAGAGATAGAAAACCACTATTCAACACACTGGAAGAAATAAAGGTGGACAACAAAGGCAGAAAGCTAATCCAGAAAACATTATTAAATACAACATCCAAAATGAAGTTAATGGGAAAGGTCACGGAGCCATTGGAAACGACGAAAGGAGTGAGGCAGGGAGATGGCCTGTCACCCATTCCATTTAACTCGGTTTTGGATAAAATAATCAGGACATGGGACGGAGGAGTCAATGGGATAAGGATGGTGGAACACAAGGATAGAACCGTCGACATAGAATTTCTGGGCTTTGCTGATGATATAGCGATCATAGCAAATAACAGAAAAGAAGCCAAGGAAGCTCTAGAGACCCAAAAAGAAATTTCAGTCAAAACAGGAGTACAAATCTCATATGGGAAAAGGCAGTACATGGACACAAAATCCATAGATAGACACCCACTGGTAACAAACTATGGAGAGGTAACAGAAGTAGATAATTTCAAATACCTGGGAGATATTATACAGAAAACACGACTGAACGTGACATCCAATGAAGGAAGGATCACAAAACTACAAAAAGTATACAAATTAACATAAAACCATTACAACAAAAGAAATATTTTCATGAATGCTAAATTAAGACACTACAGTACAGTGGTCTTACCAGAGGCCTTGTATGCGTCAGAAACAATAGTAACCAAGGGAAGAACGAAAATAAAGGAGACGGAAATACAAGAGAGGAAAATACTGAGAAAGATCTACGAGCCAGTTCTGGAAGAGGGGATCTGGAGAAGCAGACAGATAAAAGAACTGTAGGAACAGACATAGATGATTACAGGCTATATCAGGAAAAGATGAGCAAAGATTTACGGACACATAATGGGACGAACCAAAACAAATTTACCAACCAAATTTTTAACGTACTAAAAACTAATCCAATGAAAACCAACTACTTCAAGGAAACCGTGGAAGGCCTCAAAAAACTGAACATATCCACAAAAGACTTAGCTACGGGGAAAAGTACACATAGACAAATCAGAAAACAGAAATTTTAGCAAACGCTCAAAGAGAAGAAAACGGAAAAGAAGTGGACAAAAGAGAGCAAGAAGATACATTGTGGATATATGAGAGGCTTTTGGGAATAAAAAAAGAAAGAGACAGAGAAAAAGTCATGAAAGCTGATTGTGTTTTAGCGCTCTCCTTAACGGGGCATGTATATATACTCTCTGTTTCGTAATAGTATGCACCTGTACTTCGTTCCAAGACCTCTGAAAAAAATCATAGCCACAGATCTGGAGATACCCTAAACGACACCTTAATTTTTTATCTTTACAAATACTATATTCACATTTTCAAACTGTGCAGAAGAAATGGACTACACCTGTTAGTAAACACTAAAGATCAAGCAGCCACCCCGCCCCCCCCCCCCCCACCTTCCAGCTCCCCCTCTCCTTTCCCCCTCCCCTCCTGATGTACTGCTGGTGAATCCACATTTGGAAGCTGTCTTAGATCATGTGTGGGTGATTCAGCTTCCGGACACTACTTTGGGCTTGGCACCACTGGATTAATCTTCTATCAATACCTTAGACTTACCACAGAATGACTCAACACTTGGATGCTCCACTGGACGTAACGCATGTGGATCGATGTTTGGACTGTACCCCCGATGCAGTGCATCTGGATCCTCCCCAAACGATTTACTGGGCATAATGGTCGTGGATCCACCTTCGGATATTGCCTCAGACATAAAGCCGCTGGATCCACCCCATAAACATTCCGAGCGTCGCTGGGTCCACCCAATACAGTATTCCGAGTGTGTACATAATCTGGCTGGGTTGTGTTTCTGTATCACAGCTGGATGGTAAAAATAGCAACCGATATCTGTAAATGTAAGCCACAGGAGCCTATATACAGAAATAGTGGTAAAAAAATTAGGTTTCATCGCACCAAATCTCCAAATCTGTGATTACGATTTTTCATCCTCAGAAAGACCAGAACGGAGTACTGGTACACACCATCACAAATCAAGCGATTACTGCTCCTGTCACTATAGACTAACTGTTTTCCCCCATATGTCCACATTTCAACACCTCACCGACAGTACGTGGAGGTACTAACCAACGTAAAAGCATATGACATGTAATGAGAAAACGTGGAGTTAATGGAAGAAATGTGTATAATATGGCAAAATCCTGTTACGAAATGGTAATACAGTGGAAGTAATCGTAATTTGTTGTACCATAAGTTCTAGATTAAACTTTTTTGAGATTTATTGGATACTTTCCTAGAAAGCTAATGCTTTTGTTCCAAGGAAATGAACTATTAGTACCAGAGCACCACCTTCTCCAGAACTGACTACAAAAACTGCACCAAGGATTGAGGAATCTTTCAAGCCACTTGAATAAATGTGGTACTTGTAATTAATGCACTGAAATTAGTCAACATTTGCCACATTGTATACAGGGTAAATCACCTAAAACTTTCACCGCAAAAATTGCGGGAATGGAAAGTAACGATTTGGTAGTCAGCGGCTCGTGTTGTTAGGCAATAAACAAATGGTAATAATACTTAGAAAATGTATATTTCGTGTGGACCTATACATTTTTAAATAGAAAAGTGCCAGTCGCCATTAATAAACTAAAATTAGGATAGATTAGAATGTCAGTGGTGTCTGTTGCAAGACTGCTGTGAGAGTTGCGTACGGGATATCATACTTCGAAAAGTTTCCACACCGACACTTCTTTGCTCCATTCAATCTGTGTAGTTGCTAGGTAGGATGTTATTCTGTTTGCTTGTACTGCACTTGTGTGTTCGCTGAATACACTTCGAGTTGCTAGTGAGTTAGTGTGTGCCCGTCCAAGTAGTAGGTCGTGAGCGGACGATAGGATTTACCAATGCAGAAAAAGCTGACATGTTCATGGTGTATGGAGAGAGAAGGAAGAATGCAGTTCGTTGGTGTACGGTGTGTGTGTCAAGCTGTTGACATTAAAAACTAAGGGTAGGATACATTAAAATGTCAGTGTTGTCTGTTACAGGATTCTAGTGCGTGTTATTCACGAGATATCGTTTTTTTGAAAAGTTCCCATACCGATACTTGTACAATACCTGTGGTACTACACACAAAATAACACATGCTTACACTAGCTGTATACATTCTGACCAGTAACGAAACCACTGACCATCAAAAGCTGTGTTCAAAAGATCCATTGGTAGAAGCAGTATACGCTTCAAGTCTGGTATGGAACGACTACTGCACGCGAAAATATCTACGCTTATTCTACTAAAGAGAGAGAGAGAAAGAGAGAGAGCACTGAATTGTAAGTGCCAGCGCCCTGCCACTAGGCCACACCTTCGATAGGAAATGCGACTTTGTACACTGAAGGAGTGCAGGAGGGACGTTTCACAATGTTCCTGACAACTTTCTGGAAGTCTGATGGCGTCAAACGCTTCCACGCCTGTCCCAACAACAATGTAGAGAAAATAAATTGCCAAATAAGCAGCAACCAGTCGCAAAATCATGTTTTCTTTCTTTGCTTTTGCAAATCGATTTCAACTGGTTAACAACCATCATCGGTGCTACAAATACAAGAATAAAAATAAAAATAATTAATAACAGTGACCAAATGAATAAATCTACATAAAGCAAAATAAAACCAATAAAATGTATACAGGGTGTTACAAAAAGGTACGGCCAAACTTTCAGGAAACATTCCTCACACACAAAGAATGAAAATATGTTATGTGGACATGTGTCCGGAAACTCTTACTTTCCATGTTGGAGCTCATTTTATTACTTCTCTTCAAATCACATTAATCATGTAATGGAAACACACAGCAACAGAACGTACCAGCGTTACTTCAAACACTTTGTTACAGGAAATGTTCAAAATGTCCTCCGATAGCGAGGATACATGCATCCACCCTCCGTCGCTTGGAATCCCCGATGCGCTGATGCAGCCCTGGAGAATGGCGTATTGTATCACAGCCGTCCACAATACGAGCACGAAGGCTCTCTACATTTTGTACCGGGGTTGCGTAGACAGGAGCTTTCAAATGCCCCCATAAATGAAAGTCAAGAGGGTTGAGGTCAGGAGAGCGTGGAGGCCATGGAATTCGTCCGCCTCTACCAATCCATCGGTCACCGAATCTGTTGTTGAGAAGCGTACGAACACTTCGACTGAAATGTGCAGGAGCTCCATCGTGCATGAACCACATGTTGTGTCGTACTTGTAAAGGCACATGTTCTAGCAGCACAGGTAGAGTATCCCGTATGAAATCATGACAAGGTGCTCCATTGAGCGTTGGTGGAAGAACATGGTGCCCAATCAAGACATCACCGACAATGCCTGCCCAAACGTTCACAGAAAATCTGTGTTGATGACGTGATAGCACAATTGCGTGCGGATTCTCGTCAGCTCACACATGTTGATTGTGAGAATTTACATTTTGATCACGTTGGAATGAAGCCTCATCCGTAAAGAGAACATTTGCACTGAAATGAGGATTGACACATTGTTGGATGAACCATTCGCAGAAGTGTACCCGTGGAGGCCAATCGGCTGATAGTGCGTGCACACGGTGTACATGAAACGGAAACAACTGGTTCTCCCGTAGCACTCTCCATACAGTGACGTGGTCAACGTTACTTGTACAGCAGCAACTTCTCTGACGCTGACATTAGGGTTATTGTCAACTGCACGAAGAATTGCCTCGTCCATTGCTGGTGTCCTCGTCGTTCTAGGTCTTCCCCAGTCGCGAGTCATAGGCTGGAATGTTCCGTGCTCCCTAAGACGCCGATCAATAGCTTCGAACGTCTTCCTGTCGGGACACCTTCGTTCTGGAACTCTGTCTCGATACAAACGTACCGCGCCACGGTTATTGCCCCGTGGTAATCAATACATCAAATGGGCATCTGCCAACTCCGCATTTGTAAACATTGCACTGACTGCAAAACCAAGTTCGTGATGAACACTAACCTGGTGATGCTACGTGCTGATGTGCTTGATGCTAGTACTGTAGAGCAATGAGTCGCATGTCAACACAAGCACCGAAGTCAACATTACCTTCCTTCAATTGGGCTAACTAGCAGTGAATCGAGGAAGTACAGTACATACTGACGAAAGTAAAATGCGCTCTAACATGGAAATTAAGTGTTTTCGGACACATGTCCACATAACATCTTTTGTTTATTTGTGTGTGAGGAATGTTCCCTGAAAGTTTGGCCGTACCTTTTTGTAACACCCTTTATAGACGTATTAAACCATTTAAAATGCACATACAAATTTACCTTTCAACGTATATCTTCCCTGAGTAGTAACACTGTCTTACTTCTCAGGGAACATATATGTCGAAATGTAAATTTGTATGTGCATTTTAAATGGTTTAATGCGCCTATAGACATTTAATTGGTTTTACTTTGCTTTATGTACATTTATTCATTTGGTCACTGTTATTAATTATTTTTATTCTTGTATTTGTAGCACTGATGATGGCTGTTAATCAGTTGAAATCGTTTTGCAAAAGTAAATAAAGAAAACATGATTTTGCAACTGGTTGCTGCTTATTTGGTAATTTTATGGTTTACGATCGCCGCACAACTTGGGAACCATATGGAGCCCACCATTCATAATGTAGAGAAAGCTTACGACAGTGGCTGTAGAGGGAAAAGATAAACATATGCGATCATTTGCTTCTTTCTGTTGTGCCATATCATAGAGATCTTCTCTTGGTTGAAGCAGAAGGATATGCATTTCGTTTATGGTGAGGCGATGGGAAATGCGCACGCTGCTGTACAAATTTGCAGACGAAGATATCCAGACATGCGTCAGGCAAACCATTCTCCGTTTGCTGCTATTCATTAGCGCCTGGATGAAACAGATGGTTCCAATGGACGTCAAAACAGCGGAGATGGCGTGCTCAGCGTATGCACGCTACCATTTGAAGCGGACGTATTAAAGAGATTCGACGCGGACCCATCCGCAGTCACTCATGTGGTACACGCATTGCAAAGCAACCACATTGCGGTTTGGGATATGATGCATTAGGACGAAACGCGTTCATTCCATTTTCAGAAAGCATATGCGCTGAGAGCAACACGATTTAACTCCGTGTGTGGAGTATGGACAGTGGTTGTTGCAGCGTTGCGCCACCTAGCCATATAAAGCTGCTTGTGTTTGGCTCACGAACGAGGTGTGCTTCTACAGTGAGGGTGTTTCAGTGCTCACAATTGTTGTATTTGGACGGAAGAGAATCCCCACGCAACCCACGAACGAAGTCATCAAGAACAACAGACTATAAATTTGTGGGCTACCATGGTACACGATTACTTCATCATACTTCCTCCTCGAGACAGAAGATATAGCTATGCAACGTTCGTTCGAGAAGTTCTACTCGAATTGCTGGAGCAGATGCCACTTACTGTCCGTCAAAATACGTGGTTCCTGCACGATGGAGAAATCACACACGTCAATCTAACCGCCAGAATCCCGATCGAACAGATCACAGGACTGGTCGAGGTGACATTGAAATTTGGGAGCCATGGTTGCTCGACGTCAGCACGCTGGACTTTTTCTTGTGGAATCATCTGACGAATGTCGTGTATGATACCCCTGTGTAGTCAACGGAAGTCTTAATTGCAGGAATACATGCAGCGTGTGAAGTTGTTCGCACCATGCCCGGTATCTTTGAGCGAGTGCATCAGTTAATGGTATACAGATACCAGGAATGCTGCAATGCTGAAGACAGGCGTTTTGAACACCTTCTTTAATTTTATTTACTTCCTTTTAACAGTAGAATAAGTAGTAATATTTGCTGCTTGACACTTGTTTCCTGTTATCTGTTACAGAAAATACTCTCATGTTTCTCCTCGTTTCCTTTCATTGATATTTTCTCTCCTTTACATTAAATAAATGCACCGAATTTTCGAGAACTCCGTCGGTATTTATTGAACGCAACTGATTGCCACAAACTCCAACGGTGTCCATGTGGAATGCTGCTGCATAGGCAGCTGCTTGCCTTTGTGATTTCGACGCTGTCGGTATCTTTCTCTTACATTCTCTATACAGAAATACATGAAACATTTTGGTAGGTCCTACGAGAAACATAAATTGCGGATGGAAATTCTTGTCTGAAACAGTCACCCACCGACCAAAGAGATCATCGCCTTAATAGGAGAGAAGGCCTGTATCCGCAGCAGCTAGCTCCATATTCTCCAAGGGCGATCGCAGTTATCAGTCGGGATCACTGAATAACAAATAACACATGTCCGACGTTCCGCTTGTAGTTCGTTAGCGCACAAACTCAAGTTTGCTGCAGAACTGGTGACGTAACGGCAGGTGTCGACGCCTATAATTTCAAGGCTCTGTAGCGTCCTTGGATGACGTTTCCGGACACGGTTTGCTATCATTAATTTGTTCCTCAAGACACCCTTTACAGAGCATACAAACTTGTCGGTTTCGTTTTGCAACAACGTGTGTATAGCAGAGAAATGACTTCATACATGCACTTAGAAATGAAAATGCATTATACAGATGAAGTAATCGGAATATTCTATGGAAAGTGGCTGTAGGTCCTTAACGTAACGCCTGAAATATAGGAGAATGAATGACATTACGTACCCGTACACTGTAATAGGGGAAAGGCAGTACATTCTTGAGAGACATTGCGACTAAAAGACATTGTCGTATTCCAACTAGTTCTGTGTGGGTGAGTAAACGGTAATTTTATTCCCAGTCTACATTATAGGTAAAAAAAATTTATATTTCAACTTACCTAGAAATATTTTTACTGTGGCATGGGCTGTAAGTTATCCATCCTGTAGCGAAACTGCTAATTCTAGAAACAACAATGTAGTGTTATAAAAGTTTGTTGACATGTACTAAGTCCTCGTAGCTCAAGTCGATGTATTACGGTGGAGTGTGATTGATGAGACAACCTTTATTTGGTTTACGAATGTTGTGGGTGCAGTGTAAAATGGCGCGATTCCATAAAAGGGAAGCAACACAAGTCGATTGGAGTTGAAATTACTATGGACGAAATCACGAGATGTTCGCTCGTACAGGGTAACAGGACACTGTGCACAAAACGGGTAGCATACATTTTATCAACATTAACAACTAACATTATGTCTCGACGTTTGTATACCTTTTTAAGCCATTTATCACAATTCAGACCACTTATTTCCATTGTTGTTTGTAGGCAGTCGCTTTAATAGATAGTTGCATCTTCTAAGTTTTCTGGCAATAAAACACGGAGTATGGTTCTCCTCCCCCACGACATTTGCTATATGTTCTTACCTATTTAAGTTGTTCGTAGTTGTAATTCCTAGGTATTTAGTTGAATTTGCTGCCTTTAGATTTGATTGATTTATCGTGTAACCGAAGTTTAACAGATTCCGTTTAACATTCGTGTGTATGATCCCACATTTGTCATTATTTGGGGTGGATTGTCAATTTTGCCACAATACAGACATTTTACCTAAATCGTGTTGCAATTTCTTTTGAACACCTCAAGACTTTTCTAGACGATAAACGAGAGCATCATCTGTAAACGACGTAAGACGGCTACTCAGATTGTCTCCTAAATCGTTCATATAAATAAGAAAGAGTATACGGTCTATAACACTAACTTTGAAAACGCCAGGAATCACTTCAGCTTTATTCGATGACTTTTGGTCAATTAGTACAAACTGTGATCTATCTGGCAGGAAATCACGAATGCAGTAGCATAACTGAACTATGTTCAATACGCACGCAATTTCATTACAAGCCCCTTGTGAGGTACGGTGTCAAAAGCCTTCTGGCAATCTACGAATACGGAATCAATTTGAAATCCCTCGTCGATAGCAGTCAACCGTTCGTCTGAGTAAGGAGATAGTTGTATTTCACAAGAGCTATGCTTTCTAAAACCGTGTTGAGTGTGTCACAATTGGCCGTTCTGTTCGAGGAAATTCGCAATGTTCGAACACAGTACACTCATCAGTCAGATCATTATGAGAACAACCTAACCGGCCGTTGTGGCCGAGCGGTTCTAGACGCATCAGTCCGGAACCGCGCTGCTGCTACGGTCACAGGTTCGAATCCTGCTTCGAGCATGGATGTGGGTGATGTCCTTAGCTTAATTAGGTGTAAGTAGTTCTATGTCTAGGGGACTGATGACCTCAAATGTTAAGTCCCATCGTGCTCAGAGCCGTTTAGACCGACCTATTATTGTGATATAAACCAATTCAGACGATAGCAGCGTCACCTGGCGAGAAGTGAATGCTAGTCAGACACGCACACGGTGGATGTAGTATCAGAGAGCGTGCTATCCATGAGGACGAAGGCGCGCAATCTACCTCAGTTTGAGTGAGAGTATTTTGTCACGGCCCGGAGGCTCGGAACGAGCATTTCGGAAAGTGCACAACTTGTTGGGTATTCGAGGAGCCCTGTGGTGAGTGTATTCTGCACGTAGCGAAACCAAGGTGAAACCACGTCCAGACGTCATGGGGTTTGGTGGTCACCTCCCATTACAGATATCCGACGTCCTAGAGTGCGAAGAGTGATAAAAACAGGGCAGGCGGCGGACTGTGACAGAACTACCATCAGACTTTAATGATGGGCGGAGTTCAAGTGTCTCTAAACACACAGTGCACCGAATACTACTGACGATGGGCCACCGCATCCGATGACCCATGCATGTACTAACGTTAACACAACGACATCCTCAAAAACAACTCAACTGGGCTCGTGACCATCGGCACCGGACGTTAGCGCAGTGACATAGCGCAGCGTGGTCTGATGAATCCCGATAAGTTTTTCATCATGCGACGGTTTGGAGCGAATGCGTCGTCTTCCAGGGGAACAGCTCCTTCACAGCAGCATGGCAGGAAGGAGCAAGCTGGCGGCGGCTCCATAATGTTCACGTAGGCAACCATAGGTTCATTAGAGCACGAGCAAGGCACCAAGAGGGCAAAGGTCTATTGCACACTGCTTGCAGACCACGTATACCCCTTCATGACTACCATGTTTCCCTATGGCAGTGGCAATTTTCAGCAAGATGATGCGCCATGTCACAATGTCAGGAGTGATATTGAATGGTTCGAGGAACACAGTGGCGAGTTATAATTGATGTGCTAGTTACCCAGCTCGCCAGATCTAAACCTGATCCAACACATCTGAGACGTGACTGAATGTGGCGTCAGGGCTCATCGCCGCTCTCCCGGAATTTTCGGGAATTAGGCGAATTATGTGTACAGATGTGCTGCTAACTCCCTCCAGCGACCTGCCAAAACTTCACTGCTTCTATGGCTCGACGTGTCGCCGTTGTTATCCGTGCTAAAGGTGGACATACCGGCTGTTAGTTAGGTAGTAATAACGTTCTGCCTGATCAGTGTTTAAGTTCCAAAGTCCTGCTTCATATCAACGTTAATGATAATGGACCTGTAGTTTAGTCGATTACTCCTATAGCCTTTCTCGAACCTTGGTGTGACCTGTGCAACTTTCCAGTCTTTGGATACGGACGTTTCCTCGAACGAGAGGTTGTGTATGATTGCTGGGTGTGGAGCTATTGCATCAGCATACTCTGAAAGGAACCTAATTGATATAAATGTGGACCGGAAGTGTGGGTGTTATTACGTGATGTAAGCTGCTTCACTATTCCGAGAATATCTACTGCTAAGTTACTCACGTTGGCAGCTGTTCTTGATTGATATTCTGGAATTTTTACTTCGTCTTCTTTGGTGAAGGAGTTTCGGAACGTTGTGTTTAGTAACTCGGATTCTGCAGCACTTTCATCGATAGTGTTTCCACTGCTATGGCATCCAGAAAGCATTGTTTTTTTTTCTTTTGACGCTAGCGTACTTTACATACGACCTGAATCTCTTTGGACTTTCTGCCAGGTTTAGAGACAATGTTTTGTTGTGCAAACTATTAGAAGCATCTCGCTTTGAAGTCCATGCAAAGTTTCGAGTTCCTGTAAAAGGTCACCAATCTTGAGGATTTTGCGTCCTTTTAAATTTCTCAAGCTTTTTCGTTGTTCCTGCAAGTATCCTGACCTGTTTTGTGCACTATGGAGGATCAGCTCCATCGTTTATTAATTTATTTGGTGTAAATCTCTCAATTTCTGTCGAGACTATTTCTCTGAATTCAAGCCACATCTAGTTTTCACTTACAATGTTAATTTGGAAGGAGTGAAGATTCTCTCTCAGGGAGGCGTCAAGTGAATTTTTATCTGCTTTCTGAATAGATACATAGTTCGTTTATTTTTGGTGGATTTGGGAGTTACTACATTTTGACTCGGTGTGGCAACCCCGACTTCACTAATCCTTGTACATGTTTGGATGCTCGTTTTAGCTCAGGATTATTTAATGGAGGAGGAGGAGGAGATTAGTGTTTAACGTCCCGTCGACAACGAGGTCATTAGAGACGGAGCGCAAGCTCAGGTTAGGGAAGGACGGATAAGGAAATCGGCCGTGCCTTTTCAAAGGAACCATCCCGGCATTTGCCTGAAAGGATTTAGGGAAATCACGGAAAACATAAATCAGGATGGCCGGAGACGGGATTGAACCGTCGTCCTCCCGAATGCGAGTCCAGTGTGCTAACCACAGCGCCACCTCGCCCGGTGATTATTTAATGGTAATGGATCACGTGGGTTTTCACAATCGTTTACCCAAAGGTTCTTGCTACTTGTATGAATAATTGTCATCACCAAAAAGCATTAGCTGTTGGTATACTTTTTGATCCTATTGCTTTGCAAAATGGCATTCCAGTATTTGCCCTACTCATACTCACTGTGTCCGAGCTGCGTTAGAACTGCTTCTGGCGAGCTGTGGTGCTTTGATCCTTGAAGTTTCGAAAACAGCTGTGTAGAAAGTCAAAGCGTTGGTATTGCTGCAGCCGGCATCCTGGCAGCAAATGTAACTGTACTTGTCTGACATTCTTCGGAAAAGGCAGTAGAGTAATGAGGTAACATCAGATTGTTTGAGTCGTCCAGAGTCGGGTCGAATTCTCCTCCGTGATGACACCCCAGCCCACAAAGCCAAGTTTGTGTACGAATTCTTGAACGGAAAGTGGAACGCAGTCTTGGATCCCCCACCGTATGCACCTGATTTGGCGCCGTACGACTTCTGGTTGTTCACCAAATTGAAGTTGACAATGAAAGGACACCGTTATGACGCACTTACGGAAGTCTAAGAGAACTGTACGGCAGTATTAAATGCAACCCCAAAAACGGAATACAGTGACTGTTTCAAAAAACTTTTAATTTATTTCATGTGTGTTTTGATGCATGTGGACTATTTTGAATTAATATAGTGATTTTCTGAACATAATCTACGACGTTTATATGTGAACATAATCCATGACACCTACATTTTATAGGGACAGTCCCAGCGGAAATGCTACACACTGTGTATAAAAAAAATGGATGATGCGGGATCCAAACTAGTGTCCTCGATGGAATTAAGGGAAATACATAGAGACTGATGGTTGAATTGTGTGTACGTACACAATAAGAGGCCATCAGGACCGATAATTGATTTTAATAGTATTATGTATGTCTATAATTTTAATTATTTAACTTGGGAATCGATTACACAAACTAACAAACAGCGGTCTCGACATCGTTACCTATGTTGCACATCTCAGTTATTGTCTATTCATCGTACGGAAATTACATTCCAAATTTGATGTGAATCGCATAGGCTACAATTATGTGTGTATTATGGAACATTTATTAATACTGGCTACATCAGTACCTCCATCCATATCAAACCTATTAGCCACCAGCAGTACCTCCACTTCGACAGCAACCACCCATTCCATACCAAGAAGTCCCTTCCGTACAGCCTGGCCACCCATAGCGTATAGGCAACATAGCGCGACTCAGAGTCCGGTGATCAAGCACCTACATGCAGGCAAAGGAGTAGTGCGGCATTCAAGTCTTTCCAAAGTGCGTGTTATTAATGCGGAAATATGAAATATGGCGACGTTATTACAAAAAGCATACAAACACAACCAAAGTGCATTTGTTCTATCCGTGGGTGCCGAAGGACACACACCGGTAGACATCAATCAGAGAATGAAGAATACACTATGTGCTCAGAAATTCCCAGACACTTGTCTGAAAATGACTTACAAGTTCGTGGCCCCCTCCGTTGGTAATGCTGGATTTTAATTTGGTCTCCGCCCACCCTTAGCTATGATGACAGCTTCCACTATCGCAGGCATACGTTCAATAAGGTGCTGGAAGATTTCTTTGGGAATGGCAGACCATCCTTCACGGAGTGCTGCACTGTGGAGAGATATCGATGTCGGTCGATGAGACCTGGCATGAATTCGGCGTTCCAAAACATCCCAAAGGGTTCTATAGGATTCAGGTCAGGACTCTGTACAGGCCAGTCCATGACAGGGATGTTACTGCCGTGTAACCACTACGTCACAGGCCGCACATTATGAACAGGTGCTCGATCGTGTTTAAAGATGCAGTCACCGTCCCCGAATTGCTCTTCTACAATGGGAAGCGAGGAGGTGCTTAAAACATCAATGTAGGCCTGTTCTGTGACGCTGCCACGCAAAACAATAATGGGTGCAAGACTCCTCCATGAAAAACATGACCACACCATAACAGCACCACCTCCGAATTTTACTGTTGGCAATACACACGCTGGCAGATGACGTTCACCGGGCATTCACCATACCCACACCCTGCCATCGGATCGTCACACTGTGTACCGTGATTCATCACTCCACACAACGTTTTTACACTGCTGATTCGTCCAACGTTTACGCTCCTTACTCCAAGCGAGGTGTCGTTTGGCATTTACCGGGGTGATGTTTGGCTTATGAGCAGCCGCTCGACCGTGTTGTCCAAGTTTACTCACCTCCCACCTAAGTGTCATAGTACTTGCAGTTGGTACTGATGCAGTTAGGAATTTCTGTGTGATGGTCTGGATAGGTGTCTTCCTATTACACATTACGTCCCTCTTCAACTGTTGGCGGTCTCTGTCAGTCAATAGACGAGGTCGGCCTGTGCGCTTTTGTGCTGTACGTGTCCCTTCACCTTTCCACTTCACTATCACATCGGAAACAGTGGACCTAGGGATGTTTAGGTTGTGGCAATCTCGCGTACAGACTTATGACACAAGTGACACCCAATCACCTGACCACATTCGAAGTCCATGAGCTCCGCGGAGATCCCCATTCTGCTCTCTCACTATGTCTAATGACTACTGAGGTCGCAGATTTGGACTACCTGGCAGTAGGTGGCAGCACAATGCACCTAATATGAAAAACGTAGGTTTTTGAGGGTATCCGGATACTTTTTATCACGTAGTGTATGGATATGGGACAGCGTGTCTGTCGAAAATCACCATTGTGGAACGATGCGACAAGTTCCGTGCTGCGTGCTGATGGTACATGAGAACCTACGCCACACATCGCAAATTTCTTAACGCAGAAGTTACGCCAGTTCACGTGTGAGACATTCGAGCACCCGCCCTCTACTCCAGATGTCTCCCTGTGTGTTTATCACGCCTTCTTAAAGAAGGCATTGAAAGGCCGACGGTTTCTGTAGGACGAGGATGTGCAGCAGCAAATTACGGATTTATGCGTGCAGCAGGACACGGCAATCTCCTGAACGGGCGTCAAGCTGATACGTCGATGGGATGATTGCGTCAGAGTTCACGGCAATTAGTCTGAGTAGTATACCGACTGTGGTCTGTACGACCTTCGAAAGGAAGCTTTTTGATCGCCCCTTATAATTTTCTTTGTTTGTGTCATTGTTCTTTTATTTAGCACAGTGACGTCTCATTTAGTGCCCGCATCTCGTGGTCGTGCGGAAAGCGTTCTCGCTTCCCACGCCCGGGTTCCCGGGTTCGATTCCCGGCGGGGTCAGGGATTTTCTCTGCCTCGTGATGGCTGGGTGTTGTGTTCTGTCCTTAGGTTAGTTAGGTTTAAGTAGTTGTAAGTTCTAGGGAACTGATGACCATAGATGTTAAGTCCCATAGTGCTCAGAGCCAGCGCGTCTCATTTAGTAATGTAGGGAAAATGTGGGATTGGTACTTACCAAGTACGTATGTGTTGCTAAATAATGCATTACGTATTTCATTAAGGATTAAAGCATCTACTATGAGATTTGGGATGTTGTTCGATGGATATGCTTCGTAGTGTGCATAGAAAACGTTGAAACATTATTAAATTACATTAATCCCCGTTTTTTAACACACAGTATGATGTCACACATTAGTACTAACGTAGGAGTAATGTACGAGGGTTGTTTTTTAAGTAAGGGCCCTTTTATTTTTTAAAAAAAAGATACAAATACTTTTGTAAAAAACTTTTATTTTCTGATTCTACACACTTTTACCTATTTTTCTACATAGTTGCCTTGTTTATTTAAGCACTTGTCATACCGTACAACTAAGTTTTTAATTCCCTCTTCAAAGAATTCGGCCGCCTGCTCCGACAGCCAAGAGTTCACGGCCGCTTTCACTTCATCGTCGTCATTGAAGCGCTGCCCGCCAAGATGGTGTTTCAGGTACCGGAAAAGGTGAAAATCGCTAGGAGCAAGGTCGGGCCTGTATGGTGCGTGGTCCAAAACTTCCCAGCCAAAAGAGTCAATAAAATCCCAAGTCTTTTGACAGGTGTGAGGCCTAGCGTTATCGTGCAGGAGCAAAACTCCTTTTGTCAGCATGTCGCGCTTTTTGTTTTGAATTGCTGTGCGGAGCTTCTTTAGAGTTGCACAGTAGGCATCTGAGTTGATTGTCGTTCCCCCTGGCATAACGTCCACTAGCAAAACACCGCGCCGGTCCCAGAACACAGTTGCCATAATCTTGCGCTTTGACAGCGTCTGTTTGACTTTGACCTTGACGGGTGAATCAGTGTGTCGCCATTCCATCGATTGTCGCTTGCTTTCGGGAGTGATATGGGATACCCATGTTTCATCTCCAGTGACAATTTGATTCAACATGTCATCCCCTTCTTCCTCGTGACAAATCAAAAAGTCGAATAAAGTGGCAAATCTCTTCCATTTGTGGTCCTCTGTGAGGAGCCTGGGTATCCACCGATAACACAGTTTCTTAAAGTTTAGGTTTTCAGACACAATTTTGTACAAAACCGATCTTGAAACTTGTGGAAAATCCAAAGAAAGAGTGGAAATTGTGAATCTTCTGTCCTCACGAATCTTTGTTTCGACTGCAGTCACCAAATTATCAGTGATCACAGAGGGCCGGCCGGAGCGTTCTTCGTCATGGACGTTTTGACGGCCATTTTTAAACTCTCTAACCCACTGACGCACTTTACCTTCACTCATTGCATTCAAGCCACAAACTTCTGTTAACTGACGATGAATTTCTGTAGCTGATAGGCTTCTCGCGGTCAAAAAACGTATCACTGACCATATCTCACACGCGGCGGGCGATTCAATAATCGTAAACGTTATAAAGTAGCAACGCGATGTGTACACGTCAGCTACAGAGCTGCAACTTGCATCAGTGTGAACGGGAAGGATGCCGGCAAGTGGCGCGGTGGCTTGTTGCGGCGTCCGCGAGAACTACGGGACTATGCGCGCGAACGGCCCTTACTTAAAAAACAACCCTCGTAGCTAGAGTTTGAATCAAACAATAAAAATCCATCTTGGAATATGACAAAACTATGAGAAGGACAGTCGCTGCTTGCGAGTTGGACGCTTCCATACACCGCAAGGTCAATAAAGAGCCATAGAACTACTCCTAAATGCGTCGTCCTCACCCAAAGAAATTTTCAATGGATTTTGAGGAGGAGGCGTTACAGTGTGTAGGTTTTAAGCCTGATATCTTTTGGAGGAATGTCTATACTACTCCCGTTATGTTGCCCCATAGTGAGAAGAGCCTTATACAAATCTTGGTCCGTCTGAACTTCATCCAAATTACCATAGATATGGAAAAGGACGAATTTGTGCCTTTACTGGATGCGATAGTTGTTGAGAATGCGGGAGGACGGCGTAGGTTACCTTCAGTCAAAGATATTCAGTACATTTAGTAATAAAGTGATATTTATTAAATATGAAGTAATACTCAAATTAAATGGTGCTGCTCCTTATAAAATATCCAGCTCAATTAGGCGTTTGGAATTATTTCAAGTTCTCTAAAATATTAATGTCCTGTCACTGTGCCTTTGAGTGATGCCTACGTAGAGACCAGAACTAACCTACGATGTCTAAGGGGCCTAAGCCTCGGAGATGACAAACGGACACTTGTAGACTCGGCGGTTACTGGAAACAATACCCGATTCGGCGCACTGAAGAGAACTTTCCACCGTAGCTGAATGGTCCGGTATTTAACGAGGCATCGACCAATTTCTGTCGACACACGTGATTCTCATGGGTTGGCAGCTGCGGCCCCTGGCGGACCTCGGTACAGTTCGTATTGCCAAACCATACAGCTACTGCGCTACGAGTGTTTCGAGCGCGGCTTATCGATTGTGGTGCGGTGCTCTCTGGAGTCGTGAGTACTGTCAAGACAATGGTTCATCGAAAACCGGCAGCACCGTAGGACATGTTGTCTTTTGAAAGTCGACGCCAGAACATATGTAGCTCTCACAGAACAGCCGTATTGATCCTTCACAGACCAATGGTGTCCAGACTAAATATGTAGATGGGGCATATATGATTACTGATACTGTCATCTGCAGAAAACACATGAACATTTTGCAAAACCATCTGAGGATAATGGATATCCACCATGAAAGATGGGTAAGGATCTCACAAATCAGCCGTGGCCGAGCACATTATTCAGGAAAACTACGCTATGGACCACGGAAACGTGCAGAGAATAACATCTGTTTCTTCTTTCGGAAATTACTGGGACACGTTAAACGAAAGATTTAATTATTTGTGAGACAATTTTGATCTTGACAAAATATGTGGTCCGGCAGAGACAACAGTGAACACACCACGACAGAGGTACTGTACGCTTGCCGATCAGAATTTGTAGAACAACATGCTTCACAGAAGAGTTGCGATTGACCTGTCTTAAATTTTTGCTCCATAATTTGCCGTCTACTAATAGGTACTTGTTTTGCTCTACCATTGTATGAAGTGAATGCGACTGCTTTGCCATCAGTATGCATCGAACGATTTGGAGGTAATTTTTTGTCTCAACGACGAAGCCAGACCCAAGGATGGGCATTGACCCAAAGTACACCAACTGGGAAATATTTCAAGAACGTCTCTCAGCAGACCTCTCAAAATTTTCTGACCCAGCAGAGGAACAAGTTCATACAGCGCTGCCGCATTTTTTAAATCACTGTCTTGGACTCTGTCAAGGAAACCTCGCCGCCGGGACGAAACCAACAGCAACAACAAACACGTCGTCTGTCAGCCGATCTGTCAGCCGTAATTAATGAAAATGTCTCTGCAGAGAATTTCCGGTTAGTCGACGATCTGATCGACTAAGCATATGTCAATCTGGTTCACAAAACGCTGCAAACTTCCCTGGAAGCACAAGTAAAGAAACAAGACTTATAACATATTACTGCTAAAAGGTCCGATGACAGCTGCACCGCCCAAACACCAAGAAAAGCTGGAGGCACGGACCTCATCTCCAATAGCATGCCTCTCTACCTGCCACCACCGGACGTTGACCACCTGGCGGCTGTTTTCAACGCAACAAGGGGGGCTGTCAACTTCCCCGCAGTACGGAAGCACACGGAGATCGTAGCCATACCCTAACTGGGAAAGACGGCCGCTCCCCGCAGTGTTTTTGGTCGATGAGTCTACTCTCTGGTGTATCCATGGTGTTCGAGCGTCTCTTCCTGCGTGACCTCCTCGACCATGTAGAAGCTGAAAATATTTTTGCCGATGTCCAACTCGCATTTCGGAAAGGGCATCCTACAACCTACCAAGTACTGCGGTTTGCGGAGGATGCAATGGAGGCCTTTCACCACCACGAGTTCTTTTGAGCCCTGTTACTCGATGTCACGAGAGCTGTCGGCTTTGTGTAAAGTGAGAGAGTACTGTATAAGTTTCTAAGACATCGAGTCCCAACAACACATGCGAGACTGCTGCGCAGCTATCTGGATGAACGTACCTCTCATGTCCGTGCTAACGACGGAGAATCATCACGTCGTACCTTCACCACCGGTATACCCCAAGGGTCGGTGCTTGTCCCAATCCTACATACGCTGTACACATCAGATATCACTACAACACCACTGGTGTAGGTAGCCTTATATGCTGATGCCACCGCCTTGTGCACTAAAAGCCTTAATTCACGGAGTTTCCAACGGAAACTTCAGATGGAGATAAATCAACTCGACGACTGAGAGGCAAAATGGCTGCCAACTTTCAACCCAACAAGGCGGAGGCCATCATCTCTGCAAAGAGGCGGTGCCAGCAACTCTGTTACCCGTCATCGTCAGAGGAACAGCCGTGACCTGGACAAAATGTGGCCGACATCTTGGAGTCACGATGGACACACGTGGCACCAACGCACAGAAGCAGCTTCAAGGTCCTCGGACGACTCAGGGACCTATATTCAGTTCTCAGCCTAGATTCTACTCTCCCCACCCACACTGATTTTACTATCTATTAGTGCCTCATACAACTTCCCCTTGAATATGCAGCAGTTCCTCGGGGCAGTGGTGCCGACACCCGCATCCGACGTCTGCACCGAATTCAGAAGAGAGCTCGGCGACTAGAGCTCAACCTTTCTCTGGAGGACCCATCACGGGAATTGCACCTAATGACTGATGTACTGCGGCTAAAAGAACGATATCGAGAAACTGCAGTGAAGTTCTACTAAATGACTGCGAACTCTGCAGACCTGGATATCAGAAATCCTGGCAAACAGCACCTTCGAAAAAAATTTGCTGTGATAACTGAAGAAATAAAGTATAAAAAATTATCCACTTAGGTAGCAGCTCCACATTCCAATAAACGTGCCACAAGGAAAGCCAACCATTCGTATGAATCAGACATAAATCCGCGGAAAACAACTGAAGGAAAAACACCAAGTGTTAAAACTTTATCTTAAACTTGTACAGAAGTTCGCGTTGCTTCGTTTACCGCCACTGCGTCTGACTAGCTCCAAAAATTTACGTTTTACTGTAAAATAATAGCATCAGAGGAAGTATGGATACAGTTGATTCTCGTATTTTTGCTGATCAGTTTATACGCGTGGAAACATGGCAGTTAAATCTGTACAAACATGGTTTTAATTGCTTCGGTAATAAGCTTAAATGCAGAAAGATGCTTATCAGGGTAAATCATTTTTCTGTAACTAGCGAGATATCGTAACAATGGTGCATTATCACGGAATCAAATAATACTAAAAATGCAGGGGAGGGCAGGAATCCTGCATGTGCGCGGTGCACTTGCTCGTGTGCAGTTAGTTAATAGGTGTTCTGGGTGTATACAGTGGCAAGCTGGCCACCCCCTTCTCGCCCCTCCCCACCATACCGTCTCACCGCTCCTTCCTGTGTAATGCGTTTTGTTCCGAGCTTGCTTTATTGAATAAGGCATAACGTTTGTAGGAGTGCTTGAAAGAAATCATGCTTTGAAAGAGTACCTATTACCTACGATACGTTTTACTTATCACAGATGGAATGTACAATACGTATAATGTTTGGAGCAAAATTTCTACATACAGACAAACGCAAACAGTTAGGCAAATTTTCATCACTGATGTTTGCTCCTGACCGAGACTTATTAATTTTCCTAACGGAAAAAAATCTCTCTGAAACTTATGTCTAAGTAAACATTGACATTATCTTCGCGGCTTCACAATGGAGACGAGGAAACTCTTGCTGTCGAAAGTCTTGATAAGAGTCTATTGCATGTCTTGCCAAACGGAACTTGTCTCTCAGACGAGAATTACACTGTAGATCTATTAATTCCATTTGCAAATTGGGATGAATATCATCTATAGAAACAGCAAATGGTCTCGAGAATCATTCAGAAGTTGGGATAAATATGATAATCCCCCAATTGCTTGAGAAATTCCTCTTTTATTGCACTAAGTACGGAAACATATTCCTTGCGATTCTATTCTCGCACAGTAGACAGAGAAGGGAAATGCAGTGCGTTCCCTGACGAGAGCTGTTGTTCCCACAGCTCAAGCTTGCTAGTGAATGTTTGCAGCTTTCCAGCCATTTCACAAATTAGCTGATCTTCTCCATGCAAACTTGTGTTCAACGCATTCACGTGTCCGGCAATGTCCACTAAAAATGGAAGGTTGGCAACCCACTCTGGATCTTCTAACTTGGGATCGTACCTTCCTTTGTCGTTTAAAAACTGATTTATTGGTATTGTCAGCTCAAAAAATCTTTTGAGTACGTTACCGAACCTAAGTCAGCGGCCTTCAGTGTGGTATTGTATGTCACCGAACTCTTCTCCAATTTCAGCTAAATATGTGTGAAACTATGTGTAATACCCTGGTATCTCAAATAATTGACTGCCCGAATAACCACTTGCAAGACGTACCCCAGGTTTGCTGCTTTTGCACAGAGTACTTGTTGGAGCAAAATGCGGAGGATGCTGTACAATGACTCTTCTGTAGGCTGAGGCTTTTTTCTTAGCAGTCCAACAAATCCCATTTGTTCCCCTTTCATTGCAGGTGCTCTGTCTGATGTCACTGACACCAAACGTTCCCAGTTTAAGCCAGCTGAATCGTCAGCTCCTTCAACGGCTTTTAGGATGTCTGCGCCGGTAGTCGTGCTTTTTAAAGATGTCATATCTAAAAAATCCTCTGTTATGTGCAGAGCAATGTCCACGCAGCGGAAATAAATCACTAATTGTGTGATGTCTGAAATATATGTGGACTCATCAAGTGCGATGGAAAATGCAATAAACTTCTGCACTGTACTCCTTAATTGACGGTAAACGTCACCTGCCATGGCACTTATACGACGACTTACAGTCCGCCGAGAAAGAGTGATAGCTCCAAACTGATTTTTATTCAGTGGGCAAAGTATATCAGCAGCGTCATTGATGCACTCCTTTATAAACTCACCTTCAGCAAGTAGTTTTCCAGCTCTCGCTATATTAAGCGCAATCTTATAACTTGCACGTACCGCCGGGCTATCATTGTTGTCGTCCTGAAAAGTTTTAAACAGTGTTCCATAAAATTTTAAATCAGTTAGATGAGAGACATGTCGAAAGAAAGTCGCAGATCTCTCGTGACAACAGTAACGTACGTCAGATTCATCTAGTATCGTCAGATCGCTCTTTTTAAGGCCAGTCAATTTTCCCATCCACTCAGAATCCGACAATATATTGTACACGTCCTTGTGATATTTATTGTAATGGCGTTCAATACTAAACTTCCGCTGACCAGCGAGAATACTGCCACACATTAAACATTCAGAATTTTCACGTTTTTGCTCAAAGAAAAAATTATTCTCCCATTCCTTTTTAAAAGATAGCCAATCTCCAGTTCTCCGTTTCCTTGATTCACTCTGCATTTTCCGGTTCTTGAAATACAACGTCCACTACGTAGTGGTCGCTTCGCATCAATGTCCGCAGCTTAGCCTGGTACTACACTGACGCAACCTGCCGGCTGTCGCGACTACCACGGTCGACGATTGCACGCGAGCAGCACACGTGCAGCGCTGTGCGCTCATGAGCCGCGTGCAACGTTTGCCCGCCCCTGTAATAATGTATGCCATACTGCCACGAAAGGTTCGGCAACTGTTTAAATCCTTTAAAGTCTCAGTGCCAAATAGTCACAGTTGGTAACTAGTTTCGGTCACTTTTAGTTACCACCTTCACATCGAAAAATAAAATAAAATAATAAACTAAGAAATAAAAATATCTGTAGATACACAGACAGAAAGCACCATAAACATGTGAAACGTTTCAGAACACTTCTAACAAAAAGGGATGATAAGAACATTGTCTTGACATGAACTCGCCATGAAGATTTAAGATTAGAAGCAGTAATTTTTCCCTTTTAAGCAGTTATGAACGAAAACCGGTTTTCGATCTCGTTCACCAGAAGGGACAGAGCAAGTTTTCCGCATTAATTTCAGAAAATAGATGGACACTTTAATGTAGTTATAAACTAAAATCTTACGTTCACGTTGAAAGAACATGAATGACGTCTCATTTAGTTAGGTTTTGCACCATCAAACCTTCAAATATTAAGGAAGAAGATTAATTTTGTTTGAAAATCAACACAATGAAGGATTAAAAGAAAAATAAGCTTTCCTCTTACAAGAAAAAATTATTGTTTAACTAAAATAAAAAACTAAAAGTTAAGCTTCACTGAATGACTTCTGGGGAAAAGGGTGAAAGATTTTGAGTGGTGATAAGTCAAATCATTGTGGTCACTTTTCTCGAAGCCCGATATAGAACAAAAGAAGAAAAAGGGGCAGTGTGGCATAACACACCTTAGACGCCCACTGTTGCAAACTTGGAACACTTAATGTTCTAGATAAACGTTAACATTTAATGATAAATATTAAAAAGCTTATCATGTACTAATAATACATATATTATTTAAATTCTCTCTCATTTTTAAAGTAATGTTTCTACGTCTTTTTGACTGCAATTTGTTACATTTTGACCGCACAATTTCAGTGCTTTTTCTCTCCGCCTCCGTTCTTCCTCCGTCAGCAACTCATCATCCACGATATATGATGCATATTGTTACTTAGTAAGATGTTACATGCCACAGAACGCTATAACGGGTGTACTATTGTGCCATTCTCCTTATCCGAAGTTTGTACTACGTTCTTTTTAAAGAACTCGACATTTCACGACTTTCGATTAATGAGGTACGATTTTGAATTTTGGAATTTTGGACAGTTTAAATCTATGTCGTCTTTTTACTCAGGTGTTATTTAGAAATTTTTTGGATTTTAAATATTTTCCATCTGTATTATCTACAGAACTAGTTATTTGTTAATGTATTATTTTATTTTATTTTTAGAACTAAAGAAGATCATTACATCTGATCGGAACTAATGCTCAAATGCGATTGTCTCCAACTAACACTCTTATAAAAATGTTTTAAAATGCAGTTTTAACACACTTATTCAGCTTTTGCAAAGAGAAATAGAGGTACATGACAGTTGTTAATGATAAGCGAAGGTCTTAAAAAAGTAAAGCAGAAACCCTTTTTTGTGTAAAGGCAGCATCCTTTGAGACTGAAGCCGGGTCCTAACCATGTGCTTAATTTGGCATCTCTTTAAACCTGTGTCAGTCTTAAAAAGATTACATCAGCCAGAAGAACTCTCAAACTTCTTTAAAAGAATAGTCACATCACGTTTAAATGAACATAATTTCTTCCGTATCTCTTTGGTTAATAAATCATACAGAAAAATATTTATCGCACATCTCGTATTATTTGCCGATTTTTTTGACATCTTGAAACCAGTACGAACTATTTATCGTATGATCACGAGTGTTACGTATGTTATTAATATCTCAAAACTTGAAAGATACTCTTCAAAGCATTGAAATAGTTTCCAGTTAATGGCAAGTTGTGAGGAATTCAGCGAGTGCCTGAGAGCCATCTATAAACAAAAATATTGAGCTGACGGCCGGAGCTGTTCTCTTAATGGCGCTTTGTAGTAATGAGAGCAGCCCTCTGATTAACAAAGAGAGCCCCCACCCACAGCGCAATGCTCCCCGTTTGACGTCTCCTGGGCGTCCGCAGAGCATTGCGGCAGCCACGTGTCACTCAGCACGTTTACTTGTGAAACAGACTCCCAAGACAAAAAAAGACTTTCGGGAACTATTTTGTACTGTTTTGCTTACATCTTGGATTTGATTATACATTGATAGCTCAATCTAATACGGGTTTTCTGAACGTCAGTACTTTTACTCGAATGAATATGTAAATCAGTTGTTAGTATATGTAGCGAATGGAGGCTATAAATACCTTCGTAATAGTTTTAACAAAGAGATAACACTATTACTTTACTGGTGCCGACGATATTGTGAGGAGCAGCACCTTGTGAAAGTAGAGGTGTTTAAAAATGTAATTCATGAAAATTAATTCTTTGGAACTTGTTTTATTAGCCCACCTAAATTAAGTACGTAGTAGAAAAAAGTGCAAATTCTCTGCTGCAAAATTATAGTGTTCCAACGTGTCCGTTACATTGAATGGTTACAAAACTTACGACTCAGTTACAAGACTTTCCTGCACACTGCATTAGCAAATGATTTTCCATTATCTATTAACTAGCGCAAAAGACTTTCCAACTAGAAGAGAGAGATACTACAACAGTTAACGCAATATCCAGCTAAGTATCAAGTAAGTTGTACGTTCAAACATAAGTGCCCATTTTTGCCATTCTGTCACTTCCTTACATTTATCCACGTTTACGAACAATGGCCACTTGAAACGTCGTTGTCTCGCTGACTGCTACTGCCTTATTCTCTTTTAGAGGCAATGCCTGCGCAGTTCAGCAAGTGACTCGATCGCTGTGCCATCTCTAAAGGCTTAGCGATTCAGCTGTGGGTGCGTAGTGGAGTGACCGGTGAGCTTGACAAGTACGGGAGAACGTTTGTATAGAAGCGAATATCGATTGCGAAAATGGATATCAGGGCGGCAGAAGTGCAGTTCCCGAATCGATGTAAAACTCTAGAAGTGTTGACGCAGAAGCCGTGTTGGGAAATAAGTTTACAGCAGCCGTATCAGTACCAGGACGAAGATGAAGAAACTGTGCGAACGAAACTGTTTGTGGCTTGATTCTGTAAGGGCCTAAGATAAAGCTGTTGACCTCTGGTTAGCACAAAAATGGGACCAAGCAGAATTCGGAAATACGCGAGAGTATTAACGTTAATCACAGATTATTTCGCCATTATCTAGCGTCAACTCTGACCAGGAATATTTCACAGTCCAAGTAAAGTAAAGCAGCAATCGTCAGTTGAAAACGTAGCGACAAAACAAGAAACCTACGTGGAAACGTGATGCAATAGCAGAAAGCAGCTATTGTGTCTGGTGTGCAATGACAGTACAGAGAATGAACTTACGTTCTTTGTCGGTGTATCAACGCAGGCTGTTTACAAGGAATGCTATATTACTAAGAAGATCCAGATCGACACAGACTGGGAGTTAGTGTAATACTTCCTAGTCCGCGCGACGTCCACCAACTGAGGTCTTTCCTGGGTAAAATTGCTTACAATCGAAAGTTCATTCCTTCCGTCACCCACATTGCGGTGCCCCTCCATCACTTACGCCGAAAGAACGTGCCTTTTCATTCGTCCCCGGCTTGTGAATCGGCTTTCCAAACCTTAAAGCGGAAGTTGCACTCTGCGGAGTGTCTCATGCCATATAACCCCTCTCTTCCTCTCCTCTTGGCTACGGACGAATCAGACCATAGTTTGGAGCTGTCCTTTCGCACCGTCTACCCGAGGGATCGGAACGCCCCATGGCGCACATATCTAAATCCCTTACCGAGACCCAATAGAAATATTCTCAAATTGAGAAGGAGACCCTAGCCATCGTGTTTGCCTGTACCAAATTCCTCCCGTACCTTTACGGTAGGTATTTTCGCTTAATCACTAATCATATGCCTCTCGTGGCCTTATTTTCTCCGTCAGCCAAGATACCCACGAAGACTTCCCACCGCTTGCACCGATGGGCACTATTCCTTTCGCGTTTTAGGTACACCATCCATTTCCGGCCCACTTCCCATCATGTCAAAACTGATGCCTTGTCTCGGCTCCCCTCCAGCCAGGATTCGGCATTCGATTCATCTGACCTACTAATTTTTCAGGTCTATGACAACATACAGGATGCGTTGGCTGCATTTCTAGTCACAGCTGAAAGGGTGGCCACAGTGACGACCGCCGATACGCTCCTCGAGCTGGTGCACCGCTATGTTCAACACTGCTGGCTGACGCTTCCTCCACCTCGCGCCCAGGCTGGCCTCTGATTCTTCTTCTCCATCCGTCATCAATTGGTGGCAGTCAACGGGTGCTCCTCCATGCAGAACATGAAATCACTCCACGAGTCATCGTACCAACTTCCCAGCGGTCCTTGATTCTCAACGTCTAACATCAAGGTCACTGGGGTATTGCCCGGATGAAAACCCTCGCATGTCGCCATGTCCTTTGGGTGGGCATGACGGCAGATGTGGATCACATGGTCCAGGGTTGTCAGCATTGTAGCCAGGCCCTTCCCGCTCCGCAGCAGTCCTTCCAATCCTGGCCGGCCGCTTCCATCCCATGGGAACGCATCCATGTGGATTTTGCGGGACCACTCCTCGGCACTTACTAGTTGCTCGTAATGGATGCCTACTCCCACTTCCCTTTCATTGTCCGATGATCCTCTATCACCACAGAGAGTACTATCATGGCCCTGTCCCAAATATTTTCCATTGAAGGCCTTCCTGTCCCCTTAATTACTTACAATGGCCCACAATTTTGCAGTCAAGAGTTCGTAAAATTCAGCCACGATAATGGTATCCTCCATGTCATTACCCCAACGTTTCATCCACAATCCAATGGTGAGACTGAGCACCTTGTTCGCACATTTAAAACTCATACACAGAAGAACACGGAGGACCGTTCTGTCCGCAGCCCGTGGTCGTGCGGTAGCGTTCTCGCTTCCCACGCCCGGGTTCCCGGGTTCGATTCCCGGCTGGGTCAGAGATTTTCTCTCCCTCGTGATGACTGAGTGTTGTGTGATGTCCTTAGGTTAGTTAGATTTAAGTAGTTCTAGGTTCTAGGGGACTGATGACCATAGATGTTAAGTCCCACAGTGCTCAGAGCCATTTGAACCATTTTAGGACCATTCTCCAGAAGAGGCTCTTACATTATTTCTCAGTATTCCTGTATCACGTCTGTGGGTGACAAAAGTCCAGCCAAACCACTCCATGGTCGCCAGCCTCCGACCCTGCTTCATCTCCTCCTGCCACGGGTGGCACCTGCCCCATTCCGTGAGACCTATGTTGCGGCCCTCACCTTAGTTAGTGGGGGATCTTCCAGGAAATGGCCCACAGCCACTGGCTGCTAGCCATGCGCCGCCGCCGCCTCCTCTGGCGTTGGGGTAGCCCTGGGACCTTCTCCGGGATCCCCTTCCCTGCCCCTCTTCGGCGCCGCCCCGGTTGGACGACACGGACGTTCCCATGCCGCTTGCCCAGCCCACCATCGCCTCGTAACCACCACCACTTCGACGTTCCCTCCGCACCTCGCGGAAGGCGGCGCCGTACTCACCGGCGGATGGTTTCCACCGCCTCCTTCAGGACGACTTAGCTGCCGATCAGCATATGGCAACGGGCTACATTGGTGCTCATCTCCCCCGTGGTCGCCCGTGCCGCTCCAGCTCTTCCCAGAGGCTAGGGGTTTCACGTCGTCGCCAAGGTAGCCCCTGCGGGCAGGCAACACATCTAACACGACACAGGACCGAGGTCGCCTATGCTCAAAGGCGTAAGCAATGGTAAACATTGGCTGTTTTGGAAACAGACATTTCGCATACTACTTCCTGCATAGGGAGTTCGAGATGGCCAGCAGGTGGTATTACTACACTCACTACTGATTGGCTGACAAATACTATTTAAAGGCTAGAACCAGCACCGGACGTCAGTTCACGCCGAATATCAACCTCAAAGACATCACGACGAAAGACTATGCCTTCACCATCGGAATAGGACTTGGAATTTAGTGTATGTGTGTTACAACAGAATCTTGTCGGAAACTTAGATGATATCTTTTGTTGCCTCTAGTAGGAAGTTCTTACTGGCTTGATGATTGTGACTTTTCGTTGTTATTCAGTCATTTCCATGTAGATTCATGTAAATAAATGTTGTGTTGTAAGAACGTTCGAATTGCCAGTACAATCTTCGGTGTGACGTCACGTGTGCTACACTGCTGTTCAAATTGCTCGTTAGTATTTTATAAAATTTTAGACTTCGTTTACTTATTTTAAAGTTTATTTGTGTTAATATTTGCCATAAAAGTAACTTATTAGTGGATTTTCATTAATCTCAGTCTTTCTTCCTGTATTATTGACTAGAGTGGTCTATTATCGTGAGTGTGCTTGCGTCGTTCGTCTAAGCCTTGCACCTCAGTGGTGTGTTTACATTTTGCGGCGTGCACTGCAGCTGTAGCGGTTATAAAGCTAAGTACTGACAAACGTATTTGTGCTCTGTAATACGGTTGTTAAATTTAATTGTTTTCAGCGGTGTTGTGTGCCGTTTGTGGCGAAATAACGAGTTAACAAACTTTTGTAATCGTTCGCTCGCTGTGATTTTCTGTGCGTCGAAGTCGTTTACTAAATTTCCTGCTTCAGTTTTCAACTGATGTTAATTATTGTTTCTAGTGAAATATTTCAGTAACGTTTTCATTCAGTGTTTAACTTAACTTTGTGTTCCAGTGGCCGTTTCAATATCTTGGTTTTACCTAATAATTTTGTGAACTTTTATTGGTATTAGCTGTGGTGTAGTAGTATTAATACGAGTAGTGGCTTTCTTAATAGGCAGAGAATTTCGAGACCATTATTGTTAGTTCTTAAATCGTTCTTCTGGTGTAACTGAACTTTGGTAATGTAGACATATAGTTTTTTCAGTAACTGTAAAATTTTACCGTGAGTGAGAAGTGTGGGCTCTGTCGTATGTCTGTGAGTAGTGGGTTAAGGTGTGGCATTTGTTCAAAGTATTTTCATTGGAGAGAATGCAGTGGGGAGGCCAGAGGTCATTTTAGTGAGATCCTCTCCTGGGAGTGCAGAATCTGTAGTAGAAACAAGTTAATAGAGGAGCAGGGGCGTGAGATCTGTGCCCTTCAGTTTCCGTTACAATACGCGAAGGAGGAACTACATAGGTTGAGGAGGATGATGGGTGGTGGGGAATGGGAATTGGCAGTTGGCAAGAAGGCAGCTAAGAAGAGGAGGTGTGCAGACAGTTTTGCTTTGCTTATATGCAATAGATATGACCAACTGTCAGAGTTGAGTGGAGAGGAGCCTCGTGTAGTTGTGGATGTAGGGAACATGCAGCAGTCCTCAGCAATTAGGAGGCCTAGGTTAGTTGCAACGTCTATCAGAAAGAAGGAGCTTCTGCTGCTAGGTAGTTCTCACGGTTGAGGTGTGAGACATCAGTTGCAGAAAATGTTGGGGAGTGAGTACCAGGTCACCAGCACTCTGAAGCCTAGTGCAGGGTAGGCTCAGGTGACTGACAGCGTAGGGGAGTTATGTAAGAATTTTACGGAGGAGGATCAGGTAGTGATAGTGGGTGGAGCAGGGAACAGTCTCGATAGGGACAGGGAATATGATGTAGGTGGTGACCTGGTTAAAATAGCTACTCAAACTGGTGGCTCTAATGCGCATTTCGTGCAACTGTTTCAGCGTCATGATCGACCTCACCTTAATGCGGCTGTTAGGAGCGTTAACGTGAGGCTGGGGAGGACGTTGATGGCAGAGGGCATGGGTCACATCTCTGTGGTGCCAGTTGGGTGTATCAGTAGATCGTGTTTCACTAGGCAAGGCCTGCACCTCAATAGGTATGGGAAACGGATGCTCGCTAAGCTTATAGATGACAGTGTAGTGGGTGGTGGTGCTATCACTCACGGAAAAATTCCTGTAGTAGTTGGTGTTAGAGGTGCAACTTTATCAAATTGAATTCAGCTGATAGGTATACCTGCTTAAAGGAAGTCCCTCTAACTAAGGGCTCACCTTCCGAGGATGTAATGTTTCCAAGTAGAGAAGGAATTAGCATATTTCATCAAAATATGAGGTATTAGAGATAACGTTAGTGAACTGCTTATAGATTTTGACTATGATATTATTGGTGTGCCAGAGCACCACTTAAATAATTTGGCAATTCAGAGTATTTCTTTACCAGGCTACAGATTAGCTGGCTGTTTCTCAAGGAGTTCGTTGCGCGTTGGAGGAGTGGCTCTGTACGTAAAATTCAGTATTCCATTTGAGTCCATAGACGTATCACGACACTACACTGAGCAGATATTTGAATGTTGTGCAGCAGTAGTTGAATTTAGTGCAACTAAACTTCTTATTATTGTTGTTTATAGGTCCTTTAACTCCGACTTCAGAGCATTTCTGCTCAAGGTAGAAAGGGTTCTTGATTCACTTTGTAGGAAGTACCAGAAACTAGTTATATGTACTGACTTCAATATAATTTTTTTATATGATGGTACAAGAAAAAGGATGTTGGTAGATCTCCTAAATTCATATGATCTGATCCAAACTATGTTTTTTTTCCAACTAGAGTGGAGGGGAACAGTAGCACAGCCATAGACAATATTTCTATTCATTCTTCATTACTAGATGGGCATTCTCTTAGTAAATGCGTGAATGGCCTTTCAGACCATGATTCACAAATTTTAACACTATAAGGCTTTTGTACTCAAACCAATGTCATATTTAATTACAAAATATGTAGGAACGTTAATTCAACAGCAATAGAGAGTTTTTTAAACCTTGTAAAACAACAAGAGTGACAGGATGTTTATTGTGCCGATAACATAGATGATAAATACAATGCAATCCTTAACACATTTCTCATGCCCTTTGAGAGTTGCTTTCCATTACAACATTCTAAACGGGTTACTAGCAGTAATGGGCAGCCTGGGTGGCTGACTAGTAGGATAAGGATATCATGTAGAACAAAGAGGGAATTATATAAAAATGTTAGAAGTAGTCACAATCAATCTACAGTAGCCCATTTGAAACAGTATTGTAAGTTGCTTAAAAATGTTATCAGGAAGAGTATGTGGTATGCAAATAGAACAGCTAATTAACAGGATAAAATTAAAAACATATGGTCAGTTGTGAAAGAAGTGTCTGGTCAGCAGCAAAAGGTCGACGATATAAAGTCAGTTCGCAGTAAAAATATTTCTGTTACCGATAAATCAGAAATAGGTACAGTATTTTACAATCATTTTCTGAGCATTGCTGGTGAATTAAACAAATTTAGTTTCTACAAGAAATCATATAACTTTCTTGGCAAATTCCCTTTACGAAATTTATGTCTGAAATACTCCTGTGATACAGACAAGAGGGAGATTGAGTCAATAATTAAATCTTTGAAGACTAAGGACTCTCATGGTTATGATGGCGTGTAAGCAGAATAATGAAGTACTGTGCTGAACATATTAGCCCTGTATTAAGCCATATTTGTAATTTTTCCTTTAGGAATGGTCAGTTTCCTGAGCGATTAAAGTACTCAGTAGTAAAGCCGCTTTATAAAAAGGGAGAAAGGGATAATGTAGATAATTGTAGATCTATTTCTATGCCATCAGTGTTTGCAATAGTTATTGAAAAGGCTATGTGTGTACGGATAATTGATCATTTTATATCACATGATTTGCTATCAAATGTACAGTTCGGCTTTATAAGTCATTTAACAACTGAAAATGCTTTATTCTGCAGGCCGGTGTGACCGAGCGGTTCTAGGCGCTTCAGTCTAGAACCGCGCGACCGCTACGGTCGAAGGTTCGAATCCTGCCTCAGGCATGGATGTGTGTGATGTCCTTAGGTTAGTGAGGTTTAAGTAGTTCTAAGTTCTAGGGGACTGATGACCTCAGATGTTAATTCCCATAGTGCTCAGAGCCATTTGAACCATTTTTTTTTTTTTGCTATATTCTCTTTTCTCTGTGAGGTACTGGATGGGCTAAACAAAAGGTTTCGAACGCTTGGCATATTTTTTTTATTTATCTAAGGCATTTGATTGTGTTAATCACAAAATATGGCTCCAGAAGTTGGACCATTACGGAATGCGGGGAGTAGCTCACAATTAGTTCGCCTCCTACTTTTGCAACAGGCAGCAAAAGGTCATTATTCACAATGTTGATAACGGCTGTGGTGTGGGGTCTGAGTGGGGTACTGTCAAGTGGGGGTGCCCCAGCGATCAGTGTTGGGGCCACTCCTGTTCCTTAGTTTTACAAATGATATGCCCTCTAGTATTACGAGTAACTCTAAAATATTTGTTTGCTGATGACACTAGCTTGGTAGTAAAGGATGTTTCGGGCAACATTTGCTCGGTTTCAAATAGTGCAATACATGACCCCAGTTCATGGTTCGTAGAAAATAAACTAACGCTAAGTCACTGTAAGACCCAGTTTTTGCAGTTTATAACACACAATTCAACAAAACCTAACGTTTTAATTTCACAGAATGGGTATCTGATCAGTGAATCTGAACATTTCAAATTTTTAGGTGTTCAGGTAGATAGTAAGCTGTCGTGGAAAGCCCACGTTCAGGATCTTGTTCAAAGACTTAATACTGCCATTTCTAGTATTCGAACTGTGTCTGAAGTGAGTGATCGTTCGGCACGAAAATTAGTCTACTTTGCTCATTTTCATTCACTATTGTCATATGGTATTATATTTAGGGGTAACTTTTTGCCATTCTAAAAGGATATTTTTGGCTCAGAAACGGGCGGTTCGGGCAGTAAGTTGTGTTAGTTCACGAACGTTTTGTCTACCTCTGTCCACGTGCCTGGGTATTTTGACATAGGCCTCTCAATACGTAAATTCCTGATTGTCGTTTCGTGTTACCTATATTAGCTTATTCCCAAGAATAAGCAACTTTCACTCGGTTAATATTCGGCAGAAATCAAACCTGCATTTGGTTCAAAAAATGGTTCAAATGGCTTTTAGGACTACTTGAATTAACATCTGTGGTCATCAGTCCCCTAGAACTTTGAAATACTTAAAAGGTTTAAGGACATCACACACATCCATTCCCGAGGCAAGATTCGAACCTGTGACCGCAGCGGTCACGCGGCTCCAGACTGAAGCGCCTAGAACCGCACGGCCACACCGGCCGGCAGCCCCCGCATTTGGATCGGACTTCCTTAACTCTTGTGCAAAAAGGTGTGCAGTATACTGCTGCATCCACTTTCAATAAGCTCCCCATCGAATTCAAAAATCTTTGCAGTAATCCACGCACTTTCAAATCGAAACTGAAGCGTTTCCTCATGGGTCACTCCTATTCTGTCGAGGAATTCCTTGAAAAATTAAGCTGATTTTTATTGTATTGCTGATAGCGTTTACTTAAACTTATGGACTGACTTAGTTAAGGTTCATGAACATTTATTTTTACCTGTTATTAGGTTTATGTTGTAATTTCATGTACTGACACGGTCCTGACCTTGGAGATTTGCTCCCCAACTTGGTCCTACGGAACTTGACGAGTAAATAAATAAATAAAAAACATGTAGGATGACTACTTATCATATATGGCACATCGTTGCTGACGCAGTATATGGTATCTCTTCATCATTGTGTTCGTTAATGTAATCGGTAACAATGTTTCGTCTACCTGCTCTTCCTCTTCCTCCTCCTCCTCCTTCTGCATCTTCTTCTTCTTCTTCTTCTTCTTCTTTGCTCCAGCCCCCAACTGCATTTTGTGAGAGCCTTTTAAGACGTTCGGTTCCTGGTTTTAACGTTTCTGAGAGAGAGAGAGACTATCGTAGCTATCCTAATGTAGCAGTTGTAATTTCCGCCGGAGAGCCTTTAGCAGCTTCAATACCTAATGCTTTGCCGGAGACATGCTGCCATATACTAGCCCCTTTTCTACATTTACATCTCTATCAGTACTCAGTACTCGTGTGGGAGGGTATTTCTGGTACCGGTAACTCATTCCCCCCTACCCTGTCCCACGTGCGAATGGGGCGTGGGAAATATGATTGACGGTAGACCTCTGTATTAGCTTTAATATAACGAATTTTCTCGTCTTGGGCATTTCGTGAGGTGTATGTAGGATGAAGTAATTCGAAGTCCAGTTCTTACCGGAAATTACTTCCTCAAAATTTCGATAGTACATATCTACATAATGGACAAAGCCTCTCTTATAGTGTCTGCCACTGGAGTTTTTCGAATATCTGTGTAATGCTTTCCCCCATGACAGACCGTGGAAGTTTTTGTTCGATATTCTGTACCTTTTCAATTGATCCCTCCATGTAATAGTCCCAGATTGATGTACGACACTCAAGAATCAGTCGAACAAGCGTCTTAACACACATATTCTGTGGATGAGTTAAATTTCCTGAATATTCTTCCTATGAATCTGTTTGGGATCTGCCATTCTCACTATTTGTTTAATGTGGTCATTCCACTTAAGTTCGCTCTGGACATTCAAATCTAGATATTTTACGGTAGATACTCTTTCCAGTAACTTGTCACCAACATTGTAAATCTACGGTAGTAGGTCTCTCTTCCTATGTACTCGCCATATGTTATATTTAGTGATGTTAACGGTCAAATACCAGAGCCTGCGCCATTCATTAGTACTCTGCAGGTTATTCTGCAAATCTATGATGTATTATGGCGTTGCTACTTTCTTGTAAGGAACAGCATCTTCTGAGAATAATTTTAAAATTTTCCGACGTTTTTTACTGTATCACTTCACATTGTATAGAGTAACGGCTTCCACACACGTTCTTGGGATACACTGGAAGTTACCTTTATAGCTCTCGAGTTTGTTCCTTTAAGAACGAATGTTGAATTCTGTCGGCAAGGAAGTGTTGACTCTCGCAGTAAATATGGTTCGGTATTTGGTAAGCACATATTTTTATTCGCTAAACCGCAGTGCGGGACGGTTTGATATGTCTTCCTGCAGTCAAGTAATTCGGCATCAACTTGAGCGCCTTTTTATACGTTACTATGGGTATTATGGAGGAACAGAGCGAGCTATTAAACTGATAAGGCTTCCGTGGCCACTTGTTGACAGTCTGCCTGTTGGCTTCTGTCCCGGGTCTTCGGCCGACGTTCATCTGATGATTTTACTAACGTTTCGCCAACACGAGTGGCTGGCATTGTGAAAGCTTCACCCTCCATTGCCGGTGGTGAACTGGAGCCGAGATCGCGGCCGCAGACTATATGTACCAATGCCGAGCTCTTAATTTGTTATAGGAGCTCGAAATTTATAAAGCCAAAAATAGAAAACCAACTGAACTGCTTAACTGGCTAAATGATGTTGTGCCCAATGCCTACTTTGCTTTATTTAACAATATTTTAGTCTAATCACTGCACGCCTCTGTTACATGTAGCGTGTTGATAAGTTCACCTAGTATTGAGTGCATCACATATTTACTTCGTTTTCATACGCTTTTGGCATCACTCTAATATGTTCTTGTTCCTTCTCTATTCATTTCATAGAATGCATTAATCATATAATGTGGTTCATCCACTGTTACGGAATTTTATCGTTCTTTTCTTGCAACGGAGTACCGCAGGGTACGAGGGGCCCTCTGCCGGACGTTCCTCCAACTACTTCCCGCCTGTGCGGAATTCTGGCGTTAACGCAAACAAAGGGCGCTGATTATGTGCAACACCATGTTTTCTTTCACTTGTGGCTCCTTTAGCGATTTGTTTTATGGTTGTTTAATATTACCCGGTGCACTATGAACGGTGTTTAATATTTATATCGTTATCTAGAATATTGGCACTAGAGCACATGCCAACTACTGTTTCTTAACTCATCCCATTTTTAACAATTTACTTTTGGCGTGTTCTTATTTTTTTTTGCCTTTTATTACTGTAATGCCTTTTATACGTTATAAGCTTGTTAAAGACTTCAACTATTTTCCCCCTTTATTTTCGCTGTTTCAATTAATTATTGGAAACTAGTGTATGCTGACATTACCGACATCTAGTGAACTTACAACACAAACATCTTGTGGGTACTGTACGGCAGCTTCTTTTAAACAGTAGTACTACTGACAACATGACTCGCGCATGTGATGTTACATATATGTATTTGACAATGCTGGTGCTGATTCCGCATTTAACATTTGACGATGCCACTATGGCTGCAGTACATTAGGACTTTGCTTTTATGAGACAGGTATGCCTCTTCATATTAAAAGAGCACAAATGTAAATTTTGGCAGTACTACTTTTGACTGTGGTCTATGGATTGTTCTTAAGCTGTATACAGTTTGCGAGTGTATGTATGTTTTTCCCATTTTGCTGCAGATCTGATGATGGTCATTAAAGACCGAAACCTGTAATCTGTTAACAAAATGTTTGTGGCTGTAGACGTAAATTAAAGGAAACTTTCTTCCATGCATGTCTCGCCACGAGCTATTTCGCGTGGAATGGCGGTTTCTACGAACATCTGGAAGGCGTCGCCATGGGTAGTCCTCTTAGTCCAGAGGTGGCCAACATCTTCATCGAACAATTCGAAGCACAGGCACTGGACCTGACGACTTGCAAAACTAAGGTGTGGTACAGATACGCCGATGATACTTTCGTTGTGTGGAGCCATGGTGAAGAACAGCTCGCTGACTTCCTGAGAGACTTGAACAGCTTCCATACAAACATAAAACATACCATGGAAGTAGAAAAGGACAAAAAACTGTCATTTCTAGGTTTACTGGTCACAAGGGATGGCGAAAACCTGGGACACCGCGTGTATAGAAAACCGACACACACAAACCGATACCTACACAAACTATCAAACCACCACCCAAGGCTGAAAAGAGGCAAGATTAATACGCTCGTAACGCGAGCAGGACGAGTGTGTTAGCCACAGCACCTCAGACGCGAAATGCAACACCTGGAAAGTGTTCTGAGGAACAAATTATATTAGAAGTGTAACAGAGCCAAACACTCGACGAAGAAAGGCTTCATGCATGGCTGCATTCGTAGTGGCATACTATCCACATGTTGATCAAATCACTGTTGTTCCTGATTGTCTGAGTCCTCAACGGCAATTCGGCGTAGATCCCTCAGAATGGTTCGTGGGTTACGTCGTCCATAAACACCCCTTGAAACGTCCCCTTAGAAAAATTAATGAATGACTGTGCTGATAAACCTCTTACATTATTTGATTTTCAAACAGTTGAGCAAAACTGAACGTACTCAGACATTTCTTTCTCTCTCTCTCTCTCTCTCTCTCTCTCTCTCTCTCTACTTATTCTGATCATCACTAAACTGTCTCACAATAGTTTTAGCGCAACGCAATCTGACTTCTAATAATCCCTACAAAAGAATGGCCCTGACTAAAAATTACCTAACCTTTCATGAATCACTTACCTCACAAAAATCATTACTCGAACTACTGCAATACAGCGAGCGCCACTACTGCAAGCTAAATAAAAGATTCAAACTACTGAAGGCACTAACGACTGATAGGCATAGTTAGCAAATGAAAGATTTTGATACAGAACAAACAATGTATTTACCTCAATAGTGTTCAAAAGTCATAATATATATCAGTCCATGATATCCAATATTACAAATTTACTCTTTCTGATGGACACACGTCCAGATCGTCCGCTCTCAAAATTCCGCCATCTCTCTCCCCACATCCACCACTGCTGGCGGCTCACCTCCAACTGCGTAACGCTACGCGCTGTTCACATCCAACTGCCCAACACTACAATAGCAAATTCCAACAATGCTAACCAGCCACAGACTGCACACAGCACAGTCAGTGGTTTTCATATAGAGCGCTACGTGACGTTACCAACATAAAAACCTAAACAGCCTACTTACATTGCCCCCAAGCTGCCCACAAAAATTTTTGCAAATTATCTTTGGCAGTGGCCAATACATATTTGAAATATTTTTATATCATTACAATAACAAAGAAATCAAATGCACGCACTTACTAATACACTGTTGGTCAAAAACTATAATTTTCTCACAATCCATTAAGACAGTCATGATCATTCATCACAGTAAAATTGCATTTTTTTTCTCAAAGTCTGAGCAGTAAAAGAAAATGCACACGGAAGTAGTGGATTTCCATGCTGTCTTGAAGAAGTAGTGTTGTCTTTCCAACGGAAAGACAGTGCTGACTCTTGACATGCAGACAGGTAATGAGCAACAACAGAGCAAACCCACAGCAGAGTCAGTAGAAGTTTTGAAGAATATTGGTAGGTAGGTCATCACAGAGCAGACCCACTGTAATCCTGGTAGAGACTATGGTATTGGTGGGCCACCAGAGGTGCAGACCCACTGTAGTCCTCGTAGAGACGGCCAGCAGTCATCTGTTGTGACTGTGCAGGTGCACAATCACCATCGAAGAGCCTTGTACCATATAGCAAGTCAATAAACCACCACTTGTGCACTCACAAACTTTTTGCTGTTAACCAGTCCCTTGCTGAATTTTCAACACACGTGCGAGCACTAACAGTCTCCTTTTTCATATATTGTGCATATACTATGACCAACAGAAACATGTGTAGTGAAATGTATGCTTACAAGTTACTTAATTTGATGAACTGGTGTCCATTACAATTTTATAAAATGAGAATACAATCACAAAGGTACAGAAAACATCATTAAAAAACATAAAAATACAGATAACGTTTGTAGTAATACAGACTTTACAAAATAGAAATAAACATGTACATCAGTGTTACAGGAATTATGACATAAATAAATAAAATAATGAGAATAGTTTTAGAAACAATAATTTCACACATGGGCATTGAAACAGAACAGAATAAATAATGTCTAAACAACTTTACAAAGTAAATAACACATTATAAAATTTCTAAAACATATCTCTTATCAGAGAAAAATATAAAGACAGGAAGAACACAAATACACAAGGTACACAGACACATAGTGGAATACACAGGACAAGACAGGATTTGTTTTCAGTGACGTTTGGTACTGCAGTCCAACCCGAAACATCAGTTCATAGATGTTCCCTCTTATTTCACTTTTTTTATAACTTGTCAATGCATTTCTTCCAATTCATCACAACTCATTCTCTTATTTAGCCTACCCCCTCTTAAGCTAACTTAAATCTACTGAGCTCAGATCCTAAACTAAGGGACGAGACAATGCAGCAGCACAAAACAATTAATACAAACAGCAATGACCAAAATGCAAATTGGCAAAGCAAGCAGCAATAAATATAAATTAGCAAAGCAAATGCAACATTGTCACTAATATAAGGCAATGTGCAGCAAACAAGAAAAATAAATCAGTAGTAAAACAGGCTTAACAGAGTAATACAAAGTGAAATTCAGTTGCACTATGCCTGGCAAACAGCAGCAAGAAATGCAGTAACTTATATCTAAACATGACAAACCCACAAGCAGAAAAAATAGTACACTAAAAATGGCCATGTTTAATACCTATGTCACATTTTACCATTAAGGTGATGCATCACGATAACTTACTCTAGCAGACAAGTTACCAAATCGTAAAAGAAATTTTTATGCAATTCCTGTGAAGGGAAATGTCTATTTGTGTTCCCTTTTTTTTAAGAAAGTAGATCATAAAATTATTGTTTAATGGATCTGTAGACAGAAAATATTTACATTAGTACATCTATTAAATTTTATTTTAACCAATGCTGCAGTGCAGTTAGAAACTAGATATTAAACAAAATAGGCAGTAAAAAAATATCTCAACTAGAAAGACAACAGACATAAAATGTTACTAATCATTTCATTAGGCATTTTAGTAAATATCATAAATTAAGAGCTCCACAGTGTAATCATATGTTTTCAAGTTTGAGCGTGTCGTATATGTGATGCTTTCTACATAGAAATGTCAATAGCGAGGATAATGGCCTCTTTTCACTCCACCTAATGCCTTTTTCTCCAGGCAGGTGGCACAGCTGAGCGCCCACAATGCATTACATGAAGGTCACTTAACTTTCTTACCGAAATATTTGCGACAGCAGTGACAGTCTCATAGTAAAAAAAAATTCACAGGTTGAGAATTTTCTTTACAAATGTGTAGAAACAATTTTCGACGGCATTGTGATACATTCACGCATATACACACATTTCACAACTCTTAAAATACGATTCTAGGTTTCCAACATCTTTTTTCACAAATAAGAGTTCCTAACCACTACTCATTATTCCTTACCTTATTACACATATACATATTCGTCTACACTTCTTCGGTATTTCATCGTAGTAATTATGTAGCATAATCAAATTATCAGCTTAATGATCATAAACATACCTCAACAGCATAATACACATCGTCATCGTAATAATAACATCATAAAACCTCAGCCAAATCTCAAAAACGTCGTAGGTTTCTGCAATAATTTCAAAACCTTCAATAAAATCATCTACCTCAAACGTACTTCCAAAATCATGATCCCTTACCAAATACGTCATTCAAAGCTCTCATAGTATCACAATGGTTACGAAAAAATATGAACAGTTCACAAAGTACAGACAAACTACAATATCATAAGTGTGAAGTTATGCAACTGTGTAATGGCGTAAACATCTGTCACTGACGTAGTAAACAAATTTTTGTTTCTTTGTTAAATAATCAGATAGCTGTGTAATTCTGTGTTAGAGAAATATGGTACCGATGTGTAAAGTTGTATAAGCAAATACCATATTAGCTAGGGCTCCTTGTGCTTGCCAAACACATGGTACACAAAGTAAGCGTGTACTCCCCTGAGGTTTAATGTAATTATACCCTCAGTTGTTACAGATTACAGCAATCGAATGAAACGTATCACCGAAATCATTCTTTGTATCATTGTGATTCAAAAATCTTAAAAAATAAATGTTTTAAGTACACAATTAATCACTCAAATTCGTGTACTGTAGCGCTAAACTGTGCGTCTTGTAAGATAACTCCGAAGTGTCGTAAGTTTCGTCCTCTGTAAGCAAAGTTCTGCAGAAGTCAATGTACTCACCTCATCGTAAACAAAAGTGAAACGCTTTGCGTATAGATATCGTAGTTATTACGCTAATTGCTGTGATGAAGAAAGTACTGTACTGTAACGTATTGTTGTGCTACGGAAAAGGCTGTCTCGTTGTAGCTATACCACAAAAGTTACTACTAAAACATGTTTTACTTTCCATAAGAATTCAGAAAAACTGTGCATATATAAAACAGATACACCGCAAAAGCAACAATGTAAATTGTATCTCACATTATTAGCGTCGTGATATAGTCGTCTAGCTGTCAAATAAACTATTTACTGTGTCATCTGGTATCTCTCAGAAAGCACTTTAAATCCATAATGTATATTCAATTAAACCAAAATATTGCAGTAAAATCTCATTAGCAGTGTATGTTCTAAGTATGTAATCCGTATATTCGTTACGTAACCTTGCAACTAACAAGCAATAATGTACAAATAACAACACTGCGTCGTCTGTTCACTATAACAATGCATTCGTAATTTCTGTTTAAGTAGGTTCTCTTGGTTCTTGACTCGATATTTAACTTCAAACATTGTTGCATGTTAAGTTTCTCAGTGTGACAAATTGTACTAGTAGCGTGAAGTGAAAAATCTTATTGCAAAGACATATCTCTCAATAAACCGTTTTACATGTGAAATGTGGTGCAATCCTTTACTCTTCCTAGTACGCAGAGTTTCAACTTCAAAGCAGTTATCATGTGGTGTATGTCGGTAATTTCTGTAATTAATTTCTTGTCGGTCACGTGGTAAAGAACTTCTCCCTGAGTCGTATCTGCGCGGTGGACCGTTGTGTCTGAAGTTATTCTGTCTCCCTTCATAAAAATTGTTTTGGTTCCCATATTGTCTGTTTCTATGGTTGTCTCTGTCACATTCATTACTATGGAAATGCGATCTTTCTCTGTAATTATTACTACTCTGCCAACGGTTGTCATACGGGTGGTGTCTGTTTTGGTCACGATTTGCGTTGTAAGAATAGCCTTGTCGTGTCCAGTAATTATTTCTGTCATCGCGGAATTGTGACGAATGTGATCTGTAATTGTTGTGTACCTGTTTTCGCGTTCTGCGATTGTCAGTGTCAAATTCCAATACTTGTAACAGTCCCTGAAAAGCTTCAATGTCGTCTTTGCAACGTCCTGCCAAAATAATATGTCGTAAATTATAAGGCAATTTGATTAAGCAAATGCGGATGAGTTCTGAGGCGCTGTATGGTTTTTAAAGATACTGATTCTTATGTAACATGCCTTCGAAATATTTGAGAAGACTGGAAAATTCTGATTGTTCTAAACGTTTCACCATTATGATGCTATGTTTTACTCGGTCTTGTGTAGCTTGAGACCAATATGCTGAGAGGAAGGCATGATAAAATTCTCCTTCACTGTGACAATCGTGAATGACCGATCGCATTCTTACAGCTGGTCCATTCTCTAAGTAGCCACACATAAATTCTACTCTGTGCTCTAATGACCAGTTGGGTTGAAAACAATGAGAGGAACACAACAATCCACGCTTGTGGATGAATGTCGTTGCCAGAATTCTTAAACGTTTTGAATTTACGTGTAGTAATGAACAGCATATAGTCAAAATCATCGTGTCGGCGAGTCGCATATCAGTCATTGTTACGTCGTGTCGACGGTTTCATCTCAAAATTCGGTGCACCTTGCCAATTTCTTTTATAACTTCCGAAATGCCCTGTGTTATGATATTGTGGCTTTTCCGTATTTCTAAGTCACTCTTCCCGTATTGGAGCGCGAGTCTCCCCTGAAATATGTAATTCTTGTATTACCTGTGTCAACAGATCTTGTACTTCCCGGATTTCTCTTTTGTGTTCCGTATTAATTTAATTCTGATTTTGTTTGAATTTCCTAATTTGTTCGTACTCTTCTGTGACATTAAAGACTACCGGTCTTCTTTCATTCAGATTATCATCTACCTTCGTAGATAAATTATTTAGCTGGTCCGAAACTTCGACTACTTTCTCTGATAATGAACTAATTTCCTCCATGTGTCTTTCTGAACAAATTTTCAGAGTATCTACTGTGTCCTTTAAGTTTTCGTGTGTTTTTGCAAGTAGCGTAACCGAATCGGTAGATGCAACTGAGTCAGTTTTGGCCCGCTAGGTCTCATGATTTTCGTGAACAATAATAGTTTGCATTTCTTTTATGGCTGCTTCGTGATTCGGTAATACATTTTCATGCCGCGAAAAAATAGGTTGAAACTGCTCACAAATTTGTGTTTTCACGTCATTACAGACTTTTTGACATTTCGATTCGATGTTATGTAACTCAGTAGTTAAATCTTCACGTGTTTGTTCAAGCGTTGTGCCTAACTTTTGTAGCCTTTGTCCGATTTGTTGCATTAACTGTAATAACATTGCACTGGTGTCTGAAACATGTTCATCAGTGCTATCCGGCAGAGCATTTAAACAGGCAATATTAGCATTTTGAAAAGCAGAAAATTTGTCTTGACTTATTTGAGAAAACGGTGAGGACGCAAAACCTGAATCTACTGTATTCTCAAGATTATGTCCTGTCGTATCGGATTCCTGAGGCGAGCTGTTGCCGACCGATCGATCGATAATGCTTCCCTGTTCACTAATTGTTTCGCTGTCTACACCATTATTTGCAGCCCGCTTCATTTACCTACGCAGAATTACCAAATTACTACTTTGAACATTAGTTAATTCATTACATGGTGGCGCTAACACACTGCTTTCGTCTTCACTGTAATTTCTTAGTTTACTTTGGAGCCTAGTATTACGTTTTTCACACGCCATTATTGTCACAATATTTCACATGATAACACAGAAACACAATTTGAAGAACAAAATAGGAAAACACATTAACACAACATTGAAATTTATATCTCGTTAATTCGAAGCGCAGCTGCGAAATACTTGGTGCAAATCTACATGTATGCCACAACTGTTTTACTGTACAGCAATGAAAAACTACAACTACAAAGGAAATTCTCTCTATAATTACGCGCTAGCAATAAACAATAGTTACACTAATTACAGAAACTACAAGAAAAAATCAGAAGATTCCAGTGAGGTATCCTCGGTTAAGGGTCGACATATGAAACGTCCCCTTAGAAAAATTAATGAATGACTGTGCTGATGAACCTCTTACATTATTTGATTTTCAAACAGCTGAGCAAAACTGAACGTACTCAGACATTTCTCTCTCTACTTATTCTGATCATCACTAAACTGACACACAATAGTTTTAGCGCAACGCAATCTGACTTTTAAAAATCCCTACAAAAGAATGGCCTTGACTAACAATAATCTATACCTTTCATGAATCACTTACCTCACAAAAGCTTCGTTACTCGAACTACTGCAATATAGCGAGCGCCACTACTGCAAGCTAAATAAATGATTCAAACTACTGAAGGCACTAACGACTGATAGGCATAGTTAGCAAATGAAAGATTTTGATACAGAACAAACAATGTATTTACATTAATAGTGTTCAAAAGTCATAATATATATATATCAGTCCATGATATCCAATATTACAAATTTACTTTTTCTGATGGACAGATGTCCAGATCGTCCGGTCTCAAAATTCCGCCATCTCTCTCCCCACATCCACCACTGCTGGCGGCTCACCTCCAACTGCGCAACGCTACGCGCTGTTAACATGTAACTGCCGAACACTACAATGGCGAACAACAATGCAACCAACCAGAGACTGCACACAGCACAGCCAGTGATTTTCATACAGACCGCTACGTGACGTTACCAACATAAAAACCTAAACAGCTTACTTACACCCTTTTCAATCTAACCCAGGCATGTTGGCTAGGGTTCACGTCTGGAGAACATGCTGGCCATTCTAGTCGAGCGATGTCCTGAAGGTGGTTGGTCACAAGATGTGCACGATGGAGGCTTGAGCAGTCGACCATGAAGGCGAATCCCCCGCCAATATGCTGCTAATATGGTTGCACTATAAGTCGGAGGATGGCATTCACGTATCGTTCAGCCATTACGGCGCCTTCCATGACCACCTGAGGCGTACGGCGGCCCCACATAACGCCATCCCAAAAACAGCAGGGAACCTCTACATTGCTGCACTTGACCGGATTGCCTCCAAACACGTCTTTTACGATTGTATGGTTGATGGCATATGCGACACTAATCGGTGAAGAGAACGTGATGCCAATCTTGAGCGGTGTATTCGGCATGTTATGGGGCCCATCTGCATCGCACTGCATGCGCACAATTTCAGTCGTAACACATAGTCCTTTGACTCCGCGAAAAGCATAATTCACCATGTTGGCGTTGCTATCAGAGTTCCTCCGAGCCATAATCCGTAGTTAGCGGTTATCCACTGCAGTAGTAACCCTTAGGCGGCCTGAGCGAGGCATGTCATCGACGGTTCCTGTCTCTCTGTATCTCCTACATTTTGCTTTGATTCACTCCGAGATGCCTGTACGCTTCCTTTGGTGAGCGCCTGTCCTGGCACAAAGTAACAATCCGGACGCAGTTGAACCGCGGTAGTGTTGAACTACAGACAACCCGAGCCGTGTACCTTCTTCTCGGTGGAATGACTATAACTAATCGGCTGTCGGACGCCCTCCGTCTAATAAGCGCTGCTCATGCATGGTTGTTTACATCTTTGGGCGAGTTTAGTGACATATCTGAACAGTCAAAGTAACTATGTTCGTGATACAATATCCACAGCCAATGTTTATCTTCAGGAGTTCTGGAAACGGGGTGATGCAAACCTGTTTTGGTGTGTGTATGTTAAGTGTATTCTGTCGTAAGGTCGGTTAGTCCGCGTTTTCTTATGTTAAATGGCTATTCAGAGGTTTGTTGGACTTATGATTAACTAATTGTCATCAGAAAATTAGTGATACTTGCAGTTTGTCAGAAGAGGTGACAAATAATTTACATATAGCCATAAAGTACTCAAGCCTGTATCGATGCCTACACAAATCTTTATAATGCATCTCACCGTGGTGACTTGGTTCCTTTTGAACACTAAATGTCGTTGGCAGGATTTAAGGTAAGAGAAAATACTATATATCGGCATCCATCAGAAATCAATCAGACTCCAAGAACGCCTGAAGATGGCAGGAAGTCGGCTAGCCGAAATATCGCGCCATTTGAATGACGCTACCCGGCTGAATACCCGAGAAATTTTCAAGATTTCTGTACGCCGGAAAATCCTCAGATCACACATCAAATACCTCTACGGGGAGGAGATGCACAGCAAAATCAAGAAGCAGTACAAGCTTCGTAACTGGAAGGAGTGCCTTTTGCCCTTCCTTGTCTGTCTACTGAGAGGACCGAATCATACCATTTTTTGCGAAGGTCACTCACCATATCAGAACAGCAGCCGCCAACCGGATCACCGGAAGAGCTAGGGGAAACCTGGTCAGGAAGAGGATCCGGTACACACGGCGCAGACTCGACGAGACGTCTAGAGAACTCTTCTCTCACCACTTGCAGCTCGCCTGGACACTCTCCCCTGACTCATGGGAGTGGGTAGATGCAGTTAGTTCCATAGTGCTTCGAGTCATTTGAAGCGTTTTGCAGTTAGTTGGTCTCAAGCCAACAGTGCTTGGCAATCGGCCACCTGCAGACAAACTGCTAAATACAAATGCCTTGCAGCCAAACCACCGCAAGAAGGACCACAGAGAACTATATCAATTGTTCATGGAAAGTAAACGACTATGGTAGCTTATACGTACTTGAAAAGGGGCTCAATTTCACACGAATACCGACAACATTACCAACAGAACAATTCATCAGCGAGGTGTTGTAAGTAGGCTGTTTAGGTTTTCTTATTGGTAACGCCACGTAGCGCTCTGTATGAAAATCACTGGCTGTGCTGTGTGCAGTCTGTGGCTAGTTTGCATTGTTGTCTGCCATTGTAGTGTTGGGCAGCGGCAGCTGGATGTGAACAGCGCGTAGCGTTGCGCAGTTGGAGGTGATCCGCCAGCAGTGGTGGATGTGGGGAGAGAAATGGCGGAGTTTTGAAATTTGTAAGACTCGATGTCAGGAACTGCTGTTTATATTATGATTTTTCAACACTATTAAGGTAAATACATTGTTTGTTCTCTATTAAAATCTTTCATTAGCTAACTATGCCTATCAGTAGTTAATGCCTTCAGTAGTTAGTGCCTTCAGTAGTTGGAATCTTTTATTTAGCTGGCAGTAGTGGCGCTCGCTGTATTGCAGTAGTTAGAGTGACGAAGATTTTTGTGAGGTAAGTGATTTGTGAAAGGTATAGGTTAATGTTAGTCAGGGCTATTCTTTTGTAGGGATTATTGAAAGTCAGATTGCGTTGCGCTAAAAATATTGTGTGTCAGTTTAAGCACAGTCATGTATAATTGTTCAAAGGGGACGTTTCACTGTAACAGGCCGCTCTTGCACTTCCACGTGACGCTGCAGAGGAATTACGACGGGAAACATGACGTGTACTCACCAGGGCGGCTGCTCCGAAGCCAAACATCTCCAAGTAAGAGAGGAAAGCACTGAAGCGGCTCCGAGAAGTTGCCGAGATTGTCGTCCTCCCAGCAGATAAAGGGAATTGCACGGTTCTACTACCATGTAATGTATACAAGGAAAAATTGTACGACCTATTAGAAGACGACACCTACTGGAGAATAGAAGACGATCCTACCAACAGAGTGAAATGGAAGACTTTCTTCTCCAGCACACCTTCGAAGATAAGAAGGCAGTGAAGAAACTTCGTTCACGAGCAGCTGCACCTCCTAAACTTTACGGACTACCTAAAGTCCATGAAGATGGATTGCCTCTCCGCCCGATTGTAAGCAACACTGGAGCACCAACATATGAATTAGCAGAACACCTGACGTCGATGCTCAGTCTCTTTGTGGGCAAATGTCAGCACCACAACAGAAACTCCGAGCATTTCGTCCATCAGCTCCAGAACTTACGATTGGGCCAAGAAGACCACATGCTGAGCTTTGACGTGGTATCACTGTTTATTAGGGTACCTCTATGAGATTCCCGAAGCCTAATAGGAGAAAAATTGGGCCCAACAGTAACGAAAGTTTTCGAATTCGTACTTACGTCAACATACTTTCTGTTCGATGGGAACTACTACGAACAAACAGATGGAGTAGTGATGGGTAGTCCGCTATCTCCAGTAGTGGTCAATATGTTTATGGAGGCTTTTGAAGAAGAAGCTCTCGAGTCGGCAGTCCACAAGCTCTCTTGCTTTTTTCGATATATAGACGATACATTCGTAATCTGGCCGCACGGATGACAACGCCTCCAAGACTTCCTGCAGCATCCGAAATCGCTGCACCCGAATATCAAGTTCACGACGGAGGTAGAAGAAAACAACAAGCATCCATTTCTGGATGTGCTCGTCAAGCGAAGACCAGATGGCACGCTAGGACACATTTCTGCCGTAAGCCGACCAATACACATTTGTACCTGCATGCCTCCAGCTGTCATGCTTCTTCACAAGGAGAGGGTGTTCCGAGCACACTGGTGCACAGAGCACGCGAAGTCTAGGACGGTGACAGCCTAGCAGCTGAATTGCGGCACTTGCAGGCCGTATTCCGCACGAACGGTTACAACAACAAAACGCGCCTTAAGAACGATGAAGCCGAGACCGGAGCCCTCCGAGGACGAAGACAAACCGGTTGCGACGGCGATTATACCATACGTCGGGAACACATCGGCAAAGATTGGCAGAATACTCAGAAAATACGATGTCAGGTGGGTGTTCCGCCCTCCATCCAAAACGAAAACATTATTACGATCAGTCAAGAACGACTTAGGGCTCCGGAAACCGGGAGTTTACAGCATTCCTTGCCAGTGCGGGAAAATGTATGTAGGCCAGACCATCCGGACGCTACACGAGAGATGTAGTGAACATAAACGCCACATAGACAACGCATAGTCGACCAAGTTCACCGTCGCAGAGCACTGATTCTCACATGGACATGACATGAACTACGATGGCACAAAGGTGTTACAGCAATCGAAAACCTTCTGCGACTATATCCTCAAAGAGGCGGTGGAGATTCGTCGTCGCGTGCTTGAAGTGCGCGGCGGCTCACGACACGCACGGTTGCACGAAGCCTCGTGGGGTTGCCAGCAGCTGCGCGGACTGCGGCGGGCCACACGCCGCCAACTCGCGTAGCTGCGGCTACCTCAAGGAGTCACGCCGTCAGCCCGCCGCACTACGCCCTGCGGCGGTGTTAGCGCCACGACGGCCGCCCTGCCCCCCCGCTACAGCGAGGGGTGTGAGCAGAGCCGACACGAAGCCGCCACTGACGACGCCATGGCCGGCCTCCAAGCCGCCTTCGCGGCAGAACGGCCGCGCTCAAAGAAGAACTTGTCGCAGTTCATCGGCAGCTCCAGCAGCTGCGCGAGGAGCTGCGGGTTCTGAATAAGAAGATGGTTCCCGCCCCCGCGCCCGCCTCCCCTGCGGTGGGGGTGGACGCCGTCACGCAGACGGACCTACCGTCGCAGATGGAAGTGGCCACTCAGACGGACGTCGCCCCGGAACCTGTAGCAATACAGGAGACCGGGGAGACGCCCGTGGACGTAGCACCGTCGTCCCCTTCTCCAACTCCAGGCGGGAAGGCAACACAGAAGGGGAAGCAAGAAGAGGATGGCAATCTTCGCACAGACATCATACCCTTCCCGGTCAGCACGAACATGCCAAACGTGCTGAAGAAGATTGCCACCATGGTACGGGATGGGCGCTTCAACGCCAAAAGGAACCCGTACCTCTTCGCCCAGGCGAAAGGGGAACGGAAGCCGTCGCTCCTACACAGGCCGTTTGAGATACGTGGCGGGCATCGGGCAATTCTGCTCGAGTTCGTCACCAAGAAAGATCTCAACACCATCAACGCGAACCCGGTCTTCACGTCGCGCGACTGGGAATACATCCTACAGAACGCAGTCGTGCGGCTGAGGAACGAGGTTCGCGACGGCACGAGGAAGCTGTCTGCAGACCTGTAGACAGCGCTGCATAACGTCTCTCGCGAGACAAAGAAGACCTAAAACATCAAAGTCCATTAGTATGCCTGCCTGCTAGTAGCCAGGACAGGACAGACACCGGACAACGAGAGGACAAACCATACCGTGAGGCCACATCATCATCGCATCATCAGGAACGGGAGGAAAGACTGTAATAAGTCAAAACTCCTACACCTCGGGCCAAGGCCAAGGCCCGTTTGTAAAGCGTCAGCGTCAGAGATCCATCAGAATCCAAGAACGCCTGAAGATTGCAAAAAGTCGGCTTGCCGAAATATCGCGCCACTTGGATGACGCTACCCGCCTGAGTACCCGAGAAATTTTCAACATACCGTAAAAGTTTTGACTTGTGAGTTAAGGAAGTAGAATGTCATAGTAGTCGCTATAGAAAGCTGCACCGAACTCCAAATGGCGCTTCAATGACGCCTGTCTTTGTCTATAGGTTAACTTAGTACGTCCGCCAGTATTGTAAGAGCAGTGGCTAGCTGACGCTTATGCGAGAATCAGATTTGACGCCCACAGTACATGTTTCTAAAGGTTTCAAATGGCTCTGAGCACTACGGGACTTAACATCTGAGACCGAGTGAGGTGGCGCAGTGGTTAGCACACTGGACTCGCATTCGGGAGGACGACGGTTCAATCCCGTCTCCGGCCATTCTGATTTAGGTTTTCCGTGATTTCCCTAAATCGCTTCAGGCAAATGCCGGGATTGTTCCTTTGAAAGGGCACGGCCGATTTCCTTCCCCATCCTTCCCTCACCCGAGCTTGCGCTCCGTGTCTAATGACCCCGTTGTCGACGGGACGTTAAACACTAATCTCCTCCTCCTTAACATCTGAGGTCGTTGGTCTCCTGAAACTCAGAACTACTTAAACCTAACTAACCTACGGACATCACACACATCCATGCTCGAGGCAGGATTCGAACCTACGACCGTAGTAGTCGCGCGGTTCCAGACTGAAGTGCCTAGAACCGCTCGGCCGCACCGGCCGGCCTCTAAAGGTTTCCCAAGGAAATTTGATTTTCATTGTCTTCTCTGTCTTTAGCACAAGAGACTGAATTATAATAATGAATAATGATCCGCTTTGCCGACACAGAAGATAGGCGAGGTTGTGGGACTGACAGCAGCGTGAGAAGCCGCTGCCCGCTGCCGCACCTGCAGTCGGCGCACGTCGCCTGTAAAAACGTCCGCGCGTTACGGCCTGCGCATTCCCGGTGGCTGAGCTACACCCCTGCCTCTGGCTGCCTCCTCTCTCTACCGCCACATAATCTTCACTGATAATACATTTCCATTTCTTGTGCCTCTGTCCATAATACAATCGTTTCTATAGTATTATGATTCGTTGTATTCCTTAATCCCTTTTTTTTTGTTTACAGATAGTGGAATACCTCCCTAGTTAATTTATTTTCGTTGTGTATAGTTGTCCTCGTTATGTGAGCAACCTCTCCCACATGGTCGCCGACACTCTTCCTACGTTCTGGTAACTTTCACGTTGCTTCCCACTTTCCATCCGTTTTCAGTGCTAACGGCGTCCATGATTTCCTTATAATTCTCCTTTCCTAAACCTCTAACTCTTCCCGGGTTTAGTTTACGGTGAGTCCTTCACTCTCGTACAGGTATTCTGTTCGGTAATGCCTTACTTTGACATTCCAGAAGATGCAACGTTTAATGCAAAATTTTTCGTCAATCAGTATGGTATTTCCACTTCAACGTTGCTTTCTCTGATCTTTACCTATATAGTCGATTTCACTCCATCCCATACATATTTCAAGGAATTGTTTTTCATCGTATTTATTTGTCGCTGGTTTAGTTCAGTTGAGATCCCGAGTCCCATTTTGGCTGGCTACGTCTTTGAAGAGCCTGATGTGTATGATTGCTTTTTCTGAACTGATACTGCGGCGTAATAATCAACTAACGAAAGATAGTTCACTTCAGTTCCCCATGTCCTCCTTCCTCAGAAGACTGAGTTTACACTGAAGAGCCAAAGAAACTGGTACGCCTGCCTAATATCGTGTAGAGCCCCTGTCAGCATGCAGAAGTACCGCAGCTCTACGTGGCATGGATTAGACTAATGTATGAAGTAGTGCTGGAGAGAAATGACATCATGAATCCTTCAGGACACCCATAAATCCGTAAGAGTACGACGTGATGGAGATCTCTTCTGGACACGACGTTGCAAGGTATCCCAGATATGCTCAAAATTGTCCATTTCCTGGAGCCACCCTGTAGCAATTCTGGACGTGTGGTGTGTCGCATAGTCATGCTGGAATTGCCCAAGTCCGTCCGAATGCACAATGGACATGAATAGATGAAGTTCATCAGACAGGATACTTACGTACGTGTCACCTGTCAGAGTAGTATCTAGTATCTGGGGTCCCATATCTCTCTTACTGCATACGCCCCACGGCATTACAGAACCTCCATCAACTTCAACAGTCCCTTGCTGACATACAGGATACATGGTTTCGTGAGTTTATCTCCGTACCCGTACACGTCCATCTGCTCGATAAAATTTGAAACGATACTCGTCCGACCAGGTAACATAATTCCAGACATCAACAGTCTAGTGTCGGACTGGACGGGCCCAGGCCAGGCGTAAAGCTTAGTGTCGTGCAGTCATTATGGCTACACGAATATGACCGATGATGCTTTGTTGTATGTTTCGCACGCTGACCCTTGTTGGTGGCCCAGCATGTAAATCTTCAGTAATTTACAGAAGGGCTGCACTTTTGTCACGTTTAACGATTCTCTTCAGTCCTTGTTGTTCCCGTTCTTGTAGGATCTTTTTCCGACCGCAGCGATGTTCGAGATTTGATATTTTACGGAATTTCTGATATTCACGGTACACTCGTGAAATGGTCACACGGAAGAATCAATTTTTATCGCTACATCGGAGATGCTGTGTCCCACAGCTTGTGCGCCGACTATGCTGCCATTGTAGCAATAGTAACCCCTCTAACAACTGCGACAGACACTTGTTGTCTGAAATAGGCGTTGCCGAAAGCAGCGCAATATTCTGCCTGTTTACATATCTCTGTATTTGAATACACATGTGTCTACCGGTTTTTATGGCACTTCTGTGTACAACTCAGCAGATCCGAGTCTTTGCTGGACACAATCGAATGCGATTGGCGAATGACCATCACACTGTCCTACATTTGTCTCAATTTTTATCGGAGAAGAGATATGTCGCTTGGGTTTCCTCGTGATATTCACTTTTCTTAATTTTTCGTAACACAATTAGAAAGGTATACAGGCTCTTCAATGCCATACGGATGATTAATGTTGTACCAGCACGTTGACTGTGATACATTATGATACATGATGATACATGTGATGCATTTAAATTCATTATGCGATCTAAAATCTAGAAAATGCTAAAGATTGAACTACAGATAACTGTAAGATGTACCGTTATTTACATCCCAGCGAGGGTTAACGGAACCAGCGATGGCAGATCCTAGTGTTTAATCTAGAAGTTTAGATCGTACAACAGTTAGTAAATGAAAAGTAAATAGTCTTGATGAATAATTTTAGGACGATCAAAGGATATGAAACAGTCTCTACGAAAATGATACCAGGTATCAGAAAGAGGGAAATTAGTGAAAAGAACTAGAGTTTTCAGGGTTGTAGTGGACAGTGATCACACGTCAAAAATACATCTACCTTTATCCTTACTAACAGTCTAGTGTAGCATGAACAGGCTTGTCCCGCGCTGCTTTAGCGGTAATAAGCTTCTGAAATGTCTGTATTCCGGCAAGAATAATGACAGTAGTACGCTGAGGGAACTCAGACAGGGTATCGTGCTACACCAAGCACGACTGCATGATAACGTGGACCATAAAATGTTCTATTTACATTCACCCGTGTCGTGCAAGAGCATGTAGGCCCTGCTGGTAAAAGCTCTCGGGCTATCAGTAGCAGTGGCTCTGACAAGACGTCCAGAACGTGGCCGAACATGGAGGTCAGTTTCTGCAGTTTCTGACGCTTGAATGCTCTTCCCCATCACCCAAAAATACTTCCCTAAAAACAGCATCTTTACCAAACACAGTTCAAAATCGTTTAGGCTATGGATCTGTAGCATGTTTTCAGCAAACAAGAAATCAATAACAGCACAATGCTTGTAATGAATTTCTTGCGTCTGTGCCATTCTAGATATAATATTTAACTACTGCTCTGTTATGTCTCATAATTGTTCAAAATATTTCAGACGTGCAGAAGAAACAGCGAATCATGAAAGAACTAAAAGGACGTTGTCGTATTTATTTCAAACAATGTAACAACACTAGGGGCATTAGTTATTGATCGACACTCGTATTTACTGGGAGTGTTTCTAAAATTTATCGTGCAATGTACTCATGTTCCGATAAGGAACGGGAAGAGCTCTATATTGAGTTGCAGAAGGATTAAACTGCATAAAATCACTGTAAATAGTAATAATGTGTACGTTAATGAGGAGTGACTAAAACATTAGAAGAAATACTTCTGTGGGAAACTTCCGGTATGATTGCAAACATGATTATGGTCAAACGGTGGCAGATTTTGACGAGGCAGCTATTAACGGAGATTTGAGAGTATCCAGCAAACTATAGAAGGTACGCAGTAGTACACACCACCGTAAACGAAACTATCAAGAAATATCATGGAGTGCAAGTATGAAACATAAACATGTGACATTATCACAAGAAAAAACATGAGAATCATAAAAGTATGAAGAAACTAAAATATGAAAAACGTTGTATACATAGTACATTTGATTGTAGACAACTGTAATTATAAGTTTGATTAGATGACTTAACAGGATCTTTTATTAATGAACTTCTCAACAAGATCACATATCACGTATGCTACGACAACAGATGGTTTGCAGGGTTGTATGTCTATTCACATATTCCAGCTATAGTATCCACTCAGCTGGTTTATAACTGATGGCAAAACTACGCACAGAAACAGCACTCTGTTGTCAGTACGCCTCAATACGTGTTTAACAACAAATAAATCCGGTTGACTACTGTGTTGCAATTTTGCAGTGTTCAAAACTTACGCTATTTCGTTGTGTTTACTGTCCTTTACAATACAATGTAAGCTTTTTTGTCTGTCTGTCGCACTTGGATGATTGTGATTATTTACGTTGACGAATTTGATAGGTACGGTTTTTTATTTGTTGTGTTGTGTAAGATTGTATAGGATGTTAGGGGTATAGGACAACGTACTGAACAACTTTATATCAGCATTTTCTCCATCTACAGATTAATAATGGTAGCTATAACAAACAGTATATTTTTAGGTTGGTTGGTATCTCCAAGCACACGCGGCACAAGCAAGCCATTAATGTGTATTTTACCCTGGGTAAAATATCCGGTATTTAAGTGTGAACACGTGAGCGCTAAACGGTAAGTCTATACTGAGAGCCATTTTTCATATCTCAGTCAAGTTACGCCCATCCAAAAAACATCAGGTCTACCCGACGGGAGCCCCTCGGTACACAACATTCACATTGTAATAGTCTGAGTTACTTTATGTATCTCATCCTAAAGCTTTTTAAAACAGTATGCTAAGACAAGAAGACCAAGTCGCATTTGTAACAATACATTTCTACATTTTGTGGCCGGCCGTGGTGGCCGTGCTGTCCTAGGCGCTGCAGTCCGGAACCGCGGGACTGCTACGGTCGCAGGTTCCAATCCTGCCTCGGGCATGGATGTGTGTGATGTCCTTAGGTTAGTTAGGTTTAAGTAGTTCTAAGTTCTAGGGGACTGATGACGTAAGACGTTAAGTCCCATAGTGCTCAGAGTCATTTGAACCATTTCTTACATTTTGTGTATGCTCACATTAAAGCAATTAATTTCCGTAAAATAAAATGTGTGTAGTTGATTCTGAGTATACAAGACGTTCGTGGTACAAGTACAGGTATTGTGATCTTTGGTACCTTAATATGTACCCACTCCTGTGTGTTAGTTGTTATTTCTCAGCGTCTAACAGTGGCTGGAACTACAAAGGGTATCTAACAGCTAAAAAGAAAGTGCTAGTTACTACCATTTACAAGATGGTAGCAGGCAGAGTTGTAAACCCATCGTCGCTACGGTGGGCTATCATAAGTAAGCGCAGAGTACAGCAGTTTTCGTAGTGGCTTTCGTCACTTACAGTGGAGTACGTGTTACCTGTACGTTAGGTGTGTGGCACACCAAGCGAACGTTACCTAATAACGTTCGCTTTCTTTACGGATGTCACCTATAAACTGGACACGGTAAACCGTCTAGAATATGAGTGAAGATATACACTGAAGCGCCAAGGAAACTGGTATACTCATGCGTATTCAAAAACAGAGATATCTAAACAGCCAGAATACGGCACTGCTGATGGCAGTGCCTACATAAGACAACAAGTGTCTGTCACAGTTGTTACATCGGTTACATCTGCTACAATGGCAGCTTATCAAGATTTAAGTCAGTTTGAACGCCATGGTCGGCGCACGAGCGATGGGACACAGCATCTCCGAGGCAGCCGTGAAGTGGAGATTTTCCCGTACGACTATTTCACGAGTGTAGCGTAAATATCACGAATCCGGTAAACCATAAAATCTACGACATAGCTGCGACCGGAAAAAGATCCTGCAAGAACGGAACCAACGACAAGTGAAGAGAATCGTTCAACGTCCAGAAATGCAGCCCTTCCGCAAATTGCTGCAGATATCAATGTTGGGTCATCAACAAGCATCAGCGTGCGAACTATTCAACGAAACATCACCGATATGGGCTTTCGGTGCAGAAGGCCAACTCGTGTAGCCTTGATGACTGCACGACATAAAGCTTTAGGCCTCGACTGGGTTCGTCAACACCACATTGGACTGTTGATAACTGGAAATATGTTGCCTGGCCGGACGAGTCTTGTTTCAAATTGTATCGTACAAATGGACGTGTGTTGGTATGGAGACAACCTTATGAATCCATGCATGCTGCATGTCACCAGGGGACTGTTGAGGCTGGTGGAGGCTCTGTAATGGTGTGGGCGTGTGCAGTTGTAGTGGCATGGGATCCCAGATACGTCTAGATACGTCTCTGACAGGTGATAAGTACGAAAGCATCCCCTCTCATCAAGTTCATCCAGTGGCCAACAGTGAATGATGTGCGGTTATAATTAGGTGCAAAAGAAACAAACGAAAAGAAAACAGAAATTGCCAGCTCCCAATTTCTCCCTTACGCATTCATTTATATTTCTTTCTACCAGTGCTACAGGTGGTGCCAGTAGCCCTGCCATCTGCTGTGACAGATGTACGCAGTGACCGGCTCATATTCCGACATCAGTGTGTGTTGTAGAATTATAGGGCAAAGTTTATGCACATGTATTATAACGTTTTTGAAGAACGAAAATCTCCTCCATATAAATCAACTATGCTTTCGCACACAGGGATCCTGCGAAACTGAGCTCCCTCATCTCCTCCACGGTATACGTACGTACTGCTGTAGACATGAGAACTAAGGTTGATGCCATGTTCCTAAACTTCAGAAAGGCATTTAACACCGTCCCGCACTGCCGTTCAATGAAAAATTACGAGCTTACTGAATATAGGGCCAGACTTGTTACTGGATTCAAGACTTCACTGCAAACAGAACTCAACAAGTCGCTTTCAACAGAAAAAAACAGTGACGCCCCTTGGCAGCAGCCTCATGCAGTGTCACGGAAGCCAAAGCAGCCTGGAGCTGTGAGCGAAAGGTCGCCAACTCATCTCGCGTCTGTACACAACAGTCACAGTTTCTATCCATTACTGCAGCCGCTCCTGTTTGAAGCTCGTAAGAATATGCAACAAACGAACGGTGTACTCGCCTTATTAGCAGCAGGAAATCAAAGTGCTCTCTCACTGGACGTCTAACTAACATTGAGATGTTCTAACCAAACAAAGAGAAGCCTGTACAACACAAGGGTCGATAGCAACGGCGGTACAGTACACTACACTGTTATTCAGATAAATGGATGGATGATGAGGATGAAGTCATTTACCAAAATCTTCACATACTGGTCAGTAGTCACTGTGCTATCACGGAATATCGCACTGATTAATCTGTGACTGGACACTGCACACCACACAGTCAGTTGTTGAGGGTGAAGAGACTACTCGATTTCTAAATGCTAATAATCAGTTCACCAAATGTGCCAGTTTTGGTTATTGACTAACCCATCCAAATGAAAGTGGGCTTTGTTGCCAAACCGAAATATGCAAGGCATACTAATTCCCATTATGGCCTGTTGCCAACCGTGCAGTTTGAACGTCCTAACGCAAACCGTTCAGAAATTATGACGATTTTACTTCATATAGTTCAATAATTGTCACCCTGTACACTTCGCCACACAATTACAGTGTCACATTTTAGAATCACCGTAAATGTCTCCCAGTACAACGCAAAAGTTTGAAATTTGACTCAGAGTTAGCTACAGACTTCGTCTATAACGGTACTAAAGCGTGGCGCCCTGCGACTACAGCCTCTGGCTCGGGGACGCTTCATACCGCCAGGTGTCGACACATGCAAACTAAAGGCCTGAGCTCAGATGTTAATGTAAGGTGTAAGGTGGGTTAATGATCTCACTTTGGCATCAAAATACACGACGAATCTACCCAATGCCAGCGTCGACCTGGTTCGAATGGTTCAAATTGCACTGAGCACCATGGGACTTAACTTCTGAGGTTATCAGTCCCCTAGAACTTAGAACTACTTAAACCTAACAAACCTAAGGATATCACACACATCCATGCCCGAGGCAGGATTCGAACCTGCGACCGTCGTCCTGTCAGGAGTCAGGAAGATCGTCACAGTCCCTCTATCCCATATTTCACTCTCCTTCTCACTCCTCTGCAGTGGAGTTGACAAACACGACGCCGAGTACTCAAGCCATGTTTTTTTTATGGGTGTCCGACAGACATAACTGAGACACACCACCACTCTGTATCGACATGAAAAGTCCTAAAGGGTTAGTATAAAGTGCGAGAATGAAATCACACTTCCTCTTGGGGCTTTAATTTCCACACATTTTGCTGTCGAAAACAACTGTTCAGAGTGGGATGAGTACAAGACGATAGTCTTGACAATCGTTGACAATGCTGGCTGGCACTCTCCACACGATTCAACCCCTATCTCAGTGTATGGTGGTCACTGACACCGTTAATGCCACCCTCTGAGGGCTTTTGATATGAATATTGAGCGGCGGTGTCTGTGAAAAACCATCTAGACCATCCACAATAAAACTGCACGATTTGAATGCTCTGCATGACGGTCCTGATCTCCATCGCAGAGGCGTCGAAAGAAATAAGTGTGAAATGTGGTTACGAGGAATGCGACGAGCTTCCCCTCGTGTGACTCGTCCACCGTTGTATTGCTAAATTCTAGTGAAAATGTGTCGTAATTAACCCACTGTACACCTCTAATGAACGTCGGAGCTCAGTTCTTTATTTCGCATGTGTCTACACATTGCTGTGGCAAGCATAGTCGGGCGTAGGATGTCGTCGCAGGTGACCATGCTTTTACACCATTACGGAAGTGCTGTAAACACCTTTGCGCAAAATTTCAAATTTCTGAATCTCAATGGGGGAAATAGATGGGGCCTCGAGTAAGTGATCCTTTAATTACTTTCAGTAGTTTATTTAAAGTACTTCACTGTATTTCGCCAAAAGTTGCTGCATTGTCTAATTAATCTGTCGAAACCGGTTACAGCCTCGTGTTTATATTCAGTATACGGTAATATGAATGGAAGGTTTTACTAAACGAGTTGCCATCATCATAAAAACTGACAAACTTTAAACCGGCAGGGAAGCTCCTTAAATTCCAAGGACTTCGGCTTGAAAGCTTAAATATTAATTTCTGGACAATATGTGAACGTAAAATTTTAGTACTGAACTCAACACATGTCACTTGAAAGTCAAAGTCCAATAGATATGTCAAACAGTATTACTATGCAAATTAACAGTTTATGAAAGTTTTAGTTGGTAGCACACCATGAAGGCGACAGTGAGAAGTTGGATTTTTCTTAAGACAAGCTGCGTTAACTTCTAGAGACCAACCATTCAATTTTCTCAATACCCAAATTATTCGACACAACGCAGGCCGAGATTTGGGTAATAAAGTTCACTACTCACAAGGCTCTGAGTTTCACTATATTGTTTGCCTTATTTTCTTCATGATCCGCAGCATGAAGTTTAATCAGCTTTCAAGGATAAATGTTTTTCGTTTGCGAGAACGTAAATAACCAGACAGTATCTCAGCTAGGGCTCCAGTCACTCCAAACCTCGGAAAACTCTGTCCTATTTGCTTCAGATTCAAGTTAAAGATCTCAGAAGCCAACAGGTGAAAATCGGAAGTTCGAATCCACGCTCAAGATCGGCTGTAAGATTTTCGAGTTCGGAATCGGCTCCTGACGAAAAAAAAAAATTCGTTTTGTACATAGACCTAAAATACTACAAATATTCTCAATACTTTCACGAGACGACCAACTCGCCACCCATCCAAGACTGCTTGCGAATACTGACTGAGTCAAGATGGCGACCGAGTCTTTATAATCTCTGAGGTCACATGAGTCAAATCCAGTATACTTCCTTCCTGGACATGGGACAGTATACATCTATTTTTATACAGGGTGGTCCATTGATAATATCCGTGCCAAATATCTCACGAAATGAGCATCAAACGAAAAAACTACAAAGAACGAAACTCGTCTAGCTTGAAGAGGGAAACCAGATGGCAATATGGTTAGCCCGCTAGATGGCGCTGCCATAGGTCAAACAGATATCAACTGCGTTTTTTTTTAAATACGAACTTCCATTTTTATTATACATTCATGTAGTACGTAAAGAAATATGAATGTTTTAGTTGGACCACTTTTTTCGCTTGGGTGATACATGGCGCCCTAATAGTCAAAAACGTGTAAATACGTGGTATCATGTAACATTACGCCAGTGCTGACGGTATTTGCTTCGTGATACATTACCAGTGTTAAAATGGACCGTTTACCAACCGCGCAAAAGGTCGATATCGTGTTGATGTATGGCTATGTTGATCAAACAGCCCAACGGGCGTGTGCTATGTATGCTGCTCGTTAACGTGCACGACAACATTCAAGTGTCCGGACCGTTCGCCGCATAGTTACGTTATTTAAGGAAACAGGAAGTGTTCAGCCACATGCGAAACGTCAACCTCGACCTGCAACAAATGATGATGCCCAAGTAGGCGTTTTCGCTGCTGTCGCGGCTAACTCGCACATCAGTAGCAGACAAATTGCGCGAGAGTCGGGAATCTCAAAAACGTCGTGTTGAGAATGTTACATCAACATCGACTGCACCAGTAACATATTTCTATGCACCAGGAATAGCATGGCGACAATTATGAACGTCGTGTACAGTTCTGCCACTGCGCACAAGAGATATTACGGGACGATGACAGATTTTTTTGCACGCGTTCTTTTTAGCGAGGAAGCGTCATTCACCAACAGCGCCAACGTAAACCGGCATAATATGCACTATTGGGTAACGGAAAATCAACGATGGCTGCTACAAGTGGAACATCAGCGACCATGGCGGGTTGATGTATGGTTGGGCATCATGGGAAGAAGGATAACTGGCCCCCATTTTATCGATGGAAATCTAAATTGTGCAATGTATGCTGATTTTTTACGTAATGTTCTACCGATGTTACTACAAGATGATTCAGTGCATGACAGAATGGCGATGTACCTCCAAGATGGTGGATGACCGGCACATAGCTCACGTACGGTTGAAGCGGTATTGAATAGCATATTTCATGACAGGTGGATTGGTCTTCGGAGCACCATACCATGGCCCGCACGTTCACCGGATCTGACGTCCCCGGATTTCTTTCTGTCGGGAAAGTTGAAGGATATTTACTATCGTGATTCACCGACAACGCCTAACATGCGTCAGCGCATTGTCAATGCATGTGCGAACATTACGGAAGGCGAACTACTCGCTGTTGAGGCGAATGTCGTTACACATATTGCCAAATGCATTGAGGTTGACGGACGTCATTTTGAGCGTTTATTGCATTAATGTGGATTTACAGGTAATCACGCTGTAACAGCATGCGTTCTCGGAAATGGTAAGTTCACAAAGGTACATGTATCACACTGGAATAACTGAAATAAAATGTTCAAATGTACCTACGTTCTGTATTTTGATTTAATAAACCTACACGTTACAAACTGTTCGCCTAAAATTGTGAGCCACATCTTTGTGCCTATTACACTGCCATCTGTCACAAAGTGAAAAAAGTGGTCCAACTAAAACATTCATATTTCTTTACGTACTACACGAATATGTAATGAAAAATGGGGGTTCCCATTTTAAAAAACGCAGTTGATATCAGTTTCACATATGGCAGCGCCATCTAGCGGGCCAACCAAAGAGCCATATGGTTTCCCCCTTCAAGATAGACAAGTTTCGGACTTTGTAGTTTTTTCGTTTGACGATTATTTCCTGAGATATTTGGCCTGGTCACGATCAATGGAACATGCCATATATATATATATATATACCGGGTGATCAAAACGTCAGTATAAATTTGGAAACTTAATAAACCACGGTATAATGTAGATAGAGAGGTAAAAATTGACCCACATGCTTGGAATGACATGGAGTTTTATTAGAACCAAAAAAAATAGAAAAAAACAAAGTATTGCTACACGTGTGAAAGATCTCTAGCGCGCGTCGTTTGGTGATGATCGTGTGCTCAGCCGCCACTTTCGTCATGTTTGACCTCCCAGGTCCCCAGACCTCAGTCCGTGCGATTATTGGCTTTGGGGTTACCTGTAGTCGCAAGTGTATCGTGATCGACCGACATCTCTAGGGGTGCTGAAAGACCACATCCAACGCCAATGCCTCACCATAACTCCGGACATGCTTTACAGTGCTGTTCACAACATTATTCCTCGACTACAGCTATTGTTCAGGAATGATGGTAGACATATTGAGCATTTCCTGTAAAGAACAACATCTTTGCTTTGTCTTACTTTGTTATACTAATTATTGCTATTCTGATCAGATGAAGCGCCATCTGTCGGACATTTTTTGAACTTTTGTATTTTTTTGGTTCTAATAAAACACCATGTCATTCGAAGCATACGTGTGAATTTTTACCTCTCTATCTACATTATTGCCGACCGCGGTGGTCTAGCGGTTCAGGCGCTCAGTCCGGAACCGCGGGACTGCTACGGTCGCAGGTTCGAATCCTGCCTCGGGCATGGATGTGTGTGATGTCTTTAGGTTAGTTAGGTTTAAGTAGTTCTAAGTTCTAGGGGACTGATGACCACAGATGTTAAGTCCCATAGTGCTCAGAGCCATTATCTACATTATTCCGTGATTTATTCAGTTTTCAAATTTATACTGACTTTTTGATCACCCGTTATATATATATATATATATATATATATATATATATATATATATATATATATATATATTAGTTCTAGCAGCAGTTTATTTAGTTCACTGGAGCATCATAGGATACCTAGTGATTAAAAAAGCGCAGGTCTTGCCTACTTTCAGCGCTGCAATTAAATTTTCAGTACACACACACTGGTTTGTCATAAGTTGCGTATTTAACATTAAAAATGTTATTTTTGGTGATATTATTGTTAACATATACTCAGAATTAATTATAAACCTGTTTCTGTTTTCCTATCTATTGTTTTCTTTTATGCTGCCACTACTTTTTACGATATAAATTGATCTTGTGGCTAAGTTTGCCTGATTTTGAGCACGAAATGCACATTACGACCTATGGTTCGAACACGATAACGTTTATCAGTATTTTGGTTTCATTCTCTGATAGTTCTCATTGAGATCTATCCAGTGATAATCATTTATGAAAAACGCTGTAATTATCACCCAGTTACAATTTTTTTAAAGTTTATACAGTTTATAAGTAGTTAAACACAGAATAACTTAAAACTATTCATCGCACAGAGGGTGTACTTATACCCTCGTACAAGGTATAATTTCGCTTCATTTCTGTGATACTGGATTTCCAATATCTTACTAAGTCCACACTTTGTTAGACCATGTCTGAATATTTTGTCATTAAAAAGATCCTTTCTCCTCTCATGGTGGCGCTTCCCGTCATTTTTTCCTTAACGGCTTTAGATCACCGGAAATACCGGCCACGTGCTTCCAGATTGAGTTAGCCGTTTTCTAGCATCAGAAGTTTGCGTATGTGGTGTCCGCTCCAGTAGCAGAGCTCAAAGAGGACCGACATCTAGCGGACGAACTACAAAGCTATTTCTGCTGTGGCCAGCCATACCCAGCCACCAACTAGCTTACAGTCATCCTATCTCAACAGTCAAACGTGAGCTTGGGCGCCGAAAACTGTCACACAGAACATTACAGACTCCGCGCTCGCGGCCGCGTCCGATCCCAAAGTTTATAAGGAGTATTCTTGCAGGCTGTAGCGACACAGTGTTTAGGATTGATCTGGAGCGTCTCAAATGAGAACTTTAAATGGGATATTTTTGTTCTTGTATGTCATCCGGCAGCTGCATCGTATATAACTATTTCAGATATTATATTACATTACACCACCTCCCCCTGTTCCTCCAACATCTCCGCATCCTTTACATTGTCCGCAGGCTTGATCCCCCCCACCCTCTGGTGTCCTCCTTCCTCTCCACCCCCCGCCCATTGCCACGCCTCTATCGCTGTATCTCAACCTCCACACCCTCCATCTCCTTCATCAAGGCAATTTCCAACACCTCCCCCTCCCGGATGACGAACTTCGCCGTGACATCTACCCTTCCTTCCAACTATAACCTGACCTTGTTCCCCCCTCCCCAGGGCCCCCTTTTTTCCTCTTCCCTCCTTCTCCTAGAGCAGATTTTCCTCCCTCCCCCTCCCCCACCCCTGAGACCCTGCACCCCATACTTGCCTCTTTCCTTCCCACATCCCTCACTACCTGGCCCTCTTCAGCGCGCCCCCCGCTCATCTCCCCCATCTCTTCCCCTCCCTCCCATATTCCGGTCTCCCTCATCTCCTTGCGCCTGGCAGATCCTCTGTTTTGATCATCGTGAGTGTGTCACATCAGTGTTGTGTTTAGTGCTGTTTCTCCTGTGCGTCAAGAGGTGTGATTATAATGGTGTACTGCCTTGAGGTTTGCTGTCGGTGTTTATTATGTGCTACGCCATCTGTCGATACCTTTCATGCTCCAGTCATACTGTGCCTTGTGTTCTTTTAATTGTCGCAGTGTGTGGCTTTTTGTGTGTGCTACTTTTAAAGTTTTAACAGTTTTTTATCTCAATTTTACGGTCACCCCGTTTTTTTTGTCTGTTGCCTTCCATGATATTCCCCCTTTTTTTATCTATGTTCACCATATTCTCTCCTTTGTAATTTTTAAATGTCTTCTATTGTTTGTTCTATGTCTTTCGGTAGAAGAGCAGCGCATATGCTGCTGCCAGCCCACCCCAATGGGGAATTGAAATACAATAAAGAAAAAAATATATATGTATATTACATTACACACAAAGGAAGATATTCGATAATATTCTCAGTTTTTATGCGAGGATTCGTAAGTATGTTGCAGAACTCCTGCACTTGTAGGGACTTCTGTGAATGGAGGTAGCCCACTGATGCTGAACCGCTTAGACCAGCGGTGACAAAGGATTCGGTTTTTGAGTCGTGCTCTGGCTCGAATACCATAGCTGCCTCGCCTGGCTGTACATTTCCCCTACCCTTCCAGAGCGTGAGAAGGTGCATACTGCGAGTACGATGCATCTAAATGACACTGCAATCACACTGATTATTAGTTTCTTTGAAATTTCACATCTGTGAAAGGCATAGATCAAAAGAGAAACAAGTTTTCACTACTATTTTTTTTATTTCTGTCTTTCTGAAGACATAATTTTTTACACGGTGCGAACTATCGGCATACGGAAAGACGTAGACAGTTTCACAGATTCTGTCACTCTGGTAGGCAGGTAATTGTAACATATTTTGTTTCACAATCCAAACAAAAGTGTTTCACATTCATATGTTGAGCATAATGTTGTAGAGTTTTTGCAGCCTCATTACGGAAACGTGATAACTCTGCATAACGAAGACAATGTAGAAGTCCAGGACAGTTTTAATCTAAAAAGATTTGTGTATAAAACTGGAATAGCACTGAAGATCAGTCAATGACGTCTGCACATGCACAGAGGCACTTCCAACTGAAACGGCCAACGGTCTGGGAAACAGTTTGAAAACAGATGTAATGTTTCCAGTGGCCTCAAAACAGTAAGAAAACTATCCCTGTTATTCTGTCAGGGCCACAATGAATTCTTCACACACATTAAGGTGAGCCTCGTTAGCTGGATTGTGTTTGTCAGAGTTCGTACCTTGTACAATGCGAATTTTCTTTTTAATGCATCCTCATCAAACCAGAAATAAGTTGCTTCTCCACTTTCGATGTCTTACTGAGCGCTGCGTGCCGTCGAGTCCACGTACAATGCGATGTCTGCAAGCTATTTCAAATGTTCTAATTTTCGTTCCTACATTCCTTTTTCCTTCACAAATTCAAAAATAGCATTTTATAAAACGAAAATTTTTCTCCACATACCTCTTAACTTAACAAAAATGTTCCGCAATAAAATATAAAATCTCCAGATTCTTCGTTCACTTCCATTGATAACTGTTGCAACTGACAGTTGAACAACGTGTGCGACTTCAGAAATCTTATTGTTCATGCAACGAATTTCATCACGTAATCTGTGCTTGCAGATTTAGCACAAAGTGCTTCCTGCTGTACACAACAACGAATCCCGTCTGCCGATCGTTGTAATTCTTCACTCTTTGAAGGTCAACTAGTATTTAAATTATTTCTGTATGGTATTGTAAAGTCATTTCATGGCCAATTTTCGGTACCCGTGGATTATGCGACAGCATAATTGTTATTGAGAATTCTCATCCCTCTCTTCTGTCATTACCATCCAGTTTTAAGGGCTTGCGACGATAGATCACTACGCTCTTTTTGTACAAACAGCTATTGGTCCAACATCCTTCATACAACGAACAAATAGCGAAGGGTATACAGCACTGATAACACAATTCTTCCTCACTAAAGGGAATGATGCCAACCGAAAAATGCCACCCAATACTAAACGAAATGTCGCGCTGTCTCGGTTACTTCCGAGAAAGCCCGCGCGTGGCCCGCACACCCGGCTCCCGCGCGTTTCAGCATATTGAGGCCGACCCTGGTTTAGACAGTGTGGATATATCGTAAAATTTATCTATTTCGTGCGCGTGAGGCTAGCTATGTGATGTACGCATAGCAGCAGCGGAAAGGTGGCAGCGGAACTCGACGAGTTGGGGTGGTGGCCAACTGTGGTTTCACTCATCGGGACTGAGCGGCTACGTCAGCAACCAACGTCAGTTTCGACACACGCAGCAGCTGCAATCAGCAGAGACACAACGATTCCAACGCAAATCAGTTAAGTGATCACAGCAGTGTATTTTTGCCTCTTAACTACATGTATTTCTTCAGCTAGGTTTCAAATCAAGCGATAGTCTAGTGTTAATGATTCATTTGCCAGTAGAGTGCCTGGGAGACCAAACGGACTGCAGTTTCACACAGTGAAATACACGTTGACTGTGGATATTGTTATCACAAACACAACCACTTTGACTGTTCAGATAAGTCACTACATCCGCCCAAAGATGCAAACAACCATGCATGAGGAGCGCCTATTAGATGGAGGGGGTCCGACAGCCAATCACTTCCAGTCATTCCACCGAGAGGAGGAGCACGGTTCGTGTTGCGTGTAGTTCAGCAATGGCTAGACGGTCAGTATCGTGGTTCGATAACGCCCGCATTATTACTTTGTGCTAGGAAGCGCTCTTAACAAGAAAAGTGTCCAGGCGTCTCGGAGTGAACCAAAGCGATGTTGTTCGGGCGTGGAGGAGATATAGAGAGACATTAACTGTCGATGACATGTATCGATCTTACCCACCCAACGGCTACTACTGCAGTGGATGACCGCTACCTACAGATTACCGGAAGAAACCTGACAGCAACGCCACCATGTTGAAAAATGCTTTTCGTGCAGACACAGGCCGCCGTGTTACGAATTAAACTGTGCGCGACAGACTGCATGACGCGCAACTAAACTCCCTACGTCCATGGCGATGTCCATCTTTGCAACCACGACAACATGCAGCGCGGTACAGATGGGTCCAACAACATGCCGAATGGACCGCTCAAGATTAGCATCACGTTCGCTTCACCGATTAGTGTCGCATATGCCTTCCACCAGACAATCGTCGGAGACGTGTTTGGAGGCAAACCGGTCAGGCTGAACGCTTTAGACACACTGTCCAGCGATAGCAGCAAGGTGGAGGTTCCCTGCTGTTTTCGGGTGGCCTTATGTGGGGCCAATGCTACGCCGCTGGTAGTCATTGAAGGCGCCATAACGGCTGTACGAAACGTGAATGCCATCCTCCGACCGATAGTGCAACCATATCGGCGGCGTATTGGCGAGTCATTCGTCTTCACGTACAACAACTCGCACCCCCATCGTGCAAATCTTGTGAATGACCTTCAGGATAACGACATCGCTCGACTAGAGTGGTCAGCATGTTTTCCAGATGTGAACCCTATCGCACATGCCTGGGATCGATTGAAAAGGGATGTTTATGGACAACGTGACCCACCAACCACTCTGAGGGATCTGTACCGAATCGCCGTTGAGGAGTGGGACAATCTAGTCCAACATTGCCTTGATGTGCTTGTGGACAGTATGCCACGACGAGCACAGGCATGCATCAATGCCAGAGGGCGTGCTACTGGGTGTTAGAAGTAGCGGTGTGTACAGAAATCTGGACCACCATGTCTGGAGGTCTCGCTGTATGGTGGTATAACATGCATTGTGCGTTTTTCATGAGCAGTATAGAGGACGGAAATGATGTATATGTTCATATTTATTCCAATTTTTTGTGCAGGTTCCGGAACACTGGGTACCGAGGTAATGCAAAATTTTTTTTTATGTGTGTAAATATTCATTGCGGCAACAAACAAGTATATCGATATATAAGCAGTAAAGTGTCGAAATATCGTTGGCCACTGAGTGCTTCATGTTTAAAGATATGGAGGTCAGTACGCCCAACAACATTATGTCTTTCCACAACAGAACTCTGAGATCACCAAAACGATCATTTACGACGAAACTGGACGTATTCCCATAAGGCGAGAGGTGGCAAGCCGTAGTGCAGCGAGCAACATTGCTGTGCATGAGCGTTTTGGTGGTCCAAGTCTTGTGATGTGTGGAGGTGTAATGTTGCATTGTGCGCAATTTTCAGGCGTGCAGTCGGCAAGACATTGTTTTTGTGGATGACAATCCGTAAGGTCACCAAATAGCGCAGGTGGAGGAGTTCTTGGAAAGACAAGTTATTCGAAGAATGTAATGGCCTGCCCGCTCCGCCGACTTAAATAACATCCATCAAGTGTGGTATGCGTTGGTGAGACTTATTGCAACACGTCTACAGGTACCAACGACCATCCAGCAGTTGTCAGTCGCACTGGTGGAGAAACAGAACGCCCTGTCTGAACTCCTTACCAACCTTGCGGCCAGCCTAGGAGCATACTGCAGCGCAAGCACTTCCATCTTTAGTGTTTACACGCCCTGCTAATACCTTTCGTAATGTGCAGGGGACTATCATGAATAGAGATGAATTCAGTGTAACTATTGTCTGTGAATAAAAGTGTAATTTCTGCTGGTCTCATTCGGTACTGCTTCTAGTATGCTGTAGCAGTTCTTTCCATGTATAGTCTAGGTCTCATCGTCCATTGTGACTTTGTAGTAGTACACCACGCAAAAGTTGCTTTGTCAAGATTTGCTCACCATTGTGGGTGGATGGCAGTGTTGTGATACGATATGCAGCATAGAAGGTGCAGTGGATGAGACACTGATACCTTGGCTAAATATTAATGGACTTGTCGAAAATCATGAAGATGAGACTGATGAGTGGTAGCCATCCTTTTCTTTGATGGAAAACCATTCTTGACTGTGCACTATTTGGGAAAACTACTGGAAGACTGACTGTGTGTAACGATGACAACTCTTGCAAATCGATTCCGAGTATGCGTACCTTGTCCCCACATAGGATCAGCATTTGACCTCTGCTCATGGATCTACATCTACATCCATACTCCGCAAGCCACCTGACGGAGTGTGGCGGAGGGTACCCTGAGTACCTCTATCGGCTCTCCCTTCTACTCCGGTGTCGTATTGTTCGTGGGAAGAAAGATTGTCGGTATGCCTCTGTGTGGGCTCTAATCTCTCTGATTTTATCCTCATGGTCTCTTCGCCAGATATACGTAGGAGGGAGCAATATACTGCTTGACTCCTCGGTGAAGGTATGTTCTCGAAACTTCAACAAAAGCCCGTACCGAGCTACTGAGCGTATCTCCTGCAGAGTCTTCCACTGGAGTTTATCTATCATCTCCGTAACGCTTTCGCGATTACTAAATGATCCTGTAACGAGGCGCGCTGCTATTCGTTGGATCTTCTATGTCTCTTCTACCAACCCTATCTGGTACTGATCCACACCGGTGAGAAGTATTCACGCAGTGGGTGAACAAGTATACTGTAACCTACTTCTTATGTTTTCGGACTGCATTTCCTTAGGATTCTTCCAATGAATCTCAGTCTGGCATCTGCTTTACCGACGATTAACTTTATATGATCATTGAATTTTAAATGGTTAGGTTGGTTTAGTGTTTTTTAACGTCCCGTCGACAACGAGGTCATTAGAGGCGGAGCACAAGCTCGGATTAGGGAAGGATGGGGAAGGAAATCGGCCGTGCCCTTTCAATGGAACCATCCAGGCATTTGCCTGAAACGATTTAGGGAAATCACGGAAAACCTAAATCAGGATGGCTGGAGACGGGATTCAACCGTCGTCCTCCCGAATGCGAGTCCAGTGTGCTAACCACTTTCAATTTTAAATCACTCCTAATGCCTACTCCCAGATAATTTATCGAATTAACTGCTTCCAGTTGCTGACCTGCTATATTGTGGGTAAATGATTAAGGATCTTTCTTCCTATGTGTTCGCAGCACATTACACTTGTCTACATTGAGATTCAATTGCCATTCCCTGCACCATGCGTCAATTCGTTGCAAATGCTCCTGCATTTCAGTACAATTTTCCATTGTTACAACCTCTCGATATACTAAAGCATCATCCGCAAAAAGCCTCATTGAACTTCCGATGTTATCCAAAGCATGGATGTTTTTCCCACGAGTGAACAGACCGGACCTGGAACTAACAATACGTTCACACAAATCGCATCGAATGTTTGGAGGAGGGCGAAGTTGTAATTGATGGAGCTTTGTTCTAGACTCTTTGTTTTTACATGTCTGCGGTGTTCTCCTTCTGACGAGTTAACAGCAAAGGATTCACTATTCCTCCACAGTAAACGGTCGACAATACACTTCTCATATATCTTATTTATACCATTCGTGTTCATGACGTGTTTCAGCAGTATCTTACAACACTTAAGAGGTGTAATGCCAGAGAAAAGTTCGCTATAAAGGACATGTCGTGTAAATATCGTATCACGTTTGCGGGGAACATGGCCTAAACATCTCAGTTGATGAGCGATGGTGGTCGCCCCGGTGCTGTTTAGATGTGCTTTCTCGAGGGCCTCATAGTCTTCGCACATAAAATTCACGATGTATGTAATTTTTTGTTGGTGGAAGCGGCTAGAATACATTTCTCTAAGGGTTAAGGCTTTCCTGTTAGTGTTTTGCTAATTGGTGTGAAATATTATAAGTAGGCATTTGTGTAGGTTGTAAGTAAGATGTTCGTCAGACATGAGATTCTTACGGTGCATATAATTTAAGGGAATGAAGCTGGGTGACGAGGTCGTCTTCCGCCAGTATATAGACAGGTGGGCACTCTGTCAGTTTCATGGCAAAACTGCAACACGTAAGCGCACGCTTGTAACCGCGTTTAAAACTTCGGTTTGTAGAGCAATTCCGAAAAGATAACACAATCACATCAGACTCTAGCGCTGCAACACAACGAACGGTGACCGACGCCACAATTTATCGACAGTAAAAATTACTAAGTAACGAGTGAGGTAGCATTGGCTCTATGGGGATATGATATTTATTGATAGCTAATTCACACTCATATCTACAGGCTGATAGTACTTCATACTTTGATCACAGAGACAACGTAATATCAGATCCTGAGAGTATCAGCTGATTCATCTTGAGGTCACCGTCCGTCAGAACGTATGTAGCGAAAGACAGGGCAGGCGTGTGTTGCGCTATCGACCAACAGCGCCCCGTGAGACATATGAGAATACTGAGTTGGTTCCAAGGTGGCTTGCACATGGAGCATCTTCAATAAGACTAGTGGTACCGAAGGCAAATATAATGTGAAAAGCGTTCTCCGACCTCCATCTAAGATTCGGGTACTCTTAGTTTCCGTTAAGGACGACCTACGCTCGCGTAAGATTGATGTCTGTCGTATTCCTTGCCGTTATGGCATGACATACCCTCAAAACATACATTTTTCGTATTAGGTGAATTGTGCTGCCACCAACTGCCAGGTACTCCATATCAGCAACCTCAGTGGCCTTTAAACTTCGTGAGAGAAAAGAATGGGGCGCTCCGTGAAACTCACGGACTTCGAACATGGTCAGGTGACTGGGTGTTACTTGTGTCATATGTATGTACGAGAGATTTTAATACTCCTAAACATCACTGGGTCCACGGTTTCCGATGTTATAGTGAAGTGGAAACTGGAAGGGACAAGTATAGCACAAAAGAGTATAGGTCGACCTCGTCTGTTGACTGACAGAGACCGCCGACAGTTGAAGAGGGTCGTAATGTGTAATAGGCAGACATCTATCCAGACCATCACACAGGAAATCCAAACTGCATCAGTATCAACTGCAAGGAATTTGACAGTTAGGCCAGAGGTGAGAACACTTGGATTTCATCGTCGAGTGGCTGCTCAAAAGCCACATCTCACACCGGCAAATGTCAAACGACGCTTCACTTGGTGTAAGGAGCGTAAACATTGGACGATTGAACAGTGGAAGAACGTTGTGTAGAGTGACGAATCACGGTACACAATGTGAGGATCCGAAGGCAGGGTGTGGTTATGAGGAATCCCCGGTGAACGTCATCTGCCAGCGTGTGTAGTGCCAACAGTAAAATTCAGAGGCGGTGGTGTTACGGTGTTGTGTTTGTCGTGGAGGAGGCTTGCACCCATTGTTTTGCGTGGCACTATCACAGCACGGGCCTACATTGAAGTTTTAAGCACCTTCTTGCTTCCCACTGTTGAAGAGCAATTCGAGGATGGCGGTCGCATCTTTAAACACGATTGAGCACCTGTTCATAATGCAAGGCCTGTGGCGGAGTGGTTACATGACAATTTGTTGTGGACTGGCAAGACAGCCAACCCACTATGAGAGGAAGCCGAAAGGCACGCGTTTTAGCTCACGCAGGCTGGCGTGAGGTCTGGAACAGGCCAAGGAAATGAGACTAGCAAGAAAGGACGTAGCTCTGGAATACTTGACTTTAATCCATAAATGGTGAACATCGCTCTTGACGGTATATGTTTTACAGCATCAATAGTTGGTAATGGCGCCTTGCTAGGTCGTAGCAAATGACATAGCTGAAGGCTATGCTAACTATCGTCTCGGCAAACGAGAGCGTAATTTGTCAGTGAACCATCGCTAGCAAAGTAGGCTGTACAACTGGGGCGGGGCGAGTGCTAGGAAGTCTCTCTAGACCTGCCGTGTGGCGGCGCTCGGTCTGCAACCACTGATAGTGGCGACACGCGGGTCCGACGTATACTAACGGACCGCGGCCGATTTAAAGGCTACCACCTAGCAAGTGTGGTGTCTGGCGGTGACACCACATTCCTCCCCCGCAAATCGGCGGACGGTTGTGGCGTAAGGCTTCCGCCCGCCGGGGGAAGGACCCCATGTTGACGTATGCGACGAGGTGGGGAGCCTAACAACAGGCGAGGCTGTGCCACCGGCACCCTGCCATTCGGACCGAGGGGAGCTAGGAAACGCCTGAAAACCTGCTCCAGGGTGCACGTCAACATGCGGTGTATGCGCCCGTAGAGAGACAGGAGGGGCCGAAGGGTCGACCTCCATCGGGCCGGGGCACCCGACGGGCGAAGACGACATATGGCTGGAGTGGGCCAGAGTTCCATGACGGAGGACAACTGATCACGGGAAGCGGTCGGCGGCGCGTGACCCAGGGAGGCGCCCGGCGGTTGCAGCGACGCGTCCACTGCGGGCATCGCCGGCGGGAGAACAGGCGGCGGCGGCGGCGGCGGCGGCAGCGGCGGCGGCGGCGGCGGCGCGTCGCCATGGGGCAAAATGGAAGGCAGCGTCGGTAACACCAGGGGCTGAGGCGAGCCAGTAGATGGGTCCCCAGGGCGCTGACCGGACGGCACCGTCGCTGAAAGCAGACGGGGAGCGGCAGATCCCGTGCGACGACAGAGGCGCAGCTGATTGAGATGCCGACGCACCTCACCAGATGCCCCCAAAACCAGATACATAGCGTGGTCGCGGCAGCGAAGAATGCGCCCTGCGAACCAACGCCGTGAACCTCGATAGTTGCGGTAGTAGACAACGTCGCCTGGGGCAAAAGCAGGTGTCTGCCGCTGCACAGGAACCTGATGCGGCGGATGTAGCGAAGACATCAAGGTTCGATGAGGGTGACCGTGGAGCAACTCAGCCGGCGAGCGACCATCTCGGGGCTGAGAGCGATACGAGGACAAATAAAGCAATAACGCCTCCTCCCGGGAATGCGAGTCTTTCAACTTCAACATCTATGACTTGAAAGTCCTGACTAAACGTTCAGCGGCACCGTTTGACTGTGGCGAAAACGGCGCGGACGTCAAATGTTGAATACCATGGGCCTTGCGGAATGACTGAAATTCTGCGGATATGAATTTTGGGCCACTGTCGGAAACAATAGTCTGTGGAAGACCTTCAATGCAAAAGATAGCGGATAACGCTTGGATGGTGGCAGATGTCTTTGAAGACATACGGACAACAAAAGGAAAATTACTGAATGAATCTACCACAACCAACCATCGAGCATTCCAGAATGGACCAGCAAAATCGATGTGTAAGCGTTGCCAAGGGAAGTGGCTTTTGGCCATGCAAAGAATTTCCGCGGTGGTGCTGATTGTTGTTCGGCACACACCATGCAAGATGAACACATATTCGTAATCGCGGTATCGGTTCCGAACCAAGTACAGTGCTGACGAGCAAGTTGTTTTGTTCTCGCTATACCCCAATGTCCGCGTTTAATATTTCTAAAACTTAAAAACTTCTCTCACACCGGCCTGATTTAGCTTCACTGATCAGGATAGTAAAAACATGCGTATATTAAGGGAATTTTCATTGACAAAGCAGGCTTATCACATTCACACAGTTCAATACTGTTCTCTCTTGATGAAATTGAGCTTAACCTAAATTCCATAAGGCATTGAAGCAATTTCGAAGTCTCGGTGCGACGAAAATTATCAGTCAATCTCCTGGAAACATTTGTAATAATTATTAACTTTCGGTGATGACATGGGGAAGACCGGAGATCTGCTGGTAAGACCGTGTTAGCCTATTTATTTGAAGTAACTGGATATCTTGAGCATACGAAACGGCGGGTTCGTCCAATGTAAATCAGACGTTCCCCACTGATCCCGTGCAACAAGCGTAGTAAGCAGACACTGTCAATAATAAAGAGTTAAATAATACGCGAACACACTTACTTTAGTTTAGTTCATGTATTAAATTCCTTCTCATACAGAATCTCATCAAGATGATGACTAGCTCAACAATACATACATATACATCCTCCTTACACAACTAATCGGCAGGAAGTCCCTATTCTTTTTTATAAGAGAAAACATAGATAGCAGAGAAGCTATTCGATGGAGTAAATGGACGCTCCAAGGAATAATTGGGCTCGAAACTACTTTGCATTGATAATCGGTAAGATAACAAGAGATATTTCGAGATATGTACTGAGTTATATAATTTATAAAATTTCTGAAAATATCGCGGAGAGACCGCTGCAAGAGACATTACGTCGCCCCTCGCAGCGAGAAAAGTTGATATGTATCCACATTGCGAGCTAACTATTGGCTTAGCTAACTCTTTAGAATTTGTGGAACATACGTTCCTATAAATTTTGAGAAGTTAGTAAGATTTTTTTTTTATTACAAGAATTGAAAGAGATTTGTTATCTTCGTTACCTAGATACCTAGTTGTTGCTTTCACGTGTACTGGGGCATACCCGCATCCCACGTACACAACCAGGGAAGATGGACATATATAGTTGTTAATCAGGTCTACCTATTCAGGAACTGGCCTTCACAGGGAAACCCCGAAAAACCTGGAGGCTTAGACCCCAACTAGGTATCACAGATGATAGGAAATACAGAATAATTTAGAAATTTGAGAGACATTCTAGAATTCATAGGAAAGAAAATCTGCCTCATAGCCAAAAAAATCTTTACACATGCAAATTTTTTACAATCTTCTGAAAAATTTTCTTCATCGATGTCTTGCTGAACTGCGGTGAAACTGATCAAACAGGAACATGGGACACGGCACGGAGGACTGGCGTCGCATTGGCGTACCGGACAGGAGACTTAACGGATTTGAGAGACCAGAAGGAACCTCAGGATTGTGGCATGAAACAATCTAAATTCGTCTAAGGAATGGTGAACTTTTAAAGATTCCTGGAAGAGAAGGGTTAGTCGAATTTCTCCAGATTCATTTTGAACTCAAATATGGACCTGATCCATCCAATCTTTCATCTGAGGAATGGGAAAATCAATTCGTCTTATACTTTCCACACCTAGGTGTCTTAATCGATACTGTAGTTGCACAATATCACAACTCCAGATAGGAAAACAAATTTGAAAACATGGATAATTTCATCCATCTTCTTTAGTAAGCCGAAAGGTTCTAATCCTGGTTTTAATTTATTTATTTATTTAATTTGTTTTTTCGTTGGCTTTTCCAGGTGGAAGTAGATCTGAATCTTTTCTAATTTGGTTTCAAGTACGAATGTGGATAGCATGTCAGAATGTTAAAAACTTTATTATTTGCGACAATTTTCAAAACAAATTATATCTTACTCATACATGATTGAAATGAAATTTTGCTGAAAGAGAACGTTTAATTAAGTCTTGCCGCATGACCTCTCCAGCTGAAATTAATCTTAATTAGTATTCAAATTTCTCTCTTTTATACTCCAAATGCCGCATTTTCTCATGAACATATATGAATGCAATATAACAATAAACAAATCCAACTGGAAAATGACATTATTACAAATTCAGTGAAGAACTTTCTTATTAACTCTAATTTTATGAACACACACTAAGCTGGTTAATTAAATTCTCTTGAATAGAATTTAGCTCGCGCCAAAAAAAAAAGAGCCAGCGAGTCTTTATATTTGTGGACAGTAGCAATCGATTCTAATTTCCTGACGCGGTTCGTTTGTCCTCCTGTGAACTGTCAGTTTACAAACACTAACCTCACACGCAAGCGCCGTAATCGATCATATAGTTCCAGTAAACTTATTCTCACTGGAGATTAACACTCCCTGAATGTATATTATTTCACACGCACTAGCTTCTTTGGTGATCATCGTGTAGTTAGATAATCCGTAAGTCTTCACAGCAGCAATAGCTACAGTTCCACTTACTTTTCTAAATATTCCTATACTATCACAGAAGCAATCGCTTACTGTTCATTAAACTATCACAGATGCTTGGCATGCTGTCATTTAACCTATCACAGTTGCTGAGGCATACTGTCCTTCGCACTTCATTTTTAACACCCAAATACTTCATACAGACTTTCATTTAATTTGGAACACTTTCCAAAAAAGTACCTCTTTAGGTCTACATGGGGAAATAATCCTTTTATTCTTCCAGAATCCGGATATGCTAATAAATACGCACCAGGATTCGGTATATCAACTATTATATATGCACCTGTATAAATTAGATTCCATTTTCTGATAGTCTTCTTCAACCTTGATGACTTGATGTGTCTTCTTAAAATAATTTTTTGTCCGATATTGAAAGTCTGAATCCGTTTGATGTTTCTGTCATGGATTTCCTTTCACTGTCTTGCTTTCTTCGTAATATTAATGAGAGCATTGCGAATTTTTTCTTCCCATGACATTTAGGTGTCCTCGAGTTTAGGCAATTTATCTACCCAAAAGTTTCTTTCCTTATCTCTGAACATCAGTTCATTCGGGGTAACGTTTGTAGAACTATGCAGTAAATTATTATATATCTGCTCTAACTCGGTCAAATAGTTTATCCAGATAGTTTGTTTATCATGACAGTACGTTCTCTCGAAAAGCCCGTTCAATTAAATTCCCTTGTGGATGATACCTAGATGTAAATATCTGTTTTATTCCTAGTTGTGATACTAATTTTCTCCATAAATATCCAGTAAATATCTTCGCATTGTCGGAGATTATAGATTTTGGAATCCCTGCATGAGGAATGTAGTCTTTTACAAACTTTACTGCGGCAGCTCTTGCAGTTGCTGATTTTATAGGATATACACTCCTGGAAATGGAAAAAAGAACACATTGACACCGGTGTGTCAGACCCACCATACTTGCTCCGGACACTGCGAGAGGGCTGTACAAGCAATGATCACACGCACGGCACAGCGGACACACCAGGAACCGCGGTGTTGGCCGTCGAATGGCGCTAGCTGCGCAGCATTTGTGCACCGCCGCCGTCAGTTTCAGCCAGTTTGCCGTGGCATACGGAGCTCCATCGCAGTCTTTGGTTGGTTGGTTGGTTGGTTGTTTGAGGTTAAAGGGACCAAACAGCAATGTCATCAGTCCCTTGTTTCAAATAGACTCCATTCTACTAACGGGACATCTCAGTATAGTCAGAAAAATAAAACGGATAAAGGGGAAACGTAAAAGGGCAGTCACGTTGTCATTAGTAAAAACAAATGAGGGAAGTTGGCAAGAGAACGAACCCAACACTATGCTGAAACAGCATAGGCAAGACCACCTGTGACTTAAAAGGTACAACTGCTACAATGCAGAAAGTACGTATGGGAATAGAAAAACTAACCAAGCCTTAAAAAGAAGGGGTAAAAACAGAGTAAAAGGGAAAGAAAAGAGGATTCCGGTCAGGGAGGTGAATCGGGAATCTCTGAACACTGCCCTGCCCCAACACCAGCGGGAGATTAAAAACTTTAAAACTGAGAATAAAAACCACTCTCCCGGAGGAAACCTAGAACCAGAGAGACCATCCGGGAATCGTCAGCCAACATCAAAGGTAAAGTGTGGGGGAGTCTGTACTTAGCACGCAGAGCCAAAAGAAGGGGGCATTCAACCAAAATGTGGGCCACTGACTGGAAGGCTCCACAACCACATAGCTGGGGTGGCTCATCACGCAAAAGGAAACCATGGGTCAGCCTGGTATGGCCAATGCGGATACGACACAGTGTGGTCGAGTCCTTGCGGGAGAGGCTAAAGGAAGAACGCCATGGGCCTGTATTCACCTTAATGGCACGAAGTTTATTAGACAGTGGAGTAGCCTCCCAAGAATTGGCCCATGACTGTGCAAAGTGGGATTTGATGTGAAGCCGTAAATCCGCTGCAGGAGGGGTTACAGAAAACGGGGGGTAAGTAACTGCTCCCCCAGCCAAACGATCAGCGAGCTCATTACCCGGGATACCTACATGGCCCGGGACCCATAGGAAGTCAATGGAACAAGCAGCACGGTGAAGATCAGCGAGATGGTCATGGATGGCAGAGACCAAGGGATGGCGCGAAAAACACCGGTCAATAGGAAGAAGGCCACTCATCGAGTCCGTACATAACAAAACGCGGTTGTGTTGGGATTGTTTAATAAAGGTAAGGGCCCGGGAAATTGCCATCAATTCCGCAGTAAACACCCCACATGAGGGTGGCAGTAGATGATTTTCCGTTCCAACAAAGGACGTGAAGGCATACCCAACATGATCAGCAGATTTAGAGCCATCAGTGTAAAAAACAACAGCATCCCGAAACTCCCATAAAATTTGGCGGAAAAAGGAACGGAACACCACCGGGGGGATGGAATCTTTCGGACCGCGGCGGAGATCCATCCGAATTCGAGGCCGAGGAACTAACCAAGGAGGGGTGGAGGGGAGGGAGCGAGGAAGACAGGACAAAGAAGGAAGCCGAAAATCACGGGTAAGAGACGCAAGGCGCAGCCCAACCGGTAAACCCGCCCGAGGGCGGGAGTCAGGCGGGCGACGTCCATGGTCTGGGAATAGGATAGAATAGGAAGGATGAGCGGGAGAAGAACGGATAGTAAGGGCATAAGACACCAGAAGCTGGGACCGCCGAACAGAAAGGGGGGGGATCCCAGCTTCAACCAGGAGACTATCAACAGGGCTAGTAGGGAAGGCACCGGTGGCCAAACGGATACCACGATGGTGGACTGGATCCAGCACGTGCAGCGTGGAAGGAGCAGCTGAACCATAAACTTGACAACCATAGTCCAAACGTGACAGAACTAGAGCACGATAAAGACGGAGGAGGAGGGAACGGTCCGCACCCCAGGAGGAGTGGGCAAGGAAGCGAAGGACATTGAGTTTACGGAAACATCCTACCTTCAGGAGTCTGATATGGGGCAGCCAAGTGAGCTTGTTGTCGAAAAGAAGACCTAGGAAACGAAACTGTGGAACCACAGGCAATCTTTGTGCAGCGAGATAGAGCTCTGGATCAGGGTGGACCGTAGTACGGCGACAGAAGTGGACCACCCGCGATTTTAAAGGAGAGAATTGAAACCCGTGGGAGAGGGTCCATGCAGAGGCACGCCGTATAGCCACCTGGAGCTGCCGTTCTGCAGATGGCATCGAGGAGGAACTAACCCAAATGCAGAAATCATCCACATACAGGGCAGGGGCGACCAAGGGACCGACAGAGGCCACAAGTCCATCGATAGCAATGAGGAAAAGAAGGACACTCAAGACAGAACCCTGTGGGATGCCCGTCTCCTGGGTCCGTGGAGAACTGAAAGCAGTACCAACTCGAACTCTGAATGACCGATGGATCAGGAACTGGCGGATAAAAATCGGGAGTGGGCCCCGAAGACCCCACTGATGAAGGGTTAGTAAGATGTGATGGCGCCAGGCCGTGTCGTAGGCCTTGCGAAGGTCAAAAAACACTGCAACCAAATGGCGGCGCTGGGAAAAAGCCTGCCGAACTGCGGATTCCAAGCGAAGCAAATGATCGATTGGAGATCGTCCCTCTCGAAAGCCACACTGGTAAGGGGACAATAGATCCCGAGATTCGAGGACCCAAGTGAGCCGACGGGCGACCAGCCGTTCAAGTAACTTACAACCAACATTGGTCAAACTAATTGGCCGATAGCTGTCAACAGATAGGGGGTTCTGACCAGGCTTAAGGACAGGAACCACAATGCTATCCCTCCACTGAGAAAGGAGGTCACCCTGGAGCCAGATACGGTTAAACACCCAAAGAAGATGGTGCCGTTGTGGAGCACTGAGATGTTGAAGCAGCTGGTTATGAATGGAATCTGGGCCAGGAGCCGTATCATGAGAAGCAGATAGAGCAGAAAGAAATTCCCATTCAGTGAAAGGTTCGTTGTAAGATTCTAACTCACAAGTGGTGAAACATAAGGTGACAGCTTCAGCCTGCTGTTTTTGATGAAGGAAAGCAGCTGGATAGGAGGCCGACGCTGATGCCACTGCAAAATGGGTCGCAAGATGTTCTGCGAGAACTAATGGGTCCGTACAAATGCCATCTGGGAGGTGAAGGCCTGGGAGGGTGGACTGCCGATGGCAACCTTCGAGAGAGCGAAGTGTAGCCCATACCCGTGACAGAGGGACAGTGGAACCAAGGGAAGAAACGAATCGTTCCCAACATATCCGCTTGCTCTGTTTGATTAAATAACGGGCTTTAGCGCGAAGGCGCTTAAAGGTAGAAAGGCTGGCTACAGATGGGTGCCTCTTAAAGTGTTGCAAAGCTCGACGGCGATCACGGATGGCAATGGCAATGGCCGTACTCCACCACGGGACTTGCCGACGACGAAATTGTCCAGATGAGCGCGGGACAGCAAGGTTAGCAGCGCGAACAATCGCGTCAGACACGTCACGTAGGACGTCATCAATACAACCCGACAAAGAGGGAGAAAACTCGACCTGTGCAATATATAGAGGCCAATCGGCGCGGTGGAAAGACCAACGAGGTAACCTCTCCATCGGGGAGCGGGAAGGGAGCGTGATAATCAACGGGAAATGGTCACTATCACAAAGGTCGTCGTGTGGCGACCAGTGTAATGAAGGGAGGAGAGAGGGAGAAGAAAGAGAAAGATCAATGGCAGAAAAGGTACCATGACCAGCACTGAAATGAGTAGGGGAGCCATCATTAAGAAGGCACAGGTCGTGGTCTGCAATAAATTGGTCGATAAGAAGACCTCGTCTAGATGGAAAGGCACTGCCCCACAAAGGATGATGAGCATTAAAATCCCCAAGGAGGAGGAAGGGAGGAGGAAGTTGCTGAAGAAGGGTGGTTAAGGCAGCAGGTGTAAGAGTCCTGTCAGGAGGGAGATAAAGATTGCATACTGTGACTGCAGAGTCTAAGTGGACCCTAACAGCAACCGCTTCCAATGTAGTTTGGAGAGGAATCCACGTGCTAGCAATGTCTGTACGGACCAACGTACAAACGCCACCAGAAGCCCGCAAGGGTCCGACCCGATTTCGACAGAAAACACGGAACCCACGGAGGGTCGGTGAGTGAGCATCAGTAAAATGAGATTCCTGGAGAACCACACAAGCTGCTGAGTAGGACGAAAGAAGGGATTTCAATTCCGGAAGGTGACGAGAGTAGCCATTACAATTCCATTGGAGAACCACAGAACGATGGCTTAAATGAGGGCTGAACACGCTAAATCCAGTCATACCGCCGGGTCCCCACCCGTCACCGACAAGGAGGGGGCGACACCCATAAACGACAGGTCAGAATCCGGTTGTGAAGCCGGGGAAGGGACCTCCGGTGACACCAGAGGCTCTTTGTCCCGGGACTTATGTTTCTTCTTCTTTTCAGGCTGAGATCGAGGAGGGCTGTGTGGCATAATGGAGCCAGCTGCAGCAAGATCAGGAACAGAAAGAGACCGGGCGACCTGGGCGCCGATAGACCGCGGCTCTCGCGGTCGCCGCGCTGCAGCAGACCTTTGACCTGGAAGGTGCCGGGAAGGGGCATCCCGGGAGAGGCGCCCTTGACCGGCAGACGCCGAAGGAGTGGGACACTTCTCCGGCTGGGGAGGGGGAGCGGCGCCCAGAGGAGAAGGTGTGGGAGCCGCAGGGGAGGGGGGGAAGGAGAGGGGTGCGGGACGGGGGTAAGGAAGGGGGGGGAAGGGATGAAGATGTAACCAAGGCGTAACTAGATGTCATGGACACAGAGTGCAATCGTGCATATTTCTTACGGGCCTCTGTGTAGCTTAAACGATCAAGAGACTTATACTCCTGTATCTTTTTTTCTTTCTTATAAACTGGGCAATCTGCTGAACGTGGAGAATGACTACCATGACAATTTACACATACAGGAGGGGGAACACAGGGACTCCCCTCATGGAGTGGACGTCCACAGTCACCACAGAGAGGGTCCTGGGTACAGCGAGAAGACATGTGGCCAAAACGCAAGCACTTAAAACACCGCATAGGAGGTGGGATGTACGGCTTCACATCACAGCGATAGACCATAATATTAACTTTCTCAGGAAGGGTATCCCCTTCAAAGGCCAGGATAAAGGCACCACTATCAATACGATTATCTTTAGGACCCTTCTGAACACGCCGAACAAAGTGAACACCCCGCCGTCCGAGATTGTCCCGAAGTTCCTCATCAGTTTGAAGGATGAGGTCTCTGTGAAAAATCACACCTTGTACCATATTTAGAGACTGGTGAGGAGTAATGGACACGGGAATTGTGCCAAGATGGGTACAGGCACGAAGGGCCGCAGATTGGGCAGCCGAAGCAGTTTTTATCAGTAATGAACCCGACCGCATCTTGCTCAGGGAGTCCACTTCGCCGAACTTGTCTTCAATGTGTTCCACAAAGAATAAAGGTTTGACACTGGTGAAAGTATCTCCATCAGTCCTGGTGCAAACTAGATAACGGGGGAAAGGTTTTGCCCCTAGACGACGGGCCTGACCCTCCTCCCAGGGGGTAGCCACGGAAGGGAAGGCCGAAGGGGCAAGAGAAGCAGCACTTGAGGAATCAGTACCACGCAGAGAGACGGCCGCAGAAGAGCGGCCAGAGGTTTGGACCCTTATGCGTTTCATCTGCATAGCGTCCGCCCTGATACCACCCACTCTGATCAGGGGCTCTCCTCACGGGCGCCACCCAGCCACAGCAAGGGCCGTCTGGCACGGCGGCCATTGCCGGGAGTTCCGATGCTCCAGGATGACGAGCAACCACTCCAAGGCATGCATGAGGAGGTCACAGCTCAGGTATCAGAAGTGTGATCCCTGTGTGTTCAGGGGGCTCAACCAAAAGGGTACATAGCGACCCCACCACACGGGCTGGCTACCGTGCTGGCTATGCACCCTAGCATCAGACAACGACGTAGAAGAAAAGGTGGAATATACTAGGAGGGCACACGTCGGAGACACTAGGTAAGGTGCTCTTCCCCAAATGGCTCACACTACAGAAGAGAAATTTTGGAATGGAGGTCAAACCCCAGAGGGGGACCAAGGAATGCCAAAAGGAGGAGATGATTACGCAACAAAGCCAGAGTGTAAACCAACAGAACCAGGAGGATAGCGGGGCCAACATAAGCAAGGACACCAATAGAGGGAGAGGAGAGGGCGAGGAGAAAGGGGTATGGAGGGGAAAGGAGGGGAAGGGAAAGGAAATGCAGCCCGGGAGAGAAAGAAGGCTGCAATGGCTCGGGGCCCCGTGCTCGCCACGCACGTATCCACGAAAGAGTTGTGGACCCCCTGGGGGGCATCGCAGTCTTTAACACTGGTAGCATGCCGCGACAGCGTGGACGTGAACCGTATGTGCAGTTGACGGACTTTGAGCGAGGGCGTATAGTGGGCATGCGGGAGGCCGGGTGGACGTACCGCCGAATTGCTCAACACGTGGGGCGTGAGGTCTCCACAGTACATCGATGTTGTCGCCAGTGGTCGGCGGAAGGTGCACGTGCTCGTCGACCTGGGACCGGACCGCAGCGACGCACGGATGCACGCCAAGACCGTAGGATCCTACGCAGTGCCGTAGGGGACCGCACCGCCACTTCCCAGCAAATTAGGGACACTGTTGCTCCTGGGGTCTCGGCGAGGACCATTCGCAACCGTCTCCATGAAGCTGGGCTACGGTCCCGCACACCGTTAGGCCGTCTTCCGCTCACGCCCCAACATCGTGCAGCCCGCCTCCAGTGGTGTCGCGACAGGCGTGAATGGAGGGACGAATGGAGACGTGTCGTCTTCAGCGATGAGAGTCACTTCTGCCTTGGCGCCAATGATGGTCGTATGCGTGTTTGGCGCCGTGCAGGTGAGCGCCACAATCAGGACTGCATACGACCGAGGCACACAGGGCCAACACCCGGCATCATGGTGTGGGGAGCGATCTCCTACACTGGCCGTACACCACTGGTGATCGTCGAGGGGACACTGAATAGTGCACGGTACATCCAAACCGTCATCGAACCCATCGTTCTACCATTCCTAGACCGGCAAGGGAACTTGCTGTTCCAACAGGACAATGCACGTCCGCATGTATCCCGTGCCACCCAACGTGCTCTAGAAGGTGTAAGTCAACTACCCTGGCCAGCAAGATCTCCGGATCTGTCCCCCATTGAGCATGTTTGGGACTGGATGAAGCGTCGTCTCACGCGGTCTGCACGTCCAGCACGAATGCTGGTCCAACTGAGGCGCCAGGTGGAAATGGCATGGCAAGCCGTTCCACAGGACTACATCCAGCATCTCTACGATCGTCTCCATGGGAGAATAGCAGCCTGCATTGCTGCGAAAGGTGGATATACACTGTACTAGTGCCGACATTGTGCATGCTCTGTTGCCTGTGTCTATGTGCCTGTGGTTCTGTCAGTGTGATCATGTGATGTATCTGACCCCAGGAATGTGTCAATAAAGTTTCCCCTTCGTGGGACAATGAATTCACGGTTTTCTTATTTCAATTTCCAGGAGTGTAGTTTAACATATTTTGTAAACACATCACAGAATCCAATAATGTACTTAACACCACCTCTGGCTCTAGGAAGTGGTCCACAAATATCACATGAAATAAGTGATCTTGGTGCTTCAGGTATTACTGAGTGAAGCGCAAGTTTATTTCCCTTGTTGTCCGGCTTTGCCTGTTGACAGAACACATTTCTGTATGACTTTGTGCACTTTTCGCCTTATATTTGGAAAGTAACAATAATATCTAATCATATTAGCACACTTTACAACACCAACATGACCCCAGGTCAAATGTGGAAACCAAATTAATCGTTCTTCATATTCTTCTGGTATGCAGACACACCACTTTGGATTCTCAGCCTTCCCAGATTTAAAAAATAAAATATTATTCACAAGCCGGTAGTATTTCAAATTGACCATAGGATTTTGTTGATTAAATTGTCGTATTATAGCATTCTATAGTCGATCCTTCTTCTGAAGCTGAGCCATTGTCTTGCAGAAGAAGCACTGGAAATTCTGCCTTATTATTTACATCCAGTTCAGGTGTTATTCCTTCTGGAGATCTTGACAACGCGTCAGCTATAATATTTTGTTTTCCGGCTGCATGAATAATTTCAAACTGATATTCTTGCAGCGCCAGCGTCCACCTTGACAAGCGAGGATGCAGTAACTTACAAGTTTGTAAAAAGGCTAATGATTGGTGGTCACAATAAACGGCTATCCTTGAGCCATATACATAATAATTAAACCTTTTCAAAGACCAAATAACTGCTAAAGCTTCCAATTCCGTAGTGGTATATGCTCTTTCACAGGTGGATAAAACTGCTAGCAAATGCAATTGGACAAAAGGTTTTTACACCATCGATGTACCTAATTTGAAATAAACAAGATCCTAATCCCACATCTGATGAATCAGTGGCTAAACAGAATCCGACATTCATATCAGGGTGGTATAATAACGGAACATTTATCAGTTGATCCTTGATTTCACAAAAAGCCTTTTCACAATCATTAGACCATTGCCATGGTACATTTTTCCTCAGGAGCCGGTTTAGTGCTTCAGAGATCATTGCTTGAGTTTTAATAAGTCGACGAAAAAATTAAGCCTATAAAGCCTTTCAGTTGTCTTCTGTTTCTTGGAGTTGGAAAATTTTTTATCGCACTGATCTTCGCTTCTGTTGGAAGAATGGCTTTTGCATTAATCATATGTCCTAAGAATTTAATTCTCTGTAGAGAAAATTGGGATTTTTTTTAGATTTGCCGTTATACCAGTTTGTTTGAAGACAGCAAATATCCTCCTAATAAGTTGTACATGTTCCTCCCAAGTTTTAGAGGCAATTAATAGATCGTCCACAAAAATTGTTATTCGACTACGTAGTTCTGGTCCAAGGGCATAGTCCAACGCAGAAATAAAAACTCCAGAGCTGATATTAAGACCAAACGGAACGACCTTGAACTGATAGCTTCTCCCTCCATATATAAAAGCAGTATATTTTCTTGAGTCCTTGTCTAACTGGACTTGCCAGAACGAACTTCTCAAATCAATACTTGTTAAATAGGATACATCTTGAAATTTCTGTATTAATTCATCAATGTTCTCCGGATGTGTGCGCACAGGTACTATAATTTTGTTAATTTCCCTTGCATCTAATACCAATCGAACTTTTCCTCCTGGCTTTGGTACAACAAGCAACGGAGAACAATATGGGCTGTTCGACGGTTCAATAATATTCCAGTTTAATATTTTTTGTATCTCTTCCTGAACTGGTTGTTTTAATCGCCAGGGAATGGGATAGTGTGTGCGGCAAAATGTCTTATGGGGCTTAATCTGTAATGTACAAACATATCCTCTAATAATTCCTGGCTTTTCATCGAAAACTGACTCATATTCTGTTAATATATTAAATAATTGTTCCCTCTGACTATCCGTTAGGCAATCTGACTCAGCAATCTTCTGTTCGACTGTGTCTGAAATGCTCTTCTTGAATTGACTTGATTGGTAGTCGGTACATATAATTATTTTCAGCACAAATCAACCGCATAGCAGCACCACGGAAATATCGCTCATACACTGCCTCCTTTCTCAGTAAGATCAGTGTAACAAATTGATCTCCGATTTTAAAATGCACCTTTCCTTCTACCAAGTCCAACTTGCAATTGCATGCTTGCAAAGTTTCAATGCCAAGAATACAATCTACTAACAACTTTTCCACTACAAGGAATGTGCATTGTTTAGCTACATTTCCCAGTTTTATCTCTATAAGCGTTTGTATCTTGACGTTCCGGGATTTTGCTCCCACTGCACCTATAACTCGGCAATTTTGTACTGGTAGGACAGGGATTTTCTTAATTTTACTAAGTCTGCGAAACAAAGTTCCGGATACTACATCTGTAGTTGAAGTTGTGTCCAATACAACATTGGTTAAAATTCCTCCCACTTCTGTGATGATCTGAGACACAGGTACCCTTTTATCTTCGACTACACAGGCCTCTAAGTCTCTCGTCAATTCATCTGTAATTAATTCGCCTTCATTATATCTCAACATTGCCACGGAATTAATTTCGTTTAAAACAGGTTTGCCCCTTTTGTATTCCCTGGCCGACTTTACGGAGCATAAAGCGGCCCTCTTCAGTTTAAATGTCTATTAGTATTTCCTCTTGAATCATCTACTACTTCTGTTATGACTGGTTGTTGTTGATGACTGGTTGTGTTATTTGCTTCAAATCTAGGGTCAGAATTTCTGTACGCATTATTATTTGAAGACTGCTGGTTCTGGTAATCTCTTGCATTTCCAAACATTGGGTTGTATCTGCGACCCGTTCGATTATCTCTAAATCTGCCCCTCGCAGCACTGTTATTGAAATTTCCATTTCCGTTGCAATTGTTTCCGTTGAATCTCAGACTATTCCTAGTATAATAATTATTAAATCCGTTTCCGTTTCGGTTTGCGTTTGGCGCCTCAGTCGCTCTCCTCTGCATAACCGGTTGTCTTGGCCGATGTTCATCTTCCTCGATCATATCTATAGTGTCAAGCGTAGTCATGAAAGAGTCAAGGTCATGCTCATTAATATACAGCATTCTATTTCTGATGCTGGCCGGAAGTCGAGATTTTAATATGCCAATCACGTCTTGTAGAGGCATAGGCTTATCCCAATACCGCAATTTGTTTATATATTTCTGAAAGTATTTCTTTAAAGACCCACATGAAAAGGAAAAAGGTTCCGGGTATAATACCTCCTGCCTTAAACGTTCTTGTACTCCTTCAGACCAGTATTTGGATAAAAATGCTCGTTCAAAATCTTCATGTGTGTCTCAAGTTGATATCACATCAGATGCCCATATAGCTCCTGACCCCTGAATATAACCGGTCACGAAACTAACCTGTTGCCACTCCTATTTTTTGGCAATACTCCCCTAAAACTTTTTATAAACACTACGGGATGAACATTTTTCTTGTCTGGGTTGTAGATCTGGAATTGACGTTGTTTCAGCATTTTCTCCTCAGAATTGCATTTACAATTACAGTCATTATGACTACCCTCATAGTGTTGTGATTGATGTTGATTGCAAAAACGAACGTGTGCATTAATGTCCCTGTCTGTACTTGGTCGGGTAAATAATGTAGCTTCATTGATATATCTTGTTATGGGTTTATTTCCTTGCGTGGAACACAAATCTTCTCGAGATAGATTTAAAGATCTCTCAATGTTTTCTTTCCATTGTTTAAGTTCTTCGCCTAGTTGCTCTTTGGCTTCTCGAAAACCTTTATTAAATAAATTTTCTTCAGAACTTTCGGTCATACATTGTATAGCTGCTCCTACCGTATGTTCAATATTGTCTGAAGAAATCCTTTGCCTTTTAAACTTAACTGCGAGAATTTTCCCGCGAGAATGTTTACCTTATGATCAACCTCGTCTGGTCTCTCCTTTATGTTATTTATGGATTTATCCAAATTTTGGATGTCCTTCGGGATCTTGTCTTGTGATTGTCTCAAATCCTGCATATCTGCTGACATCTCATTTACTTGTTGCTTTAATTCATCTTGAACTTCAACTAATACCGGAATTACCGCCATAGAACATTGCATCTGTTCTTGTGTTTGAACTATCTGTGGGATTGACTCGACCTGCTCTTTAATAGTATCAAGCTTAGTAGCAACATACTCAGTTAACTCTAGGAGTAACTTCTTCGCATTTTCATTACACGGCTGAGTGACTTGCTCAATTTGAGCAGCTAATTTTAATTCTGTCTTTTCATTCTGAATTTTCAATTCTTCCGCAGTTTTATTTAATTTATCATCAAGTCTCTGTAAACTCTCTACTAATTTATTACTTAATTCCGCTTGATTAGCTTCTAATTGCTCCTGGACTTTCACTTGATTGGCTGCTAATTGTTCGTTCAATTACCTTTTAGTCTCTATTTGCGCTTTAGTTAAGTCCTGCTCAGATGACATCGAAACACTTGAGCTTTGTTGTGGGGCCTGACTAATGCTGCCGCTACGCACTACTTCAGTTAAGCTAGCGTCTAATGTTTCACTAACCTCAGAAACAGCTGAGGGCTGTTGTGATACGCTCTGCTGTTGCATAGCCATTTGATAAGCCGCCCTAGTAAGAACCATTTAATACACCGAACAACAAATATATAAACTCACTCGCGTCTGAGTTAATAATGTCACTGACCTAAATTTTGCATAATACTCAATTATAATAAACACTTCCTGTCTAAAGTTCAACTCAACATTCACTTAATGAATCTGATTCAAACCGATAGACATTTAAATAGTTATTCTTAATTTCTATCTACAATAATTTAATTGTATATTGTCTGGCCTGAACGAGGTTCTCGTAGGTTGTGGCGAAATTGTGACTTCTGGAACAGGCCTCGTCTTCTTTTCTCTCGTGCACATGCAACATAAAATTCACACAATGTTTAAGTAATGCTCAAAAATGTGTCCTGTCACAGTGAAGCCAAATTTAATATTTCTTAAAATTTAAAAACCTCTATCACACCGGCCTGATTTAGCTTCACTGATCAGGATAGTAAAAACATGATTATATTAAGGGAATTTTCATTGACAAAGCAGGCTTATCACATTCACATAGTTCAATACTGTTCTATCCTGATTAAATTGAGCTTAACTTCAATTCCATAAGGCATTGAAGCAATTTCGAAGTCTCGGTGCGACGAAAATTATCAGTCGATCTCCTGGAAACATTTGTAATAATTATTAACTTTCGGTGATCACATGGGGAAGACCGGAGATCTGCTGGTAAGACCGTGTTAGCCTATTTATTTGAAGTAACTGGATATCTTGAGCATACAAAACGGCAGGTTCGTCCAGTGTAAATCAGACGTTCCCCACTGATCCCGTGCAACACAGCGTAGTAAGCAGACACTGTCAATAATAAACAGTTAAATAATACGCGAACACACTCACTTTAGTTTAGTTAACGTATTAAATTCCTTCTCATACAGAATCTCATCAAGATGGCGACTAGCTGAACAATACATACATATACATTCTCCTTTCACGACTAATCGGCAAGAAGTCCCTATTCTTTTTAATAAGAGAAAACACAGGTAGCAGAGAAGCTATTCCATGGAGTAAATGGACGCTCCAAGGAATAATTGGGCTCGAAACTACTTTGCATTGATAATCGGTAAGATAAGAAGAGATTTTTCGAGATATGTACTGAGTTATACAATTTATAAAATTTCTGAAAATATCGCGAAGAGACCGCTGAAAGAGACATTACACGTGGTGGAGAAGCCGTATGACAGGGGACTGTAACGAACGTGGGACCACGACCCTGGACGGATCATTATCAGAACGCAACAGCAAAACACCACGTCATACAAAAAGTCTCCTTGTGAGCAAAAAATCAGCGAACCAACGGATCCCCGACCCGTGACTTTGACAAGGGCCATTGCGTAGCAACAAAACGCAGAACGGAAGCAAGGACAGGGTCTGCAGCCGTGGCTGTAGCTACACGACGAAAATCAGTCTGAAACGATTCGACCATGTCATCGGTTTCCGAATCTATGAACAGGCAAGCAAGTTCGGAGGAATCGAATGCTCTATCCTCAGCAACAGGCAAACGGGACAACGCATCGGCGTTTCCGTGCTTAGCAGTGGACCGACACAAGATATCGTAGCGGTACTGCGAGAGGAAAATAGACCAGTGAATGAATTTCTGCGCTGTACGTGGAGGTACAGGCTTGGTCGGATGAAAAAGCGATGTCAAAGGTGTGTGGTCGGTGATGATGGTAAAGTGACGACCATACAACAAATCATGAAACTTTGTAACACCAAATACGAGAGCCAATGCCTCTTTCTCGATCTGTGAATAATGTCTTTGCGCAGACGAGAGCAATTTGGACGCAAAGGCAATAGGGCGACACCATCTTTGTGCGCAAGCATAGCACCGATCCCGAAATCCGATGCATCCACCATCAACAAAAGGGGCTTCCGGCGATCGAATGGCGTAAGACAAGTATTGGAAAGCAACGCCGATTTCAACTGGCGAAAGGCGCGTTCGCATTCCGTCGTCCAGACGAACGGAACACCTTTACAGCGTATGCGATGAAGCGGAGCTGAAATGGAAGAGGCATGGGGAACATATTTGTTATAGTAATTTATTTTTCCCAGCACACTCTGTAGCTGCTTCAAATTCTGCGGCGAAGGCAAGTCTTGTATGGCACGGAGGTGCTCTGGACTGGGATGTATGATTTGGGCATTGAGTAGATGTCCCATATAGGGGAAGTCACGAGCAAAAAACACACTTTTGCCCTTCCGCAAGCGAAGACCATTTTGTCGCAAGACCTGAAATAATGTTCTGAGATTGGCTAAATGTGCTTCTTCCGTCTTTCCGGAGATCACAATATCGTCCAGATAGTTTGCTGCAGTAGGGACCGACGCTCAAACAGTTTGCAGATATTGCTGAAACAATGCAGGGGCGGATGCACACCCAAATGGCAGTCTTTTGAATCGATTCAAACCAAGATGCGTGTTAACCACTAAACCGCTCTGGGATTCTTCGTCCACCGGTATTTGCAAGTACGCATCTGCTAGGTCCAACTTCGAAAAATATTTACCCGAGCACAGTTTGTCAAAATGATCTTCCGGCCGGGGTAAAGGTAAAGTTGCAGTTACTAGTTGTGGATTCACTGTTGCCTTGAAGTCCACGCAAAGTCTCAATTTTCCGGAAGGTTTTTACAAAATTACTAAGGGTGATTCCCAGAGAGAAGCCTGCTCACGTTCAATGACACCTTGTGATTCCAAATCGTTTAATGTTCTTGCGACCTCATCAGGCAATGCGTGGGGAACATTGGGCGCTTTGAAAAATTTCGGTTGTGCGTTTACTTTCAGTTCCAAATGTGCTTTATAGTTCTTAGCGCAACCAAGGCCCGGTGCAAAAATGTCTGCAAATTCTTCACATAGACGAGAAACACTGTCTGAAGGCACAGTCTGGTTCACTGATAGGACCTGATTGACCATAGACAAGTTAAACAACTGAAATTAATCGAAACCAAACAAGTTCACTGCAGAAGAAGAATGAAGGACGTAAAATGACAAGTTTTCAGAATGAGATTTTCACTCTGCAGCGGATTGTGCGCTGATATGAAACTTCCTGGCAGATTAAAACTGTGTGCCCTACCGAGACTCGAACTCGGGACCTTTGCCTTTTGCGGGCAACTGCTCTACCATCTGAGCTACCGAAGCACGACTCACGCCCGGTACTCACAGCTTTGCTTCTGCCAGTACCTCGACTCCTACCTTCCAAACTTTACAGAAGCTCTCCTGCGAACAAGTTTTGTTTGTCCTTTGTATGTTGCAGAAAGGCTGCACTGTCCTAACACAGGGATCGCTTGTCCTGAATAACTACTTAACATTTGTGGCACGCAACGGAGGTGTGCCCAGCTGTTTGTACGTGTCTTGGTTGATCAGTGAAACTGCAGCTCCGGTATCGAGCTAGAATGGTATCACTTTGCCGTTAATGTCCAAGTCCACAAAAAGTTTGTTGTCCTGCTGACAACAAGAGTGACTGTCTCGTGCAACGTGAACTGACACTGGTACAAAATCACTTGCGACTTGACGAGAGTGCCGGCGATGTCAACGCACACTATTTGTGGGATGAACAGTCACTGTTAGAGAGAGTGGCACTGGGAGGAGTGGCATGAACTATATGAATTTCCATGGGCGAAGTGTCACAAGCCTGAGTATCCTTGGTTCGATTCTGATTCCGGCGCGAAGCAAAGGGCCTGGAATGGTTTAGAGTGTCCGATCTGAGCTTTTTCTGGCAAACACTCTGAACATGTCTTTTTTTATTACAGAAAAAGCAAATAGCCTGGCGTGACGGGCAATTCTCACGCGAATGTCTAGCAGCACACCGCGGGCATGATTTTAGCACTGAATTTGCTTGCCTGCACGGCAAATGTGGCTGAGAGCCTGGTGGCAGCTGCGCAGGCAGGCGCGAGGGCTGTTTACTGTTCCGTGCGGGATGGTTAATGTGACACACGGCTGGTGAAGTTTCAAATGATTCCTGAGCAAAGTCAAATGTGTCCTGTCGATCCAATACGTCCATCACTTGTTGAAGGGAGGGATTGACTAGTTTCAAAATCTGTTCCCTTATACAAACATCAGAAACGTTCTGTGCAATTGCATCAGGTACCATAGTATCTGAATAAGGGAGTCCACACTGACACTCAAAGGCACAATCCCTAGTAAGGCCTTGCAAAGTTGCAACCCGCACCCTATTAGTCTGACCTGCCGTACGTTTTGTACGAAAGAAGGTATACCGTTTGGCAACTACATTGACTGATTCTTTGAAATATGCATTTAATGCCGACAAAATTTCGTCGTAGGACAGAGTTGCTACGTCGCGTTGGGGAAATAATTTCACTATCACACGGAACGTGGTCACTCCGACAGAAGATAAGAAAGGCTGCCGCTCGTTACCTTGAATTCTGTAGGCGGCGAGATGGAATCCAAATTGGCGTGACCACTCTGTCCAGCTTTCCAGTGCAGCATCAAAAGTTCGTGCACCTGCGTGTTGTGGCTGCGTGAGCGGTGGAGCGGCGGCCGCGGCATCGTTTTGCATTGCACGTTGACCCTGGACGAGCTGTCCAAGGGCATCCAGCAAGTCCTGCGTCTGCTGGTTCTGTAAGCGATAAAACTCGTACAGTACATCTGGAGATTGTGGCGAAGCCATTACACATGTAAATCAGGGCAGTATAATTACGAACGCGAATTGGCCTTGTCGCCAAATGTTGTGGATTGGCAAGAAAGCCAACCCACTATGAGAGGAAGCCGAAAGGCACGCGTTTTAGCCCACACAGGCTGGCGTGAGGTCTGGAACAGGCCAAGGAAATGAGACTAGCAAAACAGGACGTAGCTGTGGAATACTTAACTTTAATCCATAAATGGTGAACATCGCTCTTGACGGTACATGTTTTACAGCATCAATAGTAACTGGTAATGGCGCCTTGCTAGGTCGGAGCAAATGACGTAGCTGAAGGCTATGCTAACTATCGTCTCGGCAAATGAGAGCGTAATTTGTCAGTGAACCATCGCTAGCAAAGTAGGCTGTAACCTGGGGCGAGTGCTAGGAAGTCTCTAGACCTGCCGTGTGGCGGCGCTCGGTCTGCAATCACTGATAGTGGCGACACGCGGGTCCGACGTATACTAACGGACCGCGGCCGATTTAAAGGCTACCACCTAGCAAGTGTGGTGTCTGGCGGTGACACCATACAATAACATCCCTGTAATGGACTGGCCTGCACAGGGTCCTGATCTGAATCCTATTGAACACCTTTGGGATGTTTTGGAACGTTGACTTCGTGCCAGGCCTCACCGACCGACATCGGTACCTCTTCTCAGCGCAGCCCTCCGTGAAGAATGGGCTGTCATTCCCCAAGGAACCTTCCAGCAACTGACTGAACGTATGTCTGCGAGAGTGAAAGCTGTCATCATGGCTAATGGTGGGTGAACGCGATATGGAATGTCAGCATTACCTTTGGAGGGCTCCACGAACTTCTATGCCGTTTTCAGCCACGTGTCTGGATACTTTTTTTTCCTTTACTGTATTTTTCATACCTATATAGATACATAGGTAGGCTGGTAGCTGCATCGTACTCTTCAGCCTTCGATTTTCCAATGATAATAAACAGTAAGAAGATATATAACAGAGTGACAGGTAAAAAACAGTAGACAGACAAAAATACAAAACACGGAGCCGTTCACACTCGATGAAAATTACACTGAAACACGTTGCCATGGCGCACAAACACTGATGATTCGACAGCACGGGTGAACGTAGGAGAGTGATGGTGAACACTAACACAAATACGACGGCACACACACGAGAAACTGATGGCGATGATCTCTGGCGCGCGAATGTCCATGTAACGTGTGCGAGTCCGGGGACCTGCCAAGAGGGGAATAGGGGTGAGGGAGAGGGAGAGAGGAGATCAGAGATGCGAATGGCAGAGGAGATGGGAGGAGGAGTTGAGTGATGGGGATAGAGGAAGCCTGTGGGAGGAGTCGTGAGAAAGGGAGGAGGGAGGGAAGTGTGAGAGAAGGGAGAGAGGGTACCCAAAGGAAACAAACACAGGGAGAGAGGATCAAAGTTGGCAGGAGGGGTAGATGGACGGCAGGAGGGCATCATCAGGAAGGGGGAGCCGGCGGAAGCCACCTTGGGAGACGGTGTGGAGAGTGGAGAGATGGAGAGCAGGTGGGACATGGAAATAGAGGCGGGGCAGTGGATAGGGGCGGGAGAGGATGGATGAGACCAGCGGGTAAGGAGGATCGAGTTTGCAGGAGGTGTAGAGGATCCGTATCCGTTCGAGGAAAAGGAGGAGGTGGGGAAAGGGAATTAGGTCGTACAGGTTCCGTGTGGGGGAGGGGAGACGGATGCGATAGGCGAGGCGAAGAGCATGGCGTTCCAGGATCTGAAGGGATTTGTAAAAGGTAGGGGGAGCGGAGATCCAGGCAGTGTGAGTGAAGCAAAGGATAGGGCGAATGAGGGATTTATAGGTATGGAGGATGGTGGAGGGGTCCAGACCCCAATTTCAGCCAGAGAGGAGTTTGATGAGACAGAGTTGGGAGTGTGCCTTGGCTTGGATCGTCCAGAGGTGGGGGTCCAGGAGAGGCGACAGTCAAGGTTGACACCAAGGTAATTAAGGGTGGGGGTGAGGGCGATAGGACGGCCATAGATGGTGATGCAAAAGTCGAGGAGGCGGAAGGGTGGTTTTGCCTACTATGATCGCCTGGGATTTGGCAGGATTGACCTTAAGCAACCACTGGTAGCACCAAGTGGTGAACCGATCAAGATGGGATTGGAGAAGGTGTTGGGAGCGCTGCAGGGTGGGGAGGAAGGCAGTGTCATCGGCGTACTGGAGAAGCTGAATGGGGGGGGTGAAGGCGGCGGCATGTCCGCCGTATACAAGAGGTACAGAAGAGAGAGAGGACGGAACCATGGGGCACACCGGCAGAGGGAAAAAAGGTGTCGAATGGTGACATAGGAAGGACGGTGGGAAATAAAGGAGCCGATCAGACGGACGTAGTTAATAGGAAGGGCGAAGGTTTGGAGCTTGAAGAGGAGACCGGAATGCCACACGCGGTTATAGACTCATTCAAGATCAAGGGACAGGAAGATAGCAGAACGACGGGAATTAAGCTGTTCGGAGAGGAGATGAGTGAGGTGAAGAAGAAGGTCATCGGACGAGAAGGACGGCCGAAAGCCACACTGGGTAACGGGAAGGGGGCGGTGCTGGCGGAGATGCTGGTGGATGCATTGGGTGAGGATGGATTCCAGGACCTTGCTGAAGACCGAGCTAAGGCTGATGGGACAGTAGGAGGAGACAGCAGATAGCGGATTACCGGGTTTAATGAACATCAGGATGTGGGAGGTTTTCCACAGGTCGGGGTAGTAGCTGGTGGACAGGACTACATTGTAGAGCCTGGCCAGGGTGGAGAGGAAAGAGGCAGGAGCTTCACGAAGGTGACAATAGGTGACACAGTCATGACCAGGAGCGGTGTTGCGTTTCGTGCGGAGAGTAGCAATCAGATCCTGTGTAGTGATAGGGGCATTGAGTCCTATGTGTGCAATGTTGTCCAAGTACTGGAACCCAGGGGCGAGGGGAGCGACAGAAGTGTCAGTTCGATCGTGGACATCTGGGAACAGAGAGTATTCGAACTGGGGATCATCAGGAATGGTAAAGACATCGGATAGGTAGGAAACAAAGTGATTGGCCTTACTAATGGCGTCAGGGAAGGGTTGGTTGTCATGAAGGAGAGGATAGTAGGGGAGGGGGGTTGGGTTAGATCCAGTAAGGCGGTGGAAGGCTGACCAGTACTTGGACGAATTGATAGGAAGTGTGGCGTTTAAGCAGGCGCATGTCTGTCGCCAGTCCCGGCGTTTCTTAGCCGCGAGCAAGTTACGGATGTGTCGCTGGAGTTGCCGGTGGCGTCGTAGTGTGTCTGGGTCACGTGTGCGAAGGAAGCCACGGTAGAGACGGTGGTATTCACGGAGGAGGAGGACGGCCTGTGGGGGTAAGGTAGGATGGTGGGGGTGCCACGGCCTCAGACAAGGTCTGCTGGAGGAAGGAGGTGGCATGGGTAATATCGTCAGGGTGGTGGTAGGTAAAGGGGTGGCCATCGACCTGGGTGGAGAGGGTATCCCGGTAGGCTGTAGTACGGTTCTGGCTGAAAGATTACATCGCGGTCGAGGAAGACATCAATCCAGACAGGAGGCAAGTGGTTCACAGCTGTCGGCGTAACTTTGGTTACTACCACAGGTCCCATGCAAGCGCAGGAGAACACCTCTCATAGCATACTACTACTCCTACCTGCCTATGTCAGTGGCGAGCGGCACGTTTCGAGCCACTGTTCACCTCGAAGACAGCTCTTGTGGAGACGACCATCGATCTAGTAAAACTATTATTCACCCGAAGATCCGACACAATTCCGTTAATCGACTGTCAAATCCTGATGGTGCTGTGACCACTGCAATCGTAATTAACGATGTCGTTGGGTCAACTTGCGAGCACGAATGGGTGGTCTACAGCGGAGCTCCATATTCAACATTGTAGGGTGAACTGTGAACGCCGACATAAGTTTTCGTGCCCCACCATTGTGCTCTTTCGGTAGAGATGCCACAGATCACCACCAAATCTACTTTACAGGGCAGACAAGTATCCGAAACCCACGTTCTGTGAAGATTCGTAAACGTCCAACCATTTAGCGTCTAGTGGTAGTTTCACGGTCCTACCAACTTCTTCTCTGGACGACAGTGGCATGTGAATATTCGACTTGCTTCGCCGTTTTCGACATACTCGTTCACAGGCTGTACGTAATAACGGCCAGCCCTTTGTCAAAGACGCCCTTTGCCTGGAAAGATTTCTCCGTTTCCAGCTGTTGTCTTCACTAGGGTGACCCCCCCGTTCGTGTCCGCTCCGCTTACATACTTCTGGTACTGCGCCACGTGCGCGCATAGCGACAAGGCGGCATCCAACGTCGCAGTGCGCCGCGGTCATCAGTAAATTTAGAAACATCAATAGCAAGATATCTTTCACGACAACAGCATGGTTGGACACGGCTTATGTCACGCAGTTATCACGAATATCCCAATAACAGAACGTAGTGAAATACGTAAATAACAGTTTGACAGCTCCTCAGCATTCCACATAGGCAGAACACGAAGAACTCTCGACACACATTACAAAGAATACACTGACGCTCTTAGGCTTAACCACTTCGACAAATCCACGACAGCTTACCAAATGTACCTTAAAAGACACAGGTTAAGTGGCTTCCACATCAACCTAAATTCTGTTCACAGAGAAAAACCTGGTAAAGACTTGATGTATTAGAACAATTATAAATAACGTTACACAATGAAATATCTCCCAAAAATATGCTGAACGGAAAAACACAATTTGACAGCCACAGTTTATTCAGTAAGTCTCATAGTTCGTTTTCCTAAAGAAACAAATATTTAATAGAGCAACCATCTGAAAACTTACTCCACTCTTGACATGTTCACAATTATTTGTTTTGTAAATGATATCCCATATAACTAATACTGTAATACACAAGGTAATTAAGACATTGGCTGTGAGCGGGCATCGACAGGGAACAGGGAACGTCGTGAATTTGTGCCTGGGATTCAAACGCAGGTCTCCTACTCTAGGCAGATGCTCTGACCACTAAGCCATCCGGACATAGTAGTCATTGCAACTGCACGGGCTACACTAGCACGCCTCCCATCAGACCCAAATTCTCAACTTATTCACAAACTACGAATGTAGTGGCCTTTTCCTATAATTCTCAAATGGCTCTGAGCGCTATGGGACTCAACATCTTAGGTCATAAGTCCCCTAGAACTTAGAACTACTTAAACCTAACTAACCTAAGGACATCACACACACCCATGCCCGAGGCAGGATTCGAACCTGCGACCGTAGCAGTCCCGCAGTTCCGTACTGCAGCGCCAGAACCGCACGGCCACCGCGGCCGGCTCTCATTACTCACGCCATTTCGTTGATTTGTCTGTTAAAGCACCTGAACAGCAATATCGCCAGGCTCGAAGTTCATCGTGTATTGAAATAAAATCACGATTGTGACTTAAGGCGTCTGTTCATTGTTTTACGTAAGTAATACAGTCACAATAGAAACACTGACGCACTAGATAAAATTAAGAAATATCATACTTTCACCACCTGACGTTTCCGAAGCCCTTCTACAACGTTGTAACTCTCTGAACAGTACTTAAAGAGGAAGAAAATTATGCATCGTGCTCTACAATACAAAATTGTAGCCCATGCTATACCAAGGGAGGGCGGAGTGTAAATGCCAACGTTTTGAAAATACTGCGTTTTAGCCAGTTACTTTGTATTTTAAATTTTGAATTTTGATTTAAATGAATGCTTCTACTAAATTCACAGATGTTCTAAGCTCTTCTCTTAGATTGAACCCAATAATTGAAGACTCAGATGTCAATTGATGTTCAGGACCTTACCTAAACATATGTTATTTTTTTAAAAAACATGTTCTGAATAAACGTCAACCAAATTTAACGTAAATTGCCTTTGTTAAATTTTTGGTGGTGGTCGTTAAGTACCTAAATGTTGGTGGTACATATCCCTGAAAGGGCGTCGATGTTCCTAAGAGTGTGCTAAAAGATATTTTCACATGCAGGACGCTACTTACACACCAGTACCTGTTTTAAAGGAAGAGTGTAAAGTAATTCCCACATGGGTGTGCCCAGTATGGACAGTGGGTTGGTATTTTTAGGGTCAATCAGTTTCATCTACACTTTAATGTGGTACTTTTTTGTTCACATTTGATCCTATAGATACCAGTGGTACCACATCTAACAACCACCAATGTCGCATCCACTGCCAATTCACACAAAAAACTGTACTGAAAATGGTGTATATGATGAGAATGTAAATGCGTTGTAACAGGTCAATGCAGAAAATGCGAAATATTAACTCACCACAACATGGTCAAAGAGAATGGTGGACATAATTCCACACAGAGAGCAATATTTGATATCTAAATAAATATATCCTTTGTCCCCAGTCAAATTAATTTCAGAAATATCTATAAGCTCTAAGTTCCAAACATATAGAGGTTCCTTATAATATAATTACAGATCTCAAAGCAAAATTCGGTATCTATCCCAAATATAACTATATGTGTAATGTAACAAAAATGTGAGGAGATCAAGTAAAAAACATACTGGCAATCATATTGCAACTAAATTTTCTGTGACATTTAAAAAAATATGCACAACTAGTGTATTGGCACTACTGATGTAACTTTCTGGTTAAGCTGTACTTGGTAGTGAGCAAAGTCTAATGTTCGACTTGTAAAGAAACGAAAGTTGTCTGTATCACTCATCAAAATCCAAAAACTAAAAAAGAAATTGATGTATAATATTATAAAGCATGCAGGGCAATGTTAATGATATTACATGGAGATTAATTGGCACTTGTTCTCGATAACAGTTGAAAGGAAGCAAAAAGTCAATGTTACTTTTAACATACATGAAAAAATGATTCTATTACATTGCAAATCATGCACGGCACTACTGCTGATCTGCATTGATGAGAGTATTTTGATCCTTGTAACAAAGTGGACAATGTTAACTCCTTTTAGTAGCTTTATTTATGTCTTGACCACACGTTTACTTCTCAACAGCCTTACGTGTTTCGACTTTCCGTCCTTGTCAAAGGCAATGCTAAGTCAGTCATGTAAAAATATTAGATGTATTGTATCTTGTCAATATTCTCAACCACAACTGATGGTGGTACTTGTCTCTTAGATATACTGTATCTCGTCAACATTCTCGAGCACAACTCAGGTTGGCACTTCTCTCGGTCTTGAGATTGTTGATGTGATATAATGTATCTCATTTTTTTATATGTCTGAGGTAGCGCTGCCTTAGAAAGTTACGGATAGTCGAAGGATGCAAGGCTGACGCGAGATAAAAGTCTGGGCAAGTCATAAGAAAATTTCTTAAAAGTGCATCGAGATGGCTGCATTGTCTCACACCATTTTCTTGCAAATTGCAAATGTTATCTCTACATCGAAGTAGTATTATTTCTCAAAAATTCGTCGAAGTTTGACGAAAACCAGTATCAAAGTCAGAATCATATGCTAATTAATCTCCATGACAGGTTAAAAGCCTTTTGTTGCTGTAGAAAATGATTGTCATCTTCTGTTGATAATGTTACACACAATGGAGATTATACAGCACTTTGTCCCACAAATAAACCATTTGCAGCAAGATCGTAACAAATTTTTCCATACATATCATGCTACAGTAAAATAGTAACCAATTGTTCCATATATCTCCATGCTGCATTAGAGTCGTCATGTACAGAGTGTCTACTGTAATCCCAAATGTAATTGGCTGGACAACCATGGTCAGCTGACAGGGTTATTGGCATTACCATACATGTTCATTTATCTTAACTTGACTAATATGAGTTGCTTGGAGTTTGCATCAATGTGGATGCACAGCCATGAGCATGTCTAATCATCACATTGGTTCTGTTTATGGGTTTTGAGTTCAAAAAATGTCTCAGCTCTTCTGCGACCTCGCTGTCCAATCATATCTACCCACTCAGCACAGCCCCCTTACATCCTGCACATGTGGTCCCTTTCCGACCCCTCCCCTGCACAGATCACCAAATGCGTGTGATATCAGGGATGTACTGCGCTGAGATATGTGTGTGTGCTTTGCCTGGAAGTTCTCAGATGAGTTGAGCGTTTTTCTGAATTTACGACTCACAAACAGAAAGAACGCCTTGATAGAGACGATGTCTAATCATGCACGTTGATGCCGTCTCTAAGCGTGTCATGTTATGATGAGCTCAGATTAATGCCCTTGTGTGTTAAAACTACAGCAACCATGACAGCTGACCACGATTTTCACCCAATACTATCTGAGGTTCTGGTAATTCACCCTGTACATGGGATAATATGTAACAGTTACTTTACTGCAACGTCTTGATCTATGGAGCAATTTGTTACAGTTCTTTTTGCTAATTATCTGTAACGGAAAATATTGTTTGTCATGTAAAGACGGGCTGCCACAGTTTTCCTGTAATACAGTGACGTATCGAGCAGTTTGTTATAACTGGTTCTCTGCAATCTTCGTACTGTTTGTGGTAGTGATGCTGTATGGGGAAATGTTGCTGTAAAATGGTGAGACCATGTTCATTGAAAAGTGTGTCTTAGCCGGTAAGTAAATTACAAGCGCCAGCTTACACCGCATTGTCAAATTTTCCTATGAATTTTTAATAAATAATGGAATACTTCTGGAACTCGGGAAAAATTCAAATTGTGAAGACACTTTTGAACTTTACGTCAATTTAAAAATTCAGATGAAGCTTGGGTATTTTTGAGAAATAATACAGATATGGAGGAACCTCATTACTGTCTATATGTTTGCATGTTTTTGGTAAGTAATTCAAGTCATCTGGTTACTTTTGAAGGTGGTTCAATGTACTCATCCTTCAGATACTTTTGAAAAAGGCATCGGCTTTCATGTCGTGTTTATTAGCATACCTAGGCCACTTCTGTCATTTCAGAATTTTTTTAAATTTTCCATAACCACCATCTTGTATATTTCTTTATCTTGGCACCATCATCATACCGCATTTTTTTAACTTCCCACCACTGCCATATTTGACATTTTTCAGTTTTCCGCCACCAAAATCTTGGATTTGAATTATAAGAAAACCAGCTAATGATAGCCAGTTCAACTGTGCTTTTCAGACTCCACAGCCACTCTGTTATTGTGAAAACTATTGTCGAAGTCGATGTAAGACTTAACAGGTAGAATACTGTCGAGATCCACATAAAGGAAATTAATAATTTAGTATGAATCGGTGTAGGCGTCTTCCATGCTTTGTCAGTGTTGATAGCGTTTTTATGGTAATATCTGGCTTAGTTGCCAATACCTGCACACTGCACATTACTAAATAAACCATATGTGTTGCATTTGTATATTCCAACCATACCTTGACAAAAATTTGTTTAACAATTTTCATGAAATAGCGAAAACATAGTAAATTTCCTGGATCATGGGCGTGGGGAAGTAATCAAGGTTTCCCACAATGTGTACCAAATCAAAGGACCACACGACAAATTTAATTACTAAAGGATACCATTGAACCTACTGGAGAGTGGAAAAAGATAAGAATGAAGATTGATAATAAGAAACAGAGATATAAATGGTCATATTTGTGAATTACAATATCCTATAAGAACTGCTAAAGCGCAAACGAGGTTATATTATGACATGGGAAGGTAAATACACAGAAGTTTCAATAAAGAGGCAAAATATTCAGGTGTATAACATACTGCATAACAAATATCTTGTGAAATGACATGTTTTCTCGTGTTGTACCAAACATTATCAGTCTTCTGTCTAAGGGTTCCGTAAATGAACCTATACAGTTAAAGGGAAAACAGGGAAAGAGTAACATAAACACGTGAAGGTCCGCCGTTACTACTACCTTATTGTGATGCCTGTACCACTTTGGACACTCACACTTACACTTTGTTCCCACAAGACCTGGTAATGGTCCCAGTGGGTTGTTACTACGGTGTTCTTTATGTTTCAAAGTAACAAGAATCATTCAGCCTTTTTTGTTTACTGTTGAATTTCAGGACCTCTGTAATATTTCACAGCTTGAGTGCTTTGCTTTCCATTTTAAATGGCGTACTCTCTTCTTCAGTTTTGCTATACACTTGTTGATTCCAAAATTGGGTTACTTAGGTGTGTGTATCAGATCGTAGCTTCACGTTTGCTTTGTGATACAAATTTTTCAGTCGTGGTTTGTGATACCAGTTTTGTGGTATAGTATGTCATCGTAGAACTAATAATATTTCTGTGAAGTTTCGTTGGCTGTACATCCAAAACGTGTTTTCACACATTTTAAATCTGGATCCTCATTCTACTCCCTCACAGTGATCTTAAAGAGCTGATTAGCTTCACATTCAAACGGTATACTTTTTATTAATGCAACAAAAATTTCTTGCCCGTGACTATTACCTGTAATGATGTGTCCAAGATCTGTAGGTAATGGAGTTAACGCATCTGGAACAGAGAATTTGGTTTTCAGGACTATATAGAACCCCAAAATTGTACTCCTGCCAAGCTAGAGCCGATCCATCGTCCTGAATGTGGTATAGTTTACTGTTGTATAATTAGGATAAAGCTTTATGATCAGACATGATTCTTTCGTGTTTTCCAGGTAAGCAGTATGGATACTTTCTAAAGCCTGACAAGATATCTAAAACTTCTCGGTTAATTATAGTTTATTGTCTTTACCTATTTTTGAACATTAAACTGGCAAATGCTATATTGTCTGTAGTGCCATTCTCATCCTGCTGATACATATACGCTCCAAAGCTATAGCCAAGTTATCACCAGCTAGGCGGAAGACTTTTGAGAGGACTAAATGCACTATTTTTCCCGATTACATAAATGTCATCCGTGGCTTCAAAAGCTTTTTGATATGGGTGTGTCACATGCTATTCTCATTACTTGTAAATAAATTTACCATCTGTGGATCATACATTGACTGCTCATTCACAAATCACCGATAGCAGCAAAAAAGTGAAACAAATTTTTTTCACTGTTTTCGCCAATGATGCTTTCAACTTATATTCTGCAATGATACATTTTGGTCTAAATCTGTGTCAAAAAATTTTATCCTGGACGTACACATATGGATTCTTGGAGATTTGTGGCACCTCTGATCCCCCAGATGTTGCAAGAGCTTCGCCTAATACCTGTTCATATTCTTCCCAAGGGGGTGTTGGAATCTATTCAGAATGTCGTCCACATGAATCGAGATTTTCTTTAGTTACTCGTCCCCAAGTACCATGTCCAAAAGTTTAGTGAAACGTACTTTGAGCCCACATGATAGAGCTCAGATTAGTAGCTTCTACCCTCAGATCTAGATTCTTTGTGCTAGAGCAGTCTTGCGGATGCAGTTTGCTGGAGGGAGCGCTAATACAGTTTGCATTCCTTGACAGAAGTTGCCGAGGATTACCAATGCTGAGTCACGTAATGACAGCCCAGTGAGCAATTGTACATGGCCGTGTGGAGGGCACGGCCAAGTGCATTCTTGTTCACGGCCACGCTAATGTCACGCTGTTGCATTCACTTGCACATAGGCTGCGAATCTGCAGTGTGCACATGCATGGCGCACATCACATACGCCACAGCTGCGCGAATTTTATTTGAATTATGATTAACGAATACTGATAAACATTATTACTCGTTATTCCTGAATAACAAATACTCTTCGAAACGTTATGCACTTACACGAATAAAATCCATTATTCGTAATTTGTGAATGCATAATAATAAATAGACGGGAAAAACAGTAACATTTACTGCTTCAGTTCTCTGTCGATCTTTTCGTTGCAATTAAATTAATATTCAGGACAACTCTTTTTGTCTAACATAATATCACGAACTTTATTTTCGAAGATTTGTCGTTGTGGTGCTAAAGAAAATACGTTTCCGTTAGCAAAGAGGATGTCGTTGTGTTATATCTCATCAATTCTTCTGTTAATTATACCGATATATGACGTTCAACTCACAATCCTCTTCAGAAAAAAGAAAAAATTATAAAATCCACGTAGTTGTTGGCAAATAATTCGTTGTGACTGCACGGGTAGCTACATTTCGCAAAACAGTATCACAAAAAAATTTTTTTTTTGTGTCATAACATCATTCGAGCCCCTTAACACGATATCTTCGACATTTCTTTGGATGTGGTATGTCTGCAGTTCCTTGGCCGTGGATCGCAGTATAGGTGACCTATTTGTTTTTAAGTCGTTGGTAATACATTGATGCACTAATTGCATTTGGTGCGGAAAGCTGTAAAATGGCTTCAAATCGTCTCCTGCCAGCGTACACCAATATTATAATCTCTTTTATATGCTCAAAACCAGTATCGCTTCCGAAATGTTTCAGTCTTCAAGATCTATCTAACTCCTTAGTCGCGTTTCTCATCGAAAATTTGTTCTATACTATAACGGAATGCTTACGCAGAGTTAACTGTAAAACACTCTCCGATGACTTTTGACATCCAGCAGCGTTTCACAGTTGTTTTAATTCTTTAGTTTTAATGGCTGTTAATGTTAATTGTTTGCAAATGAGGGGCAACTGTGTTTCCCTTAGTTCTTAGCTTTACAAAGATTAGCGAATTGCGTAATTACATCAACGATACACTCATATCTGATAGTGTTATCATTCTTGGTACAGTGGACGAAGCTGCACCATATTAAGAATTCCTGTGGGCATCATTTTCCGCTTTTCCATTATACATATAGTACGTGTACATTAACAGGGGAAGTGAAGAAATACTGGCAAGGAACTGTCAGTTGAAGTGGGCTGTCTGCTGTGTAGCTCCTAAGGTCTTCAGCATATGAAGAATTTGTGTGTTGCAGTTCCTACGCTGTAGAACAGGTAAAGCTGTGCTCAACCAGAATGTTGGTTAGAACAAAGCACTACTTTACTATGCATTGTGGTGTGCCCTTCACTTCCTCCTGCCTCTTAACCGACTTATACAGCTAGTTGGAAGTGGACTTACGGTTCAGCATGTACTGAAAAACACCCTGCGACTCGACCTGGCTCTTTTCTAACTGTCAGAAATGAAATAAGCGTTAACTGACATAGAAAACTGTAGAATTGAGGGCTATCGAATCCTGAACCTATGGCTTCATAGTCTGGAATTTAACCAAATTTCCTCTCTTCCCCATCGTTTACTCTTCAGTGGTTCTGTGTCGATGTCTCAGAACATGTATCACATTTCATCAATATGAGCTTCACTCAATTTTTATTACTACAGAGGGTGGCCAGTCCTCTGACAAAAAACGATGGCTACCAAGGTGGCATTCACTGAGCCATAGAGGGACATCAATTTCCAGTCCATACATAAACTGTTTATCAAAATAAATTGCACTGGACCAAGGGAAGAAACGTTAATCGTAATATTCGGTACAAGGAGTAACCAAAGGAGATATAACGACATACAACGTTATTTGTTAGTTACAATTAATTTATTTGCTAATGGCTTTGAATGATCAACCAATATAATTACCATCTCTGCTTACCACTACACTTTATGCTTCCTTCCTCTTGCCGTTCACGGAGGCGGCAGTTAAATTTATCAACTGTAACGAATCCTGTTTCATTTGCTCGAACGCACGAGAGCCTACTGTGTCGGTGGATTCAATAACTTCTTAAAAAATTATAAACAAAATTGTCAATCATAATCTGTTGGCCCTTGTACTGGTAGATAGGACAGCTTTGCTGTGGAAGTGGAAGGGTAGCCCACAACATAGACAGACAACAGTATTCACAATTACAAGCACCCAAACTTTAATGATCTTCCAGCAATAGAGGCTCTTAACAAATCCCAATTAAGCAAGGACATAAACTGGGTTACAAACATATGTTAACCTTTAACCAGTGAATAACCCCAATAAAGAATTACCAATCAATAAAACGTAAATAAAGGACTACTTTACAAGAATGCTTAAAGTAAAATCATGAAAGCTAAGTTACAACTTTTTATGTTAAGCTTCAACAGGTGAATAACCCCAATAAGGAATTCTCATTTCAATAAAACAAAGATAGGAAAATGCCTTACCAAAATGCTTGAATTGTGTAAAATCATGAAAATCTGAGTTACAACTTTTCTCACAAACTACTTAGGAATTTACAGCAAATAAACAAGTTTGATCTGTTTAATCAGAAGGTAACTGCCAAGTCCAAGCGACCGAAGCCACTCAAAGCGGACGACCGCCCCAACGCTGGTCATCAACCAACATCGTCACGGCCCAGTGGCCACCGTGCTAAGATAGACTAACGTTTCGGTAAGCGACCGACAGCAACACAGGAGTAACAGTGACAAAGTCGGCGTACGCCTTACGAAACACGGCACACCCTGAAGCGGGAGCAGGCACAGCTGACTAGCGGCCATACAATTGCGAGCAAACAAATCTCACGCCCTGTCTCCTTGTCTATGGTAATACAATTTATAGCGCACAAGAAACAATTTTATAATAGCATTAGTTCAACGCAAGATCAGTTAACAGTTAGGTCCAGTAAAGATTTACCAACGGATTTACCTTCAAACCAACTTCCGGACCACAGGCGGAAATTAGTAAACTTGGCATAAGTTTTCACCAGACCGATAAACAAGAAATCAAATTAAACAGTTGTCAGAAATACAGTCACGATACGCAAGCCCTTCAAGACCTTGCTATCTTACTCACAGTTATCATTAACGGCGAAACATACACAAATTAATGACAAGAAATTCACATTGAAAGCAAAAAAACAACACACCACAAAGGTTAAATTAATTAATTTGCAGACGAGCCAGTCACTGAAAGCTCAGTTCCACAAGATTAGGACTAACCTCACTCGGCAGCAATACATTTGTCAGCGTGATAACTAGGTTGCCCAAACAGGACTCCAAAACACAAAACAACAGGTCACACGTTAGCTGTCCTGTTCTCGGATACTAGGAAAGACTGGGCTAAGACAATCGCGACGAAAAAAAATCTCTGAAATTACAGCTGCCTGCAGCAAAACAAATGAGTCAGGGTGCATGAACGTAAAGCACAAGTCACTGTTCCACCTGGAGCGTAACCTTTTCAATGCACATACTGACAGAGCAACACACGTGGGCATAAAGGGAGCAGCAGATGCTTACCAAGCAAGCTATACTGCGCCAAAATGCGACCCACGTCACGTCCACAAACCGGAGCACTGCTCCCGGAGCTGGTGTCTGCTTGCTGGACTGCCGCAACTCTCTGTCCCCCGGAGAGCGATCCTGACTGCCGCCTTGCTCAATGCTCCCTTCTCGGCCGTGCACAACAACTCTTCTCTTGTCGCCTAAGAGTGCGGCCGCAATGTCCGTTCTCCCCTGCTGTCCGCCCCAGACTCCTGTACTCGCACTCACTCCCTCGTTAGGACCCGCTCCGACAGGAGGCGCTCGCGATTGCACATAGTGCCAACCTCAACCAGAGGAGTAATCGATAGAGTCTTGTGCCCGAGAGCCGCGCCACGGCTCAGCCCGGTTATAAACTTCAATGTTTTTCAGTTGTTTTTCCAAAATACGTCTCAGCGCCAGGGCGATTTGAGCATCATTTCATCACTACGCTTTCACACAAATTTGCGATTCCACAACTAACTCAATGACCTTCAGTAACATCCAATATTAGATTATTACTTTAATTTTCGTTATACGTAATCATATTCAACCGCTGTGGTAATATCTCGTGACTCTGAGGTACACAGCATACACATGATCCATACAAAACATGGTAAATCAACAATTAAAAGGAGATTCTGCTTTTCAATCCATTCCAAGGATTCGCTGGCCCCTTACTGCTGCTGTTTGGTGACAAAAGTGTATAGAGACCATGTTCATTTAGCCGCGGGGCAGGGCCATTTAGTGATTGAGCATCTTTCAGGGAGTGCACGCTATATGGCACCGAGTGCGGAAAGTATCGGCCGTGTGCTTCCTCAACGCGTGCGATGACAGTGACGGGCAGCAAACGATGTTCATTCCGTTCCGCCAGTTGGATGCGATGCTCTATTGTACACTGTCTTGGTTCGGAATGAAGTAGTAACTGACAGTATCCTGACTTTAGATATGTACTAAAAAATTTACCTCCTAATAATTTCAGTAGCAGTATTTGTAAGATGTGTGTTGATCGTATTATTGGATTATTATTTTATTCAGCAGTTTAGCAATTTGAACTATTCTGACGTCACCACATTTCTTTTCAATATTATCAACAGCGTGCAGTTCTACGGAATAAACGATCACTATACGATTTTGTTCATTAGCATTGCCTGTAACTTCTTGTGAACAGCTTCCGCTTTCGTCTAAGAGATTGTCTGCTGCTTAGCGTTAAATACTATATTTTATTTAACTTGTAAACGACAGACTGTTCATTGTATGACTCGTGATTCACCAGAAAGTAGCTTTCTATGTTTCCTGATAACGATCGCTTTCTTTACTGATTTGACCAGTGTCTCACTACAGTACCCTATAAACCGGACACAGTAAACCTTCTAGAAACTGAGTGAAGATATACACTGAAGCGCCGAGAAAATTGGTTTAGGCATGCGTATCCAAAGAATCAGATATGTAAATAGGCAGAATAAGCCTATATACGACAACAAGGGTCTGGCGCAGTTCTTAGATCGGTTACTGCTGCTATAATGGCAGCTTATCAACATTTAGGTGAGTTTCAACGTAGTGTGACAGTCGCCACACGAGCGATCGGACTCAGCATCTCCTTGGTACCGTTGAAGTCCCGTACGACCATTTCACGAGTGTACCGTGAATATCAAATATTCGGTAATATATCACATCTCCAACGTCGCTACGGCAGGAAAAAGATCCTACAAGAACGGGACCAACGACGACTGAAGAAAATCGTTCCGTAAACTGCTGCATATTTAAATGTTGGGCCATCAGCGTGCGAACCATGCAACGACACATCGATATGGGCTTTCGGAGTCGAAGACCCACTTGTGTACCCTTCATGACTGCACGACACTAAACTTTACGTCTCGCTTTGGCGCGTCAACACCGACATTAGACTGTTGATGACTGGACACATGTTGCCTCTTCCGAAGAGTCTCGTTGCAAATTGTATCGAGCGGTTGGAATTATACAGGTATGGAGACCACCTCATAAATCCATGGACCCTGCATGTCAGCAGTGGACTGTTGAAACTGTAGGAGGCTCTGTAATGATGTGGGGAGTGTGCAGTTGGATGGATATGGGACCCCTGATACGTCTAGACTGGTGACATCTACGTAAGCACCCTGTCAGATCATGTGTACTGTGCATTCCGACGGACTTGGGCAATTCCAACAGACTTCCGATGAGTTAGGACCTTCTCTTTCACTGATAGTTCAGCAATTTGCTCTGCAACACATATTGATAAGCCTGTCACGGGTAATGCTGTACTACTCTCCCCATTTTTCGCAATTTGTGATGTAGGTGCTGTGAGACGGAAATGTTTGAACTACCTGTACATACTGAAGCATCGATAATTTTTCCATAGCCCAAAATACCAATCAGAAATAAAATTCGTTTTCGTAATTAGGTATATTCCTCTTGCTATATTTACTCTTCCATATGTTTATTTACAGCCATTTCTTGAAAGTTGTCAGTTGGTGATCCTGTAGCTGCTGTCCGTGATTGGACCCTATCGGGAACTCTTGATCATTTCATGTATGTGCCTGATCATTTTGTGGTCTGAACACATTCTCTGGCTGCTCTTCCTCTCAGTCGTCTCTGTTTCGTGAGGTTTGTTCGTGAGGGTTACCACATCCAGGCTGGTAGCTTCTATGTCTTCTGTAGCATCTTCCTCTGCCTCCCCTTCATGAATTCCTGCTCTGGTAGGAGCACTGCAATTGTCTTCATTGTGAAAGTCAGTTAATCGCTGATCATTTCGTTTCGTTCTTAAGACTCACTCTGACATTGGTGAAATATGAGCCCTTAACACATTTGCGAGAGTCTGGATTCAGCTCCTGACACATCAAGTATTTTTCATTATTCCTTGGATACATAAAAGAGGTCTCTTGGATTCGGCAATCTCTCATTTCATCAACAAACTCTCGTAAAACTGTTTATTTTTGTCTATGTTCTGTTTAGTCGGAGGAAACACAGTTGATTTTCTCTAGGAAGAACCTTATTTATTGTAAGTCAAATTAATTATTTTTCGTTATTAACTTTGTAATCCCCTAAGTGTAACTCATGCATAGGGTCCGTTTGACGCCTTAGAGAAGATGCTAAATTTTGAAAAGTTTATCTTAGTTCTGAATTGGCACACTACGGTTCCAATATTTTTAGTAGATATACTGCGACAAAAAAGCACTGTATCATTGCAAGAGATACAGATCTGAGGAACTGTGCTGGTATTTACCCCAGTTCTCTACTACTAGTGCCACGTCATCATAACGCGCCTGTACTTAGCATACAAAAGGATTCCTCCGTAATGTAAGCGTGAAATAAAAGCAAAAATAAATTTTTCTAACTTTGTCACTGTACGCTTCAATATATAAATGTTACCATTGTGAAGTCTCAGAATGATCTAGTGAATATGTTTCGCTATATATATTATTTTAAGAAAAAAATAAGAGATGCTAAATAATGACGCTATAAAGCTAAAAATTGTTAAGAATGTGCAAATGTAGTCACAATCAAATTTACAATTCTCAATTTGATAGAGACAATATTTTGGCAAAGATCGGCTTTCTTACGCTAAATTGAAGGCGCTATACATTAGACACAGAAAGATGATAACTCGTTTGTAACCTCAGTTTCATATAAAAACATTTACTTTGTGACTCCATTAAGCTATCTCTATCAGTTTTCAAGTTATTTACTGAAAACCAAGATTAGTTATCAGTTGTGTTTTTCGTAGAATGTTCTAATTACAGCTCTCGATTACACTGATGAAATAATAAGAGAGAGTCAACAGTAATGACAGTAAGTGGTTTAAGAATAATAGGTGACTGGATGAGTTTCTTGACCAGTACAGCACGAAGCGTGGGTTCCAGTTGTCATAGATGATGATACTTGTTTAATAGCGATTAGTGTAAGTGTTGAAATGTTAATTGTTATAGATCTCTTAATGAAATATTGAGGAAAGTTTGACTTATGATCAGAGCTGCTTAGTACTAACTTTAACAGGTTCTTAAGTGAAGAGCAATCCATTGGAATGTATGAGAGCAGTAATAAAGATTGGTGGTTACTGCCAATAAGAATAATGATGAGTAAGGGATACTTGCAGGAAGATGCTGCATTCGGGAAAAACGTGCAAGATGCTGATCGGAAGAGTAACTATATCTTTGAAGGAATGGAGGCAAAGGGACGATCAATAGATGAAATTTCTGAAATAAATTGCTTTGGACAGAAAAAGGCGGCATGACGACAAATGTTCCCCCATTAGTCTGACCAATGGTGAACTAGCGTTTGTGAAAACAAGAAAAATCTAAAAAATTTTCGGATGAAACAGAGAAGGTTAGGCATGTTTATGAAGGACCATTCAGAATAATAAGTTAGCCTCATGTAAACGCATAATATTTAAAATACCCGAAAAGGTAGAGACCACTATGTCTATGAGACATTGTAGATATGAAGCCCTCCAAAACTGACAGTTTTAGGATTCTTTAGCGATCTGCCACTCTTTGATGGGTAGACACTTCGAAGTTCCTTACGGTCCCAGCTGTATGATACTTTATTTCACTTTCAAGTTTCTTTCTCTTCTTCTGTCCTATACTGAGTTCTGTATGGAGTCTGCCTCCCTTTAGTGAATAACCAGTTTTGGGTACTGTGCTGTCCCAGCTGGATGAAACTTTATTTCGCTTTCAAGTTTTATTCTCTTATTCTGTTCTATCTATAATATGTTAGGAATATATGCCTTCCTGTTGTGTATTTGCTTTTAGTTTGTTATATCCACCTAGTAAGAAAGAATTATTCCCAAATATGGCTATAATTGAATGACGACTTACAAGAGAATATGAGACGTGGCTTTCAGCAGTAAATTCTTAGTGTTAAAATAACAGTCTTATTAGCACCAATGATAGAAAAAAATGGCTGAAGTAAATAAATAATGAAGTAAGTCGACAAAAAAGGAGTAGTTGCAGTAAAATACAGAGAAGTAATTGAAGCTGGAAATTTCTAAAGAGTGAAACAAGAAACTCTGCATAAATTAACAATTTTCAGTTGTAAGTAAGATTCTGGCTAGGTCAGAGAGGGTAACATTCGTAAAAGGGAGACACTAGAGGCAAGCCAAAGTGTTTTGATATTAATCAAAGGATATGTGTGAAAATGGTGAGAGGATCACACGAGAAATATTGGTAATCAATGAGCTCAGTAGGATGACGAAGATATAGGGAGAAAGAAGCGGCGAAATATAAGAATAAATGAAAATAGTGAGAAATAGAAGTAATAAAGTCAGTAGGCTGACATATATGGTAAAATGGTGAAAAATTGGTAATTTCCTTACGTCTCGTAAAATAGTTAAGAAAGGCAAATGGTAATTTAACAGTTAAATATTAACACATACAGACAACAATACAGGGATATCAAACTGTTAAGAAACGCAGAATGTAGAGTATTGGTATGTTAAAATAAATACAGCTCTTTGATTATGTGTACGAACTGTATAATAATTCAGCCATATGAAAATAGAGTTTACAAAGGCTACTTAATTTCCTAAATAAAGCAACTTCTAACATAATTAAGTAAATTGTTAACTAGCTCAAAATGTGACCACTTTAGAAAACTGTGTTGGCTTTGTGAGCAAATATCTACCATTTATAAATTTTTTTTGCAGAGTACGCGATTAAAGCTTAATAGTAACGTAATTAGTAAAAGTGAGCTAGAGTAATGTCACGATCTCATGAAGCGGCGATTGCCAATAAGCATTTTGAAAAGTCAATAACAATTTCCCAAATAATAATTTTCAAAAAAAGAAAAATTATTTCTGAAAACTTCTCAGTTGTTTACTTAAATTACAGAAGGAAAATAGAACATAGAAAGTCTTTTTCCCCCCTTAGATGTAAGTTGAGAACAGAAGGTTAGGTTATATAATCTACTCCTCAGTGACATGGAGACTTTATGAAAAACAGCCTACATGTAGCAGGGACTCCGAATGCAGGACTTTCCCATTTCCCTTTTTGTAATAAGGTACTGTGAGAAACGCTATACACAATGACCTCCCAGCCTCTGTCTTAAATGTGTTAGTGAGGGTCATGTGTAAGGACACACACAACAGTGCCTATGGTTTTCATTAAATAAGTGGGTACTTAAAAACGAAACATTTTTGTGTTTCTCTTTCAGGTAAAAAATGAAAATTCTAAACCACAAAATTAATTTAGTAATAATCGATAATATTATTTAATTTTTCTATATATTAACATACATGATTTATAAAAATCCAGTATATTATGTTTATATATATATATATATATATATATATATATATATATATATATATATATATATATATATATATATTAAGTTAATTTTGTGGCTGTAGTATTAAGAAAAATGTAGCTAAAATAAGTTTGATTTAAAATAGGTCAGCAACAGAAACATCAATTGTTTCTAATATTTAATTATTTTCAAAAATAAATATTTCACAAACAATAAATATGGGGTCAAAAAAATGGTTCAAATGGCTCTGAGCACTATGGGACTCAACTTCTGGGGTCATTAGTCCCCTAGAACTTAGAACTAGTTAAACCTAACTAACCTAAGGACATCACAAACATCCATGCCCGAGTCAGGATTCGAACCTGCGACCGTAGCGGTCTTGCGGTTCCAGACTGCAGCGCCTTTAACCGCACGGCCACTTCGGCCGGCAAATATGGGGTCACGTGGCGAAACAAGCGCTGTATCATTGTAAGAGATACAGATGCCAGCGAATGTGCGGGGACATATCCCAGTTCACTGATCGTAGCGCCACATCATCATAACGCACCAGTGCTTTTGCATACAAGGAATTTCACCATAAGCTAAGAGCGAACATAAAAATTTAAATAACTGTTACAAACATTGTCAATTTATCCTTCAGTATATTAATGTTAATACTGTGAAGTACCAGAATGATCTAATAAATACGTTTCGCTAAATATATTATTTCAAGTGAAAAATAAGTGGCGCTAAATAATGACGCTATAGAGCTAAAAATTGTTAAGAATGGGCAAATGCATGTCGCAATCAAATTTACAGATTTCAGCTTGACAGAGGCATATTTTGGTCAAAATCGGGGTTTTCACGTTAAATTGAAGGTGCTAAATATTAGACTCAGAAAAATGAAAATTCGTCTCTGTTCTCAGTTGCATATAAAATTATTAAGTATGTGGGGCAATATTTTGATCAACATCTGCTGCTTGACCCTAAATTAAAGGCGCTAAATACGAGACGCAGAAAGATGATAACTCGGTTATAACATCAGTTTCATATAAAAACATTACCTAAGTGACTCCATTAGGCTACCTCTACTAGTTTTCAAGTTATAGACTAAAAACCAAATTTGGAATTAAAATATCCTTCTTCATAACAGATTAAGTATCAGCTGTGTTTGTTGTACAAAAAAGTTCTAATTACAGCCCTTAATTACACTGATGAAATAATAAAGCTGAACCAGGTTAGAAGACTTTATTATAGGTAACAATCATTACAAGGAATCTTAAACAGGCAGTTCAAAGGTAACGTTCTACTATCGGTTCCTTTCTACAAATTGTAGCTGGGAAAGTTTAAATGCACTGGAGCTAAAACTTATTCAGTAACTATAGCAAACGTAACTCCACTCATATAAACCAATTTACTTTTGGTGGTTAGAACACCGAGCTGTCGCCCGTTTTACCTGGAAATTACAGTAGAGGTCATCACTGTACTGCTAATTGTTCTGTTTACGATAGAGACTATAATATTATTACCAGAGCCAGCCGGATTGGCCGAGCGGTTCTAGGCGCTAAAGTCTGGAATCGCGCGACCGCTACGGTCGCAGGTTCGAATCCTGCCTCGGGCATGGATGTGTGTGATGTCCTTAGGTTAGTTAGGTTTAAGTAGTTCTAAGTTCTAGAGGACTAATGACCTCAGAAGTTCAGTGCCATGGTGCTCAGAGCCATTTAATATTATTACCAGACATTTAGTTACATATTTTGCATGAGAACTTTTACTGAATATGTCAATTAGTGAAAACTCTGAAGTTTTCATAGTTCCTGATCCAGCTGAGTAAATAGCAAGTGGAAACATTTTTTCAGTGAATACTATGAGTAATGTGGACTTTTAGCATGGAATTAGTATGTTCTCCATGGTTTTCTGGCTGAGCGGAGAAATAGTTTTCAGGCCCTTGTAAACGGCGAAGAGAACATAATTTATCCGCTGCTCCACAATACAATAATTTTAGAAAATTCAGATGTACTGCAAAATCTACCACAGAGTATTCTTTTGGAAGAGAAGTGTTTTTCTTTACCTAAGTAATGTTCCAGGTGAGCACAACATTAGTATGATGAACAAAAGAATTATGGAATGGAAGTCTATCGCTTATTTATAGAATAGATTCAATATTGCTTCTAGAAGCAAATGAACATCATCTGAATCAAAAATTTCTAAAATTGCTTCAATGGAAAGCTCTATTAGATCAGTAGGTTGACAGGGATAAACACAGGGATAGTCCGCAGCAAAATGAATTCGTGTCCCCTAGCATTCCAAGTGAAGACATATTACAGAAGTGCTGGTTTCTGTATTGATCACAAGGGAACTCAGTGGAGTAGAACATCACCATCCTGCATCAGAGTTCCGGTGTGACGTATCATGCAAATTCCGCCTGAACTAGTAGCAAGTAGTTTAATCCTCGCTATAAACACGCAAGAGACAACATTATCTCCGAAATAAAGCTAATGTGTGGTGCGCATTGTACTCACTTAGAAGACAGGTGCATTGCTACTACCAGAAACAGAATTAGCAGAAAATCTATGCAGTATTTGGACCTCTAACAGACAAAACAAAGCAGTGTTCCTTCTACTACAGTTAGGAATGAGATTAACAAAGACAGTGAGAGAAACCATGACAAATACTGCTACAGATAATTTTTTGACAAGTTTTCTTTGAAGCACTACTCAAGCAGAAAGTACAGCAATGGAAAATTTGAGACAAAACAACAAGGAAATTCCACAAGAAATGAAGCCTTCCACCTCTAGAGATATTTTATCTTCATCATATGGTTTCCCAGACAGTTTGACAACTCTAGGTTATATGATCAAAAAGAACTAAAGTCTCATACTGCTCAGTTCTCTACATAATAGTACCAGAGTCGATGGAGGACCTAAAAACGAGATAGAGCTAGTTTTATTCAACAATAAAAAATGGCTCTGAGCACTATGGGACTTAACATCTTAGGTCATCAGTCCCCTAGAACTTAGAACTACTTAAACCTAACTAGCCTAAGGACATCACACACATCCATGCCCGAGGCAGGATTCGAACCTGCGACCGTAGCAGTCCCGTGGTTCCGGACTGCAGCTCCTAGAACCGCACAGCCACCGCGGCCGGCTATTCAACAATAAAACCGAATGAGTAGTTAATTGTCTTATTGACAAACATCATCGATGTTCCACGCATACGTGCTCTGTGATTATTTTGGCAGCAACATCGCAGCTACGATGAAGTTTTACCTCTAGGAATTTGGACTGCAAATGATGTATTCATGCGGAGAAGTTATTCAACAACAAAAGCCTCCTAAAGAAACTGTTACCAGCCGTAGAACGTTGTGGAGTTACTCGCCAACAGCCAAAGAACGAGTGAACAGGAAGATAACCAAAAAGATGATATCTCGTATGTCCACATTGGTTGGACAGAACAAGTGAAAAATCATGATAAAAATGTACCAAAAAATATTTGCAGCAACTTAATGTAATTATTATTGGAGTGGGTAATTCTCATGTGCAGAATTTCTTGTGTAAGCTGAGTAAAACCGAAAATTTATTGTTTAGTGTCAGAAAAACTATAACGTAATTTACGATATTGCATTTAATGTACTAAAATGAAGATCCCCATTACCCAATAAAAGTTATTCAGTCTGGTTCATGGGACTCATTGTATTTTGATAGTGTTCTCCTAACAAACAACTTCTTGCATTTCCTTTGAGGTAGTGACCTGTTATGTATTTTTGCGAGTCCAGCCACTCATGCAGCTATCAGTTAAATTTCGAAAGCTGGTTTTATTATCTCGATAAACTGTGAGTTTGATATTTGTGTGTTTAACGTTTCATTTATTCTGTAATAACTGTCGAAATACTTTTGCCCTTCATTATTCCTTCACATTCAAGAACTACAGGTGTTGTGGGAATCATTCTGTGGAGAATTCGGCCAGCACTTGTCTAACGACTTTCGTACAGTGTACATGTTGGACCTTCTTTGTCTATCCTCTCACAAAAGCTATTTTGTATGTTTGGATCCACCATTTTGGTAATTGGTCTTCGAAGTGACTGAGATATTTTGAGGGACTTACTTTTCCGTTGTCACTGATCTTTGCAAAACTACTACAGAGATAAAGAAATTTTCTTCTGTAGCTATTGCATTCTTGTGTTTGCCTACAAAAATTACTTGTAGATTTCACTTAACTCTTTTGTTGACTTATTTCTTCATGTAACCAAAATCTTGTCGAACGTTCGCAACTACTGATTGCGTTTCCCTCAAGCCATCAGAAATTGTAACCACTATTGGATGTGTATACTGGTACTTTGCGAAGTTTCAATTTGTGAACATGATCTGCTATCTTCTCTACATCTTCCCCTGGTTGTTTATAAATTACATCGATCTCTTGTAACACGTTTGGTACCTACCCAACACACTGTTTCAGGCTGCCTCATGCAAGCTGTCATTTTACAGTTCACTGACGCCCTAAATTGTTTTCTGGTACCTGACGTCGCCTGCTGATAACTGTGTTACGGCGTAAAGTAAAGCGCCGGCACGCAAGTCAGTAACGACAAACCAGAGAGAGCTGTAAGAGCTTAGCCAGTAGCACACTTACCGACGCCTCTCGAGGACGCCAACGCGACAGCAGCGGCCTATATATGAAGAGAACACAAGCGCTGCGCCTGCGGCTCTGTCGAAGATAAACATCAAGAATAGCAACCTGAATGAAGCGTCAACTGTATTACTTCACTTGTATTAGAATTGTTATACTGAAGACGCTTATTTATTTTGGATGACGCCCTTTACTTACGACACGTATATGTATTTGTAAAAGTCATTTACTTTTCGTCATAAAACTCATTAATACTATTTGTTTGAACTGTTGGCAAGCGAACCGAGGAAGCATGTTTGCCGGCCGCGGTGGTCTCGCGGTTCTAGGCGCGCAGTCCGGAACCGTGCGACTGCTACGGTCGCAGGTTCGAATCCTGCCTCGGGCATGGATTTGTGTGATGTCCTTAGGTTAGTTAGGTTTAAGTAGTTCTAAGTTATAGGGGACTGATAACCACAGCAGTTGAGTCCCATAGCTCAGAGCCTTTTGAACCATTTTGAAGCATGTTTGCTGCACACACTATATTCATCAATTACGCGGGATTCAACAGATTGATTATCAAGCTTTTTATATAGTTCGTTTACTTGTTCGTCACATCGTTCAGTAACTTGCTTAATGCTGTTCTTCAATGATGGTTTCAGTCTGTTACTGATGACTTCATTCAATCGAGTGCTTGGTTTCGTTGGTCCAACTTTTTAACTTTTTGTCGCATTTTTTCTTGTATTATTCATCTATCTTTAGCTCGACTTCTCGTTTAGCAACTCGGTACTGTCGGAAATCTCTATTGCAGGCTCAGGCAACATGGTTAGAAAATGTTCTGTATCTTGAATTTATCATACATAGAATTGGAGATTCATTGTTGGAACAGCAGAAGATTGTCCCACAGGAGTAGATAAAAATGGTGGGTTCGGGCTCACTAGCTCAGTTTGCGGCTCACCCATCAGGTTACCTGGGGTTCGCCAAAAATTGAGCATGTTATCCTAAACCCCCCATTTGTATCTAAAAAATTTTCAGATATAACCACTCTAAAATAATTATTTCATACAAAAGGTGAATGTAGGAAAACGAATGTGACATTTTTTTTATATAAAAGGTTAATGTAAGAAAATTATTTTAATATAATGTTTTATAAAAGGTGAGCACAATAAAATTAACAAAATGAATTATAATTAATTTCTTTCTTTTTTAATATTCCTATTTTATAATTTCTAATGTCCGTAAAATATCATTTATCATCAATGGACTAATGGCCTAAATGCTTTCTTGTTTATTTCAACTGTGTCAGTTTCATGTCTTTCACTTCGAATCGTATTGATTTTCCTGTTATGTTCTCATTTGTTAGAAAGACAGTCTTTGTATACTTCTAAGTATATTCTACTTCCAACAACACATTTCTTTACACATTTAGATTTTTTTTCTATTTTATCACCAACTTTGTACGCATAGATTTTGCTCTTAAAGTGCAGAATTCTTCCATTACTGTTACACTGCATTCATCTTTCATCTTTCCTAAAACTTCCTTGTTTACATGTGGAATTATGTAAATGTCATCTGACAGATAATCACTTGTGTCAAAGTAATCAATCATCATTTTCCTATCTTCAAAAAAATCTCCAGTATCTGTAGGGTAGATATAACTTTTGGTATCTTTGTAACACAACTCAGTATTAACTCCACTTTTTGGATTCATTATTCTGTTGTGAAAATCAGACATCAATTCTTTAGATAAATCTATTATACTCATTCCAGCATAAATGGGTTTATTAAATGTGATTTTTGTCTTATTCATATGATTGGCTAAAAGATTTTCTTTAATTATAGTTCACCCATTAAAGTTTGGCTTTTCTATTAATTTATCACACTTTCCTCCACCTGACAGTAATCTTATATCCACTCTGTTTCATATATTTTCCATTGTCTTACCAAACACAGAATTATTCATCACTTTGTAGAAACCGTTTTCAAAATCATTCTTTGATTGCATTATCATTTGTGTATTCAAGTCTATAAATTTCTTCAACCACTCTGATTGGTTACATTTTAAAATCTATTAAGTTTTGTTATCTTCATTCCTAGGGATAGATGCTGTTTGAGGTTTCTGTAGTGAACTGCCTAATTATTTTAATTTTCCAGAGTAGTTACCAGTTCGTTTTCTTTAGTCCCTGGCACAATTTTACTATCAGGAGCAAATGGTAAATCTTTATTTAAATTATACAGTTCTGTTGGATATTCGAGATTTACTTCGAAAATATAACCAATTTTAGCAGTATCTGACAATTTCACTTATTTTTGTAAAATCACACTTCGCACTCAGGTCTTCAGACCAATCAAAATTATTTTGTTCATCCCATTCTAACCAAGAATGTGGTAAATACTGACTCTTAGCATAACCATATAAATTGTTTGCATCTAAATATGCTAAATAATTTGAAATATTTTTTACATTGTAATTTTTCATATATTTACTGACTTTTACATATATTTCCCAACATTGTGATACACCGCCTCTTATTCTCTTTTCCGCCACAAGAAACATATCGTAATCACGTAATAATTCTAGTGGTTCAACATTGCAGCCCGAGAGAAAAAGGATCCAATAATATACCAAGATGGTTCTAAATTTTATGTTTTTAAACGAGTGTCTCGAAAATTTTAAGAAACGTCATTTAACAATAGTACATGAGTTTTACGATACAGATCATGATATTTACCATGCTTTAACATAATTAATTTTATCCAAACCAATGTTGCGTGTTTACAGTCTTCATCACTTATTTCACTGTCATTCAATTTATTACAAAATTCTTCTTTTGCTGGTAATTGTGTCTTTTCAAATTTCTTCCTAGAATACATGTAATCATATGGTTATACACCTTTTCTGATCACTAAATCGATTAATTCTGATTTGAAAAAGTTCTTAACATTTTCACTTAATCTCTCTTAAAATTTGATGAAAGTTTGTCAATTGAAGAAACCATCAATTTCAGTCTGTCAATAAATCTCATTTTTAAGCTTTCTGGCCTTTTACGAAAATTAATATATCAATCCTCATTGTTGGGAAAAACTATGTGTTTTTCTTATCATTCGATAGTTCCTTCAGAGATGGAATAATATAGTCTTTTTACGTTTAGCTGCAAAGTTTTTGCTACTTTTCATTTTTTTATGTTTTTAACTTTTTAAGGTTCTAGATGCTTTGACACAAACCTAATACAAATTTTCCCCTATAAGTGGAATATGTAAATAAAATATGTGCAACAAACGATAAGATATAATTTTTACAGACCTTTTAAAATAAAGCAACACGAACCAACAAAAGATTTGGATAATGGTTCCTTACAGAAATCTTAATTAATATTGATCTTATTACAAATATTGGAGGGATCATCTATACAAATGGAGAACAAAAATTAGATGAATTTAAACCAATTACAGAATCATTTTGCGATAGTATTACTGTAGCTAAATGGGAGATTTTATAGTGTGCGAAAGAGAAATGAAAAATGGAAAGGTTCTTCTATAAAAACCAGAATGTTGTAGTATTAATAGCTTTTTAAGATCTAGTTTTCTAAATTTCATCTGGCTGCACATGGAGTTAAAGCAAAAATCAGATAGTAATTAGCCTCCATACACTAACAATTAAATGGACTAAACAAAGTATTAGCAATGATATAAACATTATGGAACCAAAATATAAAAATTTCTTATAAAATAGAATTAGCCAATGTTAAACTCAAAACATTTTGATGAGAGTTACCAGAGGTTTTAGAAGAACTTACGTAGGATCACTATTATTTATTGGATTTAGACATTATGCAAGATTTTACAGGAATTTTTACCAAAGAAGATATGTGTAACTGTTTAACCAACCATTTTAATTTTCAAATGCAAGTACAATTATCTGAAGGAATTGGAATTACAAGACTGGAAGCAACAACTTGTAATTATACTAATCCAGATTTCCAAAAACAACAAGAATGTTATCCATTAACATATTGTTTAGAACTAAAGGCAAATAACAGCAAGTATTTCGGAAAAGCCCCTTTCTATTCTGTTCCAATACCTAAAATGTTGGGAAATTTAACATATTCGTTACAAAACAGTTTCGTATTATTTTTAATTATCTTTTACAATAGGTATGTTGGGGGAACAAAAGTTCTAACAAATTAATAGAAATACAATCAAAATTTGATACAAGAAATAAAGAACAAAGAGAAAAATTAGTTAAATCTGTTTTTCCTGCATTTAGTTTTAACTTTTTGCATATTAATTACATAGAAATTTTCGTAGATACAGAGAATGTAATCTCTGTAATCCCAGAACATTTTATTAAAGCTGGAGCAACATATTCCTCAAAATCCTATGGTTTGTTATCTACAACACCATAAGAAATAAATATCGAAGATTAGGGCTAGTAAAAACAAAAATTATTATTGTACTTGTGTCACAAAGAAGAATAAATATTTCCAGCAAACTCTACCCATAGCCTATTAAAGAAATTAAACTACTTAAGGCAGTATATATGCAAGCCACGAAACAGAGTGAAGAAGAACTAGAAAATTTAAATACACAAGAAAGAAAACTGGACTATTTAGTTAAAACAAAATCTTTGAAGAAAGAATACAAATATATTTTGGAGAAAGAACAAGAAATTCGGGAAACAGAAGAAGAAATAAAAATTATATTAAACAGCAATGGATAGGCTTTATAAGAAGTGGAGATTTTATAATTTACACTTTTGTGGTAAATGACAAAAACAAGACTACATAGGTAGGTGTGTTGGGCGAACAAAATAGTAAAAGATCTGTATATATTGTTGAAGGCTTCATTAAAAATAGATTTATAGAACTTATGAAAAATGAAAATTTTGGTAAAAACGAAGGATTTAAATGTTATCCATATAAGAAGAACCGTTTTTTCAAAATCGAAACGTAAGATCATTCTATTTATAATGTAAATTCATCATCAGAATAGTTTACTTAAACGTACATCTAATTTTAGAAAACAATGGCAGTTTATTGCATAGAGACGTCCAACATCTAGTTAACATTTCGTTTAGTTTCCAACATCCAACAATAATTGAACATTGGACATTAAAATACATATTTGTGTTCACGTTTGGCTTAATGCCCAAAAGTTTGTTTAGTGTTTGTTTAATATTTGTATAAGGTTTCGTTATTTTATTGTCGTTTCGAATTGTAATTGATCTTTGTTCCAGTTTTAATTAATTTAAAGTCCTTTTGAATTTCATTAATTTATCTTCGTTTCGAGTTTATTGCTCGATTTTTCTGACCTCTGCATTGTATAAAAATGGAAGTCTTCATTCCTTAAGGAAAGCCATTAAGGAATTCCATGGATTAAAACATTTAATCCTTGTAGTAGTTAAATAAAACAGCTAAGTAGAATTAACTACTTTCATCTCTTTCTCTAACTGATAACTGGAACAAAAATATACGAATAATTTGGTAGCACCAAAACAGTACTACCTAAAAAAACACACAGTGCTACCGAAAACACACTATTAAATATAAAGTTTTACACAATGTGGTTATCATTAAACAAGAAATAATAAAATTATTTGACATCATGTTCATTTAACTGGAAATTACATAAATCCATTATGTAATAATTGTAATTTACAGTTAATACTTAGAGTTTTGTACCTATTTATTTACATATTTATCTAGATATGATTCTCATTTGTTTGTGAATGAACTAGGGTATGATAAGAAAGAGATGGTTTAATATCCAAGACTTTAGTTTTGGTAAAAGGACAGAAAGTTTGAAAACAAGATGTGCTGATACATTTAAATTTATTGTTTCTTCACTTGACAAACTTTCGTCATATTCTTAATTGGAATCAAATGAAAATTTTAAGAAGTTTTACAAAGCAAAATCATTCGGTTTAGTGATCAGAAAAGGCTTAGAAGATTACAAAAATTGTTTTTCAAACAGAAGTGAACATTACTGAAAAATGAATATGCTCCTAAGTGAAAGACATGAAATTTACACAGTTAAAATAAACAAGAAAGCATTTAGTCCACATTATGATAAAAGATATTTTAGGGAAAATAAAATAGATACATTACCATATGGGCATTACAAATTATAAAGTGTGGTTATTTTAAACAGAAAGTCAATAATTTTCATTCATTTTATTTATTTTCTTATTTTCACCTTTTATAAAAATTACATTTAATTAATTCTATTACATTCATCTTTCATAAAAATACATTAAATTTGATTTCTTACATTTACTTTTTATATGGAGTAATTATTTTAGAGTGAGTTAAATCTGAAAAATATGCAGATAAAAATGGGGGGTTTTGGATAACAGGCTCAGTTTTTGGCGAACCCGAGGAAACCCAAAAGGTGAGCCAGAAACTGAGCTAGTGAGCCAGACCCCTCATTTTCACCTATTCACAGGACTCTCCATACTGGCCAAGATATTATGGTCACTAACAGTGGAAACTTTCGTTTTCAGGTCTCCATTACATAACACTCGTGTGGACCTGAAATCCAGACATACTTCGCACTGTTAAAGCAGTTATCACAAGTCTGTGACAGTGACAATAGTACAGTCACAAATTCTCCGATATATTGTTAAACTGTCCGCCGAACATAGCCTGTATACTGATTGCGAATTGGTAGCAATCTAGTAATTTCGACACAAATGAACAACACGATAACTTTTTGACAACATAACATATGCTAAAACTGAAAATCAGCTATAGACACCGAATACGTGATACACATCTCATAACACCTTATCACGTTTTGGTGACTCATAATTTTGCTGCTTGTTTGGAAATTGGAAATTTGTGGTAAGTTCCTATGGTACCAAACTACTGGGGTCATCGGTGCCTGGACTTACACACTACTTAATCTAACTTAAACGAACTTACACTAAGGACAATACACACACACCTATGTCGGAGGGAGTACTCGAACCTCAGATGGGAGGAGGCGAGACAACAGTGGCAAGGAGCCTCAGATACCGCCGCTACCCAACGCCGCCTTCTGCTTGTAAAACGCATCATTACTTCCGTACCGAATACGGGCATTACCTGAAAAGGCTACGTATCATTCGAATATACAGTCTGAACTGCTATGACCGAAAGCTGATGGGCATTCAACACTCATGAATTCTTGTACCAAAAGTGTAGTTTCCGCCCAGTTATTTCACAGTGCTGTATTTCCATAAGAGATGTGTTATCATGAAATCGCAAGCAGGCTACAGGGTAACACTTGATTAAAGTTTCGTCATTGACTATGTCCGGCACGATTATGTTTGCACTCTGGGTGTTGTGTACTAACACCATCTACTCGTACTCAAGTTACTTTTCTGATCCAAGTACTGACAGGAAAAAACACTCAGTCATATATAGACAGTAGTTCATTGACTAAATTTTAGTACCAACGTTGGTATAATTCACTGTACTCTGTGGAAGAGGAGGAGAAGAAGGAAGTGGAGGAGATCACTGTTTAACGTCCCGTCGACGACGAGGTCGTTAGAGACGGAGCACAAGCCGGGATTAGGGAAGGATGGTGAAGGAAATCACTCACGCCCTTTCTAAGGAACCATTCCGGCATTTCAAAGAAGAGATTAAAGAAATCATGGAAAACCTAAACCCGGATGGCCAGATGCGGGTTTGAACCTCTGTCCTCCCGAATGTGAGTCCAGTGTGCTAATCGTTGCCTGACCTCGCTCGGTATAAGTATGTGTCAGAGGGACGTCACGCTTGTGGTCTTTGGTACTTTATCGCTGACCCTAAAATCTTCTGTGTCTGACTACTGAAGGTCGTTCTTTTTTACACACTGCGCTAACAGAAGTCGTGAGATATCTCTTAATATCATTTCAGACTGCCATCTGCCAGGCGTAGTGCATCAACTCGACATGGCGCGGACTCCATTAGTGATTGTAAGTTCCCTGCAGAAATACTGAGACATGATTCCCCTATACCCGTCCATAATTGAGAAAGTATTGCCAGTGCAGGACTTTGTGCACGAATTGACCTCTCGATCATGTACCATAATTGTTCTACACTCCTGGAAATGGAAAAAAGAACACATTGACACCGGTGTGTCAGACCCACCATACTTGCTCCCGACACTGCGAGAGGGCTGTACAAGCAATGATCACACGCACGGCACAGCGGACACACCAGGAACCGCGGTGTTGGCCGTCGAATGGCGCTAGCTGCGCAGCATTTGTGCACCGCCGCCGTCAGTGTCAGCCAGTTTGCCGTGGCATACGGAGCTCCATCGCAGTCTTTGGTTGGTTGGTTGGTTGGTTGTTTGAGGTTAAAGGGACCAAACAGCAAGGTCATCAGTCCCTTGTTTCAAATAGACTCCATTCTACTAACGGGGTATCGGCGAGGACCATTCGCAACCGTCTCCATGAAGCTGGGCTACGGTCCCGCACACCGTTAGGCCGTCTTCCGCTCACGCCCCAACATCGTGCAGCCCGCCTCCAGTGGTGTCGCGACAGGCATGAATGGAGGGACGAATGGAGACTTGTCGTCTTCAGCGATGAGAGTCGCTTCTGCCTTGGTGCCAATGATGGTCGTATGCGTGTTTTGCGCCGTGCAGGTGAGCGCCACAATCAGGACTGCATACGACCGAGGCACACAGGGCCAACACCCGGCATCATGGTGTGGGGAGCGATCTCCTACACTGGCCGTACACCACTGGTGATCGTCGAGGGGACACTGAATAGTGCACGGTACATCCAAACCGTCATCGAACCCATCGTTCTACCATTCCTAGACCGGCAAGGGAACTTGCTGTTCCAACAGGACAATGCACGTCCGCATGTATCCCGTGCCACCCAACGTGCTCTAGAAGGTGTAAGTCAACTACCCTGGCCAGCAAGATCTCCGGATTTGTCCTCCATTGAGTATGTTTGGGACTGGATGAAGCGTCGTCTCACGCGGTCTGCACGTCCAGCAAGAACGCTGGTCCAACTGAGGCGCCAGGTGAAAATGGCATGGCAAGCCGTTCCACAGGACTACATCCAGCATCTCTACGATCGTCTCCATGGGAGAATAGCAGCCTGCATTGCTGCGAAAGGTGGATATACACTGTACTAGTGCCGACATTGTGCATGCTCTTTTGCCTGTGTATATGTGCCTGTGGTTCTGTCAGTGTGATCATGTGATGTATCTGACCCCAGGAATGTGTCAATAAAGTTTCCCCTTCCTGGGACAATGAATTCACGGTGTTCTTATTTCAATTTCCAGGAGTGTATGAGATTCATTTCGGGCTATCTTTAAGGCAAAATCATTCGCTTGAACTAACCGGAATGTTTTTCAGAGACATCACGAACACTCGTGGCTCGGTGACACGGAGATTGTCATCCATAAAAATTCAACAATGGTTTCGGAACATGAATTCCTAGAAGAGCTGCAAATTTTCTCAAGTAGCCGAACGTGACCGTCTCCCGTCAATGATCAGTTCAGTTGCACCTGAGGACCCAGTTCGTTCCATTTAAACACAGCCCACACCATTATGGAGCCAGCACCAGCTTGCACAGTGCCTTGTTCACAACTTGTGTCCATGGCTTCGGGGGGCCTCTTACCAATGAAATCTGAACTCATCTGACCAGAACACGGTTTTCCAGTTGTCTAAGGTCTAACCAATATGGTCACGAACCCAGGAGAGACGCTGCAGGCGATTTTTTACTGTTAGCATGAGCACTATCATCGGCCGTCTGCTGCCATAGCCTATTAACGCCAAATTTCGCCGCACTATCTCAACAAGTACGTTAGTCGTACGTGCCACATTTTAGTTTACTCTCGAAGCAGAAACATACAAATTTACAGTAGCAATACACATCAATAAAAATGTACATATATATATATATATATATATATATATATACACAAATTGTTTTTATATTACATGTGCCCAGTACTTTGCAACCTCCAAGGCGCTTGGAGTGGTTTGCAGGAGACCAATCTTCGTGCAGGATGTAGGGCACAAAAGGCACTGGAGCATGTGGCTTGTGGCTTGTTCTTGTCCACAATCACAGGAGGTAACTTCTGTTATGAAGCCCCATCTCTTCAGGTTGCCTCTAGATCGTCCAACTCCTGATCGTAATCTGTTTAAAGATTTCCACACCAGCCAGCTCTCGTTGTGTCCAGGTGGTAGTTCGTCAGTTTCTGGCGTCTGCAGGTGAGGCGTCGACTTCTTCCATAACTCCAGCCTTGCCTTCTCTGGTGAAATGGTGAGCTTTTCGGCTGTTCTCAGGAAGCTCTTTCGCGATCTCAGCACTTGCTATGGTGGATTATGTCTGTGCAGTGGATGGGTACTGTCCTGTTCCACTTTCAGTCTCTCCTTGTTGGCGGCCACTGTTCTGCGTATTCATGGTGGCGCTATTCCAGCCAGGCAGTAGAGCTTATCAGTTGGGGTAGGTCTTAAGCAACCTGTGATCAACCTGCAGGTTTCGTTCAGAGCAATGTCTACTTGTCTGGCATGAGATGACCTGTACCAGAGTGGAGAAGCATATTCAGCAGTAGAAAAGCACAGTGCCATTGCAGAACAGCGAATAGTTTGTGGATGTGATCCCCACTGTGTCCCCGCTTGTTTGCGAATTAGGTTGTTTCGAGCGGAGATTTTCATTTTGGTGTTCTCGCAGTGAGTTTTGAATGTCAGAGTTATATCGAGAGTATTGCTCATTAAGTGCCACTGCTTATAAGAAAATGTTCACAATACTTCCTATGCGAAGACTACAGATTCAAAAACACAGTCACCATGTATGTCCCTTTCGTTTTCTATTGATACATTTATACTGTTGTACTTTAATATTTGACCGTTGTCTACATAGCTGCACATGGCCCAAAAAGAAATGAGATGTGTGTACTGCATTTTTACAATCAGCAATGTCCAACCGGAACCCGAAACAGTTTTACCACTCACCTTTCGGCGGGACGTAGGCTGCAACTGCTCATCGTCCATACCGCACCAGATCGTGCTTGAAAGTGTTAACTACATTGCAGGCAAGGCGAATTCGTAATAACGTAACACAAACCGGAAAATACATTCGCATATTTTCTGAATATCCTTCAATGAAAGTAGCCAACTGCGCTTTGCGCCTAACAACTGTTAGTAATACGTGTGTGGACGTAGCTGATTCCTTACTATTCGTTACTGTGCGATTATGTTCAGAATATACTTTTTTATATATTTTACGACCTAGTATTGCAGTAAAGCTTATACGTACTGTTGTCGCACTGTCAGAAACAACGTTTATACACAAGAAGTACAGTACAGTTTTGATAACGTTACTTAAGTTTCTCAGTAACGTAACTACTAATATTTTGTATCAAATCATAATTGCACATACATAAAAAATGCGAGCAGCAAGGCGTTGTATGTGTGATCGAATACAACACATTAGTATTTAAAAAATTCTGTATTTCTCTTCGCAATATTCAAACTCTTTGGTAACAAAGCATTAGTAGATACATTAGTCCGTTCTGTATAACGAGATTTACATTGCAGTAAGATACTGCCCAGCTGTTAACGCTGGTCTTGACGCCTGCCCTTCTGCTCTGGTGATAATGACAGTGCCTCAAATAATATTAGACGCCTTCCCACTAATTAACAGTTAAAATTGTATGGGGTTGGAAGATGATAAGCTCACGCAAATGCAGTCACCTTACGAAGGCCACGACTTTTCTCTTCCTTAAACGAAAAAATATAACTGCAGTATCTCTTTCCCATTGGTACCGAATGCTTGATTCAGTTCGTTAACATCGACCATTTTTAAACATACTGAAAATAAAATAATATGTCCTTCTCGAAAAAATCGTTTATCACCAACACGATATTCTGTGAAATTAAGCGATCAAAAACGAAATGTTGCCGTTCATAGACCATTAAAATGTAATGGGCAATATAATTAGAATTAAATGTTCATAAATACAGAAATAGCGGTGATTTAACGTGTGCTACGTGCACTGATGCCGGCAGACGGATCTGCGTACCAACAAAACAACACATGCTAGTGACCATCAACTTCAGTTATCACAAAGTGGTTACAGGTAATAAGGACTCACACCGACACACACACGCACACACACACACACACACACACACACACACACACACACACACACACACACATACACACACACAGACATACAAATCTAAACACACGTGCGTATAGGAAGACTCCAATAAAGTAGTGTAATTTTCACGTCATTCTTACTTCATCTACTTGGCGCCTCACTATTAATACAATGTAATGTAACTTGGGTTAACTTTTCTTCAGTAATCTGCTTTGAAAGGAATGTGAATATGAACATAAACAGAGATCCATCACTTTTCACTCTATACATTCCATTCGTCTCGCCTTCAGTGAAAAAAGTTTCTATTGAAAGAACAAACGTCACTGCGATTTAGAACATGTTGTAAATTGAGCCAGATTCAATAACGTTCATTTCTTCTGTTAAAGATGCGGAGATGAGGCAGAAAACAGTAGAAGATACTCATAATTCAATAAGCAAATGGAGAAGCCTCCACGAAGAGTATGTCCTGACTTGCTATTGCTGCAGATTTGGGTCACTAGTCTGGTAAGGAGTTCTTGTGATAGGACGTTCCAGGCTTCCATCAACGTGGTTTTCATGTCTGTAGATGCATTAGTACGTTCCGTATAACGATGCAAGTCTGTATCGTCTTTGGTGGAAGTAGACGTACTGTAATAAACCTCTCCAATGCATGCCATACGTGTTCGATAGGATTTCAGTGGGGGGACTGGCCCAAGTCCTCCTCTACGTGCACTGTTCAATGAGATCTCCCATTTTCATCCATAAAAATAAAATGAGGGCCGCATACAACCCTGAAACGACGTTCATGCGGAAGGAGTACTGTGTCATAATAACGTATTCAAAAATCTGGAGTCAGTAGTCCATGCACCGTTATGCCACACGCACTACGGCACCTTGATAACCAAAACGACTACATAGACATGTATCCATTATCCGAAGTAACCAAGAATTTCCACGATTTGGGGGGCAGTACAAGTATTTTCACACCATTGACCTATGAAGTTACTACCATCTGTTAGGCTTTGCGTGGTAGCTATCACAAATCAGCAAGACAAAACTGTGGCTCAGACCATGGTGAATAATTGGTTTTTGAAATTTGGCTTTCAGGAAACATTAATCATGTATCAGTTACTAATTTAAAGTCAGAGTTAGTGAAACATCTGGAGTGGAGGGATGCAGTGCCAGCAGAAGTGGATGTGCGAAACCTCCACTTGAAGTAATTAGTATGGATATCCTAGATCCTTTTGCACAAACGGCAGCAGGTAATCACAACGTGCTGACAATATTAGGGGAGCTGGCTCTGAGCACTATGGGACTTAACATCTTAGGTCATCAGTCCCCTAGAACTTAGAACTACTTAAACCTAACTAACCTAAGGACACCACACACATCCATGCCCGAGACAGGATTCGAACCTGCGACCGTAGCAGTCCCGCGATTAGGGGAGGTTCCCATGCTGTATCGGAGTGGTAGCTATCCCAAATCAGCAAGACAAAACTGTGGCTCAGGCCATGGTGAATAATTGGTTTTTGAAATTTGGTTTTCAGGAAACATTAATCATGTATCAGTTATTAATTTAAAGTCAGAGTTAGTGAAACAGCTTTCTCGACGGTTCCATATTCGTAAGTTAATGGAATCACGGAATAAGTGTAACATACAATAGGAATGATGTTAAGTATCATGTAAATAGCTATCAAAGCTATTGGGATATTTTGTTGTCACATGTTGTCGTAGTGAATAAGCCTCAGGTTCACTAAATTACATGTCTACCACTACACAAGGTACCATATGGTTGGAAATTAGCACTACCATTCGAGACAGTCAAACCCAAAATGGAGAAGAATGGGAAATTGTGGCGAAATTACACAAGATCATTATGAGGGGAATGGAAGCAAGCACAAGAAATAAATCCAAAGGCGCTAGAGCATCAGGAATAGATGTGACAGCAAAATGCAAGCTATCTGAGTACTGAACAGGACAGTTGGTGATATTGAGAGGTCTGTACACCGCATAAGAAACCGGAAAGGTATTCTTCATGCAGTTTCAGGGTCCACATAAAGTGTGTGTCATGACCATAGTGGTGAATGTAAAACTACAGTTCCCAGCCCATACTTCTGTTGTCAATAACGGGCATATTCGTGACTTTTGGGGTGCTCTGGAATATTTTCACCATTTCCCGCACCATTGTTAAAAGAGGGGAGAGGAGATGGAAAGAGGGAAGCAACTCTGGAATCTGTACCCACCGTGCGAAAGCAAGCTACATGTGCATTGTCTTGCAGTTGAAGACTGAAAAGGGGAGAGTGATTAAGGCTTCCCTGGTTACAGTAACACCGCCAAACAGGAGTGGCTGCGAAGAAAGTTACGTTGTTGGCACTACCGTACCTCTACAGCCTCGGAGGGGTAGGAGCCTTGCAGACACGACCACTGCAGAGAGTGGTGCTTTTCATCTGGCATGAGGACGTCGTCTTGATGGATCGCTGGTGTGTACTGAAACTGACATACGACATACGAGGGCTAAGGAATGAGGTTAGAAGGCTAGATGAAGCCTTCGTATTGATACACCAAGAATCCAAGGAAAAAAAGTTACTGAGCAAAATACAAGGACAGTAACCAGGTGCTGTTTGTCTTACGTCCATGTTTGTGAACAACTGCTACAGGTTGTTGACTATCCACTGTGATACTATAGAAGTGGGTTTCGACAGATACAGAAAGTAAGTTGCTGAAAATGGTATTCGGAGTACCTGACACTCGCGATAATAAATGGGTAAATGATAAGTGGGTTCAGGTACAGAAGTAGGTAGAGGATATCTGACAACTCAGCTAACCAATGAAGGCTGTTGCAAGAGTCAGCAGCGAAACTGAATAGCTGTATAAGGTTGACAACGTGTTTTATGAGTTGCCATCTGAACCTACTGCAGGCCTGGCTAGACCTATTGACAATTCAGTTGCACACCGCCTTATTCAGTTCCCTGGACAAGCTTATAGAAACACAGAACAAAAGTTTTCAAACATAGTCAGAAATATAGCAGTAGATATTAGCAACGAGTCATAGTGATAAGAATCTCGTCTTCTGGTATTATAGTCATTCTAGTCCTTGTTTGTACAGCATTATTATATTTACAGGGGAGAACCATCTGCCCTCCCAAACTCCCACTCCACAACATACTGACCGACAGGGTCACCCCTAGGATTCAAGAGTACATTATTGTACCGGTCCTGATAAATATATGTTGCTTAGAACTAAGAGAAAAGATAGTTAGTGTAAATAAGAATGAAAGAAATGTTAATAGTACCAGTTGGTTCCTCAGTGGTCTACGGATTTAGCAGCAAACTGAGATTCAGGGGACTGAATATTCTAAACGGGTGACGAATGTCGCACCAACAGCTCTTCGCACAGACGTGAACCCGTGACCAAGCAGACAGACCAGGTGCCTCTAAAGACCTGCTGTCAGGGCTGGAATATAGATGATACAGCATGGTGCAAAGGCCCAGCCTGCCAAATTGACAAGATGAATACCTCATTCCACGGTACGACGCTGTGCCGCCTTAGTCGAATACGTGACCAAAAGCATCGACCAACCATAACAAAATAAGTCTGAGAAAATACAAATATTAGTCGCCTAGACACTAGAAGTACCCTGTATTAAGCTGCTGCCAGCACCGAGCTGTACTCCACCCTCGTGGACGGTCGTATAGGGACCCAGTCACCTTCGTAAGGTCTAGGCACCATATAATCTGACTGCTGGTTTGCGGGCCGTTAACAGATCTATGCTAGCCAGGCTTGAACAAGCGCTATTTAGCTGGGGCCACTTCTAGGCCGCCACCCTATAGCCTCTGGTGTCTACAAGAAGTCTTAGTTTCAGTGTCAGAGTGCCACGGCACCAAGCACTTGATCGACTGCCGTAACAGCTGGTTATCCACACACATTGCAACAGATTACCGATGCCTGACGTAAGCTTCGCATCCGCAGGGTCGCACGCTGACTCTGCGCTCGGGTGTGTCGGGGCTCCCATGCAGCGACCACGCCCTGCTGCCGCCAAGTACGGAACTGTGGACTTTTAAGTAGCCACGGCTCCCTGTGGATCAACAAACACCTTCGAGTCACCACCACAACCACAGTACGAGCATTTCATTGAATGGAGCAGGAATTTTTTTAATGAGGTATTTCTGATTCCATGACTGGTGAGGAACTGGTAGTTCGCATCCAACGTCCTGCACTCAAACCTGAATCAACCATACTGTCAGATAATAGCGTCCACAGCACCGATACCATTACAGTGAGGTATGCTGCATTCATAGACGCCTACTTTCCAAAAAAAAAAATACGTAATCGATAATGACAATAGAGTACAAGCACATTTTGCGAACTATGGCTTTTAGCCACATGTCAGGGATAATTTCGTTATATGGTCACTTATTGTGACGTAGAGTGAAAGAAGAACCGTTACATACGGATACAGTGATGCACCACAAAAGTAATTTCTGTCATAGGCCTCGTGCAAAATCTACCTTATCAGAAAACGTAACAGAGAAATGTTGTGTTGTCGGACCTACTGGCGGATCGTGCATACAAGACTAATTGGGTGTGCAACATGGACGGAGCATGTGAAGGAGATTCTCCAAAGGTATCCTCCCGAGAAAGACCAAAGGTTTGGTTGTTGGTATGAGAGGTGACTACTACGAAGACAGTGTTAGAAAACAGACTTGTCGTCTCACTATCTATGTGATGGATGAGCCATTGTTTGTGAGGCCACGTCCTTGCACCACTGCAGTCAATATCGTAATAGCAAACCACATTGCAGAATGCAAATGCAGGTAATCTGTTCGTGCATACTGTGCGGCTTGTCCCGGCGAAGGTTCAAGACCTCCCTCGGGCATGTGCGTGTGTGTGTTTGTCCTTAGGATAATTGGGTTAAGTAGTGTGTAAGCTTAGGGACTGATGACCTTAGAAGTTAAGTCCCATACGATTTCACACACTTTTTATTTTCTTCGTGCATAGCAGGACGACGGCGCTATTCTTCCACACATTTCTCCCTTGCTCAACGGATTTCTGCACGTTCTTCTCATAGCTTGTGCACAGAAGGCCATTAACGTTTTCAACCCACCCGCCGTGCAATTTTTCAATCGATGTATGATCAAAATTTTTGCATCCAATACTACAAGTAGGATACAACCTGTAGCGATCCGAAGCCGCCTACCATGTTTGTTTGTTTGTTTGTGTGTGTGTGTGTGTGTGTGTGTGTGTGTGTGTGTGTGTGTGTGTGTTTGTGTGTGTGTGTCTGTGTGTGTGTGTGTGTGAGAGAGTGTGAGTGTGTGTTACTGCGCGAATGTCAAAGTTTCGCGCGTACGTCAGTAGTTCTCTGGGCGCCGCCAGAGGGGCTAGGTTTATTCGTGCGAAGCGCGTATTATTTATTCTTTGTTTTTGTTATCTTTTGTATGTTAATTATTCTATGTGTTTTTTATCTCTCTTTCTGTAGTGTTTGTTCCTCTCACATGTGTTTAGCAATGCTAGCAACGAGGAGCTCACTGACCTCCACTAGACTATTGCACATTACTAGAATCGTGAGCTCTGTATTTTAGCGCAGCACACAAAAATTAAGTTCCAGCGTTTAGTTTAAAATAAGGAATACTTTAGCCGCAGTGTAAATGAATTACTTCCTGCGACTCTGCCACACAGTCAGTAAAACAGCTACACTGCGCGCTAAGGTGCCCGATACATTTGCCGTTCTCCCATCATCCGACAGCAGATCTAGTGGGCACTTAGGCGCGCAGCGTAGCTGTTTTACTAACGGCATGGCGGATTCGCAGAACCTAATTCATTTACACTGCAGCTAAAGCAGTCTCTCCCGCGTCAGCAGCGTTTCTACACTGGACTTCGCGGCACTCGCAGACGCACAGAATTCAGACCAAGAGCTGCAACACGTGTTACAAGATGCACGTACTTCATTGCAACTACAACCCACAGACATCCTGGCGCCGGCGTGCAACTGTATTGCGATGTGTCCACGGCTAAGCCACGTCCATACCTGCCTCAGATCTTACGACAACAAGCATTCGAATCCCTGCACAGTCTAAGCCAACCAGGCACGAGATCTACGCTCTGTCTGGTTCTACATCGCTTCGTGTAGCCGTGAGCAAAGTAGGATTGTAGAGAGTCGACGAAGTGTTGTCTCCAACGCCAACGTAGTAAAGTCAGCAGACACGTACATGTGCCAGTAGGTAATTTCCCCGACGTCACCGTGCGATTCACAGATGTTCACGTTGACGTCGTCGGACCGCTGACGCCTTCAAACGGCCAACGCTACATGCTCACCATCGTCGACAGATTCACCCGTTGGCTGGAAGCCGAAATCTTGGCGCATGCATTTGTGTCGTAGTGGATATCGCCGTTTGGCTGCCCGCCCCACGAAACCACCGATAGAGGCAGAGAATTTGAGTCAGAATTGTTCGCAATACTGCCAATACTTTGCCACATTAAACATCTTTGGACAACCTGCTACCATTTGGTAAGCAATGGAATGGAGGAATGATGGCATTGCACCCTATAAGCAGCCCTGATGTGCCATGCAACTGGGTGGACTGAGGCTTTGCCAGTCGTCCTACTCGGACTTCGAAACACATACATACCCTACCTGGGTGGTTCCTCGGCCGAGCTGGTATATGGGAAGCGCTGAGACTATCCTGTGATTTCATAGAAGCAGCTCCAAGACAAGAAGTGGATCCTTCTACGCTCGTTGGGGGTGTCAGGGAGCACATCAAGAAGATACGCTCAACGAGCATAGAAGGATCCTCTTCTTGTCTTGGACCTGCACTCTAGCGGGCATTTTGTTGCTCAGTACAGCTGTTTTACTAACGACGTGGCAGAGTCGCAAGACCTAATTCATTTACACTGCGACTAAAAACCGATCATCTTTAATGAGTAGCATATCTTTTTCCATTAACATGCGCGATTACTTATTGAGGTGAATCATTGGGTAACATTAATCTAGTGACCTTATTTTATTAAAATTTTCAGCTAGTCATACAGCCACAATCATTCGAAGTAACATATGAGCTATAGTTGTGCAGTGTCTGTACATTACAGTGTCTGGATAGTTCGTTGGAATGTTTCTTCGGACATCCATACATGTCCGAAGGAACACTGAATCGTACTATACAGACACTGTAAAACACAGACACTGCTCTACTCTATTTCATGCCAAAGCAAGGAATCAATCTCCCCCTGTGCGGGAATCATGAGATTTGTATACGATCACTATGGGAAGTAGGCGTAAAGCGGGAAATTCGGGTTCGAGTTCCGGTGAGACACAAATTTTCAAATGCAACTAGTAAAAGTATAGCAGTGTACAATCGTATGACCAGTTTTTAAATTCATTTCATAATATATGAGTCATGAGTAATTTATAAGTGTAAGGTGAGACTGACAGAAGGGTACAACTACGAGTGCCATCAGTTATTGTGAACGAAGCTACTATGTTTCTGCGGTGACACCTCACTGAAACGGCATGGCTTCTGTATCAGTCCTTTAGAGTGTTATATTGCTGTTGACCAGATAATGATGAAAAGACACTCTGAAAACAATACTGGGACAAACAAATAATTTTATTAACTATGACGCATATATTTTACGTGTGATGTTACCATTCTCCATGACTTCCCGAAGGTATTAGGTATAAGTGAAAACAGGCGTTTAATGAAAAAGTTGCAAGCATACAGTACATCAGTGATAAGACTGAGGACTTCCTATCGTAAAGAATTTTAAATGTCGAACTGGAATACAGGTACTCTAAAGATAGTTTCGCAAGTGTTTGCCAGGGAGAGTTATAAGGCCTGTACTGCCTGCTACTTACGCGTATATGAAATTAATGGTATAGTAGTTAACATTGGGATCTCCGTGAGGCTATTCGCGGACGTATTTTTGCCTTTAAGAATGTTTGTGGGTGTGATGATCATTCTCAGAAATTTGTAATTTGATTGCGATGACCGAAACTGAAATATCAACTGTAAGTGTTCCAATACAGAAATATCCTTTGTTGTAAGAAATGTGGTGATATAGTCCCACCAGAAGACTATAATGCTAGTAATGGGAAAGCAGTGTCTGAGAATTGATTTCTAGCCTATTATGATGATGTCACGCAATTTGTTGACGGTACTGAACAAATTTCTAAAACAAGGTGGCAATGAGGGTTTAACCCACGATCCAGTTACCACCGGTTTCTTATCTCATTGTAGCTGATAAGGAGATCGGATGTGTGATTACAGACTTGGGCTTCTTGGTTATCCCCACTTCCCTCATAGGAAGCACTGGGAACTGATCTAGGTCACCTAGGAGAATGCCCCTACACATTTTAGGCAATTGTGTGGTAGTCGCCATATGATATAAAATTGGCGGAATAACCTCTCTATCTCTCTCAGACAATGGGAGCACAATAAATTGAGGAAGTCCCAAAAAGGTTGGAGCTCCCACTTCCTTCAGTTCTCTCTGTTAATAGCAAGCTAATATTACACAATTCGAAGCGTAAGTATTTTCATTCTCCCTTAATTTTACGTTTTTATCGATATTTGTATTATTTCCCCCACTTTAAGTATTTTTCATCTGTTTTAGCGTATTCCCAGTATTGTACATAACTTTACGTATTTTCTACAATTTTTCTCATTAATAACTAGGATGTTTGAGTGTGTGGGGTTGACTCTGGGGCTGGGCAGTATAGAGAGAACTTGTAGACTGCGTCTATTTATTAATAACAAAATACGTTAAGTCACGTGGGTTGTAAGCAATGATCATATGCTGACAGTAATTCGAGGCGCCGTCGGAGTCCACACACTGACGGATATGTGAATACCATTATTTATCTCAAACGTTACGTATCTTCCACCCAATTTCGTTTTTTTTTTTCGTATTTTCGATAAATTACGTATTTTCCACGTTCTTCGTATTTTATCCAGTTAAGAAAGTTCCACCCCACTGGTCCCGACGACGCGTCGACATCATGGTGCTATCAGCCAATCACAACGCAACGTGGGCACGACTTATTTATCGTTGCCTAGCCGCCTCTCATTACTATTGAGTGTAACGTCATAGCACATTTATTGGAAACATACACGTTGGAAGAAATAACTGTGTCACCTAATGTTTATGATGTCGGTGCAAATTCTATAAGCGCTACCGATTGCCAACAAAAGACACTGTTTGTGTAAGAGATACCACACTGCAATGGATAAATCTCCTACTAAGCACCATGATATTACTAGATTTTGTGTTATCGTAGAACTACAGATACTGTATGTATAAGAAATACCACGCCTGCATGGATAAACCCCTGCTAAACCACCACCATATTTAAATATTCTGTGACATTATAATAAAATTTTGATCCTTTCTACCGAAGATATTGTGTGTGTAGACCATAGTGCTACAAATTACGCACCTATAAATAGAGCCAACAGGTAACTGGAACCAACCCAGTGAAAAGCATGTCGCCTACAGGATAGCCCACCCTCTGGACCCTGATGTGTGGGGTACAACCATGAACACTGCGCTAGCAATGGCTGAGAGGATGCACAATTATAAACGTAATCTTCGCCGGGCTGGTGACTGACATAAATGGCACCGCTGCTATACATAATTTCCAGGGATCTCCTGCCTGCTGTAATAATGCAAACAGATTCCAGTACGTCAGTGGAAATACTGAATACTGCTACAAATACACACATAGGTTACGAGGAATCCCCCCAATACCCCAACCCCCGCCGCCTCTCTGTGTTCACAGGGTAATGCAGGCCGAACAAGACGAGATGCCAGTACAGTGTGGAACTCCTTGAGTGGCCGTGGCCGTCTCCCTGGCCACCATCAAATCCTACGCCGCGAAAAAGTGAGATCCACATGTGTGCCCAACATTACGACAGACAATTTCTGCCGAAATGGTCTACATACTTGGATTATTGTTGGTGAACCATATCCGATCTGGTGACTGCCGCAAAAGACAATCATTCAGGGAAGGGATATCCCGCCACAGAAAAAGAAGTCGTAACTCGTTGACGCCCTTACATATAAACGCTGTTGAAGGTTTAAGCACCTGTAACTTCCAAATACTTTCTCATTGTCTCTAGACCTATACCAAAGAAGAGTCCCCTCTCCCCAACCAACATACTTTTAAAATTTGTGCTTATGTGTGGGCAGCCCAGTTCTAAGCCAGGCGGCATTACCAGTTAGAATGAAGACACGTAATTGTAATTACGATATCTAAACAAAAGAAACCGTCCCATATTATTAGTATATGTGACATTACTTTAAGTCTTGTACATTAACTAAAGGAAAAGTCCAACTATGGCCATCACTATTTATGGAATTCCGACTGATCTATAGAATTAAAAAGTCATGTGCTGTGCATATAGCACACTGCAGTATATAAAAAAAGACGTTTGCTGTGAAAACGTTACCTCAGAATTAGTAATGACTGACATTTCTTGTAATATTATTAGCTTGTGGTAATGCAGTAAGACTCGTAAATATAATCCTACAAGAACAGTTAGTGCGGGCGAGATCTGCCAGGGCTCCCAGGCAGAATAAAACCACATGCAACTCTCGCAAATTTAAGGATGCGACGTTACTATAAGACTCGTAAATAGATGCAGGAGTAATAAAAAGTAAAATCAGTTTCTACGTACAAATTCAATGCCTCACGAAGGTGAAGCGCCATGTGTCGGTATGACTGTTCTCCAAAAGCCAATTACAAGTAATTTATTACTAACGGAATTCAAATTACGAACAACACAAGCACAAAGAACGCTGGAAACAAACGCGGTGTACTTATCTGATAACAGAATAATCACCACCATTTCTTTCTGATTCATGCGGCCACTTCAAGGGTCGAGGCAGCTCAGCAGTGTCTTTGCAATGCGTAAATTAAATGGCTGGCCCCACGCAAGAACCACAGAGGCCTCAACGTGTGGACAATGGCTGGGTGCAAGCAGAGGAAAACGTTCTACCCGATTTGATAAATGAGGGGAATCACCAAACTGTGTGCGTCGCTACTAGTAATGGACAAGAAATTAACTTCCCTCAGACCACGATCGTGGCATCAGGAACACTGATGCCCACTCTGCAGCCATTAAAGAAATGAGGTCTGAGCGTTATCCACACTCTTGGAACAGCTTAAGTAATCGGAGGTAACTGTTTCGGAAAGCTAACAGCGTGTCACCAATCGAAAACGGGAAGCAGCCAGGGGTAGGTATATGAACAAAAAGGTCCAAAGATTATTGTTTATCATGGCTCACGTATGTCGCTGGAAATGTCTGTGAGCTGCAGGATTTACCCATAGACTCTTATTAACTAAAACATATTATTTAGTAGAAAAAGTAAATCTAAACGCATACAATACTATAATATCATCAGTTTTAAGGTATTAGACGTTAGGATTTTATCACGAATTCACCTCTCTCCTCGTTTCAAATATTGTTAGGTCTTCGCCAGTGCCACACATACGTCATTGTCACTCATGACAAAGCATAAATCGGCTAACATAGGAGTCAAGTTCAGAGCTGAAAGGAGAATTATGTAGATAGGATATTAATAATTTCTTTCTTTTTTTCGTTATCCTGCAAGGTGGTAAGTGCGACAAATCGTTTGGTAAGTGTTCATAATCCCTGTATGTCAAGTTAATCTCTTATAGCACACTGCTTGGTAATTTGCTTAGGAACCATATTTTTAAGATGGTAGGTGTGATTATTGTACCCCACGGCTATTAGTCCCGCCTAGTATGCGTCTCAGAGTGACGAGATTATTCTGGAATAGTGTTTCATCCATCCGCAAGAATTGTACTCGTATATAATGAAGTAATGAGCAACAAGTTGCATAAAACATTTAATTTCTTTACTGGTTTCGAGCACTTAGTGCGCTTCTTCATGAGGTTCAACGTACTGCATTATTTTTTAGTGTCAACAATAAGATGCATACATTAGAATGTCATGGTCATATGGTTCATGGTGTCTTTGCAAAATAAGTATAAATAAGCGAAGCAATAAGTGCTGACATCATGGCATCCGATAAATGTCTTGTATTCTAACACTACTATCGAAATTATCTATGTGTGTCTTATCTAACTTCTTTGTCAGCTTTTACTTAATGAGACTTCTGTAATAGCCAGCTCACTGGCGCAACATCTACGTAAGCGCTATATATATTATTTATGTCAATGCAATTAATCCAGAATGAGGTGACAAAGGTCATGGGACCTCCTTAATAAAGTTATCTTCACGTCGTTGGGGATCCTCCGTTTCCCGGCGTGCCATGGACTCAACAAGTCGTCGGACGCCCCCTGCAGAAGTACTAAGTCATGCTGCCTCTATAGCCGTCCATAATCGTGACTGTGTTACCGGTGAAGTATTTTGTGTACGAACTGACCTCTCAATAATGTCCCATAAATGTTCGATGGGATTCCTGTCGGTCGATCTGGGTGGTCATATCATAGGCTCGAATTGTCCAGAATGTTCTTCAAGCCAGTCGCGGAGATCTGCGGCCCGTTGACATAGCCGGTAGTCATCCATAAAAACTCCATAGTGGTTCAGGAACAAGAAGTCCATGAATGGCCTCAAATGAGCTCCAAGTAGACGAACATAGCCGTTTGCAGTCAATAATTGTTTCAGTTTGACTAGAGGACCCAAGAACCCAGTCCCTCATTATGGAGCAACCACCAGCTTGCACAGTGTCTTCTTCCCAAATTGGATCCATAGCTTCGTGGGGTTTGCGTCAGAATCGAACCCTACCATCATCTCTTACCTGCAGACATCGGGACTCGTCTGACCATGTCACGGTTTTCAAGTCAACTAGGGTTCAACGGGTATGGTCACGAACCCAGGATAGATGTTGCTGGCTATGTCGTGTTGTTAGCGAAGGCACTCGTGCCGTTATCTGCTGCCATAGCCCATTAACACCAAACGAGGGTAAAAGATTAACACTCTGGTGTGTAAGTAATTAGGCTCATTATTTATGGCATACTTCCATTAGCTCTGTATTACGATAATCCGACGTTAACAAGAAAATTTTCAGACATTGTAACTCAGCACGAGCTATGGATACCTTCATTGCCACATAAGATGAACACTGCCACCAACTTCGTCTCAAATGATCAGCTGAGTACTGTACAATCGATTGGACCAGTTACATAGCTTCTTCCCCAGTAATAAGTTTGTGTTTTTTAAATTCTCTGTTGAGCACGTGTTAATTATCCTTAGTCGTTTACGTTGTTAGGGTCCTACCCCAAGAGCTACGATATTTCAGGGAATCCTCTTTATTGAACTGAAAAGTCATTTCAGTAAATTTTCACCTCAGTTAATAAATTTTGTGTTGTAGTAAATTTCAAATTTATTCAGTGGGCACGAGTTTTGAAGTGCTCCAAATATTTTTCATAGAAGGGTAGTTAAAGTTTCACTGAAGTGCGATTACCAAGAACAGACTGAAACTATTCAGTTTAAAAATTAATATTACTGATATCTCAGTACAGTATTACAGTTGCCTGCGAAGATCGTGATAATTCGTGATAGTTACTGGCTAGTAGACTTTGATGGGCCGGCATAAGGATTATTCACTTTGCACGTCTGGAGGCCACAGTTTTTATAATTTCATGTGTATATAGTTAATAGTGTTTCGCATATTGTGTCATGACCAAAATGTTCAGCCTTGGTATGAGTCTACTGACAGGTTACTTTCTGGGTTCGCACGCTAATTGTTAAGGCAGATTTAAGTAGCATAATTAGATACAGCATTAATTAATTGTAGTTGCCACTTCTCTGACAGTTGGGCGCTATAATAAGTTAGAGCTGCCCCAACTCCGCGAGATCCTTGTATCACGTGTTACTATTCAGCTAAACAGTATAAGGAAATGAATACTTCTGGAGAACACAAACAATAATCGGAATAGAAAATGTAATTGCCTTGAAAATCATTTCAGTGACAATATTTTGCAATAATTTAGCTGATAAAAGAACCTCTTGTCCAATTAAATATTGTTTCGTTATTAGTAATTATTTACTTACAATTATCATTAGCTTTCTGCTTTAATATACAGCTAGTAAGTATTACTGAAAGCCAGTTGCTAAAACGGTTAACATTCCTTCTGTGTTGTTCATGCTAAAATAACGTTGGTCTGCTTTACAAATTGTACTAACGATAGGTATCTTATTTGCAAAATATAATTTCAGTATCAAGTGAAGTCAGCCCCAATCCTTAACTTTCTTTCTGAACCGTGCTTGTACTCGGTACACCTCTGCCGAATTAGGCTGGCGACCGTATGCTTTTACGTAGTTAAGTTTACTTTATTATTAATTATATATGACGGTAGTATCTGTTCCCGAAAGAACAGTTACCGTGGATGACCATGCAGCTTTGCTAGAAATGAAATGATAATTAAATAGACACCCTAGCTGCGTACTACGAATGTAGTGGTGTGGACATGTAGGGAATGTGGAACTCACGGGGAGTGTGCAGGGGATAAGTCCCTGCAGACGCGCTATTCTCTGTGCCCACGGTGGCTCAGATGGATAGAGCGTCTGCCCTGTAAGCAGGAGATCCCGGGTACGAGTACCGGTCGGGGCACACATTTTCAACATGTCCCCAATGAAGTACATCAACGCCTGTTTGCAGCTAGGGTGTCTATTTAATTATCATTTCATTTATTATTAATAGAACGTTGGTTCAATTCCATATTGTTGTGCTACTGCTTCCTTTCAAAAGAAGTATTTAGAGAAACTAAAATAGACCGATACCTTCACTATTATATACACGAATACGGTCAAATTAAAATCCTGTTTTGCAGAACTAACATTACCGGTGTACTGCTAAATCAGTATTCGCTGGTAGCGTTTAACATGATCTTAAAGAAGTGCCACAGTGAACCATAGGTACGGACTTGGTACAGCGTGGATTCAGTGATACTTCATAGGACAACTGTGGTTCCTTTCGGAATTAGGAAGCTTTGAAATAAACTTTTGCCGCTAAAATCTTATTAAATACACGCCACAAAAGAAAGCTTTCTGTGGCTCCGTCAGGATCGCAGCAGAATAATTGATTCTTTTCTCTTTTTGTAAGAAATGGAAGGGAAGGCTGGTGCCGGACGGTGTTGTAGGTGGATGGGGCCGGTGCGGGGGTGGCATGTGAGAATGTAAACAGGCACGACAAAAGTTGCCTTGCTGCACGCAGCTGGGCGCGAGCCATAAACTCGGATTACACCGTGATGCATGGCCTCGCGCCACAATGCCTGCGCTCTGTCATTTCGAAAGAGTCCGCTTTTTATTTATGATGTGGTGTTTTTATAATGGAGCCTTTCCATGCAGCTGTTTGCATGTTCTTTCTCTATTTTATGAAAGCGTACCTTCGCGCTGCCACGGTTTTATATCTTCCGCACTGGGCGTTCTCTTCGAACTGGGGCGGACTTGCACAGCAACGTTTGAGAAAGAATTAATTACGTGCTCTTCATCGCACGTACTTCAGGAGAAGTTATTGAATTGAACTGCATGCAATGACGTAACTATGGACGTGTTCTTATATCTGTTTTTTAGCTTCAGTGAGACACTGAACACATAGATGATCGAATATAGTAATATTCGATTAGATGGAAGCCTATGGCGAGGTACTGTCTTTGTCTTTGAACCTAAATCCTGAGAATATCTCTCTTTTTCATAGCGTTTATACCAATGTACGCGCCGGCCGAGGTGGCCGAGCGGTTCAGTCTGGAACCGCGCGACCGCTACGGTCGCAGGTTCGAATCCTGCCTCGGGCCGGGATATGTGTGATGTCCTTAGGTTAGTTAGGTTTAAGTAGTTCTAAGTTCTAGGGGACTGAAGACCTCAGAAGTGACGTCCCATAGTGCTCAGAGCCATTTGAACCATTTGAACCAATGTACGCTGTCCGCTGTTATCATGCTATGGCGAGTCTATAGTAATTTTCTTTGTGGTAGTATTTCCTTCCTGCCGACATAGCTGTCGATTAACCTAAGGTATGCAATTCTATTGTGTCACCTGCGAGTGAAACGTGTAAATGTTTTGTGTTTTATCGTACTCAACTGTTTAACGTCTGCTTTGAACAGAGGCTGGGGACCAGTCCATCACTTGCCTAAGCAATCATGTAAAACTGCCTGAAAACCGTAGTGAAGCTGTCCAGCGTTAAGACACCAATGCTCAATGGTCCGCCGCTAAATTCTATGAAGGTCTGGTTCACGAACCCGTCTCTCATCCCTGTGCGCTTCGACTTTCGCTTCACAAGGTGGGCTGTGTTTGTATGTTATCTGTTATAGGAGACCCTTAAGCAGAGAGTTGGTAAAAATTTGACGGTAATGAAGTCGTATTTTAGCTGAGGGGAAGAAAGGAAGAGAACGGTTTCATATGTCTCTGAAGAAGCGGTCATTCGCGGAGAAGCAGAAATTTGGAGCAGGGAAGAAAATCTTCCTCGTTCTTCTCAGAGGAAAATTCTCGGCCTTTGCCTTAAATAACTCACGAATACCAACACAAATCTAATGCTGTAAGACTGGAAGGGGATTTGAATCGTCATTCTCCTGAATATGAGTCCAGTGTCTTCATCACCATCCCATACATCTCTACCATTACCACAGAAAAAGTTATATCCTAATTCTGCGAAGGTGGGAAAAGTATCTGCAATTATGAAACGAATTTCATGAAATACGTTTGAAGTATTATTCAAGTGAAGTTATACATCCAAATGAACATTGGCCAGACGTATATTTGAAGTTAGGTAGCGCTAAACAGTAGTTAACAATGCAACATCTCTACCACCAGCCAGGTCTTTGCAGGCACCATCAGTCCAGGACGAGTCTCAAATCACGTGCATCTCACTTAGATGGGCAACCACACGAACACGGAGAGAGGGAGAGAGGGAGAGAGAAAGAGAGGGATGTGAGAGAGAAGGAAAAAGAAAGAGAGAGAGAGAGATAAAGAGAAGGAGTTGGAGGAGGGAATCATACCCACTATTAAGACCTAAGACCTTCTTAGCTCTGTGTCTCTGTGTTTTGATACCGTTTCCATAACTTCGGAAAAATGGTATCAAGAATGGGGTGATCAAACTATTTCTTTAACATGATGAGTGGGATATACTATCTTCAGACTACTTATGCGACTGGAAGAAAACTAGAATTGGAAATGTATGTGAAATATTAATCCATCTACTGGTGTATATTGGGGGCAATACTATGAAACATATAGTGTTTCAGATAATTGTTAGAAAATGTTGTTGTTGAATGCAAGGTTTGAGAGAGGCAATATACGAGCGGCATCTGTACCAATTCCTTGGAATTCTTTTCACTATTTCAAAGACTAACGGTAACCACTTGCAAGGAAAACAAACTATATGAAACCTGTTCGTTAAAAGCTGGCTAGGTAGTTAGTTACATGTTACATAGATAATTCGAACTATTCTTTTATCTAAATAATATGGAACGAGTCAGGTCAAAGAATATTTATGAATAATTAGTGTTAACAATAATGAACAAATTATAATTTTAGTGCTGCTAATGAAACTACACTTTAAAACATTTTGTTTTGCTTTTTCTACAGGCTGCGAGTTTTTAAATAGAAATTCGTCACTGGAATAAAGGAGTTGTCCAAGAGAAATGATTTTAAGTTACGCTCAAAATTTGATTTTCTGCTTCTCAGACATTGTATGTTATAAGGCAACTGATCAAAGATCTTTGTTGCTGCGTATTCAATTCCTTTCTCAGCCACTGATAGCTTCAGTAATGGCTAAAACAGGTTATTCTTCCCTCTAGTGCTGTAGGTATAGACATCACTGTTCTTCTCAACTTGTGATGGATTATTTACGGCGAATTCCTTTAACAAATGTGTGTATTCTGACGACTCAGTTAAAGTGTCTAGCTCCCTGAAGCGGTATCTACATGCCTATCGTGGATGAATACCATATATTATTCAGACTGTTCGTTTTTATTATGTCAGTAATATGTTTTTAAGAGATGAATTGGCCCAGAAAATGATTCCATGGGATATTATTGAAACGAAATGTTCAAAATATGTGAGAAGGTTGATTCATTTGTTTCCAAGATTAGCAATTGTGCGAAGACCAAAAGTGGATGATCTTTATTGTTTGATCAGTTCAGTAATATGGATCTTCCAGTTCAAGTTTTCATCAATATGTACGTCCAAAATATGGAGGATTATGCTCTCTTTACTGACTCCTGATTATGTGCTGCATCAGTATTACTCTATTAGCTGCACAGAGTCCGCCCCCGGTAGCTGAGTGGTCAGCGCGACAGACTGTCAATCCTCTGGGCCCGGGTTCGATTCCCGGCTGGGTCGGAGATTTTCTCCGCTCAGGGACTGTGTGTTGTGTTGTCCTAATCATCATCATCATTTCATCCCCATCGACGCGCAAGTCACCGAAGTGGCGTCAAATCGAAAGACTTGCACCAGGCGAGCGGTCTACCCGACGGGAGGCCCTCGTCACACGACATTTCATTTCATTTCAGCTGTACAGAGCTGAATACACTGCGTTTTTTCAAAATGTGCGAAAAATATATTTTCTGAAAATCACTCTATAATTCTTTGCAGAATATCGTTTACCTTCTCTTCTGTTGGTCTCTCTCTCTTATGGGATTTATTATAGCACTAGTTTCGTTAGCAGAAGGTACTTGTTGAATGTTAGTTGGAAAATTATTCATGTATACAGGGTCTTAGGGGTATAAGGGCAGATATTTTTATTGATGACCGATAACAGTGTACTAAACAACATTAAATCGGTATTCACTTCATTTGCAGACTAATAATCATAGTTATTACGAGTAGTATCTTTTAAGGTTGGTTAGTACCTCCAAGTACATAAGGACAAGTAATCAGTGAATGCTCATTTTCGCCTGGACAGCGAATCAGGCGTTGAAGTTTGGACAAGTGGACGCATATACTATATTGAAAGGTGTAGTCCATTTCGTGGTGTAACTACGACTGCGTAGAAAACATCAGGTACTAAATTACGTATCGCGTTTGTGGAAGGATTGTTCACCACAGAGAAATAACAACTAACATACCGAAGTGGGTACATATTAAGGTACCGATGATAACAATATCTGTACTTATACCATTAACACTCTAAATAAGAAATCGGAGTGTACCAAAATCTGAACCCTGTCGGACTACTTTCGTGATTTCTCCCCCAATCGCGTAAATTTTCTACCCTTTCAACACTGTTTTAATGAAACTTATTCTCACTAGAACAATATTGTGAAGAAGCTGTGATCTGGTACGCGCATACTACTGTAATTTCTCAATTATCGTGCGGAACCACAATTTATGTTACAGGAACTAAGAATACTGTTGATTTCTAACTTACGAAAATTATAACTATGAATAAATTAATTGCCTAAATATTCTGTTATTGCGACTAGTTACCCCACTTAAAGCATAGTTCAACAAAATCCTCCGTTTAGACTACTCACTGGTACCACAGTTTATCAAGAATTGGTCTAAATATATTTCAGTATAGCTCCTTTGACTTACTAACAAATCTTTTTTCATCGATAAATCACATGAGGAAACAGTTTCAATTTTACAAGAACAAACACGTAGAAAAGACTAAAGGGACTGACAAAAATGAGTGCCATGCGTTTGAATAAATTTCACAATACAAAGAAGTTAGGTTTTTATCGTTAAAACTGCATTAGTGAGAATTGTTGAGAACCTCATACTATACTTTTCTTGTTTAACATGCCAAGCGTATCACTTGTGGACGACGTACACGATTCCGCTATGTTTTGGGAGCAGTGCTACTCAGTAAGTAAAGTTTGTTATACATTTATCGTTTAGAAAGCGTTGAAACACTGGGACATGACCTAATATTTGGCGTTTAGATGATGACTGCTGGTATGGTAATGCTCTTTTTTCATCTCACAATGCGCATGGTGATAATTGGTTCATAATTGCCGTGGTAAAAATAATATAGCAGTTTATATAGAGTCAGTCTCTTTGCAGCATGATCAAAAACATCCGATATGAGTGAAGTGTGTTGCGTTTGTTTCCCATGCAGCCCACATAACGTAAATTTCTTGCAGGTCCTCTACATAGTTTTCAGTACAGTCACATAGTTTTCACAACAGGCCCATAGAGAACACTGCTCTGTATGGAAAATATTGTAGACGTAAATAAAGTTTGTATCATGATTTACAAATACCATGATACACGCTGTTAGAGGGCGAACAGTTCTTAACGTCTGCATACGCAGATTTATTGTAATAAGTGACATTTGAAAAAAATTACATCTGATATTCAAACCTATATCACATATACCCTTTAGTAAACATTAATAATTTTTTTCTTTGTGATTTTACAGAAACGTCTGGACTTCTGAAGTTCTATGATTTCTGAACTATTCTTGCTCTCAGAAATGATCCACAGTCATCTACGACCGTCGTTTGTTTGTATAAACTGATGGGCGACCAAACTGGTTAGAAGAACTGTGGTTAGCAGTATCAAGCGCTCAGTCGAAACCTCAGCATTAATAGAGTTCCACGAGTAATGTCACTCTACTCACCTATCGTCCTTTTACCTAACACAAAGTGATATTAAATATCTGAGGGGTTCTTGAGTAGATAGTGGTGGACATGTTTGAACTTTAAATAATACACCGAACAATTTAATTGTGGATGTGTAGTTAAACAGGCTTACCAAGCAAATTTTTCACTCCTAATCGAGACCGGAACACAGTATCGATCATTGTCGCTGACTAGGCATTAACAGACGAAAAATAAGTAATGCTTGTTGAATATCAGTTAGCAAGTGTCAACTTGAAACTACATGAGGAAAATATTTGTACTGGACCAGGACTCCTGTTATCTATTTAATACCACTTTGTCCTAGATAACAAGGGTAAGAGGTGATTTTCGAACTGCTCATAGATCCACCCTCCATTATGAGTACACTGAAATTACTAGTAATGCGCTGTTGATACTGTGGTTGCAATTCAATGCTTGACGGAGTTGATCGCGAATGTTTAGCTCTTTATTTCGTTAATCAGTTTTTGCAAAACCACTCACTAAGCAAACGACTGGTCATAGGTGCTACGAAAGCCTGTGAGAGTGAAAGAATACTTCGAATTATCACATAACTTTTAAGTTTCAGATATTCTTGCTACATTGAAGATTCGCTAAAAAACATTGAGACGAACGATTACTGAGTGGTTTATGTGACAAAGTTACAAATATCAGTTTTCTCAGATGCTAATGAGAGTAGTAACATTTTGGAAATGTAGCTTGTTGGAGGAAATTTGAGTTTGCAAACATGAAGGACTGTCTGGTCTCTAATAACCTGTTTCTTCATGTTTACGCTGCCTTGGTATTAATTTACATCTGGTCTGATTGCCATACAGATTATTGTTCTCTATGGGTCTCTTGTGATAAGCATAGTGTATACCGTATTGTCAAACGACTGTACCGGAAACGGTGTAGAGAACCCGCAAGGAATGTACGTTCTGTGGGATGCATGCAAATGTAGGTGAGTATTCAGATAGTTCGGATACTTTTGGGCATGATAGTTTGTATTAATTTCGTAACAACAATAATTTCACAATTTTATTTATTACCATTTCAATAGCGGTATGTCTTTCACGATGGATTATACACTCCTGGAAATTGAAATAAGAACACCGTGAATTCATTGTCCCAGGAAGGGGAAACTTTATTGACACATTCCTGGGGTCAGATACATCACATGATCACACTGACAGAACCACAGGCACATAGACACAGGCAACAGAGCATGCACAATGTCGGCACTAGTACAGTGTATATCCACCTTTCGCAGCAATGCAGGCTGCTATTCTCCCATGGAGACGATCGTAGAGATGCTGGATGTAGTCCTGTGGAACGGCTTGCCATGCCATTTCCACCTGGCGCCTCAGTTGGACCAGCGTTCGTGCTGGACGTGCAGACCGCGTGAGACGACGCTTCATCCAGTCCCAAACATGCTCAATGGGGGACAGATCCGGAGATCTTGCTGGCCAGGGTAGTTGACTTACACCTTCTAGAGCACGTTGGGTGGCACGGGATACATGCGGACGTGCATTGTCCTGTTCGAACAGCAAGTTCCCTTGCCGGTCTAGGAATGGTAGAACGATGGGTTCGATGACGGTTTGGATGTACCGTGCACTATTCAGTGTCCCCTCAACGATCACCAGTGGTGTACGGCCAGTGTAGGAGATCGCTCCCCACACCATGATGCCGGGTGTTGGCCCTGTGTGCCTCGGTCGTATGCAGTCCTGATTATGGCGCTCACCTGCACGGCGCCAAACACGCATACGACCATCATTGGCACCAAGGCAGAAGCGACTCTCATCGCTGAAGACGACACGTCTCCATTCGTCCCTCCATTCACGCCTGTCGCGACACCACTGGAGCCGGGCTGCACGATGTTGGCGCGTGAGCGGAAGACGGCCTAACGGTGTGCGGGACCGTAGCCCAGCTTCATGGAGACGGTTGTGAATGGTCCTCGCCGATACCCCAGGAGCAACAGTGTACCTAATTTGCTGGGAAGTGGCGGTGCGGTCCCCTACGGCACTGCGTAGGATCCTACGGTCTTGGCGTGCATCCGTGCGTCGCTGCGGTCCGGTCCCAGGTCGACAGGCACGTGCACCTTCCGCCGACCACTGGCGACAACATCGATGTACTGTGGAGACCTCGCGCCCCACGTGTTGAGCAATTCGGCGGTACGTCCACCCGCCTCCCGCATGCCCACTATACGCCCTCGCTCAAAGTCCGTCAACTGCACATACGGTTCACGTCCACGCTGTCGCGGCATGCTACCAGTGTTAAAGACTGCGCTGGAGCTCCGTATGCCACGGCAAACTGGCTGACACTGACGGCGGCGGTGCACAAATGCTGCGCAGCTAGCGCCATTCGACGGCCAACACCGCGGTTCCTGGTGTGTCCGCTGTGCCGTGCGTGTGATCATTGCTTGTACAGCCCTCTCGCAGTGTCCGGAGCAAGTATGGTGGGTCTGACACACCGGTGTCAATGTGTTCTTTTTTCCATTTCCAGGAGTGTAGTTTGTTAAAATGCCATTTCCCAGACACGTGCAGATGTATTGGGGCAATATATAGAAATAGTTGCTTTGTTCACCAGCAATAAATTACGTCAATGTCTACAAATATATTGCCGGCCGAAGTGGCCGTGCGGTTAAAGGCGCTGCAGTCTGGAACCGCAAGACCGCTACGGTCGCAGGTTCGAATCCTGCCTCGGGCATGGATGTTTGTGATGTCCTTAGGTTAGTTAGGTTTAACTAGTTCTAAATTCTAGGGGACTAATGACCTCAGCAGTTGAGTCCCATAGTGCTCAGAGCCATTTGAACCATTTTTACAAATATATTCCGCAAGCCACCGTATGGTGCGTGGTGGAAAATACCCTATTCTAGTCAGTTCCTTTCCTGTTCCACTCGCAGAAAGAGTGAGGAAAAAACGACCATATATATGCCTTTGTATGAACCCTAACTACTCTTAGCTCATCTTCATGGTTCTTGCTCGAAATGTAGGTTTCTGGCAGTAGAATAGCGCTGCAGTCATCCTCAAATATCGATCCTCAAGATTTTCTAAGTATTGCATGTCGAAAATTTCGCCATCTTCCCTCCTGAGATTCCCAATTGAGTACCTGCAGCATCTCCGTAATACCTGCGTGTTGTTCGAACGTACTGGTAACAAAACGAAGCACGCTGCCTCCGAACTGCCCCGAAGTGTTTCTTCAACCCGACGTGGTGCGAATCCCAAACACTCGAATAGTACTCGGCAGTGGGTCGCACGGGCCTCCTACATGCACTCTCCTATACAAGTAAGCTACATTTTCCTTAAATTCACCCAATAAATCAAACTCGGCCACTCGCCTTCCCTACTATAATTCTTTCATGCACGTTCCATACCGTACTGCTTTCAACCGTTACTCGTAAATAATTAATAGAAGTGATGGTGCCAAGGAGCACACTGCCAATGCTGCATTCGAGCGTTGTAGGTTTGTTTTTACTAGTCATCTGCATTAATTTACATAATTCAACAGTTGGAGCTAGCTGCCGTTAATCACACCAACTAGAAAATTTACCTGAATCGTTTTGTATCCTCCTACCGTCACCCAGTAACGACACCTTGCATCATCAGCAAACAACCGCAGACTGCTACCCACCATGTCAGCCATATCATTCATGTATAGAGGCCGAAAAAAAAAAAAAAATCGCGCACTCGAACTTCAGAGCGCGATTCCTCGCATACTGGCAACACAAAAATGTCTTTCACAAAATTTGTCCTGCACATATTTCGGGCAATAAATGGACGTTAAAGATTGTCAGTCTGTCAACATTATAATCGCATGTACGGTAACTGCCTCTGTCACGATACAGGGCAGTGCTGTGCAGTTGGTGCAATGTAGGCCTATAGTGTTTTGGGCTGACACTCCAGGATCCACAGTGTTTAGAGTGTGCCAAGAATACCAAATTTTAGGCATTATCTTTCACCATGGTTAACGCAGTGGCCGACGACTTTCACTTAACGATCTGGAGCAGCGGCGTTTGCGTGTAACTATCAGTGCAAATAGGCAAGCAACGCTTTGTGAAATAACCACATCGCCTGCAGCGCCTCTGCTCTGCTCGTCGTCATATCTCTTAGACCCTACACGATTGGAAAAAAGACGCCGGGTCAGATGAGTCCCAATTTCAGTTGGTAAAACCTGATGGAAATGTTCGAGTGCTGCGCAGAACCCACGAAGCTGTGGACTGAAATTATCAACAAGGCACTGTGTAAGGTGGTGGTGGCTTCATAGTGGTGTGGACTGTGTTCACGTGGAATGTACTGGGTTCTCTGGTCCAATTCAACCGATCTGATGGGAAAATATTACGTTCAGCTCTTTGGAGACACTTTGCCACAATTCATGGACTTCATGTCCCAGGCAAAGATGCGCCATGTCACTGGGCTACAGCTGTTCGCTATTGGTTTCAAGAACATTCTGGACAGTTCGAGCGAACCATATGGCTACCCAGATCGCCCGGTTCGGGATTGGTTTGTAGAAAATTCTGTACTTTTCGAGCGAATGATACGGCCACGTAGATCGACCGATATGAATGACATCGAATATTTATGGGATATTATGGAGACGTCAGTTGGAGCTAAAAAAAAAAATCGCAGATATGGGTTGCTATAGAGGCAGCATGGCTCAGTATTCCGGCAGAGGACTTCCATCAAATTGTTGGGGCCATGCGTTGCTTGCCTATTAGCACTGATTGTTATACGTCACTCAAAAGGAGATCCGAAACCATATTAGGAGGTATCACATGACTTTTGTCACCTCATTGTACATCTCTACAATATGATTAACTGTCCGTTTAACCTCTGCCCATAATTCCTCTAGGACCACCTTCTAGGAACTGAATGATGTCAGTGCCTTGTCTATGTGGGATTCTGACAACTGCCTATGTGCTCTTTGTAGCAGAAATAATCTCCTTGCTTTCTTGACGGATTTATTAATTTTAGTAACCAGAGTCGCTGTGATGACACTATCGTCACCATTTCCTCTCTCCATACCGATGCCGTAGATTAGATCAGGCTTGTTTGTAGCTACAAGATCTAAAATATTTACATTGAGTGTGGGGTGTCAAACTAGCTGCTCAAGACAGCAAACGTGTTCAAAAAATTTACGCAAGATTTTTTGTCTGGACCCTGCAATGAATACATAGACATTCCAGTCGACACTCGGTGTTTTAAAGTCGCCTCAAACTAATATTGCGTGATCTGGCCATTACCGTGCTACTAACCACAGACATTTTTTCAGTGACTCTAAAACTGTCATAGCGGAATCGGGTGGTCGGGAAAATATCCAGCAATTAAGACAATTTTCACCTAAACCTGTCATACGCGACGAGATAACATCACAGTTGGACTCACATTCGACTTCAATGGAAAAAATGTTTTTGTCATCTGCAGTGACACAGCCCTCCTATTTTGTCCAATCTGTCTTTTCGATATACATGCCATGAATCGTTATATATCTCAGAGCTTTCTATATCGGGTTTCAGCCGCCGCTCTGACCTGAAAATAATGTGAGGGCCAAGTGTTTCCTGGAAGGCAGTAAATTCGTGAACCGTGTTACGAATATTGTAAAGGACATCATATTCACCGTTGACTGTAGAAATTGATTATTTCATTAATCAGCTTCGGTTTTGAGCTGTTTTCAAGTGGTACTGCAAACGATTTTGCTTCCAGCATGTTAGACTTTAAAATCCTCAGACCTGTACGTGTGACATGCGCTGAAACTAAATCTTCCGCAGTACCACTTGAAAATGGCTCAAGCCCGAAATTGCAATAGTGAGATAAATAATTTCTACTTGCAACAGAGAATAACACGTTCTTTAAAAACCCCTACATGACTGTGAACTTCGACCATGAGAAGTTTATCCAGCGTTACGAATACTTGGACAGTTAATTGATAAAATTTTGGCAGTCGAAGTGGCTTCACTCTCAACATGGTCTGATTTCACTATATGCGAGTCATCTGGTGAGTGTTCATCAGAAAATCTCAATCTGCCAACTAGCCTACAAAACCCTCACATGCTCTCCACAAGTACTCTGCTACCCGAGTAGCTACTTCTTTTGTTTAGTGTACCACTGACCTAGCATGGTGAGTGCTGAGATTTCCGACCCCGTAACGCAGTTCCAGAAATATGCAGCGAAGAGCGTCACAGAGTAGACGAAGCCGTTGGTTTAGACCCTCCAGTCGTCTCCAAACCAAAAGGTCCCGAACGAATCTGGAAACAATGCTGCAAATTGTGAGCTCTGCTTGCGCCCCGCGCGCTGGTCCAGCAACCATCACCACGTCCACCAGCCATATGTACGATTTGAGGATGGTCTCACAACTCAAGCGATACGCGTCGTAGGTTCCGACGTGAGATTCAAATTGCAGACGACTGTACCTGCATGCTCGATAGCCACAGACCTCTTCCACACCTCGGATGAGGAGCCACGCGGGGTAGCCGCGCGCCCTGGGGCACCACGGAGGAGGAGGAAATTAGTGTTTAACGTCCCGTCGACAACGAGGTCATTTGAGACGGAGCACAAGCTCGGATTAGGGAAGGATGAGGAAGGAAATCAGCCGTGCCCTTTCAAAGGAACCATCCCGGCATTTGACTGAAGTGATATAGGGAAATCACGGAAAACCTAAATCAGGATGGCCGGACGTGGGATTGAACCGTCGTCCTCCCGAATGCGAGTCCAGTGTCCTAACCACTGCGTGGGGCACCATGTCACGATTCGCGCCGCTCCCCCGTCGAAGGTTCGAATCCTCTCTCGGGCACAGGTGCGTGTGTTGTCCTTAGCGTAAGTTAGTTTAAGTTAGATTTAGTAGTGTGTAAGCTTAGGTACCGATGACGTCAGCAGTTTGGTCACATATAACTTACCACAATAATCCAAATTTCTCGGGTGAGGACCCACGGCAGACATACCGAGTGCACACTGGCTTTCTTTCCAGCCCTGAACGCTATCTGCCTAAGGCACTCCACAACGAGCCTTACGTTGGAGCTCCCGGTACTAGTAGACAGCTCTCCTCGTTCATTAGCTCTGGCCCTCCCGAAGGACCGGCCACATGTCGACTCACAGGCTGAATGGGCGAGGCGAGACGGCCAGCCTACACGTATAACAGACTTCCAAGTAACATAAAATCCTACAAAAATAAATTTTTCATCTCGGACGTCTCAAGATAAGGTGCAATGAATGCCCTACACAGTATTTGTGTCTGTCCGGCGAAGCTTCTGAACTAGATTAATGAAACGCACTAATTAATTTAGGTACAACACCTCCTCATACATCTCGCACAATTAGTTACATAAAAGACTCAGAGCGTGCTTTTGACAACATAGATAACAATCTGATAATGAGGCATAAACTAAATAAAGACCGCAAACATAACCTGAATGAAGAACTGAAAATTCTTATGTTCAGCAGAAAATGGGGGTAGACCATACACAGTGAGAAAGCTATGACACTACTAATAACGTTTAGAAGCTTATCAGGCATAGCAAACAATACACAGAACATTTATACCATTTGTTCCTGAATAACGCAATGAAATTACAATGAAATACAGACCATTAGCTGCTTACAAGCGTTGATAAAATATCGACGAATATAGCTTAAAACGTGTGCCCCGTTCGGGACTCGAACCCGGCATCTCCTGCTTATATGACAAACGCTCTATCCGTCTGTCACAGAGGACACAGACAGTAGTGCAGCTGCAGGGACTTATATCTCGCACGCTCCCCGTGAGACACACATTCCCAGCTTACTATCCACACACTACATTTGTAGTGCCCATGCCCACTATACTCATTACTCTACTGATTCCCGTAAGAGTTCGGGCAATGTTAGTGCATCCTCACTGAAGAAGATCATTGGCTGTGTGAGTCAACGAGCATATCGCTCTCATTTAAGTATATGGCCGAAACAGTCAGCCTTCAGGAATGGTGAAACGAATCCTGTCGTCCAGGACCGGATGCCACAAAGAGCGCAGATTCACCACGAGATGGGGAAACTCACAGGCGTCTATTGTCTATTGAAGCCTAAGCGCTGTAGTGTGCGAGTGAGACAGACGAGAACCTACGTCATAGTACAACCCAGTATAAGGCTTTTGTGGCCAGGGATACGTAGCAGTGTTAAATATGGCGGACCTAAGATCGTCAGTAAAGGGAAACATTCATGGAAAGAACTTAATTCTGTAGTAATTCAGGGAATGAAGCCACAGTAATTTTAATCTGCCATCCTCCATAAAGTTTCATGCTGATAATCTCTATAATAATTTAGGATTTACTGTTAAAGTGAAATTAACAAGTCTTGTAACAAAGACGTGAATGCCAAAATCTGAACGCTTTGGTGGATCTTAACGATCGACATTTGATACAGAAGCACATCACTAAAATGAAAAATGTTGTAAATATCAACTCAATAATTTCATTTACTTAAAAGATATAGTAAATATAAATTATCAGTAATTTCCGTTAAGCATCATATCATCATTTCCTCCACACAAAACACATTTAACGACAACAGCATGACACCTTATTGAACCATGAAGTAATAGAATACTTATTGTAAAGTTTAGTGCATAATAGTTACATTTGTTCTTTATCTTTTTACCAGAGAGCACATTGGTGCATATAATTGTTACTTTACTTAGAACGTGAAAGTGGTCAACCTTTGATTGTTTCAATAGGTTAAAATTACAATAATTTAGAATAAGCTGTATCCAATGAGATGGACGGCTTCAGAAAACGGAGCTGCAGTAGTCAGTTGAGCGAAGATGTTCGGTGCGCGGGAAACGCGGCCGGGGACGGGCAGAGGGCACTGCTGGTGCAGACGCGAAAGCCGACAGTTCGGCGAGAGACACCAAAGTGAACAGCTCATATGCAGATGCCAAAGCGGACATTCAGTCATTAGGCATCTAGGAAGTGAAACGACTTAGAAAATTTCGCGTTGTGTGGTATCGTGGGACTCAGTCTCTGAGCGGTGAGCAGCCGCGCGCCTGGAGTAATCTCTAACGTTTCGCATAGCTAACGAGGTGGAGTATCGAACTTGTATTTCTCTATGAGATTGCGAATGATCGAACTGTGTCAAATGGGTATGCGCTCGAGTGTAACAGTAACTCTAAATACGACCACTTTCGCTGTTAGTTTGCTTTCTGAATAAATATTATTCTAACCAAATCGCAGTTGTGTGGTCTATATCATTTATTGGTCGTTAATTTAGTTCCCAATATTATTGTTACTGTTATTGTGTGTTATGTTAACTTTGTATTTCGCAAACCTGCCATCAGGCAGACAATTTAACCAAAGGGTCGCAAGTGTCTTATTTATGGCGTGTAATGCTACAAGTGCGGTTCTATCCCTAGACGAGTTTGGGACAAGACATTTCGACGAAGAGGAACCGCATGTGAATCCCAACATCTGTCGGATGTCAGCTCGCAACTGGGGGCTCGTCCGGGATAGGAATTTGGAAAGTGTTAGTTACGAGATAAGAATGCTGCAAGATGTTGGAACAGGATTGGATTTTGGAAACCGTTGGTGAACTATGAAGTTTGGTCTCCTTTAATGAACCATCGCAGGGCACTACATAGAAACGTATTTGCGAACTGTGACGTCAGTACCTCAGTTTTTTTTTTTCTCAGAAGAATTTCACCATTGTACGATAACTTTCTAAACTATGTATTTTTTCGTTTCTTTAGATGCCCATATTTTATTTTAAATTTAAAATAGAAAAACAGTCCTAATGCTGTTTCCTCATTCTGCTTGTATTGATTAATTCGATTGGCTGAAGAGCGGAGCATTTCACCGCTGATAGCACAAGCCCATCCAAAATGGGGTGAGGGGAATGAAATAACAATAAAGAAAAAAGACGTGGCTTGTGCTTGTTTGAACCTTCGAAAGTCTCCAGTTTCTGTTACCTAGATGGTCTTTGAAAAGCTCCGAAAATTGTGTGCTTCTCGTTGCCACCTGCAAAATTGAGCAAGGTGATACGAGGAGATATTTGATAACCAAATATCTCCATTTCCTGTAGGTGATCTATAAATCTGTCGTTGTGCCTCGTTTGCTGCTGCTTCAGTTGCGTGTTAAGGAGGCTCATGACCAATGTGAACAAGCTGAGCAGGAAAATTCTGTTTTTTCTACTGTATCCCCTCTCTCCAATTCCACATGCTCACGATATGTAATCTGAAGCCTTCTCCCAGTTTGCTCTATGTAACAGGCATTGCAATCAGGATGCATGAAGAAAGTTAGTTATGTGTATTTTATTAGTTAACACACGACTAAATTTACTTTCCGTTCAAACAGAAACGACTAATTTCTTTTAAATAAATGCTACACTTTATTGAAAGTGCCATAATAGGGCAACGTAATGAACTTACGGATTGCCATGATTATCTTTGTTAATCACATCATTTGTTCTTCTCTATTCTCTTGTGTTTGTTATTTGACTAAATTTTGTTTGCATAGTCATTAGAATAACTGTTCGTTTTTTCAGTTTCTCTGATAGCCCCAGTTTCCGATTTGTGCTCAGAATTTGACTGTGGAAACTTAAATGCCCTGCTAACGGTAAAGCCCAAAAATGATTTTTTATGTTGACTGAAGTGGTCAGAATGCTAACCTAAAACATCAGTGTAAGTAAACACCATTTACAATAAAATAGTAAAGACAAGGTTGATGTTCATACGAAAATGTAGCACCTATTATCAGGGAACTCAAAAGCAAATATCTGGATGAATCATGCCATTGTTCTCGCAAAACCTGTTGGATTACTTTAGAAACCCATTATTCGATAAATACTGCGCGTCCACTGTGTTCTTAGCAATGGATGTAGTACAGATCATCAAAGAGCAATAAAAGGTAATTGGGCGTGTAGAGAGACATATATTCATTTGTTTCTCCCCATCCATTATGAGAACTGAAAATGAAAGAAATTTGGTTCTACATTGGTATGACTTATCCTCTGTCATACGCTCTACAGTGACATTCGTAGTGTTAGTTATATGAAGCTGAAACAAATATATCGGGTATCGGGTGAGGATTTAATTGGTGTAAAGTGGTTAAGTTATAAACGAAATTTAGAACTACCAGCGCAGCGCAGCATCCCGCCGTAGGCAAACCATTCTTGGGCAACTGTGCTACATATTCAGCAGCTTCACAATAGCTTCTATGCTGCCATGGCTATATGCCCTGCGAGCCTTGAAGGAGGTACTGCAGCCCAACTACGACTACCTGGTCGTCGATCCTGGCCCAGAACTTTCTGTGCAACCTAATAACGCCGACGTTATTGTGACTCCAGCAGAGGAATGCAGTATCTGAGGACTCACAAACCAGATTTTCATAATCAAGCAGCTGGGAAGTAATGTGACACCAAGTGTGTACTACTCTATGCCATTCCAATGACGCATATGGTTCTGGCCCAGCTCAAACACGAAATGCAGCCTGCCGCCAGTAGTGGTCGGTCCCCAGACCCCTATAGTCGTGAGGAGAGAGCCAGGTGGGTTGTGGTGGAGAGGTCCTAATGACACTCAAGAGCACCATGAAAACATCATTGTCGATAATACATTTATTAGGCACCTAGACAGGAATGTGCCACAACTAGCCAGCAGATTAACACCTCTCCAGCAGCGGAGAGCCAGTATGCATTTGACTTTAATACCGCTCGTGCAGCAAAGCGTCAGGCACCGCTTGCTACATGAGGGGGAGCCGTTGACTGAGTAACCAGGCATACTCCAGTGCTACGTATCGATCTCCAAAGTGCTCTAGTTGGCATCGAAGATTTTCTCGCAGGAATCTCGACCGAAGTCCGACTGAAGAATTTGCTGGCTTGCAGGGGTCAGGTCCCAGTTCTCATTTAGGAAACAGGAACCAGCTGCATCAATGTCTACTACGGGGATAGGATGAGCAGCAGTGGTGCCCACTGACTCAATGACAGATGATGGACAGCAATCAGGTCATGATCGTACCGCCTCCAGCATTCCTACAGGCTATGGGTGACCTCCACATCCCATTTCCGCGACCTCGGAAATTGGCAGTGCAACTGGCACCCTCAGGGTCCTTTCAGCGGGACTCATGGTTCCATAGACAAACAAAGACATCTAGGGCTGCTGAGCGTCGACCTCCATAGCCTCCTGTCACACTGGATAGCTGCAACTGACACAAGGGTTGTGACTACACACTGAGCAGTCGGCCATCTGCACTCATCAATCTGGCATTTGTTAAGAAGGGTGGGATATTTATATTGGTGGTTGCCATGCGGTCTGCGGCTGTGGGAATGGCTATGTTGTCATGCGTCCATGTTTTACCTCGCTGTCAGCTCTCCTAGTAACTTCAGACTTTCGCAACTGAATCTTTCAGAGGCTCTTCTTTGCTGACTCGACATCTGAATACATAAAGTTAGGTTGTACGTAGCAATTCTTAGAAAGCTTTGTTTTCTCTCTAGTATGATGGTATCTTTCGACTTATATGAAGTCATTATGCTTTGTTTGCAAACTTTGGCACTCTGTTATTCCCCTAAGCTGCTATAGTTTCCATATTTGCTGCACCTCGCTCGCCATTTTGTCCTAGCTTGCTGTCTACTAGTCACTGACACAGGCGTTTCAGCTCCCTGAAGTTGCCTAGGGAACACGTGGCCGAAATTTTACTGTCTTTTGGGGATAGTATCCTGGGGCATAACATCACCACCCTCCTTCAGAAAATTCCTCTCGAATCATTCAGTTTGCAGCACCCATAATAACCTCAGCTTACATATTTTGCACCAGTATCTACATATTAAACTTCTTTAGCTATTCTTCCATTATCATACAACTAATGTACATGATTGTCAACGGTTGATGCCGCGCGGGATTAGCCGAGCGGTCTTGGGCGCTGCAGTCATGGACTGTGCGGCTGGTCCCGGCGGAGGTTCGAGTCCTCCCTCGGGCATGGGTGTGTGTGTTTGTCCTTAGGATGATTTAGGTTAAGTAGTGTGTAAGCTTAGGGACTGACGACCTTAGCAGTTAAGTCCCATAAGATTTCACACACATTTGAACATTTTCAACGGTTGATATGCCGAAGGAACAACTTAGGCCTTTCAGAAGTAATTTCTTACACACTAAAACAATTACTCATATACTTACAGGCACTACCATTAGTTTACATGTAATTCCCTTACTAGCTCTGAGCTTTATTTACAAACCAATCAACATATATTCAAATTGCAATCTCTATCACTACAGCACTGACAGATACGACGCTTGTAGTTGTGGTACTATGATATTACCCATCGTCATACACTTGTATGTGCTGGAACAATTGTTCGGCTGTAATTTTCCCTTTTTGCATTGTTGCTTGTTTGTCGAGTGAGCGTACAATGCCTGAATTTAGGCTTGTATTTAGGAAGGTTAAACTTTGGGTAGACTTCACCTCTAGTGGCTTCTGAGGCTAGTACAACATAGGTTATTCCCTTTTAAGTGTGGTTGTACCAGTGGTGGTAGCTGGTAGAAGAAAATTCATTCCTCCTATGCTACAAGTCGTATGTTTATTATTATTCCAGTATCCCATAATTCCTCTCTGTTTATACCTGTTTTTTTCCCGTGTTTGTAACCATTTGCTGTGACTACTTCCTTTGAAGAAACTGAGTACATACAGTGGGTGCCTACACTACGGAAATGCGGATATGCCGTTGACACTGCCGTTGGACAATCAATCAGATTGGCGTTTCCCAGGAATAACTAAACTTCGCCTGTGTCACCCTAACAAGTTTGTTTCTGTGGCCATCCTCCGCGTTTTATGTACAAAACAAGTATTTGTATCACCCTGTTTGGGTAGATCGTAAAACATTCCCTCTGGCGTCCTTGTAGGTCTTCCAAAGACATTAGAGCGTAGCCATCCTTTTACTCTGAAATTACTGATACATCTTCGGTCTGCAGTTGTACCCATTTCAGTATGTGACCTGAGAAAAGAGAAACTTCATCACTATCTCCCCCTCCCTTCGGAAGGCGACATTACCTAGACAAAAATGTGCTCCTATGTACAAAAACAACATTGTTTCGGTTACTCAATAATTAAAAATAAAAAAGAATCATTTTAAAATGTAATATAATTAGAATAAAATAAAACTGGATGACACATTAATAATCTGCACAAGAACAAACGAAGTACATGACAGGCGAACAATACTCTCATACGTTATCTGTCACCGTAGTCTAAGGACGTAAGACATATTAGACGTACTCCGGTCATCTGTCACCTGTTTCGTCTTTGTTACATAAGGTTTCACATTATATAGTGCAGATGGTAGGGGTATCTGTGGCTATGCATCGACAGCTCCCCTAAAAAGGCGCATTGACAGGTGACATCATTTCCATTATGAGGTATGGTCCGCAATATCGGATCAGGAATTTCTTTGTACTGCTGTTCGATGTGTATGTGTCCGTTACTAATACGTATTGGAAAATCCCGTATTTCAGGAACATCTCTATGCATTGTCCTAGGTGCTTTTGTTGCTCTAAGGCTTTCATATTTGCACGTTTTACTTCTTGACAAATCACTCACAATTATTTAAAAAACTTTTTTACTGCTTCGGTGTCGGATCCAGGCTTCGGCTTAATCACTTCGAAAGGTGAATGCATTTTTCTACTGTATATATTACCTCATATGGTGAAAGACCAACAGATGTATGGACTTTACAGTCGCACACAGCGGTTAGAAAATACTGATATACGCCCCAGTTTGCATGATTACTGCTAACGTAATAGGCCCACATCTTTAAAATTTTACGATGAACTCTTTGTGTTCTCCTATAGGATGGAGGGTGAAAGGGGCATGTCCCAGCTTGCAAATATGGACTAATCGACAGAACTGCTTCATTAGATTGGAGGTGATATAAATAGCCTAGTCTCTAATTAGTGTGTCTGGAATTCCAAATGTGAGCAACCAATTATTTACTAGCACTTGAGCAACTGTATCAGCGTTTTGGTCAGGAATTGCAACCATTACTAAATAATACGGGAAATGGTCATTTATGCTCAATATGTATTTCTTTCCTGCTGATGTTTTGCAAATAGACCTAAAATGTCCAATACAAGAATTTCAAATCGTTGAGATGCTTCTGGTAGATATTGTAACCGAAACGGCTGGTGGCTACGTTCAGCTTGTTGAACACACGGTTTACAGTTTGTGGCGTATTGCTCAATGCCTTGTTTTCTAGTTATCAACAAAAGTTTTTCAGCAATTTGTCTGTCAGTTGATCATCGCCCACCATGGCCTGACAACACATGGTCATGCGCTTCTGCCAACACATCGTTCCAGAATGCTGCAGGTATTACCACTCATAATCCACACTTTGTTGTACTGCACAGCAAGATGTCATGCTTCACAAACTGAGGTTGGAGCTAGAATTGTTGACAGTCAGCACCAGCAGTTTGAGCCTTTCGCTATTCAGTAACGCTCCTGCCCAGTACTTGCAGAAATGCAACTTTGCTGCTGAAAATGTCGGCCATAGCATTCCTTTTCCCTAGGTTATGTATTACTTCGTAATCGAATTCATTCAAATGGAGTGCCGACCTTGTTAATCTGGTACAGTGGTCCTTCAGTCCTAATAACCATTTTAGAGCAGTGTGACATGCTCTACCTTTAACCTCTGGCCATATAAATAACAGCATAAGTACTTAAAACCACACATTACCGCTAGCATCTCCTTCTGAGTCGTGGAATAATTTTTCTCTGCTTTGTTCAACCACCAAGATGCATACGTTACAGGACGCTCTTCACCACGTATGTTCATCCCTAGGAAAAATCCTAGTGCCGTAATACTAACATAAAAACCCAGAGTAAATTCTGTTTCATAATCGGGATATATCAAACCTGGGTCTGAAATCAGTGCTCGCTTTAAAGTGCCGAAATCCGTCTGACACTGAGTAGAACATTCAAATTTTGCTACCATCCATAACAAATAGTTGAAAGGTGTGATTCCAGCGAAGTCCTTTATGAATCGACGATAATAATTATAGAGAGTAATGAAACTCAGCAACTGTTTAATTGTCTTCGGTGGCGAAGCAACCTGAATTGCTGGGACCAAGCTTCGATCTGTTCTCACACCTTCCTTGCTATTTACTTGCTCAAGATAATTTACTTCTGTTACTGTAAAATGATATTTATCGACGCTTAGCTGAAGTCGTGCTGATCCCAGTCTCTCAATGCCTCTTCCAACCATCGCCCATGCTCCTCCATGCCCTTTGAAAACAATAATATGTCATCCAAACAGATCAAACATTGTATGGGTCTCAGTAAGTAAGTGCACCATCCAATCATCCCTGAAAGTGGGCGTGTGAATTCTTGTGTCCGAATGGCACTCGACCGTGTTAGAACTGACATTTCAGGATGGGAAACGCTGTCTTTAGTCGATGCTCTTGCACTACTTCTATTTGGTGATACCTGCTTTTTAAACCTATTGTGGAGAAAAAGTTACAGTGACAGAAGTTGTCGAGGGTCTCTGTTATGTTTGGTGTCAGATATGTATTGGTGATCGTTCTCGCACTGAGGTATCTGTATTCACAGCAAAAGCTTTACTTTTAGTGCCACCTGGCGACTTTTTTGGTACCTAAATTACTGATGTCCCTCTGGGACTATCACTATACTCAATAATACCGTCAAAATGTTGCTGGTCGATAAATTCTTCCATTATCAGTTGCATACAATTCAGAACTCGATAAGGATTGTTGTACGTGGAAGCATTATTCTCTCTTCGCATCCATTGGTGCGTAACTGGCGTTGCTGGTAACACACCACTCGTATTAAACAGATTAATGAAATCCAATAAAGCTTCCATTGCTTGCTTATCATCTCTCGCGCGCCGGAGATCATCGCCCTCAGCGTAGTGTCTGTGCCGTCGTGTTTGTGCATCTGTGTTTTTCGCCGTCCACGCTCCTTCGTTCACATGTGTCGTCTAACTCGTCAGTGTTTGTGCACAGTGCCGACAGTTTTCTTGTTTGTTTCGTCGAGTGTGAACGGCTTCATGTTTTTTAATTATTGTATCTACTGTTTTTTTACCCGCCACTCTGTTCCTTATATATCTCACATTTTTTTTATTGTCATGCTTACGGCTGAAGAGCGGACTCAACTTTTCCGCTGCCAGCCGACCTTGTATGGGGTGTTCAAATAACAATAAAGAAAAAAAAACTTATCATTTCTCTTTAAATGTTTTAATTCCGTATGTAATGCAGATTCATTGATGGTTTGCTTGCGACAGAGGTCCTCACTTAACCTGTCTATGTCATCTTCCTCCGAAACATCCAATTTAGCAATTAGTATTCCCTAGGGCAGATTCACTTCGTCCATGCCAAAATTACCGAGACTGACTGGAATCATAAAATCTTCATCCATGTCACTGATGTGTCTTATACTTTTTCGTACAAAACAGCGCGACCTGTTTAATTCTTTCTCGGTTTTCAATGGCTCTGCAACATATAATGAAACCTTATTTAGGTCCATATCTATGCTCACCGAGATCAACTTCCCCTATACACAGCAATTATCGTATCATGCCAATTGATCTTTAGTGCCTGTATCCGCAGTTTATTGGGTAGCAACTTCATTATCGCGAAACCTTGCGACATTCTAAGACTTCTAGCTGTTGATCCCAGCGGAAAAAATGCCTCACCAAGTTGAATTGTGTGCTGCAAGAGGTCAATTTTTACTTGACGTTCAGGTAAAAGCTCAAGTCCCAGGATCGTAATATACCTCTCACCAACACGCCATAACATATCTACACCAGCGGTTCTAGGCGCTCAGTCCGGAACCGCGCGACTGTTACGGTCGCAGGTTCGAATCCTGCCTCGGGCATGGATGTGTGTGATGTCCTTAGGTTAGTTAGGTTTAAGTAGTTCTAAGTTCTAGGGGACTGATGACCACAGATGTTAAGTCCCATAGTGCTCAGAGCCATTCGAACCATTTTGAACCATATCTACATGCTCTCGAAAACACATGTCTCAAGTTAAAACAGAAAGTCGTTGTCCCCAATGACCTCACATCATTATCATCAACTCCATGAACCCATGCCCTGGCGTTCACTGTCTCTTTCTGCCCAAGAGTTCCAGACTGATGACTGACGTCTGAGAGCTTATGTTCACCAGACATTTATGCTCCATACAATTTACTTAGTCTAGCAAACAACACTCCGCTTTTGCATTCGTTTCTGCAGTCTCGAGCCATGCTGGGAGTGCCATCCTACGGATGAGGCACCCCCGTTAACATTTAGCGTCCGATTATTAGGACGTTGCTTGGCCCGTGCTTTCTTCCGACGATCACTAGCCTTATGGCCCGCCTCCACAAAATGATATCACTCAGCCTGACGTCATTGTTTTCTGATGCGGCCCTCCCGTCCACACCTACAACACTTCACTTCATTAGAAAAAGCAGAGTCGTCAATCTATGTTTGAGTAGCAGTGTCGATCTCCAATAACAGCGTAGCAGTCCCAATGCAGCATTTAAGTCGCTGGGGTTCTCCACTCTGACCTTCAATGATATATCAGCAGGAATACCGCTCAGAAACACGCCCAGAGCCCAATTCTCGGCCTCATGCGGAATACTGGTATTGGCTTCCGCATTCTCTGCTAGTTCACACGTATGTGAGCTGTTTTCGAATCCTGTCAGAGAAGGACTCTTCTGACTCATCGTACTTCTGTGATCATCCATTGACTTTTTTCCTAAAGAAATTTGTGCTGTTCTGCTTCCGACAGCGTTGTATTAAACTGTTAGCTAGATGAAACGTTTAAGCCTCACTGAAGGGCTAATGGTATATAACGTACGTTTTTATGTCACCCACTAACCTTAATCTAGCCATATTCAAAGACATTTCTTCCGACCATTTTCCCAAATTAGCTTCAGCCTTTACATCACTAGCAAAAACAGATACACCAATGGTTGCTTTCACTGAAAATGGCCCTAAGAGGTAAGCTGCTGCAGGATCGACGGAATGGGCATGTATAGCCACAAGTTTTGTTTTCTCATGGATCAATGAGTCCTTGCCCCCAACGGATTCCTATTGCTCTTTTTTCCTACAAATACTACTTTGTCTTGTGCCTGTTGCAGTATAGCTAGTAGCAAAGTGGCTATCTGCTCTTTAAAGCTTCCACAGTTTCATTCAGAGTTGCTGCTCGTATGTCTGGCTGCTATACCAGAAAAGAAGGAAACTGTACATACAATAACCAAAAACAGGAATTAAACAGTTCTTTAACTTAATGTCGTATTATAGCTCAACGTATTATAACCCAAGCATTCTACGTATACTACGGGTAGCTTGAACACATAGGAAGTCATGACCAGATGAATTAGATTACGGGTACCTCCCTGGCTGCAAGTAATCTCCTATAGTTTCCCACGGAAATGAAACACGTGTGCAACTTCCTGCGGTCTACCAGATGATACTTTTAACGTAGTGTGAGGGTCCCTATGACTCAATGTGAATGTACGAAAATACAGAACAAGGAAGCAAACGAATACGTCACTCTCCACACAGCAGTGTTAGGAACTTCAAATCTCAGCTGTTGATGTCATATCGGAGCTGCATAGGGGATCTGCTGCTTTTGTTCTATATGTGTGGGTGTAGGAGCAGCCATAGATGTCTCCATCATTGGGAACTTCTTGTTGACAGCAGATACAGGTGTCCTGTCCCAGGAGAGAGCCAGTTGGGATGTGGTGATGAGGTCCTAATAATGCTCAACTGTGACAAGAAAACCTCATGGCCAATAACACATTTATTAAGCAGTAATACAGCACTGTCTTTCTAAGTGCTGCGCCACAGCCAGGCTGGAGGAGGAATGTCCTGTCAGTAGTAGAAAGCTGGCATGCATTAGACATGTACTAATCCCAGTGCAGAGACGCGTCAGGTGGGGCCAGCTACATCACAGGCGACCATGAACCACGGAATCCAACGATCTCCAGCTCTGCCTATCGATCTCCAAGTGCACTCAGGAGTTTCTACCCAGGTCCACCTGAAGTACTCGCTCGGTAGTGGGGGTAACCTCTCAGTCCCTGTTTACGAAACAGGAGCCCGCAGCATTAGTATCTACCGCAGGAATGGGATGAGCAGCTGCAGTGCCCACTCACTAAAGGCAGATGATGCACAGCATCCAGGTCACAAAGGTCGCACCTCCAGCAGACCCGCAGGATAACGGAATCCTCCATTCCCTATCTGCGTGGCCTCGAAAGTTGGCAGTGCCACTGGCAGCAGCACTATCCTTCCAGCTGGACTCATGGTTCGATAGAGGATCGAACACAGCTAGTGGTGCTGAGGGTCGACCTCCATATCCTCCCATCGCCGCGGATAGCTGCGACTGACACGAGGGCTGTGTCTACACTTTGAGCAGTTGGAGATGGGAAGACCGATTGTTTTCAACAATCGATTGGTCGGTCGATTGTCTGTTCGTTCAGTAGGTTTGTCCATCCAATGAAACAACTGAATGTTTCCTAGTCTCTGCCTCCATGTTAGCTATATGAATGTTTTCACTCATTCGCTGCATTTGAATGGGTTTGCTCAGTGTGAGACAACCGACTGAAACAAGTCTCTGTCAGCTACGGCCATTATATGAATGTTCTCACTCACTCAACACGTTTGAGTGATTTTGCTTACATCATTTTCAGCCTTTTCAGTTATACATCAACCACGACTAGAGCTGATAACTATTTTAGAGACAAACCAAATACGTTATTTCAAGGAGATGCGAATGAAAAGTATATTTATAAAAAAAATGTATTCAAAATGTATGTATTTGCTTAGTGATATACGAATTTTCATACTTGTGGCATTAAATATCAATTCTTTCTCGGTTTTAAAAGTGTAATATCTTAATCTGCACTGTAGATTTGCGTATATATAAATGAACAATGATTTTTTAACACATTATTAGGTCGGTGTCATCTCTGTTTTTAGGTACAAATTTTGCATTTGATTTTAAACTAGCTTCCCGATTAGCTAGAGACTTGAAACTTTGAACACAGCTCAAAGCTGGATGATACTGTAATATTCACTCGCTTTCGAGTCAAGTTTGTGGCGGAGGGTTCTTCCGTTTTCTTTCTATCTATTTACTATAAATTTTACTATTGGTTTTAAACTACCTTTATAATAAGCTACAGACTTGAAACTTTCAACTTATCTCAGAATTGTACAATACAATATTAACTCGTCTTCTCTTCTGGTGCGTCCCGGAGAGTAGGTACCTGGGGTACCACTGCTATTTCCCTGTTTTCTTGTTCCACTCGCGAATGTTTCGCTGTTAAGAACGATTGCTGTGAAGATTACCTGTGAGCTCACTTCTCTCTCAGTTTCAAATTCACGGACTTTTAGCGAGATATGCCTTGGAGGAAGTAGTATATTGGTTTACTTAGTTGCTGAGAAACAGATATTTGTTTGCTACATTTCTCTGTTTTAATGTCATAAAAATGTTTTAAATCAGTTGACAAATTTCACACACACAAGACAAAAAGTAGAAAATAAAAATTTAAGTAGATAATATTTTCAACATGAAACAGCTTTAAAAATGACTAATAAAGATAAAATAATCTCTCCTAGCCTCATGTAGATTCCTAATGTTAGACAGATAGCCCTTAAAATTTGTGCTTGTCAATTTTTAATAGCTGTGGAATCACCTGTAAAACTGAAAAAGTCGGGGGCACGTATGCAACTGGTGACGTAATTTTCTGCACAAAATATTTACTTACACACAAATAAATTGCTGAATATTCAAATGATTTTGGGTTTGTGGACATCATCACACATTTCCTATAAAACGGAAAGGAAAGTGACGCTAAAACGAGGCACGATCCCTTTCTTCTTCATCAATCTTTAAGGAATCATTGCGTTCATCTTTGCAAACCCCAATTAGGGCTGCAATATGTGTGAATTGCGGGAGGGATTTTTATACAACTGTGCGGGATAAATCTGGAACTTTTTTCGTGTCCGTAAAAATTAGATTGAATGAATATAGATTGTAATAAACCCTACTTAAAATTCATTAGAGGAGGACCGAAGTATAGGTAGTTTCTTCTTTTTAGTCCAATAAAAACGCAGCGGCCAGCACGCTTAGACGCTCTACTATACGCATACAGTATGTTCCACATTGGTATTTACAACTTTGATCACGTACGTTTTAGAAATGGGAATAGGCAGAAAGGTTCGGTTTATGGCATATGTTCACACACACCGAAAGATGATTTTTTTTCCGATTTTCCTGTGTTAGATATTGACTGGACACCTTCCAGAAGTTTTCACAATGTGTGCAATAGTTGGTTCAGACCATATCTGACAACCAGGTCCTGCGGAACTCCGTCACATTTTTCCTTCGGGCAGGACTTCAACGAGCTGCGATCTCCCATCAAAGCAGTAATAGCACACTTTGATGAGGACATTCTAGGCCGGATATGGAACTGAAATAACGCTTAGATCACCTGTGTGCTTTAGACGGCGCACACATTTGAGGTGACCCTCCGTCACTCCGTCTATCCTTGTTTCGTGACATTCACGATTTTCATAGTTCTATCCCGAATTTTTTCGGAGGTAATTGGTTACACCTATTTTTCCTGGATTTAAAAATTTTGAAACGATTAATCACTAATTACATGTTCACTTCACCTGCGCTGGGATGCTATTACTGAAAGAGTATTTTCCAAAATGGGTAATGAATCGAGCGGTGCGAAAACACAATTTGTTGTACAAACTACGAAAGAAGTGTTAGTGAGTAGAGTGATTTATGATGAAACTTTTGTTGAAGGTTAGCATAATGCTCTGGAAGACTACAAACATACTGAAGAAAATTTACAGCAGTGATGAATACGGTATGTCTGCTCGCACTTCTGCTTTGAAGGTACTATTAAATGGCTCTGAGCACTATGGGACTTAACATCTGTGGTCATCAGTCCCCTAGAACTTAGAACTACTTAAACCTAACTAACCTAAGGACATCACACAACACCCAGCCATCACGAGGTAGAGAAAATCCCTGACCCCACCGGGAATCGAACCCGGGAACCCGGGCGTGGGAAGGGAGAACGCTACCGCACGACCACGAGATGCGGGCGAAGGTACTATTAAAATATAAATTAATGTACCTTATGTAACAAGTTAAAGTGATAGATAGCATTTATTTCATTCAATTAAGTCTTTTCTGCAATATCAAAATTTCTCAATGTGTCACGAAATTGGCTGTAGAAAATACGGTCGCCTTAACATACTGAACTCTGTTAAGCCATAAAAACGTGCTTTTCTAGCTATACACATTTCTGAAATATATGTAAGCAAAGTTGTAAAGAAAGTTTTGGAGCACCCTGTATTTTCCATACCTCTTTATTCAGACAATGAGAAACCGCCGACAGTGAGATGTCGCTGACAATGGGCGATCGCGTATACGGTGACGCAGCCCGCCCGCCAGAAATCTGAATGTCTTAAATGTTATTTGCCTTCTACTCATTGAGCTGTATGAAACTGAATTCGCTTACGGTCATATTCCTTACAGCAGATTAGTACTACGTCTCAGCATGAATGTCTCTGTAATACGCTTTCACAAATCCTTGCCACTCTCTGGTGCAATTTATATCTGCTGGTCGGATGGAGGAGTGCGCCCGCTGAAGTTGGCACTGAAACATTCTCTCTGTCAAGTTCCCGCTCCCCGCTCAGCATTGTGGCCATCGACCAACTTATCGTCTACAGACTGTTTGTGTCTGGGAAAATAATTCGATGTAGCCCATGTGTCCGGGGTATCGAAGTTTTGGTCTGGGATCGGCAATTTAATTGATGGCACGCCTACCCCAGCGATACGTCAGGTTTGTTAGTAGCGCCTTAATGGCACCTGGAAGAGTTTAAACGGCAACAAAACATCAATCAGTTTTAAATGATGAAAATAAAAGTTACTCCCTTATGTACATAATTAAATAAACATGTATACTACTTATTTTAACTTTGGCATACCCTTGAGGTACGTCTTGAATTAAGACGATATTCTGTCAGTATAATATAGCCCTGCTATAGTTCGTCTAATTAAATTTTTGCATGTTGGTTTCACTCAGAAGAATGAGTGGATAGCTTGGTCATATAAAATACTAAACAGTGGTTTCAGTTAAAAGAATGAACACATGGTTCAACCGAGAGCAAAACTACTGATTCTTTTCTACTTTAAAAGAAGGAATGAATAATTAAGTCAGCATGCAAAGCTGCATTGTTGTCGAATCTTTTCATTCGATTGCTACCACTGATTGTCTTCACTCGAAAAAAGTAAATGAACAATAATCCAACTGACAGGTAAAACTACAACCGACTGGTACAATTGTTTTCAATCGGTTGCTCCCACATACCAGTTTCATTCAAAGGTTGAATGTGTAGTCCGGCCAACTGAACGACTATTTCCATTCGGTTGCTACCACAGACTGGTTTCACTCAAATGAATGAATGAGTAATCGAGCCGACTGAATAGTTGTTATCTTTCCATTGCTCCCACGTAATAGTTTTACTCAAAAAAATGAATGAGTAATCCTACCGATACATAAAACTACAGCCGAATGAGTCGCTTGTTTTCCAACAGTCGAATGAATCGTTTGTTTCCATTCCGTCATTCCCATCTCTATGAGTAGTCAGCAATCAGCACTCATAAATCTGGCATTTGTTAAGAAGAGCGGAATATATATTTTATTAGAGATTTCCGTGCACTCTGCGATGGTGGGGATGGCTATTACCTTATGTGTCCTGGTTTTTACCTCGCTGTCAGCTCCTCTAGTGACTTAGTATTTCCCCAGTTTCACCTTTCAGAGGCCCTTTTCTGCTGGTTCGACCCCTGAATACTTAAGCTGCGCCGCACCCAGCACTCTACTTTGTCACTAGTATGACGATATCTCTCTGCTACCTTGATATCATTATGCTTTGCTTGATGGCTTGGAAGCCCGGTCGTCCCCCGAGCTGCGATAGCTTCCGTGTTTACCACAACTGGCTCATCATTCCCTTAGTTGGCATTCAACTGGTAATTGACACAGGTGGATCGGCTTCTGAAGTTTCCAAGGTGGATCTTGGATGAGGTTTTAGTGTCTGCCGGTGATAGTCTCCTGGAGCGTAACATGCCTAAGCATCTGGGCGCCACGGGTAGCGCAGCACTTGGCCACCCTTCCAAGAGTATATCGAGAGGATACGGCTATGTCTGCCCTAGCCGGGCTACCAATAGAAAACCATTACGCTCTGAGCTCTGGAGCGGAACGCTGCCTGATATCGTCGCAGCAATCGCCACCAACCACACCGTCAACAGTAGCACGACGCAACAGTGGCGACCACAGCAACAGAGGCATGCAGTCAGCAGCCGGAGGCCGCCACACTGGAGAAACGCCTTCATGCTCACTGCGCCACCCATTAATGATTAATAACAACGCTTCAATAAACAAGTTAGCGCAACCAACATTGTTCGTCCTTCAGCTACACAAAAGTCCTTTCTAATCAAACAATTCTTTCCCACACTAAAGCAACAGATACGTCCTGTTATAGCTTGTGTCAGAAAGAGAGATGAGGATGATCATGAAGAACAAGACGGACAGCCAGAAGACAGCAGCCAGAACCACGGATCTCCTACAGCACCGAGGCCCTCCACAACAATTCGAATAAGTGTCAAATTCAAAGTTTCGTTTGAGCATTGATGGTCGTTTTCCTGTACTTTCTTCTTTAGTTTACTATAATTTTTTGCGTGCACTAATACTTCGGTTGGTAATAAGTAGGGTATATGGAGAAAAAAGTTTATTCTCACGAGTTCTACATCTACATCTCAGTAGTTCTACATCTAAATTTACATTTTTTTAAAAAAATCTTTGATCAGTTACTGTAATTATACATGTTAACCCACCACCTAAATACATTAGTGGGTCCTAATTTCATATTTCACATTTCAGCAGCTGATGTTTCTACACTACAGATAAATACTCATAATTACTCTACCACTACAGGGATCTCTAGTCTTCTATTGTTCAGTTTCTACCTATGTCTAAGTACTGGTTATTGTATATCTTTCTCTGAAATCTGTTATTAAGATACATCTAATTTATCCTAATAGCCTATAGTACCTGCAGCGTTACAGGTGTGCCAGTAATCTACAAACCTAATTGTTGTTGGCCTTGCCCACCGAGCCAATCCCAGTGGGCGTGCCCCTGACACTGAGCTGACCGATGACTTCGTTTCGCTGCAGTGCTATATTAAGAAGTTTTACCCTATCTTTCTACATACTAACCTAATTCTTATATCTAACGTCTCAACTGGTGCGTGTCTTGGTCAGTGGTGATGCATACCCTCCCCCCTAATCCAAGGAAAAGCGGATCCCAGCTGTAAAGCAGCTGGCCAAGTCCAGGCCCCGGCGGAACAGGGAAGGTGCACGGTGTCTAAGTCAGTATGATTATTTACTGGTTGTTCCACACAAATTCCCTAAGGACCTTTTTAAAGATCTCATCTGAAAGCTTAATTAGGACACTGAATGTGTCCTCTTGCCTAAGCAGGTGGTGCGTGTCGTTTTTTGGAAGTTGTTGTCTTAGTTGATTTGCAACGTCATCGAAGAGAGGGCACTCAAAAAAATAGTTCAAATGGCTCTGAGCACTATGGGACTTAACATCTGAGGTCATCAGTCCCCTAGAGCTTAGAACTACTTAAACCTAACTAACCTAAGGACATCACACACATCCATGCCCGAGGCAGGATTCGAACCTGCGACCGTAGCGGTCGCGCGGTTCCAGACTGAAGCGCCTTTAACCGCGCGGCCACACTGGCCGGGGAGGGCACTCATACAGTACATGTTCTGGAGTGCCCCGCACAGCGCCACCATCACACGTTGGTGTCGTCCGCTTCCCAAACCGACACAGGTATGTCCGGTAGTGCCCATGTGCAGTAAGGAAGTGTAGTAGTCCTCTCGTAGGCTTGAGGTAAGTAAGCTTTAAGCGTTACTCTCTGTCTGGCAACAGCACATAGGTTTTGCGCCTCGTTTCCTCATTGTTCCATTGATCCTGCCATATTTCTAGCCCTCTCCTTTTTATTGCCAGCTTGTATCCAACATAAACTTCCATTATTTCCATTATTTTTTTCCTCCTCTCCTTCTTCACCCAGTACCAGGCAGCCTGCTCTCTAATTTTGATATCTAGTGGACAGATCCACATTAGCACTAGGAGCGCACCCCTCCCCCCCTCCGGGAATTGTTCTATATGCCCCTACTGTACTCAGGAGCATATTTCGCTGCACCCATCTTACGGCCATGGCGGGCATGACCCTCGTGAGCCTGTGTGCCCAGACCCCTGATCCGTATGCTACTATCGCTACTATCGATGTTAGGATGCTGTTGTGGTAAAGTTTTATTACGTTAGGTGGGAGGTGGAAACGTTTGTGACCTATTCCGATAAGGCTGTTTAGCAAAACAAGAGATCTCTGATATACGGTACCAATCCGTGATATAAAGTTCCACCTCTCGTCGATGACTACACTTAGATACCGGGCCTCACGGCGCCGAAGAACTGGTGAGCCGTTAATTCTTACCGTTGGATTTCCAGCAAGTTAACCTTTGAGTAACAGATATGTAGACTTACTAGGCGCAATTGTCACTTTTGCCTTGCGGCACCATGCTGCCAGAATAGTTAGAGCTCTCTCTACCTTGGGCTCTAAATCCTCGCGGCTCCGGCCTCCAACCAGCAGGAGGACGTCGTCAGCGTAGGATATGACCTCTAGCACATCGTCTTCATCGTGACTGCTCCTTAGGTCTTCCAGAAGTGGCTTCATATTGATGTCCCAGAAGAGAGGTCCGAGGATATCCCTTGGGTACTTTCTTACTGGCTTTGCCGCTAGGGGCCGATAGTCAGACCTCCCTGTCTTCACAATAGCTCTACAGACAGCCATATAGCGGCCCTGGACAGTCCCTCTCCTGCAAGAAGGAGAAGAGAGAGGGCCACCACAGGTTGTCAGAGATGCCACTGATATCCACCATGATGCCAACGACATACATGGGCGGGGCAGAGTACAGACATCCACAGCCAGAGCAATTGCGTCAGAAACCGATCGCCCCGACCGGAAACCGAATTGTCTGTTACTCGTCCTGCACAGTACACGGTGTGCAATCAGTCTGTCTGCTAGCAACCTCTCAAAAACTTTGACCAGTAGGTCCATTAAACAGATGGGTCTGTATGACTTAATTTTTGTGGGATCTTTTTCCGGACCGTTTTTATTATTACTACATTTGCTTTTTTCCAAATTACTGGGAATTTCCTGAGTCGTAGTGTAAGTAGGCTGTTTAGGTTTTTATATTGGTAACGCCACGTAGAGCTCTGTATGAAAATCACGGGCTGTGCTGTGTGCAGTCTGTGGCTGGGTTGTATTGTTGGAACATTGTTATTCTAGTGTTGGGCAGTTGGCTGTTAACAGCACGTAGCGTTGCGTAGTTGGAGGTGAGCCGCTAGCAATGGTGGATGTGGGGAGAGAAATGGCGGAGTTTTGAGAGCGGACGATCTTGACGTGCGTCCATCAGAGACAGTAAATTTGTAAGACAGGATGTCATGAACTGCTATATATATATATATATATATATATATATATATATATATATATATATATATATATATATATATATAATGACTTTTGAACACTATTAAGGTAAATACATTGTTTGTTCTCTATCAAAATCTTTCATTTGCTAACTATGCCTATCAGTAGTTAGTGCCATCAGTAGTTTGAATCTTTTATTCAGCTGGTAGTAGCGGTGCTCGCTGTATTGCAGTAGTTCGAGTAACGAAGATTTTTGTGGGGTAAGTGATTTGTGAAAGATATAGGTTAATGTTAGTCAGAGCCATTCTTTTGTAGGGATTATTGAAAGTCAGATTGCGTTGCGCTAAAGATATTGTGTCAGTTTAGTGTTGATCAGAATAGGTAAAGAGCGAAATGTCTGAGTACGTTCAGTTCTGCTCAGCTTTGAAAATCAAATAACGTAAGGAGTTTACCAGCACAGTAATTCATAAATTTTTCTAAGGGGACGGTTCAGTAGACACTCGTTGTACAACTTAGTGAGAGGCGCAATCAGCTGGGGGCGAGGAATTGTACCACCTCCGCAGCAATGGCGTCTGGGCCAGGAGCACTACCCCTCTTAAGGACCTTGATTTGGGCAGCTGCTTCTTCTTCAGAGAAAGGGTAGATCATGTTGTTGTTCTCATAGGCTCTTCGGTCTTCTCTTTCGATTCCTTTTTGTTCTTCTGAGTCGTCACCCTCTCCATAGTCAGCCAACAGGACCCGGAGGAGGACCTCGGCTGTTTCCCTCCAAGTGTCCGTCATAGGGTCCCCATCCCTGAGAATAGATATCAACATAGGTGATCTTATTTTATCCCGTACAAGTTTGTAACGGATACCCCAAGGGTCTGTAGCAAATTGGCTTTGCACATAGTTTTTCCCAACTCCTCATCCTGATTGCCCTGAGCTCCTGTTGAAATTGCTCTTTGCTCTCTCTATAGACTTGCAGCCATCGTTGCTTTTCTCCCCAGATGACAATCCGCTGGTAATACCTCCTCGCGCTCCTTACAGCCTGGCGCATCTGTCCACGTTCGGCAGACCATGGTGTGGGGGAGGCTGCGACAGCTCTCCTACTGGTTGGTACAGCTGCCCACACCACCCTGGTAATTGCATGTACGAGTTCTTTGGCGTATTCCTCCTCGTTTTCATCACTATCCGGTAATATCGGGATGATGCATTCCCTCACCAGGCGGTCCCAGTTTATCTAATTATGATTAAGCTGTATCTCCCACTCCATGTCAAAGTGGCACTCCATGTCCGCTATAGTAAAGGTTATTAGATTGTAGTCGCTTGTCGTTATCCTGTCCCATACTTTCCTGTCTGTGATTTTTGTGGCACGATTTGGCGTTACTAATGTAACGTCGATGTTTGCACCTTCCGCTCCCCACCGCCAGAGTAGGGCGGGGGGTTCCCTTGCCTGTTGCAGTGCCATGATCGCTTCCTCTGCCTTTTCCACTCGGTCGTCTTGAGTGCCACTGAACCATAGGGGGGACTTTGCGTTTATGGCTGCAGTCATGATAAATTTGCGCCCCCGCAACGCCGTGGCTACTTGTGTTAGCATATCAAAGGGTTCATTTATTCCTCTTCCCTAAAGGAAGTACATGTTAATGACGTATAACAAACCCGCTGGTGATTGTAGCACCATGACATTGCAGTGGTCATCGGAAAACTGCGCGAGGACTGTGGCTCTCATTGCTCTGTTAGTGACTATGAGTCGGCGTTTGGTTCCGCTCCACAGTAAATCACTTGCCAATTGGGAGCCATGAACTGGATCCGCCCAGCTTGCGAGTACGGCTCCTGTAGACAGAACACGTCCAGACTCTTTTCCTCCACCACCTGTCGGAGTTCCTGCAGGACTAATTTACTGTTGTGAGTGTTCACCTGTCCCACGTTTAAACGGCTCACGTGGAAGATATGTATGGATGTGTGACTCTGGCCAATTCTTAGTCCAATCGTGGGCTACTCTTCCATTAGTGATGACAGATTGGTTGTACAGTTCGTCAAGATTAAATTTTTCGTTACGTCTTTCTACCAAGTCCCACAGGGCCCTGACGTTAGTGGGGAGATTCATTGTCTTGAGCTGAATTCTATTTACAGCCTCCACTGCCGGAAAGGTGATGTCTCTACCGTATTCGTGGCCGACACATACCACATGCCTTAAGGCTGTGTTGAGGACAGCCGGCTCCTCTAGACGAGATAATTGCAGAGCATGCTCCAGGTTGGGGTATATTCTTGCAGGATCAATTCCCATTCCTCTATTGGGTGGTGAGCCCGTGGGTGAGCTTCTGCTGCTTACGACATTGCTCTCGACATATTCTTTAGTACTTACTTCTTTGCGGTGAATTCCCTAAGACAGAAAGCCTTTGTGACCGTAGATGATCTTCAATCGACCTTAGTTCCGGGTTGGGAGGAGAGGGAGCATCTTCCCGATCACAGAGGTCTGTTTGAATACATGCGTCTTTCATCACTATTGGGTGAAATTGTGACTTTGTGAATATTTGAATAAATTCTCTAAATTTATTCGACCTCAATTTTTCCCTCAACCTCTTGCTCGGGGACTTCCTTTTTGGCTTCCTGTATCCAGGTATAGCCTCAGCCATAATCAGTTCGAACGATTAGTCTCTGCTGTAGCGTCCTGTACGTAGGGCAGTCCCTTACGGTGGCATTGCACGATTTCCTTCCTCTTTTTGTGCATGCAACGCTAACCCCGGATGTACTCCAATTCCTTCTGACGTGATCCTCCACTACAAACCTGGAGCAAGGTGGCTTCCTTTCGCAATGCTTTTGCATGTGGTCCAAATCGCCACAGTTGTGGCATCGGGGGACTACTAGGTAGTCTCTAACAACAGTGGCATGATATCCAATGTATATTCTCCCCATAGTGGTGAGCTTGCGCCACATTTTTACGGAGCCTCGGCATCGTGATGGACTATATTGCGTTCCCGGGGCCCCGTTTTGAAACCAAGCTTAAGGTCTTTTTTAAAGGTTTCCCATTCCATGTTGTCAAAATTTTGGTTGTTCTAGCTCTCGTATATGTCACATTCTTTTAGTGCAACTGGCCCATTATACAGGATCACCAGCGGGTCATGCTTTTTTGGTGGTTCACATTTAATAGCTTTGTTTAGTTTGGGATTTTTCAGAATTTTGTCCCTGTCCTCTTCGGTTCCGACATCTACTACTACGTCATTTTTGGTTGCTTTGACTTTATTAATTTTAATTTTGTCTTTAACAGGGTCAATGGTGGTAGCGAAGATCTCCGGCACCTTCTTTATGGTCTGGCGAGGCAGGGGTCTAAAAAAGACCACCGTGTCTGGTCTTTTTGAAATTTTCACTATCGTCTCTTTCGTGGTTTAGGCCTTTGTGGCTGCTAGCGCTACAACTCCTGCCCATGTTTTGGTTGGTTGCTGTCTCATTTTCCTTTTCCAGTTCTTCTAGCCGCCCCTCAAGCTTCGCACTTGCAATAGCCCTGGCGGCAAGTTCATTTTTTAGTGCCAGGACTGGAGCCTGGCTGATCTTACCATTTTTAACAGTGGAATATGTGATCTGACTAATTCTTAAATGTCTCTCATATACATTCTCATCGTTCTGTCCCACTTCCTCCTGCGAGGTAGGAACAGCAGACATACTCGCCCTCAAAAACGCACTCGATTCACTCGCCTCTGGTTCAGTCATGTTTGTGACGAGTTAAAGACAAATGGGAGTCCGTCTCTTGCCCGGGACCGGCTCCTCTGGCATTGGGGGGGGGGGGGGGGGGGGGGAGAGATGATGCAGCTCGCCCATCGGCCCCGCCCCAAGGCCAAGGGCAATTTCTAGCTGCTCGGTTCAACGAGCCGTCACCAGCACAGTGGTCCCCCTCTGTGGCCCTGTCGTCGACGATTTCACCCGACGCTCCTCAGCAAGTGCACCCCGCTCTATGGAGAGGCGGGCGGATACACTTCTAGCCCTTCGCAGCTTACTAGCCCGAGCTTCCACGTCTCGGCCAAGGACCCACTTCGACTCAGGCGGTGGGCCGGTCACCCAGTCGTTCGGCGGTCTGGACCCAGCTAACCTGGCCCAGGCTATGTCACCACCTACTGGGTTTGGCAGAACACTCTCCGGTTACACACGGGCGCGGTGAAGCACCCTTGCCGACTCGCGCCGCGATCCCACTCCGACAAACGAGTTCGCAGGCATGCAGAGCACCTGCTGGTCTGTGCCCTGCGAAAAGAGAGAGGGACAGATCCCCCTGTGCCACGCACCCTTTGGTTTCGCATCGGGTTGGGTCGCAGCTCTCCCCTTTGACGCAAGACAACGTTCGGGCGGGCCCGAGAAATGCCGAGCTTGACGTCTGGCATCACGAGAAGGCAGAAAGAGCCACTTGGGAAGGAGAGGCTATGTGAGACGCATCACTTACCCTTGTGAGGCGCCGGCTGGAGTGGCCCTGCGGTTATAGGCGCTACAGTCTGGTACCGAGCGACCGCTATGGCCGCAGGTTCGAATCCTGCCTCGGGCATGGATGTTGTGTGATGTCCTTAGGTTAGTTAGGCTTAATTAGTTCTAAGTTCTAGGCGACTGATGACCTCAGAAGTTAAGTCACATAGTACTCAGAGCCATTTGAACCTTGTGAGGCCTGTTGCGACACGCCCGACTAGAAGCGATGCGCCCTAGTGCGAGCCTCCGTGCCTTACGGCGTACTGGCAACAAGCAAGGCCGCCCCAAGAGCTCCGTCAAGCAACCAACCTCTACATCTATTTTTTAAAAAAATTCTTAATTCAAACCAATAATATCATACATGATAATCCACCACTTCATACATTAGTGAGTCTTAAGTTCTACAATACATTCAGTGATATTGAGCAGCATTTTCTAGTTCTAATTTTAACCTTCTTACATTCTTCAGGATATGATAAGTCAGTTGTTCAATGGGTAAGAGCTAATCTCTTTACTCTAATCTAACTATTCTAGAAGCTACCTCCTGCAGCGTTACAGGCTTGTCAGTGAATGTATAAACCTACATTTTGGCCATGCCCACTGAGCTAATCGCAGTGGGCATGCCCCTGGCACTGGGCTGGCCTTTAGAAAATCGCTGCAGGTTCTGTTTAGAGGTGTCCTAATCTAGTTCCTACTGAAAATTTCCTATCTGCTAAGTCGTTATCGGTGTGGAGTTGCCAGTTCCGAGATATTTGCACACATTCGCCCTGTTCCAGGACGTGACGGATTCCTACCGTTGCGCCGATTGGCCAATCCACGCCCTGCCGAAATGGGATAGGTCGCAGTGTGTCAAATGGTGATCAGTAGTTCATATACATTCCCCACGATATTCCCGCAGGACATTTGCCGATACCTCGCTGGCAAGGAGGTTTATGATCTCAGATGTGGTCGGGTTCCTAATTAGCGTCATCACTTGGTAGCTGGTGTCTTAAGTCAGTGGCTACATCATCGAAGATAGGACACTCGTAGATCACTTGATCTGGAGTGCCGAGGTCAGCTCTGCAGTCACACGAGGGTGTAGCTCTTTTCCCGAATCGACAAAGATATGGCATGTACGGTCCATGACCTGTGAGGAAATACAACATTCCCTTACTTGGTTGGAAGTGCGAAAGTTGGAGCCGTTCTTTAATTTTTGACAGCAGTAGTTGGTGAGTTCTTCTGCCCGTTTCCTCTCTGTCCCAGAGTTCTTGTCATAGTTCTTCTCCTCTTCTTTTGATTGCAAACTTATCCCCCACCCGTACCTCCATAATGCTTTCAGTATTTACCACCTCTCCTCTTTTTACCAAATAGCAAGCCACCTGTTCCAGAATTTTGATGTCCAGAGGACACACCCCCACCAGTATCAGTAGTGCCCCCCCCCCCCCCCCCGCAACCCCACCGCCAGAGAAGTTCCGTATGCTCCAATGGAACGCAGAAGCATGTTGCGCTGCACCCTCCTGTGCTGCACCGCAGGTACGACCCTCGTGAGCTGGTGTGCCCAGACTCCACATCCGTAACCCACGATGGAGGAAAGAATGGTGTTGTGGTATAACTTTATGAGTTCTGGTGGAAGGTGAAATCTTCTGTGTCCTATCATGATGAGTTTGTTTAATGCTTCTAATGATATTTGAGTTGCCTCTACGATATGCTTAGCAAAGCTCCATCTCTCATCATCGATGACACCCAGATACCGGGCCTCTCGATACTGAATTACTGGTGAGCCCCCGATCATCACTGTCGGATTTCTGGCCAATTGGCCTTTCAATAGTAAGTATGTTGACCTGTTGGGTGCTATTGTCAGTTTCGTCCTGTGGCACCACTGTGTGAGAATAGTTAATGCCCTTTCAAAAATGGTTTAAATGGCTCTGAATATTATGGGACTTAACTTCTGAGGTCCCGCCGGCCGCCCCGGCCTGAAGCCGAACTGTCCCCTAGAGCTTCAAACTACTTAAACGTAACTAACCTAAGGACATCACACACATCCATGCCCGAGGCAGGATTCGAACCTCCGACCGTAGCGGCCGCGCGGCTCCAGACTGTAGCGCCTACACTGCTTGGCTACCCCAGCCGGCAATGCCCTTTCAATCTTAGGTTCTAGATCTTCGCGACTCCGGCTCCAACCGGCTGGAGGAGGTCGTCCGCGTAGACTATCGCCTCTAGCACATCATCACTGTTCTCCAGACTCTCCAGGACAGGCTCCATGTTTATATCCCAAAAGAGCGGCCCCAGGACAGAGCCCTGTGGACACCACTTTGTAATCTCCTTACCCATCCGCCCTCTAGGTTACGATAGCCAGACCTCCCTTTCCATACAGTAGCTCCTAAGAAAGCCGTATAGCTTCCCTGGACACTCCTTTTCCCGAAAGCAGGAGAAGAGCGAAGGCCACCACAGGTTGTCGAAGGTGCCACCGATGTCGACCATGATGCCAACTATGTACTTGTGCAGGGACGACTCACAGACCTCGCCTGCCAAGGAAATTGCGTCAGATGCAGATCGCCCCTGCCGAAAACCGAATTTCCTGTCGCTCATCCCACATAGTACTTGGTGTGCCGTCAACCTGTCAGCTAGTAACCTCTCCAACAATTTTCCCAACAGGTCCAACAGACAAATTGGTCTGTAGGACTTTACTTCTTTTGGGTCTTTATCCTGTCCTTTTTTTAATGATAACTACAAGGGCATGTTTCCAGATGGGGGCAAACGTTCTGAGGCGCAGGGCCTCATTGTACATTCTTGCTAGAAGTGTGACTAGTTGTGGGACGAGGTACTGCACTACCTCCGCAACAATGCCGTCTGGTCCTGAGGCCTTTCCTCTCTTTAATGATTTTGTGTGCGCCGCCACTTCCTCTTCAGACATTGGATAGACCATCATATTGTTCCTACGTTCTTTCTGCATTGCCTGCCTAATTAGGCGTTGCTCCTGTGTGTCTTCTTCTACTCTATTATCAGGGAGCATGGAGCGGAGAAGGATCTTAGCAGTTTCCTGCCAAGACCCTGTCATCCGGTTTCCATCCCTGACTGTAAAGAGTACCATTGGCGACCTAACTTTTCTCCCTTACTATCTTGTAAGGAATGCCCCAGGGATCCATAGCCAATTGGATTTGCACATATTTGTCCCAGCTTTGCAGCCTGACTGCTCGTAGTTCCTTCTGGAACCGCGACCTCTAAATTTTTTAAAATCTTTATCACAAACCATAATAATTATACAATATTAACCCACTTCCTTATCTGATTAGTGGGTCATAATAATTATACAACTTGTAATTATGTTGCAGCAAATTACAATTTTCAAGTGAGCTACAGTCAATATTACATAAAATGGGCATTTAATGTCTAGTACCTAGGACTTATATCTATTTCTTATAACTAGCTCCTATCGCCTGCAGCGTCACATGTGTGCCAGTGAGATATAAACCCACTCTGATAGCCTTGATAATCGAGCTAAACCCAACGAGCGTGCACCTGGCACTTGGGAGGCCACGATGTTGTTTCGCTGCAGTTCCCTAGCATAATTTTCCTAAGCTAAGTCCTGCTAACTAACTTATGCTACGTCATATCCGGTGCATGTCCTTATCGGTAGCATTGACCCCCACTCCCCCTAATACTGCACGTGGCGGATTCCAACTATGATGGAAAGTCGGCCAGTCCACGCACAGGCGGTATGGGAATAGGGCTCTGGACGCAATCAGTTTTGGTTGTCTCAGTTATTTAGTTCATGTCCCTCAAGTATTCTGTTAAAACTTTCCGTGATACCTCGTTGGCCAATGTATTTAGCAGTTGGAAAGTGTCCTCACGTCTAAGCAGTTGATATGTGTCGTGGTTTGGAAATCTGTCTCGAAATGTAGTCGCAACATCATTGAAGAGGTGGCACTCGTAAACCACATGGTCAGGACTACCCTCTGACACGCCACAGTCACACGCGGGTGTAGCCCTCTTCCCGAATCGACATAATTATGTGGGGTAGGGTCCATGGCCAGTAAGAAAATGGATCAGTCCTCGTGTTGGCTCAAAATATTTCATGTCCGAACGCTCCCTCACATCTAGTATGAACTGGAAAGTTCTACGTCCAGTTTCTTCTACCTCCAAAGACCCCTGGCAAAGTTCCTCCCGTCTTTTCCTTATTTCCCTTTTGTCCTCCACCCTCACACCCATAATGTCTACAATTTTCTCATAATTCCCCTTTTTGCCCAGTACCAAGCCGCTTGTTCCCTTATTTTTATGTCCAGGGGTCAGAGCCCCAATATGACTAATAGCGTCCTCCAGGAGATGTTCTGTAGGCCCCCGCAGATCTCAATATCATACTTCTCTGGACCCTTCTCACTGTCACGGTGGGCGCAACCCTCGTGAGCGTGTGCTCCCAGACTCCCGAGCCGTAACCCACTATTGAGGTTAGGATGCTGTTATGGTAAAGTTTAATAAGGTGTGGGGGGAGATGAAATCTTTTGTGTCCTATCGTGATGTGATTGTTTAATATCTGCAGAGCTTTCTGGGTTACGGTGTCAGCGTGTTTCCCAAAGTTCCACCTCTCATCAATGATGACTCCTAGGTAGCGAATCTCACGTCGCCGGAGAACTGGTCAGCCGTTAATTTTGACAGTGGGATTTCTAATTAGATGTCCTTTTAACAGCATGTATGTGGATTCGCTGGGTGAAATTGTCATTTTAGTCATGTGCCACCATTGTTGGAGTTTCTCTATGGCTCTCCCCATTTTTGGTTCTATGTCTTCCTGGCTGCGGCCGCCGGCCAACAGGAGGAGGTCATCTGCGTAGGCTATCACCTCTAGCACTTCTTCGCTTTGTTGTAAACTGTCTAGTAGTGGCTCCATGCGGATGTCCCAGAAGAGGGGTCATAAAACGGATCCTTGGGGGCATCCTTTAGTAGTTGCTTTTCCAACTCTCTCGCTAGGGGATGATAGCCAGACCTCCCGATCCTTACAATAGCTCCACAGGCAAACCAAATAGCGGTTTTGGACACTCTTTCTCCCGCAAGCGGGAGAAGATCGAAGGCCACCACAGGTTGCCGAAGGCGCCACTGATATCCACCATGATGCCAACCACGTACTTGTGCGGGGTCGAGCCACAGACCTCGGTCGCGAAGGCGATTGCATCAGATGCCGACCGCCCCGGCCTGAAGCCGAACTGCCTGCTGCTCATCCCGCACAACACTCGGTGTGCTGCCAATCTGTCAGTCAACAATTTCTCCAGTATCTTTCCAAACAGATCTAACAAGCAAATCGGCCTATATGACTATATCTGCAAGGTCCGTATCAGGTCCTTTCTTTATTATGACTACATTTGCTGTTTTCCATTTCCTCGGAAACTTCCCTTGCCTTAGGCACTCATTGTAAAGATGAATAAGTGGCGCAGTCAGCTGGGGTGCCAGGAACTGCACCACCTCCCCTCTTTGTAACGATCTTATATGGGCTGCAACCGCCTCTTCAGAGAAGGGGTAGACAGCCGTCTCATTGTTGTATATATCTTGATCTTCATTTCGCAGTTGTCGTTACCCTTCAGTCTCCCCATCCGCACTGTCGTCAGGCAGCAGGGACCGGAGGAGGACCTCCGCAGTCTCCTGCCAAGGCTCCGTCATCCTATCCCCGTGCCTGACCGTCGATACCTCGATAACTCCATACGAGAGCGGATTTTCTCTCTTACCAGCTTATAGGGGAGCCCCCATCGGTCTAAGACCAGCTGGTTTAGCACGTAGTTTTCCCAACTTCGCGTTCTCACCTCTCGCAGTTCCTTTTGGAACCTCTCCTTTGCCTCTGTATATTGCAACTGCCACCTTTGTCGTTCCTTCTAGACGACACTGCGCTGTTGGTGCCTCCTAAGCCTTCTGACAGATTGACGCCGTTCTCCTAGTTCGGACGACCATGGTGACGGAGGGGCCACCATGGCCTACCTCCTAGTTGGTACAGCAGCCCTCACCGCTCTGGTTACTGCGCTCACCAGTTCCTCCGCTCTCTCGTCCACGTCTATGTCCTGATGCATGTCACCTTCCGGTAATGGAGGAATGTCGCACTTCCTCGCTAGGCGTTCCCAATCAGTTCTTTTGTAATTTAATTGTACCTCCTATCCCATGGCCCATCGGCACTCTCTTTCGCCTAAAGTGAAAGTTATTACATTGTGGTTGCTTGTGGTGGCGTTTCCTACAACCCTCCTGTGCCGAATGATGTTTGCTGTGTTTGGTGTTACAAGAGTGACATCTATATTTATTGCTTGTCCTCCTCCTGCAGCGTAGGTAGGAGGGTTGCCAGGCCTGTTGGTCACCACAAGTTGCGATGCAATAATAAACTCTTCTACTTTTTCACCATTTGCATCTCTTTTGCCGCTGTACCACAGGGGAGATTTAGAGTTGATGTCAGATGTTATCACTACCTTTCTTCCCTGTAACGCCGTGGTTACTCTCGTTAGATGGTCTAGATTCTGTTCAATATTATCTCCATATTGAAAATACATGTTTATGAGAGTGATAATTCCCACTGGGGATTGCAGCTCCACGACGCTACAGCGACTAGTTGTGAACTGCGAGAGTGTAGTGACCCTCAAAAGTTTGTTCGAGATTATGATTGCCGCTCCCGGGTGTGCCCCTCTGCTGACTATTTGCCAGGTAGCGGCAGCAAATGCAATTTTCCCAGCTTGGTAGTACGGCTTCCGTAGACAGAGTTCATTTTGTCTCCTCTCCTCCACCTTCCTTCGGAGCTCCTGCATCACAAGTCGGCTGTTAAGAGTATTAAGTTGTTCAATATTTATTTTTGTCATTAAGGAAAGTACGTGTGTATTCGGTCATTCGGCCAAGTCTTGCTCCAGTCGAACGCAGTTCGTCTGTGTGCCAGTACTGATTGTTGGTAAATGTCGTCAAGATCGAATTTCTCTCCTCGTCTTTCGAATACTTTCTTTAACAGGTCTGGCAAGGCTCTGAAGTCAGTGGAGAGATTCACTGATTTTAGCTGAACTCCGTCCACAGCCTCCATAACCGAGAAGGTTACCTTCCTACCCTCTTCATGTCATACACGGACCACATGTCGTAAGGCAGTGATCAGTGTAGTCGGCTGCTCTAGTCTTGATAGTTGCATGGTGTACTCTAAGTTGGGGTACACTCTTACTGGGTCGACAGGTGGTAATCTAACTATTGGAGTGCCTTGTGTGTTGGAGTTTGTACTTAAACTTGTCACTATATTTTCCTGAATCGGTTGTTGTTTATTTATTTGCTCATCTTTAGAAACTTCCACAGCCACAGGATGCCCTTGCCGTTGTTGGTGTATTATCGGCTTTGTTCCACGGCTTTCGGAGGAGGGAACTGCAGCTAAGTCCATCGTGTGGAACTCAGTTTGTATAGCTTTGTCCACTGTTTCAATTTTAGCGGTGCCCGAAAGCGACCTCAAAAATTCCTTGAATTTATTTGCCCTCATAGCGGCCCTCCTCCTTCTGCTCAGGGACTTTCGCTTTGGCATCTTGTTCGGTTTGCCGCGCTCAGCCATAGTCAATTCTAGAGATTAATCTCTGTTGGAGCAATCGGTATGTCGGGCAGTTTCGTCCTGTGGCTCCGCAAGATTTTTTACCTCGATTTATACCGGGTATGCAAATTGCTGCTGCCTTACAGTCTTTACGATTATGACCATTCTCACCACACTTGGTGCACGCCGACTCCCTGGTACACAGTCTAAGAATGTGATCCAAGTCACCACAATTGTGGCAACGAGGTACCACGACATAATCCATTGTGTTAATGGCATGAAAGCCGACATATAATCTGCCCATTGTTGTAATGTTTTCCCACATTGGCGCAGTTACTTTGGCGATGTGATGAACAACATCACGGCCCCGTGGCCCCGTCTTAAATCTTAACTTCAAGCAATTTTTGAATTCATCTTCATGCATGCCCTCAAAGTTTTGTTCTCTTACTCTTTTGCAAAGTTCTTCATTAGACATAACCGTGGGTACATCATCCAGTATTACCAGTAGATTTCTTTTTCTCGGTGGTTCGCATTTGACCACCGAGTTTAGCTTTTGATTATTCAATAGTTTGTCCTTGTCCTGTTCAGAGGCAACTTCAACAATGGCAGAGTTCCTACTTGGTTTAATTCTTTTAATTTTAATTTTGTCTGTCACAGGATGTATGGTTGTAGTAAACAGCTCTTGGATTTTCTTAACGCTCGTGTCTTGACCAGGCGGGGTCCAAAGAAAGACTGCTGTTTCTGGCCTCTTTCTTGTCAATCGTGTCTCTTGTGGTGCTTGGCTTCGTGGGCGCTTGCACGGCCACGGTCGAGCAGGTCTTTGCCGGTTGCCTCATCAATCTATTGTTTTCATTTCCTACATTTACGTAATACTCCGCAATCCACCTAATGGGTGTGGCTGCAGGTTCTTTTCGCACCACTAATTGAACATCCCCACCCTGTTCCACTCGTGAAGAGCGCGTGAAAAGATTGATTATAGTAAACCTCCACATGTTAGATTGTCTCATCTCGATGTATATGGGAGGAAATAATATGTTGGCCGACTTTTCCCGGAAGGAGTGTGTCTGTGTTTGTGTGTGTGTGTGTGAAATCTAATTGGACTTAACTGCTAAGGTCATCAGTCCCTAAGCTTACACACTACTTAACCTAAATTATCCCTAGGACAAACACACACACCCATGCCCGAGGGAGGACCCGAACCTCCGCCGGGACCAGCCGCACAGTCCATGACTGCAGCGCCTGAGACCGCTCGGCTAATCCTGCGCGGCGCGGATGGAGCTCTCTCGAAATTTCAGTAGTAAACTTCTCATGATGCGCAACGCTGGTGTATTGGAACGTCTGCCAATGCAGACTGTTGAGCATTCCGGAAATGTCCTCGCGCGGATTAAACGATCCCGTGACGAATAGCGCCGTCCTTCGTTGGCCCTTCCCCAGCTCTTCTATCAGTCCTACCCATAATGACGAACAATAATCAAGAATTGGTCGAACAAGGACCCTAAATTGACTTCCTCGAGATTGAATTACATTTCCTTAAGATTCTTACTATGAAACTTAGTCTCACATTTGCGTTTCCTGCTATGTGTTTCATGTGGTCAGTCCAACTGAGTTCGATTTCGATAGTTACTTCTAGATATTTGATGGTAGACTCAGTTGCCAACAGCCTCTCAGCAATAATCTACGTGTACAGTAGTGGCTTTCGTTTCTTGTGTCTGCACAATATGTTATTTTTATTTACGTTCAGGGTCAACTGCGAGGGCCTGCATAATTCATCAATCCTTTGCAAGTCTTTCTGCAAATTTGTTAACCTCTCAGCTTGCAATATTCGGGCAGTGACAGAGGGTGGGATTATTGGAAATTGGGAGCTCCAATGTTAGGTTCGTTATGGAGCCACTTAGGGACATGGCTGCCTAGGAGGGGAAGAAAGCCAATGTGCACTTCGTGTGCCTACCGGTTGGAGCAATTCCAGATGTGGTACAGGTCCCTCCAGATGCCTTGAACAGCACAGGGTGCAAGCAACTGCAGGTGATGACTCACGACGGTACAAATGATGTCTCGCTTTGTATCGGAAGTGATTCTCCCTAATTTCGAGTGGCTAACGAAAGTGGCAAAGTCTGCCAGTCTTGCTTGCCAGATAAAAGCAGAGTCCACCATTTACAACATAGTCGACATGTGAGGTAACGGGCGAGTTGCGGCGCCCTGAAAATATTCTAATTTCATAGTTGGTGGCCACCGTTCGGGCCGCGCGGTAGGGCCGAGCTCGTTAGCAAACACGTGGTGCTAAACGTTAGCTGGATGAGCCGCGTGGCTGGGAATTCCGCTGTGACGAGGACGGTGCTTTGTATCGATGAAGGAGATGTCTATGTCGGGAGTGCCAAAGATGGCGGACTTTGTGAAACCTTAATGGCAGACATTTCACAGTTAGTATAGAAATTAATAGTAGCCAGATGAATCATGATACCTCAAAAGAAACATGTACACTACTATTATTTGCACGACGATTCTAATGGCGTAATCAGATTTTCATAATATTTATTAGTTTTGTCTGATGACAAATTATACAAGTAACACCCAGCAACGAATTTCTAAAATATGAACGCTTCGTCTGATTTTGTCAATCGCCGTGTCTTTAGAAAGCTATTAGTGTAAACCCAAAATGGTGTGAATTACAGGCATGTAACTTAAATAGTACATGAGCTTTTGGAGGTCAAAGTGGCCGATTACTATAGATCGCGTCAGGCCGTAAGTACTCCTCAGTTACACGAAGAAATGGTAGCAGCATGCTTATAAATATGTTTATTCATCTATGTCCTTGTTTATATCCGATATATATACTACTCATGAAGAAATTGGTTACTGTGTTTTAGAAAGCACAGAGACATTAGGCTACTGGCCTACCTTTTGTTCTATTCCTTTGATATCTACTGTACACATCTACATCCATAATCCGCAAGCCACCTGACGGTGTGTGGCGGAGGGTACCTTGAGTACCTATATCGGTTCTCCCTTCTATTCCAGTCTCGTATTGTTCGTGGAAAGAAGGATTGTCGGTATGCCTCTGTGTGGGCTCTAATCTCTCTGATTTTATCCTCAGGGTCTCTTCGCGAGATATACGTAGGAGGGAGCAAATTACTGCTTGACTCTTCGGTGAAGGTATGTTCTCGAAACTTCAACAAAAGCCCGTACCGAGCTACTGAGCGTCTATTCTGCAGAGTCTTCCACTGGAGTTTATCTATCATCTCCGTAACGCTTTCGCGATTACTAAATGATCCTGTAACGAAGCGCGCCACTCTCCGTTGGATCTTCTCTATCTCTTCTATCAACCCTATCTGGTACAGATCAAACACTGCTGAGCAGTATTCAAGCAGTGGGCGAACAAGCGTACTGTAACCTACTTCCTTTGTTTTCGGGTTGCATTTCCTTAGGATTCTTCCAGTGAATCTCAGTCTGGCATCTGATTTACCAATGATCAACTTTATATTATCATTCCATTTTAAATCACTCCTAATGCGTACTCCCAGATATTTTACGGATTTAACTGCTTCCAGCTGCTGACCTGCTATATTGTAGCTGAATGATGAGGGATCTCTCTTTCTATGTATTCGCATCACATTACACTTGTCTACATTGAGATTCAATTGCCATTCCCTGCACCATGCGTCAATTCGCTGCAGATACTCCTGCATTTCAGTACAATTTTCCAATGTTACAATTTCTCGATATACCACAGCATCATCTACAAAGAGCCTCAGTGAACTTCCGATGTCATCCACAAGTTCATTTATGTATATTGTAAATAACAAAGGTCCTACGACACTTCCCTGCGGCACACCTGGAATCACTCTTACTTCGGAAGACTTCCTCCATTGAGAGTAACATGCTGCGTTCTGTTATCTAGGAACTCTTCAATACAATCACACAGTTGGTCTGATAGCCCATATTCTCTTACTTTGTTCATTAAACGACTGTGGGGAACTGTGTCGAACGCCTTGCGGAAGTCAAGAAACACGGCATCTACCTGAGAACCCGCGTCTATGGCCCTATGAGTCTCGTGGACGAATAGTGCGAGCTGGCTTTCACACGACCGTCTTTTTCGAAACCCGTGCTGATTCCTACAGATTAGATTTCTAGTCTCCAGAAAAGTCATTATACTCGAACATAATACGTGTTCCAAAATTCTACAACTGATCGACGTTAGAGATATTGGTCTATAGTTCTGCACATCTGCTCGACGTCCCTTCTTGAAAACGGGGATGACCTGTGCCCTTTTCCAGTCCTTTGGAACGCTACGCTCTTCTAGAGACCTACGGTACACCGCTGCAAGAAGGGGGGCAAGTTCCTTCGCGTACTCTGTGTAAAATGGAACTGGTATCCCATCAGGTCCAGCGGCCTTTCCTCTTTTGAGTGATCTTAATTGTTTCTCTACCCCTTTGTCGTCTATTTCGATATCTACAATTTTGTCATCTGTGCGACAATCTAGAGAAGGAACTACAGTGCAGTCTTCGTCTGTGGAACAGCTTTGGAAAAAGACATTTAGTATTTCGGCCTTTAGTCTGTCATCCTCTGTTTCAGTACCATTTTGGTCACAGAGTCTCAGGACATTTTGTTTTGATCCACCTCCCGCTTTGACATAAGACCAAAATTTCTTAGGATTTTCTGCCAAGTCAGTACATAGAACTTTAGTTTCGAATTCATTGAGCGTCTCTCGCATAGCCCTCCTCTCACTACATTTCGCTTCGCGTAATTTTTGTTTGTCTGCTAGGCTTTGGCTATGTTTATGTTTACTGTGAAGTTCCCTTTGCTTCCGCAGCAGTTTCCTAACTCGGTTGTTGTACCACGGTGGCTCTTTTCCATCTCTTACGATCTTGCTTGGCACATACTCATCTAACGCATATTGTACGATGGTTTTGAACTTATTCCACTGATCCTCAACACTATCTGTACTTGAGACAATACTTTTGTGTTGAGTTATCTGGTACTCTGTAATCTGCTTTTTGTCACTTTTGCTAAATAGAAAAATCTCCCTATCTTTTTTAATATTTCTATTTACAGCTGAAATCATCGATGCAGTAACCGCTCTGTGATCGCTGATTCCCTGTTCTGCGTTAACTGTTTCAAATAGTTCGGGTCTGTTTGTCACCAGAAGCTCTAATATGTTATCGCCACGAATCGGTTCTCTGTTGAACTGCTCAAGGTAATTTTCAGATAAAGCACTTAAAAAAATTTCACTGGATTCTTTGTCCCTGCCATCCGGTATGAACGTTTGAGCTTCCCAGTCTATATCCGGCAAATTAAAATCTCCACCCAGATCTATAACATGGTGCGGAAGTCTACTCGAAATATTTTCCAAATTATCCTTCAGGTGCTCAGCCACAACAGCTGCTGAGCCAGGGGGCCTATAAATACATCCAATTACCATGTCTGAGCCTGCTTTAACCGTGACCTTCACCCAAATTACTTCACATTTCGTATCTCCGTCAATTTTCTTCGATATTATTGCACTTCTTATCGCTATAAACACGCCTCCCCCTTGACTGTCCAGCCTGTCTCTGCGGTATACATTCCAATCTGAGTTTAGGATTTCATTACTGTTTACGTCTGGTTTCAGCCAACTTTCTGTCCCTAGTACTAGATGGGCATTTTGACCGTTTATTAATGAGAGCAGTTCTGGGACCTTTCTATAGACGCTCCTGCAGTTTACTATTAGCATAATAATATTGTTATTCCCTGTTGCATTTTGCCTACTCCTACCTTGCCGCGTCTCAGGAGGCGTCTTGTCGGGCCTAGGGAGGGAATTCACTAACCTAAGAAACCGACATGCGCACTCCACACGTACTCCGCTACACTTGTAGCCGCTTCCTGCGTGTAGGGTGCGCCTGACCTATGTTTATTTAATTTGTTTTTGTATCTAATAATGTGTGTTAGAGCGTGTTTATGGTCCAGCCGTAAATATATTCATTTAATTTCAAGTCTTTAATTATAAAGCCAGTATTTCGAATCTGCTTAATTATGTTTGTGAGTGTACGTTCGCTTGGAGTCATGGAGGGCGCGCTCTAGCCAGTCACGGCTCTCGTTGATGGTGAGACTCTATGGAAGTGGGGGAGGACGGTCATTTCGAGAGAGGACAGTTTTTGAGGGTACGGTACAGGACAGAGACTTGGAGTTTGGAGCGGTTTGCGCGTGTCGCAGAAATATTTCGTAGTGCTGACTTGTGCACTTGTGAGAGTTCCGTGGCTTCTACAGCGAGGACGTAGTGCGCATTTAGGAGTGAATATCTCGCGAGCTATGTTGTCGTTCGTAACTAATTACGTACAGTAGGAATCTATTGTTTCCCTGTTGTTAAACTTATATTTTATTTAATTGCTGCACCATCGACACCCAGAAGTGTTTTGCAGAAATATACGACATTCTCAAAAGTACCTCTACTATCGTACTCATTATTTAAAGTCGTTAAGATAGATTCTGCAGATACTATTTAATTGCAATTTTTCATTTATAAATTTATATGTTATATTCATAATTCGCAATTGCCGAGTGATAGTAACCGTCTACTATTCGATTCATGTGTGTATTCTTGTCGTATATTGTAGACTCAACAGTATTGGGCCTGTAATGCGGCAACTAGACCCTAGACAACGAAACCAGCCAAAACTTTTAGTGTTTAGACTCTGAGCCTGAGGGTAGGTGGTTGAGGGCCACCTCATTTAATTCATTTTCAGTTATATTTGAAAGCCCGCAGACAGGACCGAATGCGAACCTCTGGTACAGAGCCCAGTGGAAGCTCTGAACCAGAGGCTCAGACGTTTCTTCAACCATGTAGGCAGCAGATTCCCCTACTTGCGCCATAGGGTGGTTAGACTTCGGATTCCGCTGAATAGATCAGCACTCCACTAGATGCAGGAGGTGGCTACACGGGTAGCAGGGACTGTGTGGCGTGGACCGGGCGGTTTTTTAGGTTAGAAGGTCTCGGGGAAGCACAAAAAGGGCTTCAGTCTCAACGTGTGCAGGTCGAACACAGGAAGAACGTACATCCAGGAACAAAGCGTATAACAGTTGTAAATTGTCGTAGCTGTCTTGAGAAAGTACAAGAGCACCAAGCGCTACTAGAAAGGACTGATAATCAATCGTTATAGGCACTGAAAGGTGGCTAAAGCCGAAGATATGTACAGACGAATTTTTGCCAGGAAGCTACGTTTTTTGAGAGAGGATATGCTAAACAAAGTTGGCAGTGGCGTGCTTGTTACTGTTAGAAATTGTTTATCTTGTAGCGAAATTGAAGCACAGAGTATCTGTCAGTTAGTTTAGCAGGAGATCATCATTAGCAAACAGAATAAAATTATAATTGGATCCTTTTATCTACTTCCCAACTCAGATCATACAACAGCTGAAAGGTTCAAAGAAAACTGCAGTTTATTTTCAAACACATACCCGACTCATACAACTAGAGTTGGTGTTGACTTTAATGTACCCTCGCTTTTCAGTTTAATTTCGAACACATACCCGACTCATACAAATAGAGTTGGGGGTGACTTTCATGTACCCTGGATATGTTGGCGAAAATACATGTTCAAACCCGACAATTGGCATAAAACATCATCGAAGTTGTGCTAAACGCATTATCTTAAAATTATTTCGAGGAGTTAGTCCATGAGCCCACGCAAGTAATCAACGGTTTTGAAAACACACGTGACCTCTTAGCAACAAAATAATCATGACCTGATAACGATCATCAAAACGGCCATAGAGATTAGTGAACATAGCTTTGTCGTAACAAGTCTGAATACTGTAACCTCCAAATCCTCCAAAGATAAACGAATAATATACCTATTCAAATAATAATTATAATAATAATAAATTCACTTGAGGCCGTCCTGAGAGACAATCTCCACTCCTTCCAGACTAACAGTGTAGGTATAGGGCAGATGTGGCTTCAATTCAGAGAAGTAGCATCGTCAGTTTTTGAAAGATTTGTACGAAATAAATTAACAAACGACGGAACTGATATCCCTTGGTACACAAAACGGCTCAGAACACTGGTGCACAAACAACTAAGAAACTTACCAAATTTAAACGGACCCAAAATCTCCAAGATTGGAGTTCTTTAACAAAAGCTTGAAATTTAGCGCGGGCTTCACCGCGAGATGCTTATAATAGTTTCCCTAACAAAGCCTTACGCTAAAACAGGAAGAAAATGCAAAGAGATTCTGGTCGTATGTGAAGTATTCTAGCGTCAAGACACTATCAATGAAGTCTCTGCACGATAACACTGGAAATCCTATCGAGGACAGTGCTGCCAAAGCAGAGCTGCTAAACACTGCCTTCATCAAAGAAGACGAAGTAAGTATTCCAGAATTCGAACGAAGAACAGCTGCCAAAAAGAATAACATAGATGTATTCGGAGTAGTGAAGTAACTTAAATCACTCAACAAAAGCAAGTCTTCAGATCCAGACGACGTAAGAATTATGTTCCTTTCAGAGTATGCAAATCCAATAGTTCCGTACTTAACAATCACATACAACCGTTCTCCCGTCGAAAGATCCGTTCCTAAAGACTTGGAAAGTTTCACAGGTAACACCAATATTCAAAAAAGGAAATAGCAGTAATCACTAAAATACAGGTCCAGGTGGTTATAAATTATACACATGATCCTTCCACGTGACCCAGTATGTATGGTAGTGAACACTTTATCAAAATACCTAGAGTACGTCCTGAGATTAGCCTTCACATACAGACATAAAAACGTGTTGGTGGACTTGATAATATGCAGTGATTATCGAGCCTAGTACATTTTTGGCTCAGTACATAACAGACGTGTCCTGCGAGTGACACCGGCTTAACATAATGAGAGTACCGTACTCAAGTAAGAACGGAACAGTTGCTACTCTGGATAACGTAATGAAATAATATGCCGAAGCTGATATATCTGAAGATGAAAACTAGTTTCACGCAGCGACATTTGTCTTCTAAGATATACAACAGATAAATTAGGTTGTAAGGCCAGGATATTTTGCTGTTAATTTACTAACAGTTTAATTTCAAGACAGGGAAATACAGAGAACTGACGAAGGTAACTTGTAAGGGACAAATCAAGTGAACCTCTTTTCGAAATTCGCTACTGTCAAAATAACCAGTGATCCATTCCTGATAAAACTTTTTATATAATCTGTTTGCATATAAATGGGGAAGAAACAGCGAAGCTCTGCGCTCATGCTCTCTTGTACTCTTGTCTCTCAAGCGAGACTTTCTGTCAGTCCTGTTTGGTGCCATATTATCCAAGTGAAGGAACCAGAATTCAACATTATCAGCTGTTTAAGACCTCCAGCAGTGATATATCTCTGCATTCAGAAAGGCGTCAGTGGCATCTGATATCATCTCTAATGGTTCTCAACACAAACTTCAGCAGCTCTAAGGAACTGATGAGACGTTTTCGACACTGTACAGTGAAAGATGGGTTCCTTGCTAAGTTGAGAATAACTGTCTCCTCAGCAGTGTGATCAGGACCAGAGACTGGCTGTATTCGTAACGCTTATTCAAACAAAGAGATAACTCATGCGCATGTCGTGAAGAACGGACACAACAGCATCTTGCAAACTGTTCGGAAAGTCTTACAGCATTTGCGGTGGATAAGCTTAAAGTCGCAAAGGCGTGTACTGCAGATGATGCTTTATTCTCGTTTGGTGTTATATACTTTTAGTAACATTGTTTCTATTTGCTTTTTACATTTCCGGCATTTAATATACAAGGAGAGCATAAAGTCATGCCTAGACAAAAATTTTATTTCTAAAGAACAATGTTTGATAATGGACACGCTATATTTAACGTGAATCCAAAAAAAGGTCAAGAGGCATTAAGTATGGTGAACGTGGTGGCCATTACGTTGGACCGTCTCTGTCGATCAGTCTGTATGGATTGGTTTCATCCAGAAATTGGCGATCATCTTAATCACAGTATAGCGATATCATTCTGAAACACTAAAGATGGTCGAAATGCTTGTAAGTGAGGAAACTGAACACATGGAGAAATGTCTCCATAAAATATTAAGATTTAAGCTACAATTTGCAAAGAAACTGCAACAACATGTGGAAATGTGTCCTCAGAATACTTCATATTTTAACTAGCATTTGCAACACACGACATATCTGTGTCTGGCAGTGTGCGTTAGAAATAATGTTCCACCTGCACATTTTTATCGTTGCCTTATTTTCTATATATCATTTGTATGTATTTGCATCAGACAACTTTAACTGCAATAACTAAATGACTTACAAGAAACATATATCAGAGGTAATTTAACACAGCGTGCTCCAGGCTGAATGATGCTGCTTTGACAGAAACGCTTACGGTAAGGATGACCTACCTTGCACTCCTGGTAGCATCTGGTCAATTACCTATTTTACTTTGTTTTAGTTCCTTTATTTTTCTGTGAAAATCTAAATCGACATTGTTCAGTTGAAAGAACAGCTTGAAGTAATTCACATATTCCGATTGTGTATTCAGAAGCACACTCCAATAAAAATTTCTATATTTACCACGGCTGCAATAGAGAATTAAACTATAAATGGAAACTGTACGTAAAAATAAATATAATGCCTTTAAGAAAACTTAAATTTCCTGATTGTCTTCCAGAATAAATGAACGTAACATAAAAGATAACGCTGACAAATTCGAATATTTGGGTAAGATTACAGAATTGGCAGGACTAAGTCGAAAACATAATAAGAAGTTAAATGCAAAAAACAAACAGCATGCAAATCCACTTTCAAAAGATATAATAAATATTTCAAAGTAAAAAAAAATACAAAACCATAACAAAATTTTTAAATAAGAAGTCATCAACGCATAGTAAATGAAAATACACCAAATAAAGAAATGAAACAATCCGTGAAAACCTTAAGATGAAAGCACGGAAATGAAACTTGGACTAAAATGAAAACGTTCTAGACCTCTCATCACACAGGAAGAAGTCCACAGATAAAGACAGGAAAATGTGCCTATGTTAAAATTAGCTACAGTGACGAAGAGCTGGAACAAGTGGCCTACAGAAAAGCATGTAGGTCTTAAGCAGTTTGGCACATATTAAGAAATATTATAGGGTGGAACCTAATATCGAGCTATAGTTAACATTCATTAATTTAATGAGACTCGTGTTCGATATGGTACAGGATACATGTAAAAACGAAAGAAGAAACACAGTGAATGTATAAAGAGATATCGTGAAGGAAAGAAGAAAAGAAGTGACACAGGAGATGAACTGCGTGTTCTAGTAGTTCACATTGAAGAAACGAAACAAGAAAACAGTCAAATGACTAAGCCAGATATTGTTATCTAAAACTGATTGTACCCCGTTATCCTTGAAAGCCTCGGAGTTTGCTGATCGTACACTCCCATTGCGTTGCCCGTTCTATTATTTGTAGTCCCATACGAGAACTAAGAATCTGGTAATGCAGTAACTCTCGATTCCTTCTCCCCTTCTTTGTTCCATATTAATCCATTCTAACCGAATAACCTACTACTCGGGGTACTACAGTTGTGATGAGCTCGAAACAGCAACACCACTACCAACAGATAAACCATTCGTAGTACATGGTTAGCCTGGGTGCTATATACCTCGTGGAACTGCCGTCGGCTGGTGTAGTGGCGCCCCGCTCCGACTGGCCGTCCTGAATACAATGTTGCGCTTTTTTCAGCCAAGCGGGGAGACCTTGGGACTCGCCGAGCGTTGAGCTGCGTGTCCGGTGTAGGTAACATCACAGTCGCTCTCACTGCTCCTACATTTACCGGATGTGTCTCCTAAGAGTCGTCAGACGTATTTTTTCTGATGTTTCCACAGATATTTGCAATTTCGTTTTTGCATTGTGTAGCTGGAGCTATCCCAAGAAATTACTACGCGTCATACCTATGACTCAACGCCCATCGTCAAAACAGAAATGGTCAGTTTGTTTTCTACTACAAATTGAATGATTTCTATCTCGGAATTTTACATGCCCATTCAATAGAGTGCTCCCCCACATTAGTGTAGCTCAGTAGTAGTTATATCGATTTTATAAACAGGGAAAATAAATCACGAAGAATAAACAGCAATCCAGCAGCGGATAAGCAGCGCTGCCATAATTTCGAGCCAGTACCTTCTAACATTCTGCGTGGTGTCTTTTTGTTCTATATCGTGTCTCCCTACCACTTTCGCGCAACGACGCTTTGAGCATGTTTTTTAGGGAATTGACTAGTTTGAGCCTGCGACCCGTTGCTGGTAAGGAGACACCTGACCACACATGACATGTAGAATTCAGAAGAGTTCAGTGAGACTAGCGATGATATAACCAAATACTTAATGATTTCAGCGTCATCTCCACTGCACTCCCTGTAAAAGAATCTTAATACTAACTAAATTTAGTGGAAGGGGTTCAAGGCTTTCCTATTTTTAGTTAGCTGGTAAAATAACGTCGAAAAAGCAGTTAAGTTTACCATTGGAAATTTTATTCTACTCATAAAACATTGTTTATAAATTACACTATTGATAAAAGGAAATGTTTTAATACAGGACGGTAAAAACCAACTGCGTTCAACAAAAATGTGAACGAATATTCCCTGAATGGGTTTCCAAGTTCTACAATGGATCGAAGGATGACCCATGCCATATCACATCTATAATCTAGGTTTAAATTCAGTTTCACAAGAGAGAAAACTATCAAAATGGTCTACAGTGACGCTCAATTATCTTTAATTACCTATCTAACTTGTCGTAAATTACAGTGGCTGATGTGGCTTCTCAATAACTATAAAACGGAAAAATCATCACGTTTCAGATTTTAACTTACGTAGTAAATGTGAATACCATAAGCTTCAATTGACGATCGGCACTAGTATTACGTAAAAAGGGGATGTAACAGATGAGACTTCTGCAGTTCTGAGTGAAGCCTTATGCGCTCAAAAATGCAACATCCTGTGCGTTCATTACCTTGTCGGAGTTCGTCAGGGGCGGCGGTCGGTGCAGCTCCGCTCACCTCGCCGTCTCGGAAGCAACTCGCTGCTAACTTCTCCTTACTACAATTTACCGAAGTTGGTTTAAAAAAAAAAACTATCTGGCTGCGTTTTCATCTGACCAATCAGGGTCTCAACGTTAACCTTAAGCTCCGCCTACAAAAATTTTGTCTATCCACTGAGAAACGTTATACTTTTCGTGGTGGGGCAATGTTTTTAAAAGTTTGCAACGTAACAGAGATGCGAAAAAGTCTCATGCTAAAACTTGCAGCTCGTGTGGTCCTTTTTGTGTTATCGTAAGATCTGTACTGTTCTTTTTACTTAAGTCCATAGTCAATGACTGTTACTTTGTAGTTTATTAGCTCTCTGGTGTGCTTAACTTATTTAGTTTTTCGCACGTTTCTTTTGCACAATTCCTACATCACATAATTTGATTTCACACAGTCACACAATCCTACGAATGTTTAAGCATGAGGTTGGCGAATGTTTTTTGCACGAAGGTGATGGACTTGAGAGAGATGGATGTGGGCAAGTATTTGATGTACAGCTTCGTTCGTCGTTCCTTGTTGGCTTTGCAAGTGTGTGTTGCTGTTGTGGAGGTCCCATAATGGAATGGAGCTGTGATTGCAGAATCTCGTGGTTTACTGGCTTTGTATGCGTAAAAGTCATCGTTATGTGTCGCTGAAAGCGGTCGTTTTTCGTTGTAATACTTCGCAGACGACTCGTTTACAATAGGATAGGGATTTGGGAAGGTATATCGTCTATTCTTCACCCATCTTCTTTCTTGGTCTCAATCTTGCGAATCTTCAACTTCTCTTCTTCCTGCTTTTTCTCTGCTTCTTACTTGCTTCTTGGTTCTTCTCTGGGCAGGACATGGAAATATTTATTGATAACTAGTCGCTTTGAAGTTCCCCTCTTAGTAACAGTTTGATAAATTGTTTGGGCGTGTCATTTTTACTTTGTGGAAGTTTTCTTCAGTTTCGTGCATCAGCGTGCTGTTTAATACCAGTAGTGTGACTTTTACACATATTTTTTTGCCAGTGGTGGCTTGCCCAAGCGGTCTTCTCGTCGGGCCGTTTTTTTTGCTCACTCCAGTGAGTCTGGGGTGGTTCCGTGTTCTGTCCCAGCAGGGTTCCGCCACCCTGTGGTTCAACAGATTTACTGCCCACTTCAGTTACAAGGGCCTTCTGTTGGTCTCGCTGTCCTTTCTTCTCTCGAAGCTTCTGCCTTGTAGAAATCGTGTCTTGCTAATTACGTCATTTTCTTTCTTGATACATCTCTCGTTGCAACTTGTGGGTCGTTGCATCCCGTCCTTGCTGGAGTTTTTACAATGGTTCTTACAAAAAGTTTTATTTATAATCATCTAACATATGTCTAGTACCTACATTGTTTTACGCCTTTTTAAAAAGCTTTACAAATTTCGGCGTCCTTTCCATGTTACACTTCTATGACATTTTGAGACTTCTACAAAAATCCTCAAATTCGTTTTTTTATTTTTTGTGTAGTGCCGTGGTGTATAGCATTTTAGTATTTCGTGCTGTTAGACTATCTACGCTTTATCCCTTCACCTTAATCTATGGTACTATTGGTGCTATTTTTGTTTTTCTTTTTATTGAAACTACTTTCTTTTTCCCACCTTCCTCTCTCTTCATTCATCTTTCTCCTCACGATCTTATCTGCAAAATAATCTTGAAATATTGTGCTGATTATTTACCAGTAATAAAATTAATCTTCAAACTTGTACTGAAAGTGTTTAATACTGCCAGTTTTAGGTAAAAATACCTCTGCTTTATCTCGTAAAATAGCATCTAATTCTCTTTTACTGTGTTCCGAAATACCTTGAACTTCTTACAATTTTTCGTCGATTTCTTTATGAACTTCTAACATGAGTTGAGGCGATTCCCCCTTTTTGTGCATACCATACTAATTCTTCATCCTCTTTATCTCGCGTCATTGTTAGTTGTTTGTTTATAACTGATATTTCTTCTAATTTTAGCTTTTGCTCAAAGAGAAGTGTGACATTCCCGAATGTTACGCTACCTTTTCCCACATCTATTATCGCTCGTCTCTCATTTAAAAAATCTGCACCTATAATCAAATCTACAGTTAGTTTAGGTATAATCACGAAGTTGGCTTCGATCTTTTGACCTTGACACGAAAGAGTTAACCTTGATTGTCTCGTAACTTCCGCAGCATTGTTTCTGATAGGACCCCTTACTTTAATCTTACATGTTTTCAGAACTGGCAATTCCTCATTGGCATTGCTCTGCATGAATAAATTTTCTGAGATCGCAGTCAGTTCACTTCCGCTATCAATTACAATATTGACTGGGATATGCTTTACCATGGCCTTCACAATTGGTTGAATTTGAAAGGTTTGGTTATGTTCTTCTTCTTCTTGCATCAACGAATCCTCTTCTGAATCATACATGAGTCTTTTTAGGAATTTCCCTTGTGAATTCGAACTTTCTGTAGGATAAGCTTCGACTGCTACTTCTCTCTCTTTTATTTCCTCTTCTCTATTTCTTCCTTCATTTACGCTTTCTTCAACATCCTCTACATTTTCCTCATCCTCGTCTATCTTCTCCTTCTTCGTTGCTACTTCCACATAATCACATCTAAATGCTCTAATTATCGCTTCATAACGTCCTTCATTATATACGTTGGTTTGTGTGCCCACTCATAACTTATTTTCAACTTCTGTCGACTGCGCATTATCCTGATTGAATTCGCTTTCCCTGGTTTCCATCTCAAATAGCTCTGCAATACTCATTACTTCGTCCTTTCCTCCTACATTCGTTGTGCATGCCTCTGGTAATTCATCTTCCTCGTCAGTATTCTCCCAATTAATTTCGTTCCAACACGATATTGTTATTTTCTTGTCTTCGTTTTCATCTGGTCCCTGCAGTTTTGTTTCTTCCTTCTTCTCTTCTCGTGATAAGGTGTTTACTTCTCTGTTCAAGGTGCTGCAATTGTCCTGGGTCGGTGCGTCATTCTCTTTGGCATGGGCACTTAGCTGTCAATTCGAACTTTTATCGGGGTTTGGTGGTCTTACCTCCACCTCTTTTATATGTATTCTCTTTTCTTGTTCAGCTTGTTGACAGTGGTTTCTTTGTCGATAATTTGTCGGTCTATTGGTTCTCCAGTACCCGTTACGGTTGTCGTTATTCACTCTGTAGTAGTTGTTGCCGTTCCTGGGAGAATTATAGTTATTGCCATATTCTCTTCTAAATCCATAACCGGTTCTTTGTTGAAATCTATTGTCGTTTCTTGGTGCGAAGTCATCACATGGTTCGTAATTATTGTTTCTTCGTACTCTGTCTTGTGGATTACACTGCTTTTTTCTTTCGTTTTCACGTGCGCTTCGTCTTTTTCTTGCGTCATCTTCCGAAAATATGAACTCTAGTTCCCTTAGAATACCTTTAAATGCTTCGACGTCATTGCCTCCGCGACCTACTAATGATTGCTGGTATTTCAATGGTAGCTTCATCGCGCATATTGTAATGAACTCTCCGTCACTGTATGGTACATCAAAGCATTGATTTTTCTTTGCCATTAATTCGAAAAATTTCACGGGACTCTTCCCTCCTGAATTTTCAACATATGGGTTCTGTAACAATTCGTACTTCACTCTGTTCTGTGCTTCGCTGGACCAGTATCGTGAGAGAAACTTCTCTCTGAAATCTTCGTACGATCGGCATGTCGCTGCAACATTCTGCATGGTTTCTGCGACTGTTCCTGACATGTGTGCACATATAAAGTCTAATTTGTGTGCTAGCGTCCAGTGTTCTGGTAATCCTACTCGGAATTGATCAATAAAAGTTCGTGGATGTAATGAGTTTCCTTCTCGAAAGTGTTGAAGTTTTCTGACTGTGAGGAAATGACCGTTGTCGTACTTCGTCATAGTTCCACATGAAATTTGCGATTCTTCGCCACTTTTGTTTCTGATCATTTCTCCCGTCGTTCTTTCCGGTTGTGGTAGATCCATTGGATATTGTCCACTGTAACTTTCGCCTGCCCTTGCGTAGTATCGTTGGAGTGGTACGCAATAATTTTCTTCCATCGGTTGTGAACGTGTAGCTGAATGCATTGCACTGTACTCTTCGCGACCTGGCTTTCCATTGTCATGTATTGGTTCGGTATCTTGTCTGGCTAACCTTGCTGCTTTATTGCACGATCCAAACTGTCTTGAAACATACATTTGTGGTTCCGCATGTGTTTCTGATGACGTTTGTTCCTCAAGAATTTCGAAACGTGTTTGTTGCTGTGCAGGCTGTCTGATTTCACGTATGTTACTTTCCGCCTGTGATTGGAATCGCAAATGCGTAATATCTTCGTTAACTGCTTGTTTTTCCGGTGCTGTTACAGATACGGATGTGGTTGCAGACTCTGTGCTTGTTCGATTCTGTTCACTACGGTCTTCAATGGTTTGCAACAACTCTGTTCGCAATTACTGAAATTGTCGCTTCGTTTGCGCTTCTATTTCGACTATGCGGTTATCATATCTTTTCAGCGCTGCTTTTGTGATACGTTTGTGTAACACACTGTTTTCAACAACTTCACGCGCTGTACCTGCCGCTTGTCTAGTAATTTCGTTTATCTGTTTCTCTAGTTTCTTGACTTCTGCCTGGGTGTTGTTACGTAGTGTTTTGATCTCGTCCTGAATGTCATTACGCAATGTTTGTACGTCCGCTTGTACCTTGTCAATATCTGTTCTCAATTGATTGTGACCTGTTATTAAGTTTCCTATCACTCCTCGAGATTCTTTTGCCTCGTCTTCAATATGACTGAGGTGTAACTGAATTTTTTTTGTTTTGTTCCTTAATCTCACGCATTTGTCTCGTGATTTCTGCAATTTGGTTCGTCGTTTCTGCATTCTGAATTTTAATTTGGTCAGCAATTTCTTTATTTTGTCTTGTCATGGTTTCCGTCATTAATTGTAATAATTCTGCCAGATTCGTCGACTGTCTCTCTACTTTCCTCCTCCTCTGTCGTATGCTGACTTACGTTTTCTGTCCCTTGGCGTACATTAGCCTCGTTATGGTGCCTAATATGTCCTATTTCTCGCGATACTGCATCGTCTGTTGTACTGTCCTCTATTCTCTGTCCATTTTCATGCTCGGTCTCTACCTCAATTCGGTAAAGGTCTCGATCTGCCATTGCTAATCTTTCCGAATCCCTTATTTTCTGTTTTAAAAGCAATTCACGCGCCCTACTTCGATTCAACATGCGCTCATACGATCTCACGCGTTTCATAAACTTTTTGCACAAACGACTTGACAATCAATTCACTTACTTGTTGGGTCAGAACCAACTTGTCAACGATGTATCCGCCACCTGTGCACTTGCATTGGAGAGAAAACTTAATTCTAACAATTTATAAAATTTATAACTTAATTATGCTATTGTCTCTGCTAGAATGTCGCACTCTTTATTGAATACTTTATTACTACCTATCGCTGCAGCTACTTTTTTCAACTATTTATGCGTTTCAAAATTTTCTTATTAGGAAAATTTTTTAACAGTTTATATTTTTCTGACCTAGTTAGGCATGTGGTCGACCTTTAATCGTGGTATTTTACCAACCTGGCAGGGTCGCCATTTTCTCACATTCTGCGTGGTGTCTGTTTGTTCTATATTGTGTCTCGCTACCACTTTCGCGCAACGACACTCTGAGCGTGTTTTTTAGGGAATTTACTAGTTTGAACCTGGGACCTGTTGCTAGTAAGGAGACGCTAGACCACACATGACATGTAGAATTCAGAAGAGTTCAGTGAGACTAGCGATGATATAATCAAATACGTAATGATTTCAGCGTCAGCTCCACTGCACTCCCTGTAAAAGAATCTTAATACTACCTAAATTTAGTCTAAGGGGTTCGAGGCTTTCCTATTTTTAGTTAGCTGGTAAAATAACGTCGAAAAAGCAGTTAAGTTTACCACTGGAAATTTTATTCTACTCACAAAACATTGTTTATAAATTGCACTGTTGATAAAAGGAAATGTTGTGATACAGGATGGTAAAAACCAACTGCATTCAACAAAAATGTGAACGAATATTCCCTGAGTGGGTTTCCAAGTTCTACAATGGATCGAAGGATGACCTATACCATATCACATCTATAATCTAGGTTTAAATTCAGTTTCACAAGAGAGAAAACTATCAAAATGGTCTACAGTGACCCTCAATTATCTTTAATTACGTATCTAACTTGTCGTAAATTACAGTGGCTGATGTCGCTGCTCAATAACTATGTGACAGAAAATTCATCACGTTTCAGATTTTAACTTACGTAGCAAATGTGAATACCATGAGCTTCAATTGACGATCGACACTAGTATTACGTAAGAAGGGGATGTAACAGATGAGACTTCTGCAGTTCTAAGTGAGGCCTTATGCGCTCAAATATGTGGCATCGCCTGCCTTCATTACCTTGTCGGTGTTCGTCAGGGGGCGGTGGCCGGCGCAGCTCCGCTCACCTCGCCGTCTCGGAAGCAACTCGCTCCTAACTTCTCCTTATCACAATTTACCGAAGTTGGTTTAAAAAAACTATCTGGCTGTGTTTTCATCTGACCAATCAGGGTCTCAATGTTAACCTTAAGCTCCGCCTACGAAAATTTTGTCTATCCACTGAGAAACGTTATACTTTTCGTGGTGGGGCAATGTTTTTTAAAGTTTGCAACACAACAGAGACGCGAAAAAGTGTCACGCTAAAACTTGCAGCTGGTGTGGTCCTTTTAGTGTTATCGTAAGATCTATACTGTTCTTCTGGAGGGCTCTATCTTTTAACATGGGCTGGGGGGTGGTCCTGACGTAACAGTTACGCGAAAAAGTCTCACGCTAAAACTTGCGGTTGGGGTGGCCCTTTTTGTGTTATCGTAAGATCTATACTGTTCTTCTGGAGGACTCTAGCTTTTAACATGGCCAGGGTGGTGGTCCTGACATAACAGAGACGCGAAAAAGTCTCACGCTAAAACTTGCGGCTGGGGTGTGGTGCTAGCGGTTAGCTGGCGACGTGGGTGTCCGTCCCTTATCGTAGGGCCTTCCAGCTTAACACGGTTCTGCTTTCGGCTTCTGTTCTCGTTTTCCCCCTCGGAACTGCGCCTGTCTCTTGGTGGGAAGTTATGACATGCATTTAGGCATTCTTGTGTTAGTCTGTGGTATTCCATTAGCTCACTCGTTACTCGTATTACTTTGGTTAATTTAATGTCACGATTTATTCGGAGCTATGTGACATACTACTGGACTTGTTTATCATGTCAGGGTTTTCATGGAAGGTGTTGGATTTGCCTGACACCTTACAACCTGTGTTGTCCCAATTATGCTGTTGTTCTCCCAGCAGTCACTTCTTGATATTAGTTTTATTAATTATGACTAACAATCAGCTCTTAATTGAGGTCGAATTTAATCACAGGAGCCTATTTAATGTGTCCACGTATCACACCAATGTGTTTACAACTATTACCCCTGCTGGTGTCGTAATGAATGGTAAGGTACGCCTCATAAGCGCAGTTCATAATACGTAACACGCTGTGGTTCAGCCGCTCGGAACAAGGACGATGTACCCAGACGCTCGTCGAATAGGGGTTTATCGAAGGGAATATTCGATTGAGGGAAGTTGTAACTGTCTGAAATGTTAGTTTACACTGGACTGCTTCTGTATGTCCCGTTATTTACACAATGTTGTTTTCATTCTTTTTTACAGTTCGTACGTCATCCGAAAAACTTAGCTTTTCATTCATATGTTCTCCTAATTATTTAGACGTTGTGTCATCCTGTTAGAACGTAAAGTTCCAGATGTGCATCATGCATGTAGCGCTATGAAATGTGATTTGTAACTCATTACACATACACCACCGATACATAAGTGATATGTTTCCTTCCACACTTCATTATAATATGTGTTAGAGTCTTCAGATATCACAACCATTATATCATTCACATATATGGCCATTCTTCTACTTAACTATCTGCAACCAGTTGTAGATAACATTCGATAACGCTGCCCAACCGAAATGGACCCCAAATCTAACCTTCAGGGAATGTTTGGTGGTATGCTTCTTTTCATTCATTTCTGATCTCTTCTTCTAAACCATTTGGCGAGTGCAGTAATTATGAAGGCATTACTAGACGTATTTAGGTTCCATGAAGTATGTGGGTCGTGCGAAGATACGGTGACAAGGCAATATCATGGGCGCCCGTTATGTAGATTATCATGGTTCCTATATACTGTAAATGCACAGGGTGCTCTGTGATATTCACCGTTCGGAAACCGATATTAGGACTATCTGACTCCGTGAAGACCCATGTGCGTCATGCAGCTGTCATCATATATTGGCCGGTGCAATAATAAGGCAAATTGTTATACATCATTTCAATTCTAATGGGATTGCGCACTACAGTCAAGAGTGTTGTATCTGGAAACACTTTCCAGAATTTCTTCTCCCTCCAGCACTTTATAGAAGTTCAATATATTTTCTTATTCAATTTTTAAGTAATGGCGTTAACTGTTAATGCGCAGCAGTTATTTTTCCCGAGACTATAAAACTGCACAGGAAATTTAAGGTTTGTCCAAACGAGAAAACATGTACCAAGGCACAAAACTGTTATACAACTAGGGACAAAATTCTATTGAAACTTAAACCTCTTGCAGCTGAGAAAATATTTCCAGTAGTTTATTTAGTCGCCTATCTGGTACATTATTACTCTACTACAGACCAATAATCAGTAAGTCAAATAGCATTAAGCAGAAGGCTTATCAGAAACCAGTTACAAGTTAAATATATTCAGTATCAAGTTGTTGGAAACAAACGTAAATTTCACTTTTACGACAGTTAAAATTATCAAGACTTCGAAGAAACTCAATTTGCAAATATCACATTTTCCATGTCAAAAGACTTTCTTCTGTTTCAAGGTATAAGATGGTGTACGGTCGATGAAATATTGGTTAACTCTCTTCATGATATATTGTTAGTTTTAAACAGATATGCAGTTTTAATAGCCATAAAAATCTGTACCTGGAAAAGTATATAATCCCGATAGCTTTATTATCTTATACAGACAGCACGTAAATGTGTAGCACTCGAAATATTGACAAATGTTGCACAAAACCAAAAAACTGTGGAAACTGCTTATGGAGGTCTCTAGTGCATATTCATTCATGCGATTCTCAAATCAGTTACTAGAATGAAGTACCTACCAGTCCACATGATGTGTGTCCAGGGCAGATTATCCCGTAGGTACAAAACTCTTCCCTATTCATTTTAATATTTTACTTGCAACGAAGTCCACAGCAGAAATACCTTCCTTGACTGAAAACAATCTGTCACACTGATTGTCATAACTTTCATTACAATATCGTTTTCCTTTGTCTTTTCAATCGTGCACAGTCCTGGTTTCATAGTCATCTTCCATTGTGGTATGATAAAACCAGTCCTACGGTCAAATTAGAGTTATTCTCAAATATTAAGCTGATCATACATTGTTAAAATGTTGGTATGATTCCGGGATTTGTAATAAGGAAAATGCTTGAACGGAAGAGTGACAATTTTCTGAATAATTTCCATGAGGATACCACTCGTACCATGTCGTTTGCCCATTTCAGCTTTGTTATCACTACCGTAATGTCCTCGCTAAGTGCTGCTTAGTGCTCCGAATATTTCTCGGTGAGAATTACTGTCATATTTGAGGTAAATGCTTTCGTCGTCGTTATGAACTAGCACCACAAAGAGAGAACTATCCTAACTCCTCCGTCAAGTAGACATTTAATGTTACTCACTGAACAGCAGGAACTTACTTAGCTTTCTGGCTAATATCAAAACATTGTGCTTCAACCGTCTTTGAAGGAAATTACCGTAGCTTTGCTGATTAACACAGCATTATACCTAGTTCCTATGCTGTTTGGCAGTTGTTGTGTTAGTAGTGTAGTCTGCCCAAAAAGAGGTTACTGATGTGGTCTTCGGCAGCGTGGTTCAGTGAACGAGCGGGAAATGGTGGCTAAGGTGTAAGACACTCTTCTCTTGGGCTTGTGTGGAATTGCAATGTGTCGCGTAACTTTCTATATTTGGTGAAATATATTGACAGAATAAAAATCGCAGCAGTTAGAAGGAGTTATGAGGCACAAACGGAAGTTGATAGGCGTGTTTCTACTTCTGAAAGATGGTCTCAATTAAAATTTTGCACCACTGTGAGGATGCAAAAAGGGGTTTGCCTTAAATACGCGTTGTAAACGTCCTCAAGGCTAGTTACCTTTGAGATTTGGCGTGGTGAGCTGACGTTAGTCAAGAATGCCTTTAAGGCGACAAAGATGCCGTTATCAAGACCTCGCTGCGTATGACTCGGGTCGTGTAATATTGCTACGAGAAGCTGGATGTTCATTCTCGATATTGCAGAGAGACTTGACAAAAATATTGTCACTGTGTATGACTGCTGGCAGCGGTGGTCACAAGAATGTATAGGCTCCAACCAAAATGGTAGGCGTATGGCTCTTGTGCATCATATTGCATCCACAGCAGCAATTTGAGCAGCAGTTGGAACTACAGTGACAAAACGAACTGTACAAATCAGTTACTTCGAGGACATCTCCGTGCTACACGTCTTGAAGTTTGCATTGAAGTCACCGTAAATCATCGCCATTTGCGCCAGAATTGATATCAAGCGAGAACTCATTCGACAGCAAGGTGGTCTTTTGGGTTTTCAGATGAACACTTGTTCTGGTTCGGTACCATTGGTGGCCGTGTGGTGGTTAGTAGGAGGCCAACTGATTGCCTGTAACCAACCTGTCTGCATGCCAGACACATTTTACCTACCTTGCCTGCAGTCACGGTCTAGGGAGCGATTTCATAGGACAGGAGGAGCACTCTCGTGATTGTTCAATGAATCGTGACTGCAAATTTGTACTTCAGTCTGTTTATTCGACCTGTTGTCCTGCCATTTAGAAACAGCATTCCTCGGGGTGTTTTTCAAAGGGATAACACTCACCCACATACCGCTGTCGTAACCTAACATGCTCTACGGAATGACGACAGGTTGTCTTATCCTGGTCGATCACCAGATCTGCCTACAATCGAGCACATACGGCTTATCATCGGACAACTCCAGCGTCGTCCACAAAGAGCACTAAATGTCCCTGTATTGCCCGACCAACTGCAAGAAACATGGAACTCCATCCACAAACTGACATGTGTCATCTGTACAAGACAGTACATGCACGTTTGAATGCGTGCATTCGAGATTATGACTATTAGACCGGTTATTAATGCACCACACTTTTGCAATGCCTTACCTCACGCTTACGCTAACCTGTGATTTTACGACGTTAATCACTTAAATATGTTACAAAAGTCTTTCCGAACTTCCATTACTCTGAATTAATAATTTTTTGTTATTGAGGTATTTTTCCGTCAGAGTATTATACCAGGTTGCTTTTTGCACGCTCGATCTTCTTCGAGGACTCGTTCCTTTTCCTTATGCAGTCATCTTGTCTTTCCCAGTTGTTATGAGAATTCAGCTGTGATTATTCCAAGTTAGGTGATGTAGAAACAGCCAATCAGTAATCATGGAGTATACTGTAACGTTGGTCACTGTTACGTCTATGCTGCCGTCCTCCCAACACGATTTTGGGAGGTTGGTTTATGACCTATGTGTTCGATAGCATTGAGATCTAGAAAATGTAATACCTTTTGCAACAAGTAGCCCAGCAGGCCGTTAGTATATTGTGCAGTATTGAAGATGTATCATTAACATTATCCTAGAAAAAAATTAGGAATTGCTCCCGTATACTATAGCAGCCACCGGGCTCGGCATGCAGCCAAGTAAAGGTCAATATCTTACGAGTACTGCACGTATTAGCTAGTACTTCTTCACCATCCTCCAGTAGTCAGCACGTAATTTCAGAGTAGGTGAACGACACATAGATACAGTATCTGTGTCGTGCCGTACTGTTGGTTCATTACAAGTTTCCTGCGGTTGTAGAAGTTTGTAACTAATTAGATAGTGTGATGTGTGGAAAATGTGACAGATTACCATCCCACTCCTATGGAGCCCATTGTATCTGGAGCGTTACACGAATACCTACAAGCAGTATGCACTGCCATGAGGTCAACTGCGGAACTACTTGAAGATATAGAGACTCCGTTTCGAGAAGCAACGATCGAGAATTGTGGTCTAATGACGTTTTAAAAAGGGGATAAAGTAGCGCTCGTTCGGCAGAGCGATATTCCAATTTTCTAGTACGTGCAATATATAGATGTGAATAAAATTGTATGATTTTTGTTACTAACAGACAGCGGGGGAAAAATTAATACACCATTTAAGAGGTTTCCAGTGCACTCAAGATCTATTGTTGCAGCAGTGCATATGGAGTACATGAAATATAATGCTTACAAGTCAATACCAGAAGCGATTCTGAGGTATCAGTTAACGACCAATACTGCCACACCCACATTAGTACGTGGTCTAGCTCCCACGTGCGGCCGACTGTGGCATCCGCTCGATCGTACGGATGTTCAATACTGTCCAGGAGTACGTTATGCCGCGCTTGCTAGCACTGCTCAAGTTGTTCTGTAAGAGTTGTTGGTTGACGAGTCGCAGGAGTCTCTTCTCTTCCGAAAAAATCCCACATGTACTCGATTGGAGGCAAGCCCAGAGATGATGCTAGCCAGGGAAATTGCTGCACGTCTTACTGAGCACCTTGAGTTTCTCGGGCAGTGTGTGGGCGAGAATTATCCTTGTGCAACAACGCATCACCTTCCTTTTTCAAGAACGGCAAGAGAACAGGTGTAACTACATTCTGCAGGTACCGAGAGCTGGTTAGCGTCCGCACTAGAAACACCAAAGGTGAACCAGAATTGTAGCTTATCGCGCCGCAGACCATAAGGCCCGGCGTGAGGCCTGTGTCTCTTCGACGAATGCACTTCACGACACTGCGTTCACCAGGTCTATGTCGTATGCTCAAACGACCAGGCTTAATCTGCTTTGTTCGCCGAAGACCACGGCGAGCCATTCCATCTTTCAAGTTATCCTCTGACGGCACCAGTCAAGGCGAGCACGTCGATGCTGTTGGGTCAGTGGACGACGGGTTAGAGGTGTGTGTGTGTGCCCGTAACCACATTGCTAATAGCCGGTTCGCAGCCTGGGCTCGAAATCTCTCTTATCTATGCTGTGTTAGCCGCACGATGTGTCGCTGCTGCCATTGCAATACGACGATCGTTGCGGGCGTCTGTGCCGCAAGGACGTCCAGAACCTCATTTACGGGCGTCAGGAAATTCACGTGACCTGATACCACCATCGTTGCATAACTGCCGTAGCACGTCCAACTTGTGCGGTAATTCTCCGAAAGAACGTTCCCTCTGTTTGGAAGGTCACAGTTTAACCCCTTTTAAACTCACTCAGCTGGCTGTAGAAAGCAGGAGTTCATCTCCGTTGCATGGGCCCCTGCTTGCTTCACACGTTTGCACCATATTGAGCCTCCTAGCTGTGAGCAGTCAAAATTAATGGGTGAACACAGATGTGACGCTAATAGTTATGCCACTGTGCTACATGTTGGCAGCAGACTTTGGAAACATAATCAGTACGTCTACTATTCCTCAGGTGTAATATGCCGTGCTCGGATAAAAATCGATGTCGTCTACCCAGGTGTAATATTTCTTTTTCCGGTAATGAAGTTTGTCGTTTTTTGATAGCTCTGAATATCTCTATTTCATGACTGTTTCAAGCTAATGTCATGAGATGTACGTTGACTTTACTCTTAGAACTGCACAGCAGGCAAAATGAGGTAAAAGTAATGTTCAAACGACGAAGCAGCTAGAGACAGAGCTCAAGGTTAAGTTAGGGTGGGAATAAGAAATAATTTGGCCGTATGCTTTTCAAAGGAGGCATCCAGTCATTCGCTTTGTAAACATACATGTGAATGGCAGGGCGCCGTCCTCCCGAATGCGAGACCAATTTCTTGACGGATGTGCATCCTTGGTCGGTCCAGAGCAACGATGGCTACTCGTCTTCCACAACGACTGGTCATTCATCCTAGAAACTTTAAAATTTAACATCTATTTGCCGTTTCTATCTAAGTTGATCGTCTTCTGATTAAGAAATAAGGTGAACTGAACGACGTATACTAGATTTTAAGACAGTTGTGCAATTCTCTGTCGATGTGTCTAAATCGGCAATAGCGCCACCTCGGTTATTGCCCGGATGCAGTCCAGTCTTCCACCGCCGAAAATCGTTCTTGTGGTGTGATGGAGCAGGCGTAAGGATGCGTGGAGGCCTGTTTCTTTCTCCCGAATGTGTGACCATTTGACTCGGACAAACAAGGAGGACAGCGAGAACAAAATGAGGCGAGGCGCCATAGCAGGCGGCAGGCGGCTGCTTTGTGTCGGAAGCGCGGCGTGGCGCATCGATTGGCCGCGGCGGACTTTGATCAGGGCTCGAGTGATGGCGCTGCCTTTTGTCAGCGCTGCCTCCGAGGAGCGGACTGTCTCCCTCATTACCGATCCACGCTCACCTCAGGCCTCCTGCCATCCTTTCCGTCCAAATGAAACAGCTGCAAACTGACGCTTCCTTCTTCACAGTCAGTATCTGTACACGAATCATTTTACATAAGACAAAGATCTATGTTTGAAAATTACATACTAACAATATAGAGAATGTGGCAAAAATGTCTATATTTTACTGGGCACAGCGCTGATTTCCCTACAACTTTTAAGCATCGCAAAACCTCCTGAGGATGAATTAACTCATCGAAACGACTGGAAATTTGTCATGTCATAAAAAATACTTGAAAAATAATTCCGGACGTACAGCTTCGGTTCTGTTGCGACACTTCGAAAACTTATTTTTCAAATACGAGTAAAGCTTGAAGACCAGGTTATTATTTATTCAATATTTTTCCAGCAGACTGGACTGAGGTACTCTTTTATCTTACTCCAATCGTCTGTTCTCCAGCAGTGTCCTAAAATCATCACTTATTCCAGAAACAATTAATATGGTTGGACTCGGTCTGCAAGGTTTCCACCTTCAGGCCTGTACCGCATTAGTAACATCAATCTCCTCTGTTACACTAACAGTTGGTTCAATAAATTAGTGGTTAATCTGGGACAAATCATATTACATACAGAATTGTGCGAGAGTATGTGAGAGCGAAGGAGGCATTCGTTCTCACAAATACTCTTATTCTGTGGTACGGAAATGTCAAGGGGATAGCAGGGGAATGAGTTTTCCCTGACAGGACTCGAGGACGTCTATCAAGAACGCAGGAACAAGACAAACTATCAACTACACAGATGGACGCCGTAACTGCATTAATATGCATAATGGTTGTAAATTATGCTCTCAAACTTGTCTTACTATGAAACTGCATCCGCAACTGTAGCCATAAAATGGGAAATTTGAGCAGCGGACACCATGTCTGATATTCTATACTCTACTAGAAGTTCAGGAATAAACTATGAGTTAAAGCAAGAACCTAAATAATATACATAAGGAAAACGAGAAGCGAAAACATCAGGCCAGGAAAGCACTGATATTGAATTACCTATCAATTCTTTGACATATTTTGGTACAAGTGGATGCCGCGTGATCTCAAACTAAGACACCAATAATTTGGTCAAATTGTGGACATAATTTCTCATTTTCAACAACGAAGGAAAAAACTATACATGCAAAAGTTATTGGTAACATCGAACACCGAACACTATTCCAATTCTCTCCACGCATTCGCTGAGAAGCGCTATGGACAAAGATTCAGTGATTGTGATCTAAATCACATTTTCCTCAGCGGGAGCTGACGTCACGCCCATGCCCTACTCCAGAAAACAAAGCGAAGTGCTTCAGACAAGACCAATGTTATTCTTGCGTCAGGAGGTTCCACAGTAGACATACGGCGTTATTCACAAGTACTTCTTGCGTTTCATAAGACGACTGCATGAAAACTACAAGATATAAAATAATCACTGTATAGTAACTTTAATAGTGGATTTCAGTGCTTTCTAGAAAGATGTAGCCTACTTCGCATTTTAACCGTTTCGGAGAATTCGGGCTTTTTACTGAAATCCATTTCTAAATAAAAAAAACGTCACTCATTCAAGTTCTTCTTAACTTACGTGGCTTAGACAAGAGTAGTTACGAGTCGCAGTAGGATTACACAAAATCTGTAGAACTACAGTCGGATGGCATTAGAATGATCTGATCGCTCTCATGCTGTTCCATACTCACGAGATACGTCACGTCCCAAATTCCCGCAGCTATCGAGTAACCCTCGTGTAAATCGGCTTTTCAAGCTAGTAACTGGAACTAAGTACAAATAACAAATTATCTGCGAGAAGTAATACCCGTAATTGTATCATATAATTCGTTAATAAAACTTACAAAAAGTAGAACTGATGGTGAATAAGGGATTTAACTAGAAACCTGCCTAATTTTTGTAATAACTCATACTTTCGTGATCCTAAACTCTTTGTGAATTTCCTAAAAAGTAATCGAAACCGCAGTTTCCAACAGAGTAAGTAAGTATAAATTCGCAGTAGTCATGTGACATGGGTAGTTTTCCTGCTGTTTTGTTAGAAAACGGACTGGCAAAGGGAAAACCGTCTTATCGGTTTCCCTTTCGTAAGCCGCTAACCGACTCTCATGCAGAAGAAGCAAGCGGTATACGCGTACCGTGTGTCTGTTTCTGAAAATGGATTGCATATTAATTGGTACACGCATTGCAGTTTTCTAGCTGCCTTGTGGGGCGGCGGATGTATAAGTTTGTAATAAAATAATTAATCGATTGCTGGATAAACGCTTGCGTGTTGAATCAGTTTCTAGCTTTTAGAATGTTGTTAATGCTGTCTGTTGCCGTTCTCAACACTGGCTCTCTATTTACTTCGTGGCCCCCAGAAAGTGATTTAATAAAACTTGGAGCCAGTAAATAGATATCCTAGTGCCCACTTTACCTGAGAATGTTCTTATAGCTGCAGCTTATAGCTCTGAGGAATTAGGAGATTGTCCGGGATTTCTAATCAGAAACGGTTTTCCAAAATAGTTGAGTATATTCTGAAATTCACTGATAAACAACACAAGTATCCCTACAACCTAACTAACAGAACAGTTCAGAGTCTAATGCGCTGATGCAACTATAAATGTCCGAATCAAATGTTAAAAGGAATGCTCGCCATAATTTGATGAAAATACTTCATCAAACGCTACGCTAAATATTTGGTAGAATGTCTGTCCCGCGACGGCACGTGAAAATTACGACAATACGCAAACTGAAGCTAGATAATGAAAATCATCCCAGAATTAACACTTCACATGAATTGTTTTCATGGTTCCGCATATCTCTAGTAACTTAATACGGCACCCGAGGCTGTTTGTAGCAGATACACTGATGCGACGCGACTACCGACACAGATGGCGTGTCATTCCGCGTCTGGAGAGAACTGGGGCCTTGCTTCCTCGCGCAGTGTTCTTATATATAAAGCCGCGGTGCGGACGGCTGAGGGAACGCCTGATTAAATCCGCTCTCCCGACTAGCCGCTGGGCTAGTAACGCACCACTTCAAGTTACATAATAATTTATAGCTTCTTTGGCTGATGGCCGAAGAAGCTCTTAATTTAAACGTGCATTCAGCACGCAGGTAAGTATTGATAATAAAATTTTGACGTGGCTAAGTTAAATATTCTGGGCGAGAGAATTAATCTAATTACACTGCCCGCAGTAGATGAGCTCTGAACTGCCCCTTTTGAGATCCGCTATCGCTATAATTTTAATAGGTATTAAAAAGAAACTTTACACATCTTCATAATCATAGCGGACCTCCAACCTATTTAAATCTAAACATCCTAGCCTTATTTACTAGCCTACTTAATCAATCTTGCTTGCTTCAGTTTTGAGACGAAAACCAGGAAATCATGAATTTCCACTAAAGTCTTAATTTGTGAAATCCAAAGTACTGTTATTATTAAATCATTATTAAAGATCAATCTAAATATAAATTTTGAAGTCTCTAGCTCTTTTCTGTTGCGCCAATGATTTTTCCAGAAAAACGTCCAAATTTCGAAAATGGCTGAAGTTATCGAACTGATATTTAACACACATTAATTTAGTATTATTTCTGACATGCTAGAAAAGTTTTAGTTCATTTGCTTGATTTTTAAGGTATTGCGCAACATTTATGACGTCAGAGCTAGTTACAGCAGACTGGCTGGCACACAATGGAAACTGATGTGAATTTACTACAGCAGTTCAGAGCTCATCTACTGCGGGCAGTGTAATTAGATTAATTCTCTCGCCCAGAATATTTAACTTAGCCACGTCAAAATTTTATTATCAATACTTACCTGCGTGCTGAATGCACGTTTAAATTAAGAGCTTCTTCGGCCATCAGCCAAAGAAGCTATAAATTATTATGTAACTTGAAGTGGTGCGTTACTAGCCCAGCGGCTAGTCGGGAGAGCGGATTTAATCAGGCGTTCCCTCAGCCGTCCGCACCGCGGCTTTATATATAAGAACACTGCGCGAGGAAGCAAGGCCCCAGTTCTCTCCAGACGCGGAATGACACGCCATCTGTGTCGGTAGTCGCGTCGCATCAGTGTATCTGCTACAAACAGCCTCGGGTGCCGTATTAAGTTACTAGAGATATGCGGAACCATGAAAACAATTCATGTGAAGTGTTAATTCTGGGATGATTTTCATTATCTAGCTTCAGTTTGCGTATTGTCGTAATTTTCACGTGCCGTCGCGGGACAGACATTCTACCAAATATTTAGCATAGCGTTTGATGAAGTATTTTCATCAAATTATGGCGAGCATTCCTTTTAACATTTGATTCGGACATTTATAGTTGCATCAGCGCATTAGACTCTGAACTGTTCTGTTAGTTAGGTTGTAGGGATACTTGTGTTGTTTATCAGTGAATTTCAGAATATACTCAACTATTCTGGAAAACCGTTTTTGATTAGAAATCCCGGACAATCTCCTAATTCCTCAGAGCTATAAGCTGCAGCTATAAGAACATTCTCAGGTAAAGTGGGCACTAGGATATCTATTTACTGGCTCCAAGTTTTATTAAATCACTTTCTGGGGGCCACGAAGTAAATAGAGAGCCAGTGTTGAGAACGGCAACAGACAGCATTAACAACATTCTAAAAGCTAGAAACTGATTCAACACGCAAGCGTTTATCCAGCAATAGATTAATTATTTTATTACAAACTTATACATCCGCCGCCCCACATATGGTGCATCGGCCGGGAATGTTACAACATTTAAGCAAGGATATGCAGCAAATTATATTACACAAACTTATACATCCGCCGCCCCACATATGGTGCATCGGCCGGGAAACAACTAAGTGAAAGTGATTTTAACTATTCGGATTCGCGAGTGAAATGCGACACGCAACTGAGTATAGAACAGTGAATGTGTTACGTGTGCATGTGGACGACGCAATTGGATTAACAACGCATCTGGATTGACGGAGCTGGCACTGAGTCTAGCGGTGCTGCCGGCATCGCGAGAAGCCAGTCTCGCCGCACCGCAGTCGTCCGCTGGAGCAGCCGACGCAGAGCCTGCAATTGCGGGCCACGCTAACACACAACAGCCGTCGGAGAGCCGTCTGCAGTTTAACGTGCCACGTCGCATCAGGAATCCTGGTACGCCGCGCCGGCAACGCCATACGTCGTGCAGAAGGAACTAAGTTAAGTGAAAAGTTGTTAAAAATTTTACTAACCTGCACTAAAAGACTGTCGGCGATGGAACCGCCAAAAGAAACTGAGGTTAAACTTATATCAGAACCCATGTCTGTTGAAGGAACTGTAAATCCAGACAACGGTTCAAGGGTAAATATACATGAAAGTAGTAATGTTAGAGTGAAAAATGAAGTATTGTCTCCTGACAGTAGTGTGCGAAGGGGCAATGATTCAATAATAGAGACCCCTGTAGTGAAGCGGAAAGTAGAAATTGTAAATTTATGGGATGATAGTTTCTCTAATGAATTAAAAATGAAACAGTCATCAAAGATGGTAGAGTTTAAGAAGGAGAAGTTAGATATGACTAATCAATCAGAAGTTTCATTTAGTTTTGATGATTCTGGTGTTGGAGCTAGTTTTTCGTCACCTGAGTATGATAAAAAGCCAGCTAGTGAGCAACCCAAAGATGCTGGGGCTGTTGATTTAAATGTTATATTACAAGCAATAGCTGCCAGTCAAACAAATTTTAATATGCGGTTTGAGGCAATGAACAATAAATTAGAATCCAATAATGCTGAAATGTCAGCCAGTAATGCTAGAATGAATGCTGAGTTAAAGTCTGAAATAAGTGAACAGGTCAAAAGCAGTAATGCTGAAATGTCAGCCAGTAATGCTAGAATGAATGCTGAGTTAAAGTCTGAAATAAGTGAACAGGTCAAAAGCAGTAATGCTGAATTAAAGTTTGAAATAACTGAGGTCAAAAACAGTAATGCTGAATTAAAGTCTGAGATTGTGGCCAGCCAAACAAATTTTAATAAACGATTGGAGGTAATGGACGATACTTTCATGGCTGGTTGCAATAAGTTGAAAGAGGATCTAGACAGTTTGAATTATAAAATTGATTGCAATCATGAGGATATTAAGAAAAAGGTTGCTCAACAATTTTCTGAAATGTATAAGACAATAAAATCCGAAGTCGCTGAGGTTCGCAAAGACTTCCAAATGGAAGATGCGAAGCTGGAGCACAAGTTAACAGAAAAGATCGAGGCGGAGTCTGAACTGTGCTCAGATAGATTTAAAGATGTTAATATAAAAGTAAACATATGTCAAGCAGAAGTAGAAGCAATCAAAACTGACACTACTCATATTGTGCAAAGAGTAGATAATGTTGAAATGAAAGTAGAAAATATAAGTACTAACATTGCTAACATTGAGAGTAAAGTAGATTCAGTAACTTCTGGTAATGGTAATGTACAACAAGTTGTAGCTGCAAACGCCGCTTTTATCGGGTGTCGGCAGTTCTTGCGGTTCGATCCAGATAAAAATATCCACCCGCTAGATTTCTGGAACGATTTTGAAGATGTGATTCCACCAACTTGGTCTGAGCGAGAGAAAATCTCATTTATTAGAAGCCGTTTAGCAGGTGACGCCATGCGTTGGTCAGCTGATGTTATGTTGAAATGTAAAACATTAGCGGAATTTAAAACAGCTTTTATTAATGAATATTGGTCTAGCAATAAGCAAAATGAAGTGTTGAGAGAATTTTGGAGTGGAAAACGCTTCAATGCAGGCAAGGAATCTATTAAAGAGTTTGCTAGGTCATGGATTTCACGTTTGTCACATTTGGCGGAAAAGCTAAAACCAGAAATGATTATACTAGGTCTGGAAGCTAAACTGCCATGGTACTGGCAAACTAGAATTATATCAGCCCCTAGAGACAATCTGGATCGTTTCATTGAGTACTTGGAACGTGTAGAACGTGTTGTTGCCAATGAGGAGCAAGCACGTAATAATAGAAATGCTAATAATAATGGTAGTAATTTTAGGAACGATCAAAATGGCAATGTAAACATCAGAACAGTAGGTGTTCGTCATCCTAAGAGAGATAGGAATTGGGGAAATAATTATCAGAACCAACAATGGCGTCCAAGGGATAATAATTTTGTTCCAAACAGAAATATGCATGTAAACAACAGTACGGAAAGTAAGGCTATGCCAGCTAACTATAATGAAACTAAAGGAAACAGTAGTATGCCGAGGCAGGAAAACTAGTTCCCGTCTATGAGGACACTGGCGCTCACCAGGCGGTTACTTTTCCTATGCCAGTAGTTAAGAGAATTGGTAAGACAGATCAGAATACTCAAACTGAACATGTGGATGAAGAGTCGGTAGCACCTAAGGATACAACAGAAATATTAGATCACTCACAGTATTTGATAGATACCGTGTTAGAGACGCTTTCTAAGTGGGAAGAGAAAGAGAAGGCGCAGCAGTGTAACAGTAGGGAAGAGCTACAAAATACTGAATTGTCAGGTGAAGAAGGAGAAGAAATTCATGCTTATATTTACGATGAGGATGATGTGCTCTTATCTAAAGTGCCTGTGCAGGATGTTGATAATGTACTAATAGATTTAGGACAGGAGATAAGTGGGAATGTAGAGGGTAGGCTGTTGGGGGTCGATGAACCCAGTAGCTGTGACCAGTTGTCACTTGAGAAGGAAACCGACGATAATGGTGAAAGTGGTTTAGCTGTAACTAATGTTATGCCCGGTCTGGAGGCGCAGAATCGCTCAGACTACAGTAATTTGGGTCATGTTCAGCAAACTAAATGTAATGAAGTCGTGCGGTGTTTCGATTTAAAATTAATAGACCGACTGGAAAAAGCAGCTGAGAATGTAATTCAGGAAACCCCTACACACTGTGACCTAAATGTAATAAAGACAGATGTTGATCACTTTAGTTGGAGACAAATCCAAAAGGAACTACTAGATGAATCTCAGGAACCACCTGTACAACCTAGAATAAGCCACCCTATAATAATAGTGAATATGTTGGGTATCAATGTACGTTGTCTCTTAGACAGTGGAAGTGAGGTGAGTGCAATATCTCAGTCCTTCTTTGATGCATTACCTGGTAAAGACAAACTTACTGTAATGAGGGTATCAGGACTAAGAATAATTGGTGCTACTGGCAAGGTGTCAAAAACGGTAAAGCAAGAAGCTTTACTGCCCTTTAACATTAATGGTAATTTAATTGATCATCCATGTTTAATTGTAAACAATCTCAGTATTGAGGTTTTAATTGGCATAGATTTCTTGTCAAAATATCAGAGTGTTGTTGACTTTGAAAGAAGCCATTTAAAAATGGTCTTGCCAATAACCGGAGTAATTACAGTCCCTTTTAGTGATAAACATGTAGTAACTGATCATGAAATTTGGGAGCTGCCTATACGAGTTCTGAAAAATAGGAGGTATTGGGACGAAGGTGTTAATCTTAGTAACAGTAAGCTGAACACAGAAGAAGAAAAAGAAGAAGAAGCAATTATTTTAGACAAAATAGAAGCTAAATTGCAGGAAATCGATAAGATTTCAGACAATCAAAAGGAAGAACTGAGACAGGTTCTAAAAAGGCATCATAAAGTATTTTCAGATCGACCTGGCAGATTCATAGGTAGCCAATGAAGCTGTAGGGAGGAGGTTGTTCTGTAACCTCTACACAGTGTGGCAGCTGTGCAGTCCCAGCTGTGTGAGATCTTCTTTCCTTTTCAGGTCTCACTCACTCTTCATCTTTTCTATCCACCTAAAATTTCTAACTCTTCTTTACAGCATTAAACCAATGAATGCTGTAGGGAGGAGGTTGTTCTTTAACCTCTACACAGTGTGGCAGCTGTGCAGTCCCAGCTGTGTGAGATCTTCTTTCCCATTTCAGGTCTCACTCAATCTTCATCTTTCCTATCCACAAAAATTTCGACCTCTTCTTTCCAGACATAAAATTTGCCGTTATGACTATCAAGGCTTGAGTTATGTAACCATTCTATCTACCGATTAGTGAAAAAAAAAATATACCTAATGTGACAAACCTAATAGTGACAAACAGTAGAGAAGTATGACGTAATTAAGATATAAAATGTATTTGAGTAACAATTATATATAGTACCCTGGTAATATAATAAGTACAAAGTGTTGTTTTGTTGGAAATGGTCCACCAACAATAATTTAAAAAGATATATGAATTCATGTACAAGCAGGATCTGAAGTGGTAGTGAAACCTAGTGTATGCATTAGAGCTAACTAAGAAATAGTAATGAAAGAGATTGCTTAATGCTATGAAAAATATGCAGATAAGTTGTAAGGATGAACTCACTTGTGTAGCAAGGAAAGGCAGTGTAATAGAATTGAGCAGTGTTTGTGGTTGAGACGTGAAGGACACGTCCCTGAAGTATTTATAAGGTTGGAGCTGGCCATTATTTTAGTGTAGTGTGTGACAGGATACACCTACACGTATTGAGGTTATGAGTTGGAGGCGTGAATGCGACCATAGGTACCCTTATGTTAGATGAGACAAAGCAGCTCATGGTGTCCTATAGGTTTAAGGAATTTAGCATTACGCTCGTCCATAATTATTTGATGCAGTTTAGTGGTAGGTCTGAGAGAGACTACCTGTGGTTTCAGCGTCCGATTGAGTGGAAATGGATTGCCACGTGAGCAAACTGATCAGCTGCAATACACTAAAGATATGAAATAAATATGCTTTCCTATGCTTTAAATTTAAATGGAGTGAGTATTACTTAAGTTCATACACTAGCAAAGTAAGTAAGTACATAATGGCAGACGTAAAACATTATTTTAGCTCCGCATAAATACACTTCAAAGTAAGTAAGTACGTAATTGCAGATGTGGAACTGACAACAGCAGAGGACCAATAAGTGGATTTAGTAGTCAACTAAACGTAGTGTGTTTTGAACACTCACAACTGTACTATTACCAAAAGTTACTCACATGTACATGGAAGCTGAGAAAACAACCACTAATCATACTCATACTATCTCTAAGAATAAAGTAATCAAAGATGAGTCAGTTAAGTAAATAAGATGCAGATTTGTCAGGAATGTACCGAGCATTGGTTCAGTGTTCCGGCCCAGAAATAATAAATTCAGATTAAATATGATTCATGATTGTATGCCTTAGGAGCATAAATTTTCTCCAGTACGTGACTAACGGCGTTTTGAGCCATTTGTTTAACGATTTTATGACAATTAAGTAACCGTGAGAGAAAAATTAAAAAGGTTCTGTTAACTTTGTTCCAGGAAAATATTGGAAGATAAAATGTATATATCCCCATTTCATTGTGACCCACCCTTAGATATTAAGTGAACAGAGTCTGAGGCACTCTTTTTGTTTGTTCTACTGGACAAACCAGATAATGGCAGCCTGATAGCTGCGTGAAAGCGTGGAGTGACTTGGACACTACTCACAGTGACCCCTCCCCTTTCCCCCATGTAATTTAGAGAGAACGTGAAGGACGCACACCATAGCGACTTCCCCTCCTCTACCCTTGTGAATGGAAGTGTAGGACGCCAGCCAAAGCGGCTACAACCACGTGTGTAAAAATTTATTTGTGAACTTTTTTTTTCAGGTTTAGAAAAGACTGCTAAGAGATAATCATCTGTTTATGTGTCATGTTATTCTCTTTGAATTTGTGTATGTAAAAATGTATTTAATGGATCTAAGATTTTCATAATT